>NC_141757.1:31025474-32225474 GCF_982258835.1 Parasteatoda tepidariorum | reverse complement strand
TGCATGGAAGTTGCTTAGAAGATATAGTGATTATTCACCGGCAGATCATGATACGGGCATTTTTCTTACTGTTTTGCCTACTCAGTACGAGATGGCATTTTTATTAGCAAATGAGACGAGACAAGTGTTATGTGTGAAACAGTCCTATCATATTGTTATTAATTTGAGCTGTCTTATCTACTTACCTACTATTGTCTTATAAAGTATAAAAACTATTAGTTGTTGCATTTTTAAAAAAGTTGAGTAGTGGCATTTTCTTTTAACTTTACCTTTTTAAAGAACCAAGGGTTAAACACGCTTGATTGGTGTAAATTTTACAAGAGTCTATAGCAGATGGTTCTTCAACCAAAATGTCGTGGAAGTATCATTTTAACAAGCTATTGCAAGAGAAAATCTCACATGGACAAAATAGTTGTTTGACTATTTATTTTGCAACATGATATCTTTAAAAAGAAAAAAAAAACACCCAGTTGAACATTTACTGGAAATTTTTCTTCTTATTTTTGAAACAGTTTTTGAAATTTATCAGCTAAAACGATATGGAAAATAATTGCAGTAATTTTCAATATTAAATTATCTTTAGAATTATTCTTATTCAAGCTTTTATTTAAATTTACATTGCTGTTTAAAACTTTTTTAATTCTTTTATAGTCACTGTATTCTAAAAATATGCCTAGGCAGAGGTCTGTCAAGGCCAAATTTACTACCGTTTAGCAGTACCTTCACAAATTCAACTTTAGAAAAAACATTAGTTTCACAAAATACTTTTTCTTATAATTTTATTTTTGTATTCCTTAAGAAACGATAAATCCATATTTTTGTGTTGATTTTTTAATGTAGTTTTTAATTTTTCACAAATTATGTCTAAATTTTCATAAAATAGGTACCTATCAGAAAAACCTAGACAGACCCTTGCTAGGTGAAAAAGTTCAATTGAAATTTTTATTGCTAAATTTTTCTTTTAAACAATTTTTGTCTTGGTTTTTACCTAGCTTTTTACATTTCTAAAAAACTTTGTTTTTATTAACTGTATGACACAGTAATTAAGAATGTTTCTATTGTCTTTATTCTTATCTGGAAAATATGATAATTGGAAAGACTGAGATGTAAAGCTTTAAAATTTCATTTTGAGAATTAAAATAGATTTTTCTGTTTTACATTTGTATATAATCTTTTGTTTTTTTTTAGCATTTTTAAGATAACACAGCATTTTAATAACATATTTCTAATAGATTATATTTTAGTTAATGTTGCTTTATGGATACTGCTTTACAAAAAATATTATTCTTAGCATGGAAGTTTTGTTGTAACAATTATGATAATTTTTTTTTCTCTTTCTATTTTACTTCATAACTTTATTAAGTATTTCTGGTTTAGTTTTTTGTTTTTCCTTTAGCCCATTCCACTAATATAGATAAGCATGGAGTAATTTCCAATAATAAATAAACTTATTTATTCGTAAAAAATATTTATTAATGAAATTTTTTTTTTTAAAATATTGCTATAAAAATATATTCTGCATTTCACCATTTTTTTTAGCTAACATTCTGCCAAACCATTACTCCTTACTTCTCTAGTTCTGAATAATAAATGTGCCCGTATAAACAAAACAAAATATGTTTGAATTATTTCTATGTTTTTGAACGTATTAACTGAATGAATTTTCTTTTTCATAATCTATTGATGTACTTCTGAGGAAGATCTTTGAAAAGGATCTAGCTTTGAGAATGAACCTCCATCAAGTCTCATTTGAAGGTACCTGAATTAAGTATGTCTAAAGAAATAACTGTATTTGAATTGTTTCCTTTTTTCTTGTGCTTAAAAATGGGTAAAAAAATTCGTGAAATTATAAACATGATCAAATCAATTGTTAAAAATTATTTCAGATTACTTTTGCTGATATTAAAAAAAGTAATTAAACATTGTTTACATAGGCTGCTCATGCTTCAATAACAACAAATAAAAGTACTCAAAAATTTGTCTCTTAAAATGAATTATCATATATTGTAAATGTATTTTCCATGTACTGTAGAATCCTAATTATTTCATGCACAATCATCAGCCTTTGCACTATTCAACTAATTTATAATAGAAGTTTCTGGTGTAAGTTTCATCGTTAGTATCAAGTAGAATGGTAAACTGTTTACTGTTTTTACCACCACTATTTTTGCTGTTCCAATGTTTTATTTCACTGACACTTAAAAAAAAAAGTGTTTTATCTGCATTAAATTAGTCTTTTTATTCATAGTCCTCCATAAGTTCAAACAAATTCTGAAACTTCTATTTTGCTTTTGAGAATTCTTCAGCGATTATGCAGATTGATGAATCCCTCAAAGGCTAAGGCTACTCAAACCAAACATTTGGCAAACATTAAAATGAATTATAAAATGAATAAACAACATCAATTAGAAATTCTCGGGGAATTAAGATTTATGCATATTGCTCAGTATTTCAAATCTCCGTGGCAGAATCGCAGCAAAACGGCGACATTGTTGCAAAATTTTACAGATCTCTTGCAGAAAGATTTTTCTCTTGAAAAGAAGAAAATATTACTTTTCTTTTTTACAGAAATATTTGAACATGCAATATTTGAATCATGCATTTAGATAATCAGTTTTTGACACGCTCAATTTTCCCCGATAGTATCATAAATCGACGTAATGTTTAGATAGTATTTTCGGCAGTTATTGATATTGATTTTCATTTGGTTCTTAACCATCTTGATATATTTAAACAATATGGAAAACTCGAATCGAGCATTTGAGTATCTATTTTTTAAGGCTATCATTTTTTTTTTTTTTAAATTCTATTGAATTTTTAGAAGTTATAGATGTTGATTTCTCCTTAAATTTTAAATCAGATATTTTTTATACGATATTATTTATTACTACCTAATTTCAAAGTGTAACACGCTTTTGAGGAGTCCAATTTACGTAATTACATCATATATTTTTTTTTGGGGGGGGGGGGCAATTGCTACTACGGATTTCATGATATTTAATATTTTTTTATTGTGATGATTATTTACAAAATGCGAAGAAGCTAATAAAGTGTGTGTCTTCCTACCAACAAAATGTGAGAATATCACCCATAATATTAAAAAAAAATTATTTCGTGTTAAATTAAGAAAATCATTATTATTATTTTTTGTTAACACAGCATATTTGCCATTTTAAATTAGCAACATATATGTTTGTTTGTATTAAAAGTATTTTGCAATTAGATCTTAGTGCTGGAGAGTATAGTCGCAGATAGCTCAAAAACATTCTGCCACAAGATTTCAAATTATCCTTGTTTTAATTAAAATAAGCCAATTGTATATATGTTTATATATATATATATATATATATTTTTTGTGTACATCTGCAGTTTTCTACAATTCCGCATATTAGAAATTGAACTTTCAATATTGTTAACTTTAATCAATGATTTTATATCTATGACTATACATATGATATTTTCTATTTATATGATATATCTGTCTATGATATTGTCACTTTATTTTTATAAAGTTTTTTTTTTTTCAATAACTTCTGCACTATATTATTATGCTTACATTAAATGAAAAAAATTTTTGATTTCATACTGTTTGAAAACATCTTTTATTTAAATATCTTATTTTTCCAAGTGAATGTTTTTGTGTTTATTATTTGGTGTTGAAGTATTAATGATTAAAATGCTTTGAAACACGATTCATTGTGTATATCAAGGTTGCAAAAAATGCTTACTTTTCTCTAAAAGAGTTAGACTGACTAGTTTTCATTAATTTATTATATTTTCTTGCATTTTACTGTATACATTTAGCATACTTATGTTCCAACTTTTTATTTTAACAAAAACTATTAAGTAAAATTTACGTTAAATGTCTAATATTGCAGAAAACTTGTAAGTTAAGTAGTTCATGCAATGAAAATTATCACTACTACAAACTATATGAATTACAGTTTGACAAAAAAATATATATTTGTTTTCACATCTTTAAATAAGTTAAAAAAAATTTTGATATATCTGCTCTATACTTGTTCAAAAAAATTTTTATTTTATTTTTTTGCAAGGGTGTGGAAAGTTGGTAATTTTGTTTTGCTCATATATATATATATATATATATATATATATATATATATATATATATATATATATATATATATATATATATATATATATATATATATATATATATATATATATATATATATATATATATATATATATATATATATATATATATATATATATATATATATATATATATATATGCAGCATTAAAAAAGATAATTTCTAATTAGTTCCAAGCATAAAATTATTATTTTTTGAAACAATTTTAAGTTTAAGGCTGTTCCTCCGAATTGTTTTTATAGTCCAAAATTGCTATACTGCATTACTCCAAACATTCTGTCATGTTGCTACAATTAACTAACACCATTGTGTTCCTTTCATTTAATCACATTTTTCGAAGAAATATTTATTAAAATATTTCTCCAAAAACTGTGTTTTGTGTGTGAAGTTTTTTTTTGAAATTTTTTTATCCAGTCCTTTTTAAGTGGTTTAAACGAATAAAGTTTTTACTGCCCCCAAGCAACCTGATTGTAACACACTAGGGTCAAGGAACACAGAACCTATTTTTCCCACCCTTCCTATTTTTCCCACCATTACTAAGAATTCTGTTGTGGAAATGAATTTCTATATCACCAAACAGCTTTCTAATGTATTTTGGAGTAAAGTGTTACGTTTTAGCAGCGATTTTACAGAAATTAAAGAATTTTCAAAATAACCATTTTTTGTTTAAAAAAGCTTTAACAGAGGCAATTGTAAAATGTAATTCTTCACTTGAACTAAATAATATATAGTTTAACAAATTACTGAATTTGTTAAAATTACTCCTTTTGTATATTAAAGATACTGTTAGTGTTAAAAGGCATAGTATTTTTACTGTTTTAATAAATGAGAAATTAAAAATTACGTAACTGAAACTAATCGAATTGTGTTTCTGAACTACAAAGTTCTTGCAAAATATTCTGAAGAGGAATGAAAATTGCAGCCAAGGAGCAATAAAAAAATGAAAAGAATGAGAGAGGAAAATAAAATTCTGATGATAAGTAAATAAACAGAAAGTATAGGGCAGCTTTTAGGAGTACTTTACCTGACAATGGGCACATGTCGTGGCAAGTACTGCGGTTATGAGAAAAAGTAATTTCAAATAGGAGTGTTTTGTGAATAGTTTTGTCTTGATTTTAGGTCAGCGTGGGTAAACCAATTGACACCTTTATTCCTTCATTGTTCCCCTATTAGAAATGTGCTCTTACTTGTTACCAAAGCAGCCAACAGCACCAGACTAAAACTCTGGAGGAGTTCTCCTCAAAGCCACACGAAAAATAATTTTATGTTTTGTTTATAACTTACTGCTGGCTTCAATGTAAGATTTAGTTAGGATAAAAAAAAATTATGAAATATTCTAATTCAGATTTGTGCTGTATATGTATGTAATTTTGTTGTGTAATATGTGACTAAAATTTGTAAAATAGATTTTCTTATTTCTAAGTATTTGGATGTACTCAATCGATATATACTTAGTAGAAATTCCATGAAAATAATAAACAGTTTTAATATTTTTTTAAAATTTTTTATTTAACTGTATTTTATCTAGTCAGTATTGCTTCGTTTTAGAAATCTACTGTTGGTTGTAACAATTTAATATTATTGTCCGGTATATTTTTTTTTCATATGCTAAAATATTTATTTGTTTTCCAGGAACATTGCAGTGAAGAGGTGATAGTAACAGCGGGATGGAAGAAGTTATGAATGTTTCAGATCTGTGGCGATGTGTTATAATTGTAAATCTATATATTGTAAATATATTGTATGATAGTTGTAAAATAAATAAAACTTAATAAATCTTATTTGATTTAATGTTTTTTTCTGTATTTAAAATTATTTAGTTAACTGCTCTTCTGGATTAAAAATTTTAGTTTTACGAGCATAAGACTTAGAAAAATTTTAATTTTAGTAAGTAAACAAATCAAATGGTAAATTTGGTTAATATTTTTTTTTTTTTACTTCGTGTGTGTGTTAAAGTAAATTTTAGTCAAATTTTTCAAGCTAAAAATTAAAATATATGCATTTAAAAAAAATAATGAACCCAAAAGCATTCTAGAAGAGTAGATAATTTCCAGCAAGCAATTTGGAAACATGGACTTCAGGACAGCAGTAGATTTCTTAATTATTAATTTAAACTAAAAAAAAAATATTTTTTTTCCATATGGGTTTGGAAAATCATGTAAGTATTGAGTAATTTTTTCTTCTACCAATTCTTTATATTACAAACTTTTAGGAATGAAAAATGTAAAAAATTCCTGAGGGACATGAAACTTCATAAATAAACTAGTATGCTGCTGTGAAGAGGTAGAAAGATTTGCATTCCATATTCGTTGAGTTATAATTTGAATTGTAAAAATTTACAGAAAGTGTGAGATTAAAAACAAAAGCTTTTTCTAGGATTCTAAAAAAAAAAAACATGAATATCGGCTATTTTCCGTTGTTTTAGTTCGAAAAGAAAAGTTTTTTTTTAAATAAAAAGTAAATGCTATATTTTTTAGTGTAATTAGTGCAGCGTAAACATTAAAATACGGAATGGTTTCTTTCCTTCTTAGTTAAAAAAAAAAACTTAAAATATGCTATTGTTAACAATTCGGTTAAAATTACGATAAATTGAAATTAATTTAGTTAAATTTTCGCGAAAAATTTATCAATTCACCTAGCTCAAAATAAGCGTTAAAAATATTGATATATAAGCGTTAATAATGCGTAAATAAAGCTCAAAATAAGCGTTAATAATACGTAAATAGTATGGATAAAATACGTTTGTATTTTGGTTAAAATAACGTAAAATGTACGTTATTTTAATAAAAATAAGCGTTAAAAACACGTAAATATTCTTGGTGAAAATAACGAATTTATAGAACCAAAAATATACGTAAATAGTTTGGTGAAAAAAACGTAAAAAATACGTTAAAAATTGGTTACGAAATTCACCTTAGTCAAAATAACGGCAAAAATCCGTCATTTTTACGTTAAAAACAGCCCAAATATAAACGCTTTTTTACCTAATTCGAGACTACCACTCGAAACGGAAATAAAACGTTTTAAATAAACGTTTTTTTGCTCTAAACCTTGTGGCATTTTAACGTTATTTTCACGTAATTAATACTTATCTCTGCTGCATGGGTTTGTTTTATAGTTTTTTAATTGATTGATGATTAATTTGTTAATTGTTTGATTTTATTAGCTTGCTCTCTTAGATATCAAAAAATTAATAAATAACTTTACGTTAATTTAAGCATGCAAAAAAGTTGTTAGAGCGAAGCTCTTATTTTCACTTTAGCGAGTTCCTAGTAGGTTAACAGTAATTTATCTTGATAATTTCAGAAATGATGCAAACTTTATCAATTGAACGGATCATTCTAGGTAATTTGTGCATTACCTACTTACTAGACAATCTCTAAAATAACTGATATCTGTTCATTAGCGATAGCAGATGCATTGAGAGCCGTAGTGGCTTAGAAAATAAAGCACTCGCCTCCCAATGGAGTGTCCCGGATTCGAATCCCAGCGACGGTTAGTCGATACGAATTCTGCACCCAGCTCGCTTCAACCGCAGTGCTAACATAAAATGTCCTCTATGGTCTTCAGATCATGGGTTAGGTACCCTTGACGTCAGGCTAACCGTGGAAGGTTTTCGTGATTTTATCCTCCATTTAACGCAAATGTTAGTTCGATCAAAAAGTTCTCCATGAAGGCAACATTTCTCCCGATACTTAATCAAGGAGTTCCCTTGTCTTTTGGATTGGGTTCAAATTGCAAGGCTACGGAGTTGAACATTGATAGTCGTAAACTCAAACTTGGGCTGTTCAATGACGGTTATAAGAAATAAATAAAACTAGTGGGCTGCGCCCCCTGCTCGCTGACGCTCGCCAACCCCCGAACACTGCTACGCAATCTTACATGGTTTGCTTCGCTCGCTACTAACTTAGGTACATTGCAAATGCACAAAATTCTAAGAATTCAAAAGAATCATTCAAATCCATATAAAAACTTTTTTTTTTTAAAAAAAAATTATATCTTTTTAGTAAATACTAAGTCTTTAAAATAAATTTGAATTCAAATAAATGACATGTAATTCGTCAAACCTATTAGAAATGGGCTATAGTATAATTCGTAATATAAATCAAAAATCGTCAAATAAATTCGTAATAGTATATAAATTCGTGAAAAAAAGCGCTTTTGACAAAATACTAAAATAGAGATCTATCGACAAAGACTACTCACTTCTGCCTAGCTTAATAGTATGAGATTGCCGCAGCTGATGCTCTCTGGTTATTTCAGTTTCAGTTTTTAAAAGCGCTATATGTTGAGCAACCTCAACTAGTTTGGCATGTGACATTTTTAGCGGCAATCATTGGTCGATTCGTCATGTAACAGAAATAGTAACGTAAACAAAACAAAGCAAACGTTGCCACCGGCGGAAAAGAAATACAGCCAAAATTTGTCAGCCACGTAAGAGAATTATATATATTAGATAATCCTAATATTAAAATTATCCTAACTATTATAATCCTAATGTGCATTAATGGAATGACTAGTGGTAATGTATCTCTTGATATTACTTCCAATATACATTAATAAGAAATATATTGTTACATATTTGAAAAAAATATATACTTTTATTTGTCATTTATATTCGCAAGAGCAAAAATTCATTTTTGTTAGATTCTTAGTTCCAGCAACTTTTTAAACAATGGGGGTAAGGGGAGAAAAAAAAAGAATATTTTCATCGGAGAACACTTTATACCGCTTTTACTGCGCTGCATAAAACGAAACTGGTAAAGAGAGGTGAGAGGGGGCGGCGATGGAAAGAGGATAAAGTTACGAATAAAATATTTACGCCAGGATAAAAGTACTCGAAAGGCGAAACACAGAAGCTCATAAATGCTACCCATAACTGTAGCCTCTGACGAATTTTTCTTAGTCGAAACTACCCCTGTTTACCTTGAAAAGAATTTTTGAGTAGGTTGTATTCGGGTTGTATTATTATGCTCATTTTTCTTTTCAACTTTTTTCTTCTTTTTTTTTTAAGGGTATTATGCACCAAGAATAAACTCGTCAACTGAATTTTACTTCAGGGATCTATTCGGTTTTATAGGTTTATCGGATGAATGCTATTATGAAGTCGATCATCTTATTACTTTTTAGAAATAGTGGCGAGTTCTTTTGGCGAGCTTTTGTATATTTTTATACCACGTCCTATTTTTCGCCGCGGCGTATTTGACAGAAGGGGTTGTATTTCGGACATTTAAGAGGGACTTGAAAATTGGATTTCTTTTATGTTTTAACTTTTATCACGTTTTTCAGTTTTTGATGGCAACTAATGTGATCAGGGCGGAATGTAACAGTGAATAAAAAACAAAAAAAAACTTCGTATTATCTTGGTTTAGTTTATAGTGACTGTCAAAAAGCGAATTTAGGTGTTTGGGGTAAAATGTTGGGCAAATTTATGGTTGCCATTTTGTTTTAGGGATTGTAAAATTCCTTTGGTTTTGTAATATACGGTGAAATATTGTTATAATGAAAGTTTTTTTTTATATTATTATTTTTAAGTAAATTGATTTTATGATTTAAATAGGATTCTTGCCAAAATTAAACTGTAGTTTAAAAATTGTCGATTATTTATATGAACTAAAAAGGATATTTTGCCAGTTTATACTATTTTTTATTGGGTATAAAAGATAGGGAAAGCTTCTCGTGATCACAATTTAAGTTTTAAAATGAAATTATGAAATAGTTTAACACTCTTAAATTGGTTTAATATATTACTAATCTAAATTACGTAAATTGATTTTATATATCACTAACGTGTATTACTTGATATAAATAGGATTCTTGCCAAAATTAAACTGTGCTTAAAAAAATTGTCGATTATTTAAATGAACTAAAAGGATACTTTGCCAGTTTATACAATTTTTTTTTATTGAATGTAAAAGGTAAAGAAAGAGGGAATTTTGAAATAGTTTGAGTTACAGGTACTAGTTAAGAAAACAACCTTTTCCTGTAAAAATGAAATAAAAGGGGATGGCGGCTTATTTTATCAAAAAGAGCAAGGAGGGCACTTTTATTGAAGGGCAAGCGGGGCTGGAGGCTTTTTAAACGCCTAGGGACACTGATGGTTTGAATAAACCGGAGTACAACTGATTAATTGTGAGAACTATATTTAATTTAGCAATATGAAGAGGTGAAACTAAAACATTAATTTTTGATAGATTTAATGTTATGTTGGTTTCTTACCGTTTTAAGTATATTTGTGTATTCGTGTGTCACGATTAACGAACGATTCGACGGCCAAATTTGCCCGGAGGAATGTGCTTTCAACTTGTCCCATAAATTGTTGTGTACAGGAGTAATAAATGCAAACGAAATTATAACTCTTAATTTTTCAACTATCATATTGTTCACAAAAATGTTTGAATATTTTCGATATAATTGAAGAAAAGTATCAATACCAGTCGGTACAATCGAACTGAAATATTGATGTCTACCGTAATTATCGACAAGATATATATTTATGTATATCGATGTCAAAATTCAAGAATCTTGCAATACAATACTTTTTTTTAATGTCAATAGTCAAAATCATTTGACTAATATTTTGGTAAAAAACTTAATTAATTTTGTTTTAATGCATAAATCAATAACTTAAGTTTATTTATTTATTTTTAAAAAAAGTTTTTTTCCTTACTAAATATTTATATATTTGCTGAAAATCTGAATTACAAAATGCTAAAGTTGTGAAAGATTCAATAATTGCAAAATCAATTTCCTCCACTGACTTCATATTCTATGCTTAAAAAGGAAATAATTTTCTTTTTAACTTCAAATTTAGGTTCAAACAAATTAATGTAGAAATTCCATTTTGTTTTTATTCTACTTTTCAATCAGTTTCCGTATTTTATGTTAAAACCAGCGGAAAAGGTGTAATTTCTACTCAAAACGAAATGTCAGCACTTTAATTATGTTATTCAATAATATTTACCAAATTCTTGAAATTAGGCATCTAACTTAGCTATTTCCATTTGACGTTGCAATTTAAAATACATTTGAAACTTTTGGTAGCTTTAGAATGAATTTTGAAGAAGTGTTTTCCAAAGCTTAATTACTCCTCTTTGCTTTTTTTACTGGTAAGTGCTGTTTTAAAACTAGTCGTTTTTTTGTTGAATTTCATTAATTATAGGTTTTTTAAAAAAAGGGGGGGGGGAGATTAGAATAAAATTGTTTGTTAGATACTCTGAGGTTGTTCTACTGTCATAAATTTCGGAAGATATATTGTGATTAATGTATATGGAATTGTAATACTGTAAACCTATGGAGCTGACTTGTGTACTGCCAATTTTATTTATGATTTTTAGTTGCATCTTTTGTTTCTTTTAAATCTTTATGTTAAATGTTGTTTGCCTGGCTGTTTTATAAAGCTAGGTGGTTTAAACATTTTGATTGAGGGGAGGGGATTATAAATAAACTATCTCAGTATTCCCTTTGGGAAGGTTGGTGAATTAAATATTTATTGCTTTTGAGTACAGGGGCAATAAGAGCTGACCTTAAAAAGTTTTTTCAGACCCCAATTTGTCCTGTGTTTTTCATTGTAGGGGAGAGCGCGGTCAATTGTAACATTTTTTACTTAACTACTAATTTTTTACTTTAACTAACAAAAAATCCAATATATTATTAGTATTAATTGACAGACGATTAAAGTAGACTATCCTCTACTAGAAAAAAAACCCTTATTTTAAATGTTATTATATTAATTAGTTATTAACAATTTTTGACTGTCATGCACTTGTTACAATTGTCCCCCTCTTACGGGGTCAATTGTAACAGTTCATAAATTCAACTATAACATAGTTAATTATACATATTATCATAGTTGTGATATATTTTTTTATTGATCAAAATAGTAGTGATATTTTAGGAATAAAAATAATAATGAGCAGAGACCTAAAGGGTTAAACATTTAACTTTAAAGGGTTTAAAAATTTAATTTGTGCTGTGAAAGGTGACAAATAAAATAATGCACATGCAACATAATATAAATGATGTAGGAAACTATTGGTGGTTCTTAAAGAGTTAAGTAATGGCTTGTAAACATACGATTATTTATTTTCAGCCGTTAAAATCGTCCCTTTACTTATTGTTACAATCGTCCCCAACACGCCATTTCAGCTTTATTTGTTAAAAACAATGCTAGTCAATTAACAAAACAAATTTTTTTTATTGAAATGTTAATTAAGGTGTCCACTTACATATTCGGTTAATAATTTTTATTTGTTTGAACAAAATTACTTCGTTACAATATAATATTCTAATACCAAAAAAAGTACTTACGTAGCGTGAAAATATCTTTTGTGATGTAACTCTTTCAAAAGTACATAAAAATGGTTGCCAGCAGGGGTGTACATGTAGATTTATTAAATACACCTTGTGCGCCACCTGGGAACCAAATCTAGAACCCGACACTCGAAATTTTTGCTCTGTTACAATCGTACCCTGTTACAATTGACCCCACTCTCCCCTACTGATTGTTTTATAAGTAAACAAACAAAATCAAAAACGTAATAATAGCAGCACGGGTAAATACCTTTAAACTACTGATACAAAAATATTTATAGGAAAAGAATGCCTTTATGACTTAAATTAATTTTACGCTAATGACAACCAAACAAATATGAAAATTAATGTGGGAAAACTGGATCCTACCATGTGATTTTTCGTCCAATAAAAATGCACCAACAATGGAAAACTGTTGACACGATCATTAGATTTTTATGTATAGTTAGAAAAGTTGGCCTTAGCCTAATTGTTTTAAATGTATAATTCGGTCGTCATATTTTATATTCAGCTTTTTTTCTAAGCAATATTTAATTAAAACATTACACAGTATGATGAGTATTTCTTAAAAATCTCCGATATTATGTGCGATTTATGAATCTTATATGACTCAGTGAGATATTTTTAAATCATGTATATGATTCATAGAATCGTGTCGTACGGTAAGATTCATCTTTTGAAATATGGAAAGAAAATATTTACTCAATCAAAATGTGTTGAAATATTTCATTTTATCTTAACTACAAAGTTATTTTTAATTTCATGATAGAATTTTTAATTTCTATGCTTCAGCATTTTAATGTTTAATTTAGAAAAATAGGAAAAAGCTACATTTTTGTAGTTTATTACGAATTTAATATAATGTTTATAATTTATTTATTCTGATGTAAAATGATTATAATATTAATTCTATTTATTATTTTTATTCATTCTTTTAATCTTTTCGATCTGATACTTTTGAAATAAATATTTTTTTTAATAGAATGGTTTTATTTTGAACAGTAATATTATTATACAAAAGAAAAGTATATAATTGAAGTATAAAATTCGATTGCGAAAACAGTTTTTTTTTTGTACAATTTAAAGTATATTATTATTTCTTTCAATATATTTCTGCCTTCTATCTGATTAGGCTTTTTTCTATTTTGTCGGATTTTCATTATTTTCAATCAAAATTTCATCATCTCTTTCCAATCAAGACTCGAATCAAATAACAGTAGATTAAATTCCGCGCATAATTTCCTTTGAATTTTGTTTATTTTTAAAGGTAATCCTCTTTAAAAGAGTAATCAAAATTTTGAGGCACTTCATTTGAATTGCATTTTTCCAATATTTGATTTTTTATATTTAGAATTTCGGAATGATTCTTATGAAGGGGAAAGGGAAGTGTAGGATCTGAGATTTCGAACTTGATTAATTTGATGGAATCGTATAAGAGATCTTATGTTAACGAAAAATCAATTCAGTAAATTGAGATTATTTTTCATTTATTAATATTAAAAAGCACCTAAAGGAAAATTTGCGTCAGATTTTATTATGTATCGTTATTTCGTATTCACTAAAAATTGTTTATCCGTATGCAGTTTATTGCATATTGCGAAACTTTATTTTTTTCAAAATCAGCTTAGATTTTTATTAGAAAACACAACGTTGAGGTCTGAATATAAGTTACTTTAAATTTTCATGATTCTTCTAATATGCGCTTATTTCTTAACAAAATTGATTTTCTAATTATGTTATGAAATACGTTGATGCAAATAATAAAAGATATCCTTTTTAAAAATTATAAATGAATAGATTATGGGGTTAGCCTTCTAAATGATTCACCGTGTTTCATAACACTGTGTATTATGAGGTATACAATCTACGGTTGATTTGAAATGGCACACCATTTTTAGTTACTTTTAGTGAATGAAATCGGTTGAATATTTCTCGACAAAACAAATTTAAAATATGTCACTTTTTTAAAATTGTATTGCTTGGAAACTATCTGACCGATTTTGTTCCAATTTTATATTGAGTCATTTAGAATTGAATGCTTTGAAATAATGTAAAAATTTGTATACCTTAATATTCGAAACTTTTTGACCATTATTAAAGAAATTAATAATTAATGAAAAATAAAAAAATAATTATTAAAAACAATAAAAAATTATTAAAAATTATTTTCTACATGAAAATATTTTTGATTTGCTGTTGTAGTTGTAGTTCATTTACGTCGCACTAGAGCTGCACAATGGGCTATTGGCGACGGTCGGGGAAACATCCCTGAGGATGATTCGAAGACATGCAATAATAAAATTACAATTACAATACAATTTTGATCCTCTGCAGAGTGGATGGCACCCCCGCTTCGGTAGCCCGAAGGCCTGCATGCGAAGTCGAGCACTTTAGGGTAGAACAGTTTAACGAGGACCAATACCCCACACACTCGATCCCTACTCAGACTGATTCAAGTGGTCACCCACCTGCGCACTGACCGTAGCCAATGATGCTTGACTTCGGTGATCTGCTGGGAACAGTGTCTTAACGATCAGTTCACTACGAGATGAATTATTTTAGAATAAACAAATTTTATAATTGTGAGCAAACTTTTTTCGATTCGCTTAAAAAGTTCTCGAAATATTGAATTCCTATTTCCCAGAATGCACTCACTCCCCATATTTTTAGTGTCAATAATCTGATTTCTTCTTAAGAGAAAAAAAGGCTTTTTTTATTCAGAAAAAGTACGTTTTTCTGTCTGATTTCGTAACTTAAAATATCGTCTGCACTGATTAATGTTTTATATCTGTTTATATAATGCATATGATTATATAAGGTATATTTGTAGCCATTAAGTCTAAGTACACGAAATTCCGATTATTAGATAAAAAGTTATTCAAGGTTATTTAGGATGTTCCGTTTTTTTTTTAAATTTCTGTCTTGACTGAAAGATCCTGATTGTACCAAATGGAGCAATTTCTGGGATTTTCGAGCGATGAAGAATGGTGGGCGGAGCAATAATTAGTCCTTAAAAAAAAGAATGAAAAGAGAGAGAATGGAATAGAATCTGCACCCAATTATCAATGTTTTAAAGGAATTCTTATTTTAGAATTAGATTCTTCTCAGATAATATATTTAATCTTATGATGGTCTTCATTTTTCAATTACATATCTTAGACCGATATATGCTTTAAACTTAATTATAATCAGCGTATAGTTCTTTAAGAAATCATGTTTAAATATTAGAAGTTTCCGACAAATTATTCCATGAATTCATACGAATTAGGTAGAACAAATGATTTAAAACTTATCCTCTCCATTTTTATCATGCCGCGGGAAATCCTTTTAAGATTTATGGCGGTGTTGCCAATATTAAGAATTTTAAAAAATAATGCTAATTATGCTTCTCCGGCTGAAACGAATTAAAAATCCAATTTCCCTTGTGCTTCCAATTTTAATAATAGAACTCCCAGACTTTAAAAAAAAAA
Organism: Parasteatoda tepidariorum; assembly: GCF_982258835.1. Classification (NCBI taxonomy): domain Eukaryota; kingdom Metazoa; phylum Arthropoda; class Arachnida; order Araneae; family Theridiidae; genus Parasteatoda; species Parasteatoda tepidariorum. Next base: position 32,209,575 of record NC_141757.1, on the reverse strand, counting down.
TTGATTTTTAATGAATTAAAAAAAATATATACATATAACTAATAATTTTCAGAAGAGGAGCAAATATTCCCCATCAAATGGCAACTAAAAGATCGGCGACAAGCTCTTTTAAGCTTTTCGACAATAAAAAACTCGAACAATAGAAATTCCAATTCGAACAAGCAGACGATTCTTAAACTACAATAGCTTTTGTTGCCAACAATCGCAGAAATAAACTCGTTTCCGCAAAAATCTGAATAATAAACAAACCGGCTGAAATAAAACAAATGTAATTCATTCAGGGAATGATAACAAGTTGAAGTATCTTTTCAGGTGAAGGGTGTGTGTGTAGCGAAATCTGTTGGGGGAGGAGGATGGAATAAAAGCATTTTTCTGGCATTGCTTATTTGATCCATAAGAATAAAATGTCATTCTAGAGTGTGTAATATTTCTTAAAAGATGGGGGGAACTGCCGCTTTCGAACAAAATATGTCGCGCCGCTGAGAAAATTAGGTTTGGGGGAGATGTAAACGGTGTTTTCGAATCTCATTTTGAAATCGTTTTGTGTCTTTGATTGTGAGGGTGCGCAGCGGAAATGTTTCATACTGTTCGTTGCCTATAAGATTAGGCAACGAACCATTTCCTTACATAAACAACATAAGTAAATGCATAAAACAAGGCAATAATTTAAAGTTTTGTGCTTTTAAAAATTTGTAATAAAAATGTTATTTTAATTATAATTATCTTTTTTTTGTATTTTATTCACTTTGTATCTCATTAAGGAATTTAATTTGTACTTAATAAATTATTTATGCTTTTTTCAGTTGTACATATTGTATTATATTTTTTATATTTATTGCATAATTTAAACCAATTTTTGTAAACAGAATATGTATTGAATTGTACAAATACTAAACATATGGAGTCTTTTCAGTTCAACTCATGTACTATTAAGACGAATAAATGCTTGATCGGTCTTGTTTAGCAAATTAAAACTGAAAAATTATTTTGCGAATTATTTTGAAAAATTATTTTGTTTAGCAAATTAAAACTGAAAAATTATTTTGCGAATAGCTTTAGCCTAAAAACTTGTTTAAAATGATAAAAAAAAAAATTATTGAAAATACGTAAATAAATAAAATTTTGAGTCTGTTCTTACGAAATATTAAGTAAATGTGATCTTAAATTTTAAAATAATTATTTAAATTCGTTGCATTAATTTGAATAACTTTGTTTAAAATTCTGATGATTGTTATGGAATGAATATAACATTATAATATATTTATAGCATTTGTAACCATTAGTAATTTTTATTATAATATATGTATAGCATTTGTAACATGCTATAAATTCATTGCAATGTATCGATTTGCAAATGGTACAGTGGCACCCTCAAAAGTTTTATTCGTGGTCCGTAAAATAAATGAATTAATTAAAATAAAGTTAGTATGTACAGGATGGACTTAGTGCAATCCAGCAAGTAATAACTGAACTTAAGGTTTAATTTATATCCTTAAAAAAACTTTGACTTCTGATAAACAAAACGCGTCGTTGCTGAGCAGCTTTTCATCCAGTCATGGCTTAAAAAATGTTTTAAAAAGTGCCTCTTTAATGTTCAACCTGAATTTAACAACTAAGCGTGGAATTTCACTTCTGCTGGAAATTTTTAGGTACTAGGAATAATCATTACAGGACATAGTCATGGATTACGGGGACGAGGTGGTTGGGTATATGACAGGTGTAACTTTTTTGGCAATTTCTTCGTATTCAAACCTCTGATAATTAGTTTTAAAATTTCTAGTTCCTGCAGTTTAATTTTATAATATAAGTACTGTTATAAATTTGACAACCTTTTAAAACAGCTTGAATGTTTTTTTTAAATGTACTATATGAGTTAGACTAATGTACGACATAAAAAATGGAATCAATAAGCAATTTGAGCTGTGTTCTTTTTTCTTCTTTTTTTGTAAACCCTTTTAGAATTGTCTCCATTTTCCTATAACAAATCAATACCTCTGGGGGTACTGGACTGGAGATCGATCGTTCTCTGATTCAGGTCAAAATTACGATCTGTGGATGAATGAATGGGTCCGCCTTATAAACAGGTTTGATGTGGCAGAAGTCGAATTCTTGGCCATCGATGGCGTCACTGAAGCCCAAGAATCGCACACTCTGCCTTAAATTTGCTCGGTTTCACCAAGTAGGCTTGCCCGTGTGGCAAGTGGCATTAGAAACAACCAACCAACCTGAATTGTCTCCATAGTGAAAATCTGACTAATGTCTGTGATATGTTACATGACCCTATGACCCCGAAGTACAAGTACCCCAATCGGTCTTTCTATTTTTATTTATTAATTTATTTTTAGTCAGACTTTGTTCAAAACATCTTTTGTTCAATTTTTCCGCCTCTTTTGCCGACAAACTCTTCATTTAAGCAAAACAATTAATGTTGCTTTAAAGAAAGTGAAAAAGGTATATTCCATATTATTCCGTTTAGAAATAAATGACACTGTTCTGGTGGTTTTATTTACGATTTTGTCCATTTCATATTTACTTCTTAAGACTAAATTCTGATTATTGTTGCAGTTACAAGGCTATGGATTCGGAATTGCTGTGAGTGGAGGTAAAGATAATCCTAATTTTGCGAATGGCGATCCTTCTATTGCTATATCAGATGTTCTGAAAGCGGGACCAGCTGAAGGAAAACTTCGGTAAGATATGTTCATTTTGTTTTCTAAACACCTTCTGCAACAGAGTACGATTATTGAAAATTTTAGTCTTATGATTGTGACCTACTCAAACTATAGCTCCTGGAATTTAGTTTCAGAACTGAACTCTTTAAATTATTTTATTTCGCTTGTCCATTTGAATATGACTTAATTAATATTTTCTTAAATTTTTTGTAAAAATTATTAATTGCTTGATAATGCCTTTCAATACATAACTAATTTATTTTTCATTTCAATTAGTGTTGATCTTAAATTGTTTACGTTTATAGAAACATATTTTAATAAGAATTACTATAAACAAAATAAACACGTGGTTTCAGATGACTTTAGGAATACTAATTTGATGACGTAGTCCTCCCATGCAACCATGTTAACATTGTTCATTTAATTTACCTGACATAGCGAGAGAAGAAAATATAACTAATTATTAAAGTATGTGGAATAAACTCTTTTTTGTCAAATAGAGCTATAAGCTACCAAATATCTCTGATGTTATCTAAGATATTTGAAAAAATAAAACAGTTTTATTTTACGTGACGACGTTTTTAAAAAAATCTACATGTTATAATTATGTGTTGATTCTAATAGAAGAACTTTCTTAAGCCTAAATATGCCTTTAGGGCCTTTTATAAAAATTTTAAATAAAAAAAATCACTCTCAGAAATGTCACTCTCTCGGCATTTTCTGACCCAGAAGATTGACTTCGCAGCGCATTAAACTGATCATTAAAGGGAGTTCCCTTTATTTGCCTTATAATGAATAGATATAATTTTTTTTTTTTTTTTTTTGGTTTTTTTAAAGCACGTTTAGTTTTAAAGAAAAGTGATTTGAAAATTTCAAGCTTTTTGGGTGAAGGACCCGGATCTAGTGAATTGTGTCGAAAATCTAGTATTAGACCCCAAGATTTATCTTGGCTTAGACTCTTCTACGGCCCTTGATCACACTACCTGTGACCCATTTTCTGGTTCGCGGCCTATGAGTTAGGAACCGCTGATTTAGAGCTTCAACTTTATGAAATCTGCTTTCTAAATATTATAGACTGAACCAAACAAGCAAAAATGTGCAGAACAAGCTTGTTAGAATTTGAACACCATCTACAAATGAAGAGAAAAAAATCATTTTAATTTTTGAAGCTCAACCAAAACATAACATAAATGTCCCAAATACATTTAAAAAGATAATGTTTATGAAAATAAAAGAAGTTAAAATGTTTTTGACTGTGAAATGGGATGTTCTTGAGCAGGAAGTTCTAAGAATTTATCTAAATTCAGTTGCTTAGAGGAGAGCGATATTTCGTAAAATTCCTACAGCCAAGCTTTGAAACCTCGTATTTTTGATCCTTCCATATTTGCCCTGAATCTAAAATTATCATAATGAGGTGTAAAAATATTCCAATATTCATCAAGAAATGGAAATGTTGAAATGATATTCCAGAGTGTTTCTTCAAACACTTGTTAACTCCCCGTTGGTCTAAATATAAATGATTGATTTCCCGATAATTTGAAACTCCTAACTTTGTCACTAACCACAGCGTTTTGTCATTCCATTAGGTTCGACATTTTCACGAGGAAAATAAACATATTTCAGATCGATACTAACGACTCTCTAATCGATGAAAAGTCTTCACAGATTGTCTAAATAAGTTATTTTCGTTAATTAAAAACAAGTTGCATTTTTTTTTTTTTTTTGTCTTTGCAGGATCAACGATCGAGTTATAAGTGCTAATGGCGTCTCTCTTGAAAATGTTGATTATGCCACCGCAGTGCAAATTCTCAGAGAATGTGGACCCACTGTTAATCTGGTAAGTTATGATTCGAATTTATTTGTTTCAGATACTTCGAAATTAAAATTATAATGCAGTGAAACCTCTCAGGAGCGACCACTCTCTGTTCCATAGTAAAATGGTCGGTGAATGAAGATTGGTCGTTCTTAGAGGTTATCTCTATTGACTTTAAAATTGTTATCGAAGGTACATGATTTTTCGTAAACGATTTTAATTTTAGACAATGTCATTTTCATGGTGCGGAAATGCCACTTCTGTTGGCGCATGAAAAGAGGGATGGATAAATAAAAATTTAGTGTCTGTAAAAATGATTCCAATTGATATAATTATGTGTAAAAACAAATTTAACAGTTATGAATGATAAAGCTACTTTAAATAAATAAACAATTATGTTTTTTGTTTAAATTTTTATGTAATTTTTTATCATAAAAATTAGTTAGAAAAGCTGAGAAGAGGTTTGTTTATATGAGATGCTTATTTTTTTCTAAAATAATTTTTTTTTTCTTATTTAACTTTCAACTTTAAGAATAAATCATTGATAGCATCGTCTTTAGTGCACTCTGGCTACAACGTGAGGTTGTATCGTCAAAAACTCTCTAAATGAAAGCTTCGCACAAATATTTTGAATACATTTAAATCTACTTATTTGTTTTATTAAAATTTTGATTTTGATATTTCTTCGTGTTACCTTATTTGACCTTTTCCGCATTTGGTGCCAATGTTTTCCCGATCGCTAGGTGAGGTGCTAAAGATCTCTCTTAAAAGTTTTCTTCAATATAAAGTTCATAGAAAAAACTCCGTGCCTCACAAAAATAGTCGCTGCAAAAATGGTCGCTACATAGAGGTGCTCTTTTTATAGAATTCTGCTCTAAAATAAAGTCGTATGACCGACGATCACAAATTAACATTTGGGAAATAAAAATAATTATTCACATCTGGTAAATCATTATCGAAAGCAATTGCAATAAAATTGCAAACAAAGTAACCGAAACCGATGTATTTGTCCTATAACAGAATGTGTGTTTGTTGATTTGTCACAAAATACTTATTGTTAACGGAGACTCTTATATATGAGCACGTAAGAGAATACATATACTGCCTTTAGAAATGAGCTACATGTGGCGCAGATCAAAACTTATGGTAACACTTCTCATGCTTTCATCATCAGCGTGTGGATAGTCATAGGAGAAGTACGTTCGTTTCTGTTTTGATTTTCAAATAGATTAAAATTTTTTAGGTAAGGAAGCTATATAGAACTCAAAAGTACATTAAACATAGCTCTAAAAGTTGGAAATTTTAGAAAATAGTTTTGAAAATTAAATACGAAAAATATTAAAGAAGGGGGAAATATCGTAATACATTCTCATACAACTGAGCAGTGGATTAGAGAGATGGAGAGAGGATCAAGACTTGTTGGAACCGGTCTGCTCCCAGATTGCGAATATTAAGAATATTATTTCCTATTGCAATCATTATCGGTATATTAATTTTTGAGTATATTCATTTTTTAATTGCATTAAGCTGAGGCATTACCTCTTCAATTCTTATCTGCGATAAATAAAGTAGCTCATAAAAATTACCTTCCTGATCCAAGAACTGTTTAGTCATAAATAATTTAAATATATTTTTTATATTTTTTTTATTTCCCCTGTAAGAAAATTCAATAACAAATAACAAGAGAAGAAATGTTGTTTGTCTCTCTGTGAGTGAAGTAATATTTTTTCTATACCACCATTTTTTTTCGGTGTTAATGTTAGGGCGTGTCCATCTTATACTGGTTAATAAATAAAGGAAACATTTTTCCTTTAATAGACCATTGATCAATAAAAAGAAAGAAAAAAGTGAATGGTGTGGATTATTCCATCCAATAAAACTATACTCCATCTAATAAGATATTTAGAAGATGGCGAAGTTCTCATCCATTTCCCTCCTAATTCTCATCCTGGGGATATTTCTGAAAATGGTCTGCCGTTCGTTGTTATACGATGGTGGATGGGTTGAAAATTAAAGACTTAACTTCCAAAGAAAAACAAGTTTTTTTTATTAAATTTTAAAATATCAATAGGAAAAGGTAATTAATAATAAAGTTTTATTTTAGCTACAAAATAAATTACTAACTTTCCAAACATACATTGCGAAATTGAGAAAGAAGTGAAAACTTTCCAAACATACATTGCGGAATTGAGTGAATATTTATCTTTTTTTATTTGAAGACAAAAATTTACAAAATCTGTAATATATTTTTTTTTTCTTTAAATTTTCCTGATTTTTTTACCTCCTCAACTCTCTCCAACACTGCAGAAATTATTTTTGGACTATCCATAAAAATCTAATTCCCTTAAAAGTTAAAACCCAATCATCTTGGTTGTGAGTTTAAGCCACGATCGAGCACTAAAATAATTTAACGAATCCTAAGTATCAAAGAGTAAATCTAAGACCCACCTACGACTATTAAAAAGCCAAAAGTTGTTTGAAACAACCTTTGGAAATCCCCTGAGAAAACAGGCAAGAAATGGTGAGGAGGTCAGTAATTTCTCCCCCGATCAGGTGTTCACCAGAAACAGGGTCTAACTGGAAATCCATTAAATCTTACAAACCTCTATCTTTAAGATGAAAACAGATTAAATTAGCAGTTAAATTAAAGTAATAATTAAATTTATTTAGTGAAATTAGAATATAAATTAAGTTACGGTGCAATTATAGATTATATTGTATCAACAATGGATCTATTTTTATTGATCGTAGTTGATAAATTTTATATATATATATATATATCTTTTTTTCGAAGTAACGAGGATTAAAAGCATATGCATTAAGCAATGCAGTATATAAGTTATAGGTTGCTGCTGCATTTTGAATTGCTATTATGTTATACTTTCATCGTAAATCTGAAAATACAGCTCTCGATCCCTTGAGCCAGTTCTCCTTAAAAGTCATTAAGTAGCATAAAAAATGCAATTGATATCATAAGGTGACAGCTCCATAAAAAAAGTGACGTATCATCAATCTTGCTACTGTCTCTGAGGTTAGGAGTATGAAATAAATGAAAGATTTTGATAAATAAAGTTAGATACAGAATTTATCGATAATCGTTATTCTATAGTTTTTTTTTTTTTTTTTTGTCATCTTTATTACCCTTAACTTCAACAAAGTTCTTAATTGCTTTTTATTTATTTTGAACTACGAAAAAGAAGTCTTAATTTTTATCGACTGGATTTTTATCATAATATTTCAGATGATTTTAAAAAATATAACGGGATTATGGTACTGGCAAGTGTTGAAGTACATATAAATTATAGCCAACAGGGCCCTGGCCAAAAATTGCTGGGGCCTTTAAATATTTCCTTTTCAGTTGAGCTCCTAGAAAAATTTATTCCTTAAAAAGCTGTTTCTCAAAAACTCCGTCGTAATATAAATTATGCTTTTTTTGCGCACAATATGCTATTTTTATAACTGCTGTGAGTTTGCAACTGTTACTCCTGACTGTTATTTCAAGTTTAGCCTATCTAAAGCCAGGGCTGTCAATGTTTATTTTGAAAATGGAGCAAAACTTCAATATGGTGGAAAGCCACAGTTTTGTGAAAATGAAAAGCGTTTGTGGTCTAATATTTTAATATTTAAAGACTTACACCAATGCTGCATTATTTGGGCTCATAAAAATTTGCAAAAACTGAAAATAAGGCAGTGATTTTGATAATTTTAATCTAGGTGGAAAAATGTTACCAAATTAGCGATCTTTAAAAAAATTTAATAATTTTTAAAATATTTAAGTTATTTGTCTGTTTTAAAGCTCAGATAATTCTGCACTGCAAAATTATATGTATACAACGTAATTTAAAATCATCGCCTTGCTTCAAGAGTAAGGCTTTTGACTGTGACTTTATTTTCTTTGTCGACAGAGCATCGAAAAACAGTATTAGAGTCCAGTTCGATTTTCAAATTTAATTTTAAAAAAATTTACAATTTACAACAATTATTATTTTAATATTATGGATAATCATTGAATTTACATCACTGATATATCAGGCAGAGGGCGTTCATGAGTTGGGCATTTTAGGATTAAGAGCTCCTTGTTAATAATCTTATTTTCTAATACTATGATCTCTACTAATAAAAATGTGGAGAACCCTGCCTTCAGGAATCTTGAATTGGTCATTGTTTTTTAATAACTAAAATACATTTTAAGAAAGTCAGTATTTATAATTATTAAAAAAGTTGTGGATATCACAGGTGTGGGCTATCCCTGCCAGGAATACTGGGCCCTTTGGCAAAAACCCCACGTTTACACACTAACAATAACTGTGATATTTAATGTGAATGAATGCTCAATATTCTTACAATGAATGAATGCTTAATATTCTTACAATGAATGAATGCTCAATATTCTTGCTTTTGTTTTTAGGTCATAAAAAGGAGAGTTGTTTTACCAGCCAATAACAATGGACCTCAGACCCTTAAAGTTACTTTAACAAAGAACAAAAAGAAAGAAGGTATGCAATTTACACTGCATTTTATCCTCTAGCGTTAAAACGCATATAGTATTATTTTAAAAATAAACAATCGCATTTTCGAAAAAGTAATGTTAGAATTAGTTTTCTTCTTACTTAATTATGAATTCTTACTGTAAGCACTTACTGTATGAATTCTTACTTACATTGCCAAATTTCAATAGCATAAGAATTTTTTTTTTCTCTTGTTGATTTCATCGTTATTGAAGTGCCATCGTCTTCGTCAATGGCAAGCTAATGGCCTTCTTGCGCTATTCTATTTATAGATTAGTACCATGAATTAACTAGGGGACCATCCACTAAGTACATATTTTCATGTTGATCCTCAGAACAGTCAAGAATTACAAAGCTTCAAACTTTCCATCTCCCTTTTATTCATTTCATTTAATAAAGATAAGAATTAATTGAGTTTCCTAACGTAAATTTTTTATCTGAGGGACCATCCACTAATTGCATATTGTTTTTAAACAATTATTTTACTTTATTACTTTTTTTTACTAATATTTTTTTTTACTTATTGCATTTTATTATTGTATTATTACCTTCAAAATTTTCAGTGCTCTTATTTTGTTTTAGGAAATAACTTAATAATATTTAGAGGCAAGATTTTAAATAAGTATGAAGAGAGGGGGTTTCAATATTTTAAATACAGCAAAAAATCTTATGTTTTTAATATGTATGTATGTAAAACGATTGTATGTATGTAAAAGTTTCAGGGGATTTTTTGGGGTCCTACAAACACCCCTGAAATTTGTTCAAGCCAGTTTGTTAGTAATATTTCTCTTTTTCACAGATGGCACTCTGTTTAGTAATGTAATATTAATTAATATTAATATGCAGATTACATTCAAGCACTGTAACATTAACATCGTTCTTCCTTATTGTTAAAATTACTTTCTGTTATAAAGTGTTTTGTTATGTCTTATGTAATTCACCCATCTTGTAAGGATTAAAAAAATAGGGATTCAGGAATCAATGAATGCATAACCACTGAGATTATGGTATTTCACACCCTTTCCAGTTGTTTGATCACTTAATTGGTCTTACACCTGGTGTCATCCTTATCAATCATTCCTTATTAATATCAGATTACCATTATTTTTTGCTATATTTGATTTGTTGTTACCCAAATTAGAGACTGTCTAACAATTGAGTAAAAAAAAATGCTTATTGTACAACTTTTGATTCTAATAATTAGATTCTAACTTGTCCTCAAAGTCATGAGATTTTAATTCATTTATAATTATTTTGCTATTATTAGCATGCTTTGTTCGAAGGATGTCTAAAGAAAAATGGAGGAAAAGTGTCTCTTAGTGCATGAAAAAGAGATCATTAAATCAAAAGTTGCTTTGTTTTTGTTTTTCTTCAATCATTATTTTTATCTTTTGTATGCTTGAGTATATAAAATAATGCAAAGACATTGTAGAAGGTACAATTTGGCAAGAACAGGATACAAAGATTACTCAACTCTTTTAGCATTAGCATAGATTTCAATAAAAAAAAATTTTCTTTTAGTTTTAATCGTTAAAATTGTTTGCTCATTAACTCTTTATTATATTAAAATGAAACCTTTTTTTAAATTGTAGATTTTGGAATTGTGTTGGGTTGTTGGATATACATTAAAGAAATAACTAATAAGTCATTATTAACTAAAGAAGAATCTGTACACGAAGGAGACATTATAACTAAGGTAAAATTCTTCTTTTTTTTAAAAAAAAATTATTTATTTTTTATCATATTTTCAGAGGTGCCAACTATTAATAATTGCTACGATTTCTATGTCATGGCCTTACGGTTAAGTAATAAAAAGTATGGTTTTTGAGAATTTTCTGCTAATTTTAATTATCTGCTTAAAATAAGTATTTTTTCCTTAACTACCAAGAGTTATAAAATATTTGTATTTGCAGCAAATATTCTAAAAATAAGTAACACTTAAGTGTAACTTTCTGTTTTAATTTTTAATAAATTCATGCATAATATGATTTATATTTGGTACATACCTAATATGAAATAAAGTAATAAAAATATCTTAAAATTGCACTATAATTTGAATTGGTAAGGCAAACTGTATTATTGTACTTCCAATTAATGATAGCTAATTTGGAAAGTTAGCATCTCTATATTTGTATAATAGGAATGTTGAGCATATTATTTATGTTACTTTAGCAAAACTGTACTATTTTGTTATACATTTAATGAACTACCAAATTATTCTTAGTTATTTTCTTCATTTTAATTTGGAGAAGAATATATTATTTTATTTTTGAAAAGTGATTTTAATCACTGATAATATACAATGATTTATATCTTTTCATATATTTTTGATATATGTATTTGATATAATGATTTATATCTTATTATTTCTAATTTATTTGTATTTCTTCAGATAAACAGCAACAGTGTTGATGGTCTCACTTTTAAAGAAGCCAAGAAGTTGATAGATAATTCTAAAGAGAAGCTTCATCTTGTAGTGCGAAGAGATGGGAGCAAAACAACAGAGAGCCAAGAGCACTGGTCCAACTCCAACAGATATATCGCAGACAATAATATTTCTCCTAACAAAGGTTATTATATTAGGTGTTCTTTAAACACTACTACCCTTAGAGAATTTGGTTAAAAAATATGGAAATATAATAATTCTCATAATGAGATTTTAAAATGTATATTTTTATTAATAATAAACAATTCTTTATACAATTATACATAATATAATCATTAAACTCTAAATATTGAGATTTAAGAAATGAATTTTGGATTTTTTGCTATAGTTTTATCATTTCATCCACCTTCATTATTATAGCAAAGAGAATTAATAATACTGCTTTTAGATATATTTGTACAAATAGAGGGAAGCAGGTGGTTTTAGTATCTCTCAGATAATGTTCAAAACAGAAAACTATGTTGGTTTATTTTCTGCCCACTAAAGTGCAACTAGATAGTCAAACTTTGATGTGCTATTGAGCTTGGTGACTATTTTCAATTAGTTAAAATTTGATGTGTTATTTGACATATTATTATGCTATTGGATGTGCTTAGTGACTATTTTCAATTATGAACTTAATGCAGGATTTTTTCGAAAATCTAATTTGTTCGAAAGTTATTGTAGTTTCAATGGATTTTTTTTAACTTTAAATAATAGTTATTTATCCATTGTTTAAGAAAATCTCTCTACTTATTTTCATTTTATAAGTTTGCGCTTGAGTTCACGTCAAAAGTAACAGGAAGAAATGAATAAAATGAAAAATAAGAGGAGGAAATTTGATTTTCACAGATATGAAATCATAGCATTTGCACGAGTATTTAAAATATATATATTTATAAGACTTGAGAGACTTAAAAATCATTTCCAATTTGAACTTATACACAATTAGGTAATTGTTATATATAGTTAACCAGTAAAATTACTTCTCTACTATTACCTTTTATTGTGTCAGATATTCCATGTTCATTTTTTTAAAGTGCAGTTGATTATTTTTCTAATCGAAAAAATCGTTCGTTTTGTATGGTTATGTATTAACAGAACGTACTGGTGTAAAGTTATTATAATTATATATTTCATGAAGAAAAAAAAACGTTTTTTTCAGAGTTTTTTTTTTTTGTTGTTGAAAAATTTCGTCTTTTAAGGGGGGAAAACAACGACCAATGAGAGATAACCATGGGGGTTGGTGAGTGGAGTGAGAAAGAACAGGACCCTCCTATTTTCTTAAAAAATTTTAACTTTCATAGTTGCTTGCAACTCTTTGTGAATTACTCTTTGAAATTGATTCTTTTTGCAAGAATCTTTGTTTAAAATTCTTATTTTAGGAATTTGACTTAAAAGTAGAACTTAAAAAAAAAAAAAAAATATTTAACTTATATGCAATTTTTTAGCAAATGTTTTTGTCCATGTTTACTTAGAGGAGTTTTTTATTACATTATTGGAAAAAATTGAGTTGAAATGTTTATAGTTATGCAAAATAGGAATTATATAAAATTATTTCTTATGTTTTTTAATTTTCCCCTTGTGGAAGTCTAAATTGTCTTATTTCACTTATACCTTTAACATTCAGGGTGCTTAACGTTTTTAAAAAGTGCTTATTTTCGGTTTTCGTTTTTTAAAAACCCTTTAAGGTTCTTTTTTCATTGGGTGTTTTTAAAAAGTGCTTAATTTTCCCTTTTCTAAAGTGAGATTTTTCCTTTACCGTGTTGATTTTTGCTACAAATTATGCAGAAAGACACTGTTTACATTGTTCAATTCAACTTTTTCGGCGCATTGTCAGTCCGTAGCATATGCAAACTCCATTCGATTTACATGATTCAAAAATTTTGACAATTGTCAAAAACAATGCCAAAAGGTTTTTTTAACATAACGATTTAAACCCGATAAAACCATCAATTATCAAAAACTTTCCAACCATACCTAATTATTATATTTTTTTAAAGTGCTTAAAAATATTATTTGATTACTTGTAAAGTGCTTATTTTTTTGTTGAATTTGACTACGCACCCTGAAATGGTAAAATCGTTCGAAATAATTATTTAAATAATTTTAATCTCTTACTAGACATATTCTATTATTATCCAAATATTATGATTGCCTTTACTATCACTTTTTTTATGATTATACTTGCATCATGAAAGCATTGCAGAGCAAGGAAGGGAAAAGCTTTGTGTTTAAAAAGTTGAATTTTATTTTCATGCATCATTATTACATTAACACTTTATTTCCTATCTTTTATTACCATATTTCAATGTAATGTCTATTAAAGGGCCCATTTTGCTTATATAATGTAAAATATTCAATTTCAGATATGCCCATATCTCCAAGTGTTATTGATATTTCATCTTCCAGATCTCTTTGGAGTAATCAAAATGTGTATGTTCAGTCCCCAACTAGAGGTACTGTACAATTAATTTTATATATTTTTTATTTTATAACCGTCGATTAACAGCCGACCCAATTTTTTGAGTTTACGACTACTAATGTTCAGCTCCGTAGCCTTGTTATTTTGATTCCAATCTAGAAGACGATACACTCCTGGATCAAGTATTGGGGAGAAATTTGCCTTTCGTGTAACTTAGTGCGAACTCGAAAGTAAAAGATTGAACTCCTGCTTCATTTACTTTTAATCTAATGTGTTAAAAATATGTAACTTTAAAGTAACTTACTTACTTTTATAATTATATGTTCTATTTTTTTTTATCTGTTCTTTCTTTCATGTTTTTATTACTTTCCTTGATATATGCAATTTCTATATATATATATATATATATATATATACAGTCGAACTCGTTTATAACGAGGGAAACGAGAATATTTGGTTGGATCAATGTTAAGTCTATGGAACAGAAGTCGCTTTTAACGAGCAAGACCTGGTTTTAGCGAGCAATATTTTTCCGTCTTGTAATCTTTTTTCTCATCTTTCTAATCTTTCTGTCTTATCTTTTTTTTCAAAATGATAAGAAATGTGCTCGAAATAAAAAACACGCGATTAAATTAATTAATGTAATTAAAGTAAGTATATTAATTAAATTTTAAGTAAATTCAATCATTTGATCTCCCAAGCCCCCCCCCCTCTTCTGGTTGCACGCCTGTCTCAAGTACCCGTTTATTACGAGCACTCGGATTTAACGAGTACATGTTACGGTCCCTTTGTGCTCGTTATAAACGAGTTCGACTGTATGTATATATATATATATATATATATATATATATATATATACTAAAATAGTTTATAGTGAAAATAATAGTGAATAGATTTACTAAAATAGTTTTATAGTGAAAGTAATTATATTTCAACATATCCAAATTAGATGTTGATTACATTTTTATAGTTATTAATTTTATTTGATTTTTTTTAAATCTTTAAAATTGTCCTTGTGCTTAAATTTTGTTTTAATTTCAGATTTCAAATCTTCAACAACAAAACTGACTGATAAAAATAACTTAGCAAGGTATGAAAATTGATAAGTTGCATAAAAACATATATTGTTATTTATGAAATTAATTATTCAAAGTGTTCTTATCAGGGATCATTTACTTTTTTATTATTTTTATTTTTTTAAAATTTAATTAGTATTTATGTGGTTTTTTAGCCAAAAGGGAGCTTACATTACACTTAAATTGAAAATCACCCCCAAGCAGTTAAAAATCAGCTGTATGTAGTCTTTAAAAACTAGTAATGAAAATAATCCAAAATTTTTTTGAACTAATTGTATAATTATAAAACCTTCTAACCTTAACATATGAAATTATATAATTTTTTCAATTGTTCAAAAAGTAAGTAAATCCTTTACAATATTTTTTTCTTGTTTGTTTCTTTTTTATTCCAAGCTTTTATAAAAATATATGTTTTAAGTGTGTGAATTTTGGTATTTCAAAATTTTTTATGTGTGTACGAATTCATGTAACATTCAAAATTACTCAGAGTTAATGCTCTTTATAAAATGAAACTATTCATTGAAAATCTCCATCTCCTGTTATTTTTAACTTATTTTTTATTAGTACTATTAGTACATTGTTTACTTATTTTTTTTATTCAAAATAATTTTGTTTTTTAAGATATACTCTTATTTTTAGACCACAAGGAAACTGGAATCACAATTTGACAGAAAATATCCACAGCCCTCCAGACAATCTGAACCAAATGCCGATGAATGCTCATAGTCCAAATAGAATGGAGGATCTATATGTACCTCCACGACCACCTTTACCTCAAGGTCTGTCCTGCTTTTGATGTACCATAACGCTTTTGAATATTGCGTATTTTTCATAACAGTATGGATAGTAACAACTGTATTTAAATATTGGGGATCAACAATTTGTTACTTTATTTATTTAGCGCTATTACTTTGTTACACATTTTTATTTAGTTTTGCTAATCTCTAATTGAGTGAGATGACGAGTTTTTTTAGTAGTTTATTGGTTACAATTATATTTAACTGATCTACTAATTCAGACCAGGCTAGGTTATTCAAAAAAGAATTAGATATGCTTTGCAGTTATTATTATTATTATTTAATTAAGTTGTGATTATTATGAATGTTTAATAATTTGAAAATTACTTTATTTCAAGCTTGTTACTTAAAATGTTTTTTTCATTTTAGAAATTAACTTTGTAGTGTTAACCATATTTTGATAAATGCTTCAAAAAATGCATTTTTAATATCAATAGTTTTTTAAATAAATGTTCAAACGTTTAAAATGTTAAATATTTTTAAAAATATGACTGTATGTTTTTAAAAGTGGGGACTGGCAAAAATTCTTTAGTTAAAAATTGGCAAGTTGTAGAATTTCCTAATTTCACCCTGTGTTCACAAGCAGACACCCATCCACCCAATGAAAGATGAAATTAAGTTCAGTATAAATATGTAATTTCTTATATTGCAAATCAGAATTGACAACATTGGTTGCAACTTAATGATATATTTTTTTTCTTCAAGTCTGATCATTAAGCCAACTAGCCCACAATCACTCACGAAATAAAGAATTTAATTTGAGCACTATATTAATTTAATTCAGCTATAATTATTCAAAATAGTCTATTAAAGCTTTGAAGAGTGTTGTTTAAGTGCCTACTTAATGGTGAAAACCATTTATCCCATCATGATATTCAGTACAATCTTGACTGTCCATTATAAAATTGAAAAATGTTCGTTTAAATAGTTATTTTTATTTAATAGACAATCAAGATTATATGAAATGTTACTTTGCAACATAGCAATAATCCAAAGCTTTTTCATATAAATTAAAAATATTTTAAATATTTACATTTGATCTTTCTATTGATAATACACGCAAAAAAAAAATAATAATCTCCATAGTTTTTGCTGCGATCCAGTAAGAAAAAAATTTTTTTTTGGTCAATATTTGTGTGGTTTTAAAACAGGCTAGCAGTATTATTAATTGGAATTATAAAAATTATAACGATTTTTTAAAAAAGTTTCATTTGTTTTGTTATGCTTGGATTTAGTATGATAGTTATAAACATCATATTAATAAGTTTAAACTTCAGTTCTGTAATATTTATTGTTACTATAATAGTATCTTGATTTTAATATTTCTGTAAGTTGTAGTAATAATTGTATTAATGATTACTTTTTTAATTCCATTATAAATGTTAACAATTATATATTGATGTTTTATAATAAAACTTTTCTTAATATAATATAAAAAAGTATGTAAGTTATTCAATTACTGATTTTATTACAGCTCATTTTCATCTTAAAGAAGTATTTATTAGGAAATATTTTTTATTGTAATTGTATCTTAACATAATGCAAATTGTTTGCTTGAAATATTTCTTGTTTTATGGATTAAAATAAATGTAAATTAAACAAATATTTACTTAATTAAGATAAATTCACATTCAAGGTGCATTTTTTTATATATATTTTAGATAACAGAAATGATAACTATGATTATTTTAGAAGATCTTCAACACCGTAAGTTTCTTTTCTTTGTTTTGTACAATAATAAAGTTATGCAATGATACAATAATCACTCTATGCTTTTCATGATGATTTTAAATTGCTCTAATTGCTAATGAATTTTGCCAAAATGAATACTTAATTAGTGCTAATAAATGCCTAAAAGATAATACTCCCTCAAAATATGTTTCTTTTTAATTTAAAATAGTAATTATTGTGGTCTACTGATCTTTATTATTATTAATAATTATAATGATGCTTTATTACCTGTTTTTTTGCTGAATATCAATGCTTAAAAAAGTTCGTTTAGGAATTACAAAAGCAAACAAATAACAAATAAATACACTTTTCTACAATTTGTGTTTAATATTTGTATAAATTACTGAGTTTATAAGAAAATTATTTATCAGCCTTTTGCATGTGGCACTTAGTATGCTAATATCTACGATTCAGATCTACTTGTTGCTACACTTGTAAGCCAAAAGTTAATATTCTTGAGCTTTGAAAAGATATTTAAATTGAAGCTTCTTCTCTCAATTCTCAGAAGATTTTTTCTATTAAGAATCAATCTTTCAATAATTCAAACTATCCTGAGAATATTTTCATTTGCTAATGTTTTGTTTTCAGAATAGTCTTTGTCATGAAATTTATTTTATATTTATAATTATAGTTTGACTTTTATATTTCAGGCCAGATCCGCGATTCATATCATTTCAAAAAGATGGAACCGTTGGAATACGTCTCACTGGAGGCAACGATGTTGGTATTTTTGTGACCGGTGTTCAGCATGGAACTCCAGCTTTTTTGCAAGGGTTACAGTCTGGGGACAAAATTTTAAAAGTGCATATTTTATTGTTTTTTCTTTAAATATAATTTTAAATTTGATTTACTTTTAACACATGTTTATATTAAAAAGAAAACAAATCTTACCGTATTTTTTTAATTCTATACTTTCATTTAGTTCTATGCTTTAGCGAATTCCCTGGTTTACATAGGCATTATGCAAGGTGTTCTATTACCACCATCCTAAATCTATACATTTTCAGAATTCTTATGAAAAATGTAATAAAAATAATACAAATAAGGGTTACAAATTAATAAAATGAAACAAAAACAAAAAACATGCTATTAATGTCTTCCAAATTACAATTGAGGAAGGCCAGATTAAAGATATCAAAATCTGTTTGGTTGTCCAGATTTGAATGTTAAAACATGCTTCAATTAGCAATCAAGCAGGTTTTGTTATTTTATAAATCTGCCTTTCTCAATTGTACTTTGTCATGTTTTTCAAGTTAGTTTCCTCACTTATATCTGAAATTGTGACCTCTAATGAATTTGGGTCTTCATTTTTTAAAGATTTAAAATATATTAAGGCCAGTGATTATGGAAAAGCCTTATATTGCATAATATTTTATTGAAAGTTTAGGACATGCATGTTATTTATTATTTTTCTATTTAGCTACAGTTAGTGCTATTCTATGGTGCCAGCACCTCTTTTTAAATTTCATTATTTTTTGTGTAAATTATGCTAACTGTATGGTTTTAAATTCAGACTTAATTTTAAAGGTTTTTCAACTGTTTTCCTGATTTAATTCAATAATTAATTTTGAAAATGTGAATTTTCTATAACCTTTTTGCTATAATACTTACAAAAGTGGTGTTGAAACTAGTTTAGCTGTAGAATATTTCCTTGTGTGATGAGTTTGTCCCAATCTTAGTTATTTCCTGCTTTAAAAGGATTGTACCAAATCAAATAATCTTGGTGATTTTGATACTTTATGTATTCAAACTTGTTAACTGCTAATTTTTAAAGGGCAAAATTTTTTTCTTTCTCCGTAACACTTCAATAATTGTTATTAAATTGAGTTGAACCATCAAAATAAATGTGTTGAAATTGATTTCTAGTAAATATAGTTTTATTATGGAGGGTTTTATGAAAACAAAGTTTTATCCATTCAAATTCAAACTTGTAGATTATGTATTTTTAATTTTTTTTTTAAGGTGAATGATATAGATATGCGAGGCTTCACAAAGGAAGAAGCTGTTGCCTTATTGGTTGGCATACAGGATCAAGTGAATCTCATTGTCCAATATCGAAAAGAGGGTAATTTTTTTATGTATATGTAATCAAGTAATTTTATTCTTTAAGAATGAAATACAATTTTGTTTTATTAATTATATTTGTAAACATTTTATCAATATATGTAAATCACAGAGGAAAAATTATTTTATATTTCAATTTTTGCTGGCACTTAAGGGTATTTTTCCAAGCTCTTCTATCAAGGGGAATAAAAATAGAAATGCTAACATTTGTGTGAAAATAATTGCTAGTGTAATCAAAATTGTCTTTCAATATTTAATTCTTGATTTAAAAAATTTTGATTTCGACCACCACAGCATATGAACAATTTAAGCATACATAAAAAATGCCATTTAATTCCATTTTAAAAAAAACTCACAGTTTGAGTGGCATAAACTCAAGGTGCCATTTTCATTTTATAATTTTGTGTTACGTGTGGTAGTAACTTTAATGCTTTTTCATGAAAAAATAAGTGAAGGTGAATTTACATTATTTTCATATTTAGTAATAATATGTGTTGTAAGAGATGGGCAAAACTTAACCTAACAGTATTGAATAAATATTATGAATACAAAAATTATTTTTTTTTTCCTTGTTGAAATTGTTATTGAAGCAGGCAACAACAGGAATAAAGTACAGAAATGGACATACAATAATTTCGGTTCCCTAAACAAGAACCTTCCTTTGTATCAGAACACCAAAAGTGTTTAGACACCAAGGTTCGGTTGTTTGGATTTAGATACTGAGAAAAATTCTTATTTAGAATATTGAAACTAAAACTGTCCATGTATGTACTTAAATGGGGCTTCAATAACATTGTTTTTGCTTCAGTCATTATTTCATGGAAGTTATTTTGTTTAAAGCATTATTCTTTAAAGAACTTCTTTAAAGTTAAAAAAAAAAAGTTACTTACTATTTTTTCCTCCAGAAAGTTTCTTCTTAAATTATTCCTAAATAAAACTTGATAAGTAGTTATTTTCTGAAAATTTCAATTGCATTTCTTTAAAGAAGTACAGCTTTAAGGAATGTTTCATTGTGGACAGTAAATAAGTATCTATAATAATTATAAATAATTATTGCTGGGATAATTTAGTATTTTAATAAATAGCTTCTTAAAATGAAAAAAATAAGTTCAAGAGCTCCTGGGTATCCAATCTGTCCTACTTTTATTTTGCTTGTTTGCACCTTTTTTTTGTGTCATACTCAGTTTGTAACATTGTGGTTTATTGCTTTTACATTGAAAGAAGTTGTTATAGCTTCATTTTTGTTTGATACACTATAATAGTCTCTAGTTCTTATGGCATCGTAACCTGTTTTCTTTTACGTTCTCTCAATGTTATCTAAAATATTATAATGTTAATAACTATTTTTTGTAAACTATTTTTGCTGTGTACATTTTTAACACATTTATTTTTGTTTTTCAGAATATGAAGATGTTATAAATAATCAAAAAGGAGATTCATTTTACATTAGGCAAGATATTACTTTGAATATAAATATTAAAACCTAATTTAAGTTTTAAAAATATACAAGCTATATGCTTTTTGTATATTTGTTTATAAATAATAATGATGAAAAAAATGCATTCAATTTAGCTTAAATGTTCTTTTTCCTTTATACCTTATGTTGTGAGTTTAATATTAGAGTGCTATATTGTGTTATATATACTGTATTGTTTATTACATGGTATGACATTCTGTTTAGATTAACTAGGTTATATTTATTATTATGTTCCTATTTATTTTCCAGGACTCATTTTAGTCATGAGAGTACAGGCAAAGGCGAGCTTAGTTTCCGTAAAGGTGAAGTTTTCCATATTGTGGATACATTACATAATGGAAAACCTGGATCTTGGTTGGTGTACAGATTAGGAAGAAATGGGCAAGAAATACAACGTGGAGTGATACCCAATAATTCTAGGTTGTTAACTTTAACTTACATTTGCACTATATATGATTATTATAATTTTACATTTGTACCATAATTGTTCTAATTTCCCTTTAAATTTATTATATAAATCTATGCAACACAATGTTTATTATATAATTTTTTAATCTATGTTATGATACTGTCTTTTTATATGTGTGTATGCCACTGCTCTTTGAGATATAAAATTGCATTTTGCTACCTGCTGTAGGAAATTTCTTCAACATAATTTTACTCATTTTATTTTAATGACAGCGAACTATCTTTTAAAAATTTGTGCAGTTTATTAGATTTTTCTAGCATTTTAGTGTATACTTTTATTGTTTTAGAAATATTGGTTCAGCTTATTACATTTTTGAAAATATTTCTATATTTACCACTTACGTAAATATTTATATATACTCGTCTCTATTTAAAAATATTTTTACAAAGTGTTATAATTTTGGAAATACAGTAGGGAACCGATTATCCGGAACGATCGGGACCATCGCTATTCCGGATAACTGATTTTTCCGGTTTTCTGAATCGCTACAAAAAACCGTTTTTTTATTGTTAAATCCAACTAAAAAAAAATTTTTTTTTGTGGAAATAATCTTAAAAAGAGGAAAAAACGATGAAGTAATACACTAATGATTATTTCCAAAATGATGGTAAGGTGAACATCTTTCAAAAAAGAAAGAAAAATCCTAAAATCTTATGAGGAAAAATTTTCTTTTTTTAAAAAATGGCGGGAAAATGTATTGAATTTCGTTCCGGTTTTTTGGTTTTCCGGTTTTCTGATTTCCGGATAACGGGTTCTGTACTGTACTTTAGTGGAATGCTGCTACTTTTACATATAAATTCATCCACCTTTCAAAAAAAAATTTTATTTATTATTTTGAAAACATTTGCTTGCTAATAAGAATATTTGTATCTTCCGTTGCCGCTTTAAAGATAATTTTGAATCCTCTAATTAATTCATTTTGTAAATATTTTATTGCATTTTTGAATAAATTTAGCATATTGGAAATCATATTGTATTTTTTTAGAGATCGTGATACTTTTTATGGCCTTTACTGTTATTTTGAAAATATTTTTGCAGTTCCTTAGATTCTGACAAATTTTGCTCTTTTAGGTTCATAAATTCAGTACTTTATGTACTTTAAAATACTTCAGTACGTTAAAATACTTTTTCATTATTCTTTTATTATGAATTTTTTTGTGCTGCTCTTCTTACTATATATTCAATTTCATTATATTCTAAAATATATATTCTGTTTTTAGTCTAATTTAAGCAATCAACATTAAACTTTAATAAAAATTTAAAAATTAAAATTATTCACTCTGATTTCAATGTAGTTTGTAACAAGATGAAACATTAAAATTTAGTTTTTACTTAATATTATAGTTTCTATGCCATTTATTTACAACTTAAATTAAAATTTATTTTTTATTCCCAAATAATTTTTTTCAACTATGTTCTTTTTATTGATATCTAATGCTTTAATTACTTTTTGCTTTCTTTTGCTTATTTACAACAATTTTATGTGTTTAATTAGTTCTGGGCTTTCTGCAACTTATGAGTTTATGAGATAAAAACATAATTTCAGTTTTTACTTAAGATACTTAGTAGGGATATTAGTTAAAATAAAAGTAAGAAATTTTAAGTTTTAGTCATTAGATATGAAATGCATGATATTTCGTTAAGGCAGCCCTCAATGTGCAATTTTGATTTTTTATCAAACAGGTAGAAAATGAAAAATTTAAATGAAAAGTCCCAAATTTATATTTAAGCTGGAAAAAAAACAGAAGTGCTAAAATCTGACCAAGTACAGTGCAGGAAAATGAACATGATACAAAAAAAAAAGTTCAATTTGGGGGTTAAACTTCAAGATGTCTTTCAAACTCTCTCTGTTTTACCAACACTGTCTTGTTGTTTATTACGTTCACCTTTCAGTTCTGTAATTTCTCAGATTTCGAACATTTTTGTTTTTTCCTCATTTAAACATTAATTTGAAATCTTCAACTTTTTTCTTTCATATATTACTTTCAAATTTTTTTGCATTTATTGGAAATTTATACATTAATATTTCTTATTTACAATTGAAATATGTAAAGTATTAATTTCAAAATACTTATTTTTGTAAAGGCCTAATTTTTACTATATTGGGTATTAAATATTTGGTACAAAATGTATGAAATTGTTTTTGTAATTATTAGTTTGTTAATTTTTGGTTAACAAAATGTGATGAATGCTTAAAATGTCAATTAGTTGCCTAATTATTACTTAAATTACTATTTTTTTTTCAATAGAGCCAAAGAATTAGCGCAATCTCAAAATGTATCTTCTAAAAAAGAAAATGAAGAAAGTGGGCGAGGAAGTTTCTTTCGTCGAAGGGCAAGACGTTCTAAATCATTATGTAAAGACCATTGGGAAGATATTGTTCTTGGTAATTATTTTCTTTAAAAAGTTATAATTGAATTCAATCATAAAGATTTCTGTTTTTTTTTTTTTTTTCAATTCTGTAAGAAACTTTCCAACACTGAATGTTAATTACGTTTTTCTGAAATCTCTGTTTTTGATAAAGTAACTTTCATTTGTTACTTTAAATTTAAAGTACTGTAATAAAATGTTTTCAATTTTTCATCAGTTAAACTATTCTTTTATAAAGGATTGTTTACAAGTCTACATTTTGAAACTAGTTAGCAATCATTATATATAAAAAAAAAAGATATTTGCAGTTGCAATTAACTAAAAAAAAAGAAGAAAAATTCATTTTCTAAGCACTGTACAACAGTGCAATATTATATTAGTACATACAACATATTGCATGCAACAGTGCAATAGTTCCACTTCCAATCAATACCATTAATAAAATGTTGAATAGAATCCTGCAGGGATTGGAATATTGCATTTTTGTTTAATGTGTGACCAGCCATTCCAATTAGAACACTAATAAGGGTTGTAAATATAACTTCAATTGTTTCTATCTTTAGTGCCAAATTTGTTTTTGCTGTATACATCTTAGATTTTTTAACCTATGTTTTAATGTAAGTTTCTTCTAATATGCTATATATGATAGCTTCTTAATGTATGTCTTTTTTTCAAAATACTTTAATCAGTCTAATATAACTGGAATAAAATATGTGTGTTAATTTTATTTTAATTCAATGTTTATTAGCTGTTATTCAGAAACAAATCAGGCACAAATTTTTCTTGTATGAATATTATGTCTACAATTTTATTCTAATTCTATTCATAGTAATGCAAAAGAAGTTCATTTTGCAAAAAAGTTCAAAGTAGGAGAAAATTAAAATTATTTTCACATTGTTTTCAATTATTTTCTCCATACTAGTGTGATATGGTTAAAAAAAGTTTTTTTTTTTTTTTTCAATTTAATAATGTTGTAAACTGAGTTTGGGATTTCAAGTGTAAATAGTAAAAACAATTTGAACCAAAATAAAATATTTGTTTTTATTTTAATGAAATGTGCCTACAAGCTGTCTTTTAACAAGTATTGAAACATAAACTGATCTTGTTATTTTTTTCAATTATTTAAATCTTATTTTATATTTTTGTTATAGCTGACTCAGTTACAAGATTTCCTCCCTATGAAAGAGTTGTATTGAAACAACGTAAGTATTATTTTTGTTCATTATAATTTTAATCAATTTATGCAATCAATTTTCATCATTTTATTCAAATATTTTTTATGTGGGATGTTTTATGAAGAACATCCTGCCTTTTTTGACATGATGATAATACAAGATGTTCTATTAATTTATATTTTTGGAACACTGTAAAAACAAAAAAAAAATATACATTTTAAAGTCAGGGTGTAAAATTTCAGTTCTGAAGCACTAGTCAGATTAAAATTTTGCTTGCCTTTGTTTTCATGAAAAACATAAGCTATTTTCAAAATATTCACAACTGTAATATAAAACATTTATTGTGTTATAAACACTGATAATAGCTAAAAAAAAAAGTTTCAATGGTTCTAATGTTATCTACATACATCATTAAAATGCAAACAGTATTAAAATTTGAAACATTAGAAATGCCTATAATTTTTGATACTAAGAACTGCCCATATGATTAGCATGTTATATTATTATACCGTTACTTTTTGCCACAAAAATATCATATGACAATTTCATGCTTAGCATCAAACAATGTTGAGGAGGAGGGTCAATGAATAGAAATTCTTAATCTATCATCAAGTGTCCCAGTATTCTAAGAATTTCTGTGAACTGTCTTCTGTCTATTGTGACAGCTGAAGTGTCTCTCACATAAATTGTGATCAGTGGTTGAGTAGCATAAAAATCTTATCTGGAGCAAATTTAAAATCCAACTGAACATTCTTTACCGTTAAACTTATGAGCTAATTTTACTGACACGAACATAACCTTGAGTTTCGCCTTCTCTGTCTACACAGCGCCTACTTTTTCGTTGAAGAGATTCGGGTTTAAATACTTGAACTGTTTCTTTATTTCCCTTTCCTAACTACACAATTTTCTTCTTTGGAAGGCCAACCCAAAGGCGTCAAAATCATTTTTTTACCAAAAGTAAGCTGGCAAGTAACAATTTTAGGTCCTACTTTAGGTATTGCATTCAATGCAACTCCTAAAGTAGGAATGACAACAATGATTGTTGTCATTCAGTACTGATTCTGACTAATCATTATTGAAGTCAATAAAAACAAAAAGGGGTGTAAATTATCTATAATTAGTCTGTTAGACAATAAAACTTATAGCAATTTATAACAAAAAGCATTCCAGTCCTCCTAGACATGTGAACTGTTATTTAATGATTTTAATCCCTCCTTTTTTTCATGGCCATAATAATTACCAAAATTTTAAAATGAGATTTTTTTAATTGAATTTTTGTTCATTTAATTGACTTTTTCATTTTATTCATCCTGTATATTTGTTTTTTAATTAAAATTATTTCAGTTCATAATTTTATAATTAATAAATAATTCAATCTATAATTTTTTTAGCTGGCTTTATCCGGCCTGTAGTTCTTTTTGGTCCAATAACTGATGTTGTGAAAGAGCGGCTTCTTAAAGACTACCCTGGATGTTATGCATCCCCTCGTATGTATTATTGCATTTTACTTCTCTGTCTAGCATTCTATTTTATTTTTTTAGAAGATAAATTATTAAAACATAAATATTAATTCTGAAAAAAAATATAACTTATTTTTGTTCTATGTTAGTAGTTATTTTTAGATTTATTATTTAAGATTCTTAGCTATTTACAATATGTTTTGTAAGCTCAATTTTGTATAATGCGCTTTGTTTCTTGCAATATCAGGGGTCATACTGTCTTTAATAGATATCAAAATTTCATTTTGATTAGGAATAATGAATGTTTCACTTATTTATTGCCACCACAATTAGTTTTAATTTTGTGAATTGACTATGTACTTTTTTTTATTGTTAATAAGAAAAACATTTGAAAGCAAATTTGAAGGAAAATTAAATCTGTGAAAAAGAGTTATAACTAAAGTTAGTGATCCATATGAGTATATTTGATACATATGAGTTATTGTTTTGCAAGGGAAGACTTTCATATCTTTAACACAATATTAAAAGTATTCTTTTTGTGGGTCATATAGTATCAAGATGACAAAATATTGTAATACATATATGAGTAATAAAGAGAAATTTTTCTTATTCAATTATACAAACCTTCTTGTTATACACACTTATATACACAACTGTTATACCCTGAAAAACTATGCATATTTTTTATTTCAGAATCTGACAATCAATTAGAAGATGAGCAAAGTAACCTTAAATCTCCTGGGATTATTCGCTTGAGTGCCATTAGAGATGTCATTGATAAGGTGTGTATTTCCTATCAGAATTTCAATAATAAGTTTTCTGATTAAACAAATATGTGTGTAATCAGTGTTATCTAGAGCAAAAAATTTTAGAGAGCAATTTCATGCTTCTATTTATTTTTAAGTAGTGGGGTATTTTAATATAGTGGGGTATATTTCAAAGCAGTGATTATGTTTATTAATTGACACCATTTTAACACATTACATTATAACTGATGGATAAATAAAATGAAGTAAGCACAGTGAAATTGCTTAAAGATTTAACCAAAAAATATCCCATATTTTCTTTCAATCATTATGAGTTAACACCTATTCTTTACCAGGTTTAGTTTTCTAAACCAGGTTTAGTTTCCAGGTTTTTTCTAAAAACTTAAACCTTCCTGGTTTAAGTTTTCTAAAAAAAGAAAAAAAATTAAAAAGTATGAAGAGTAAATTTTTTGTATTCTTTTTTTTTTTGTTTCTGTCATTTAACTACATGTTCAAAGGACTATAAAAACCTTTCCCATCGACCCAAGAAACCTCTGCACCAAATACGGAAAAAGTTAATGAAGAAAACCCGAAAAAAATGTCAAAACAAAAAATATTAACAAAGCAAATAAGTAGATTAAAATGTATAAATGTCCGCCCTTCCGTCAGCAAAGCTCATGTGACAATGTCCCATTTTTTATTTCCAGTGTATTTCTATGATCTTTTTACTGTGGAGAGAAAAAAATGATATGAATCGAAGCTTTTTAAGATAGTGTTTATAATCTTCGTTTCTTGAAGTTCTATTTTACACAATCTGAAGACATAACTAGAACTATCTATTGGAAAACCTGTAATAGTAACTTGTAGCAATGAAAATAATCAGATATATACTCATTCCTGGTAACCCATTAAAATTTCCACCGTTAAACATTCCATTTGGAATTTGAGCTAGTAAACGACATGGAGCACCACTTGCCGATTTGAGCTTCATCGGCATGACGTATACCATTGCACCGGTTGATGGCAACTGGTCCAAATTATTCACGTTTTCAAGCCCATAAATATTGTTCGTCATCAAAGCCACATGAGTTGACGGTCTTTCATTTGGAATGTCTACCGACATCGTGTCTATTCCGACGCCAACAACCTTTCGTTTGGCGACTAACCATTCCGCTGCTTCTGCCTTAATGGAAGGAAATTTTAGCGCAGAGATATTTTTTTCTTCCGTTCCAGTGTAATTCAGACGATCTGGCCAATATTTTGACCATCCGGTATAGACAAGCAGGAGACTATTGTCAGGTATTTGGCCATGACTATCTTCCCATGCCAGTAGCAGGTCCTTCGTTAAATGTGAATCAGAATTGACTTCTTGGCTTACGTCTACTACTACGGCAGGGACAACCAGTCGCTCCAGAGGTATATCAGATACGCACCAGCGTCCCTTTGCGAAGTGACAGGGAGCGTCCATGTGGGTTCCACCATGCGTGGCACCATATATTTGATCCTTCTGGTACCTGGAAAGAATGCATTTATATAATTTGCAAAGTGTTCTCTAAACAATAATCTTGACATGCATAGAATACAAAATATTCTCCACGCTATATTGGCGATCGAAATGGGCTACAGGTGGCGTAGAGTAAAACTCTCTACCTATGGCAACACTTCCCAAATTTTCACCTTAGCGCATGGAGAGTCGTAGGAGAAGTAAGTGCGTTAGTTTCTGTCTTGATTTTCAACAGGATTAAAACTTCTAAATTAGGAAACTAAATGGATGATGTTTTTAATAGAAATGTAAACAATCTCGAGCTCGGGACCTACTCTAGTTCCGGTTAAAAAGTTTGCAGCTGCTTACGACATGTTATTCTGATAGGCGATGTTTTCAAACGGATAATTTTGTTTTCAATAAAAGAAATAAATTAGATAATTTCTAAGCTCAAATCTGCCGTATTTCGTAAGATATTAATGTTATTATGTAATTCTGGGGAGTTTGGAGTGAAAATTTGTTTTAGTTATTTTGTTATTTATTATTAAAAAAGGTGACATGGTTGCTAGATTTTGAATAACTCGCTTTTTTGGCAGTCTTGATTTGGCCTCTTTCCATTTGTTTACTACTGTTTGTTCGTGTTGCAAGCTGTGCACCATCTTACGTTAGTGTTAACACTTTTAGTATTGTAAACAGTATTGTTAGCATTGTAAACATAAGTAATCAAATGCATTGTTTGCAAGAATCTCAAAACACAATGATGCCAAATGGCTGTAAAATACAACTGAAACAGTAACCCGGAAATTTAGGCAGTCCCGAGCTTGCAGCGCTCCCTAGTGTAGAAAACACCACCCATACTACATTGAAGATAGTTCTTAAAGAAAGTGTCGTCGAAATTTAAAAAAAGTATTTTTGACAATTAAATACGAAAAATATTAAGAAAAGGAAAAATATCGTAGTTCATTCCTATACAACCGAGAAGAGGAGGACAGGGAAGGGGACGGCCAAGACATGGAACCGGTCTTCCCAGATGGCGTATTCAAGGGTTGAGATAGTGACTTCTTACTACATTCTTCCCCTCCTTTTAACCCTTTTAGAAGAAAAAAAATTATAATCACTGGGATTGAATTTAGCCATAGATTGAAAAAATGGGTCACTTACTCAGTGCTATATTTTTAAGAAGAACACCAAAATATCTGTAAGTATAAAACGCAAATTCCTCCTTAAGTCAATAGTCATTCTCTCACTTCCCATGAAATAAGAAAAACTAAAATTTGGAACATGTGTTTTTTATGAGATAAATAGAATAAATAGTTTCATTTCGATTTTTCGTAATTTTTTGGGTAATTAGCCTAAGTAAAAATAATGCTAAATAACACGCTTTAGTTTACCTCGAATTTAGAAGTCTCATATTTCGACCACGTGTTCCTTATCGGATGAAGGGATTCACTTAAAAAGTTTCATTTCGATATTTTGTAATTATTGGGGTAATTAGCATAGTTGAAAGTATTACTAAATAATGTGTTTTTACCGAGATGTCTCAAAATCGACCCCGTGTGGCTTACTACAAAAAAATGAAAAGTTACCTTTCGATATTTTATAATTATTGAGATTATTAAGGACAATCACCTTAACTGACAGAAATGTGAAATAATATTTTTTAATCAAATTAAATTTCTCAAATTTGAATCATAATAATTCACGTGTTCCTTTTCAAATTGCAAGGATAAATTAAAAAAAAAAAAGCTTTGGTTCAGCATTTGGCAATCATCGCATTAATTAGTCCAATTGACATGCTAAATTGCAGTGATTAATGCTAAATAACGAGGGGCGAAGTACATTACTCACCCTTCATTTAAATTTCAGAATTAAATAAAGTTTTTTTCTTAGAAAATCGCTTCAAAGTTGAAAAAAGTTTTTTTCTTCCTTTAAGTTTACTAATTTAAATTGACTTTATTTTTGTGAATGTCTAAATTTCAGAAGGGGCGAAACGCAATATAGGCTCTTTTATTAAATTTCAGAAGACAATAAGGTTTTCTTTTTGAAAAATAGCTTCAAAATTGAAAAAAAAAAAAATTGTTTTTTCCTAAAATTACCAATTTTACCTAAATTTATTTCTTGCCTTCATATTTATTATAACCTCTTACTTTAATTTCAGAGGAAAATTAGGTTTTTTACTTGGAAAATAGCTACAAAGTTCAACTAAAAAGTTACTTTTTTCTAAAATTTTACTTTTTGACTATTTTTTACTTGGAATTTTACTTGATTTTATTTTCTCGAATGTTTAAATTTTAGGAGGGGCGAAATATATTGTTTGCCCCCTCACTAAAATTTCAGAGGGGGCGACTGCCCCCTCTGCCCCCCCCGGCTGGCACGCCACTGTTCAAAGCACAAAACACTCTGGAAAGGTCATCCAATTAAACCAAAGCTGGTTTTGTGCAATTTTGGATTGAAAAATATCTTTCAAAAGCAGCTACAATTATTCACCATTTAAGAGTAATAGCACTAAATTTCTAAAATTCATGAAAAAAACATAGTCTCTCTCTCTACACTCGTAGGCTGATTTTCAGAGAAATTATCATTATTTCGCTACAGTAAAAGAACTAACATTTTTAACAAAAATGTTACAAAGAATATTTTCACACCTGGTAAAGTTTTTAAGGAGTAAAACTCAAATCATATGCATGAAGTATGACTCGAGATAAGTATAGGTTAACTTTATTTGTGAGGATAAAATATGTATTATATTATAACATCTTTTGGCAAACTAATCATAAGTACAGTTCACTTTAATGTAGTATTGTTAATTTTGTATTAACTATCTATTCTATGATTTATTTATGATGGACTGTCTGTTTTAGGGAAAACATGCCATTTTAGACATCACGCCAAGTGCAGTGGATCGTCTTAACTATGCACAGTTCTATCCCGTTGTAGTTTTCATGCATGCTGAGAATAAGCACATAATTAAAGAACTCAGGAACAAATGGGCAAAATCTAGTTACAAGAGTTCAAGAAAGCTTTATGAGCACGCCTGCAAATTAGAAAAATTATGGTCACACATATTTACAGGTTAGTTTTTTATTTCCCTTTCACTTAAATTTTATTAGGTTGTTATTCTCCTGCTTATTATTTTAGGATGTTTACTTTATTCCCTGTGCATTATTCTAATACTTCTCTCTCTCTCTCTCTCTCTGATATATATATATTCTGGGCTTGGAAAACAGACTGTTTCAGTTAGTTCGTGAAGTACTTGCACTAATAATACTATTGACTGAAACTCAGGAACTGAAACCAAAGGGGCTTACTATATGCTTTAACTCTTTCTTTATTGAAGTATCCAAAGATTCACTTCCTGTTTTAAGTGCTCAGTTAGAGTTTCAAATTTAAAATTAACAAAATTTTTATATTTTATACTGAATCTATAGCCAAAAATTTTGGAATAGGTTGGAACCAGAGAGATCTCAAACTTAATTCAAAAGACTAAAATCTAAAATATCATACCTTTTGTTTTTTATATATATTATTTATTGATACCTAATAAGATAAAGAGCTATTTGCAACTGTAATATATTAAAAAAAATATTAATGTTTAGTTTTAGATACTACTTTTACTATCTTTTTTGATCATAACAAAATAGGCACAAAAATAACCTGCTTTCTATTCAACTAATTTTCATGCATAGGTTAAATGGACAATATATGGAGAAAAAATTTTAAATTTTATGTTTCTTTTTACCAGCTCTGAGGTTAATAAATCATTTATATTAAGTAACTTTAAACAACATGGTGTAATTATATTAGCACTAGGGGCCAAACTCCTTGCTTGCTGCCGCTTTCCAATCCTCATGATTGTTTTTTGATGCAAAACAATTTTTTAAAATTGTTTAATTGAAATGTGTGTGGTAAGAATAATTCTGTTTGTTGGCACTCATGCTTCCCACATTAAAACATTTCTCTTATGATTCTACATATTATTAAAATAATATTTAGAATTACAGTTTTATTTTGTTATAAGAAATGCATGTAAATCATCTATGGGATACCTGCAAGTGAGGTAGTGTGGGTATCTCGATCCTGATTGATTGTCAAAACTTGGTATTTGTTTACGTTAGCAACTGTTCTTTCCATTTTATATCGATTAAGCCAAGCCTGTCAAGCATCAATTCTCTGAAGTGACACATTCTATATTCTTACACAAAGATTTTTTCTCTAAGATTTCAATTCTTTTACTATATATTTTTAACTTAACACAAAAACGGGTACAAAGCCATGTAGAGCATAAGCAAACTAATTATGCATCGAAGTTGTCAGGTACACAAAACAATTTAACGGCTACGATAAAATACATAAACAAATAATAAATTTAAGTTTTTAAGTTAAATTGAAGTAGACAACAAAGAATTATGTTTCATCAAATCTGATGAGCAATACAGCATTGTATTTAATTAACTTTCTGACTTAGGTGACGAAACTTAGCTCAACTTCAACATGTAATTTTGCTTGTTAAGGGTCAGCTTGCGCTGACGTCATAGGTCACATGTGTGGGTATCAGTAATCTTCTTCTTAAATTGCAAGTACCCAATTCCATTTTCTCTGTAAGGAATTGGTATTAAAAATTTAAAAGCTGTGTTTTATCTAAAAATATTTAATGAAATAAAGTTTTGGGACATAAGTGTCTTCATACGAAAAATAAGATTTTTATATAGTTTATAGAAATCTTAGTTTATCTATAAATTAAAGCTTAAAATTAAGAACATACTTTTCAAAAAAAGTGAATGATATTTAAAATTATTAACTCAAAATTCAATGTACCTTACAATGTAGGTAAAATGGTATTATTTTTATACAAAAAAATAAATAAATAAATAATAATAATAATTAACTGAGATTTAAAGTCCAAGGTATTGTCAGTTTTAGGGGCTGACTAATATTAACCTAATTTAAAATATATTTTGTTCTATTAATGTTATATAACTGTTTTCTTTTCAATTTTATCATAGCTTCCATTTCCCTTTCTACTGGAGATTCTTGGTATAAGAAATTGCAAGAAACAATTGATAGACAACAAAAACAACCATTATGGGTGTCTGAAGCTAAAGTATGATTAATTTTCATTTATTTCTTGCATACTGTATATTATTATAAAATATTCTCATTTAATTTAAGTTATAGATTTAATATGTAATTATACACTACCCTACAGTAATGGAAAAGACACTTTCAGTTTTTGGCCTTTTTTGTTAAATTTCTCAAGAAAAATTTAGAGGATTATTTTATAACTAAATGATGTTGTGTGATTTCTCATATTTCTTTCAGAGGTTTGAAGGACCCACAATTGCAAACCAAAACATGTATTTTTGAACATTTTATGGCAGAAAATATGGCAATAAGCTTGTGATTGGTGTTGATCACTTTGACTGTTATTTGCAATTATTGCATATAATTTCTAAAACTTTGCTTAAATATTTATGGAAATATGGACACTTTTAAAAAACATTTACATTTTTTTTGTCTTAAATTTTTCTGCTGTAACTTTAAATCTATTCAATAAAATTGGACAAAATTCTTAGAGCAATTTTTCAATTCTTAGAGCAATTTTTAGGACAAAATTTTAGAGCAATTTAGCGAAATTATTATTTTGAAATTTGAAAGAAATTTGTTGAAAATTGCACCAGATGTAAGCATTGAAAGTAGTTCTTTCAAACTAATGAGGAGTGGAAAAAAATTAAGAAACAAATTTTAATAATTTTTTATTGAATTATATTTAGTAGCATATGAAAATGATCTGCTTTTGATTATCTTGAAAATTTAAAAAGTTTTTTGTTTTTGTTCATAATTTATTGCTAGTCTCTCAAATCTCCAAAAGCTTTAAATTTTAATTACAAATATAAGAAATCATATGACCTAAACACCTCTAAAGTTATAAAATAATCCTTTTAGTATTTCTTGAGAAATTTAGAAACTGTGAGTGTTTCTTCCACTATTGTAGGGTAGTATATATTAAGATTGGTATCACCTTAACTGAACAATACTAAATGTATAACTGTACTACATCATGAAAATTAACAAATAATTAAATTAGACATTGGAAGATTCTTGATATATTTACATTAATTCTTATGATATCGGGTTGAGTAAAAAGTTTTCCGCCAAGGCAAGATACCTCTGTGTCAGCAGCAGCCGTTCCCTTGGTAGTTACCCTTTTCTGAAACAGGCTTTTGCATTTTAAAGCTGAAATTTGGAACTACACAAGTGTGTAATTTGTTTGTCAAAACTTTATCATCTTGTGCACCAAAAAAGTGTTTAAAATGGAGCTATCATGCAAGCAGATCAGAACGATTATGTACTATGAGTTCCGAAATAAACTCAGTGTAACTGAATGCCACAAGAAAATGTGTGAAAGTTTAGGTTTCAATACTGTTTCTTATGATACAGTAAAAGTTTGGTTTCGAAAGTTTAATAATGGGAATTTCAACATTGAAGATGAACCACACTCTGGCCGCCCTATTGAGGTTGATTGTGACCAATTGAAGCAAATTATTGATCAAGAGAGAAATGTTTCAACACGAACCATTGCGTTAGAGCTTGACGTTTGCCAAAAAACAATAGTAAATGCCCTCAAACGCATAAATCTAACATTTAAGTTTAACCGCTGGGTGCCTCACGAATTGACTGCTGAAGACAAGAGCAAAAGAAAAGCGGCCTGTTTGGTTCTGCTCAGAGATCAAAGAAAAAAGAACATTCTGGACAGAATTGTGACCTGTGATGAAAAATGGGTATACTAAAACAATACTAGCTGCAAAGGAGGGTGGTCAGCACCCGGGGAATCAGAAGGTTCGGTTGCGAGATGAACGCTAACTAACAAGAAGGTCTTTCTCTGTATCTGGTGGGATTGTCGTGGAATTATCTACAAGGAGCACCTGAAAAGCGGACAGGCAACAGTAAAATATACAGCAATATGCTAATCAAAATTTGCGATGCCATTCTCGAAAAACGAAAAAACGAGTTCAGAAGGAAGGTGGTTCTCTTTCATCAAGATAACGCCCGGCCACATGTCAGTGCAATGACCGGCTGGACCCTCTACACTCTGGAGTGGGATTTGATGCAACATCCACCTTACAGCCCAGACATGGCGCCTTCGGATTACTATCTGTTTTCACATCTGCAGCTTTATGGCACAATCTTCCGTTCAAATGACGAGGTCATAAATGAGGTTGATCGCTTTCTGGACTCGCGCACCCCCCAGTTCTTCGTAGAAGGTATTGAAAAGTTGCCAAAACGTTGGCAGACTATTGTTGATTTGAATGGAGATTACTATCCTCATTAGCTTTGCTGATTTTCTATGTATTTATCATTTTACAGGATAGTTTTTTTGGCGGAAAACTTTTTACTCAACCTGATATATTGTATATAGTGCAATTTGTAATACATTTCATGAACTTTTATAGCAATCTATTTATTATGCACTATTTTGTAGAAAGGTTACTGATAATAATTTAATGAAATGTAATATTATTGTATAGTATGATTCATAATATATATATATTGTTTATTATGATATTGTTCATATATTATGACTCATGTTATACCTACATGAATGCGAATGAGGCAGATCATCTTAACTGTTTTGGTTTGATGTTTATGACTGCCTCATAAGTAAGGCAATCTTTTAAGCAACGAAAGTTGTTCAACCAGTTCTATTAAGTAACAAGCTTTGCTTTATGTATTTATTAGGAAAGAAAAAACCACTTCCTTTGCTTCAGAACTGGTTTTTGTTTTTATTCTGAGTAAAGAAGTGACTTTTATGAGGAAAATATTTATATTTTGGCTTTAAGCAAAGTTAACAGTTAATTTAGTTACATCACAATAGGAAAATTTGACTAGTTGTCCATTGTCATGATATCGTACAAACAGTATGATTCATGATGTAGCATCATTAATCATTATGAAATTGCATATACAGCATGGCTCATGATACACTAACATGAATTGACGTTATGCTGTATTAACAATATGATTCGTGATGTATTAGTAATAATTTTTTTATTGTTGATATAGTATGATTCATAATATACTAGCATAAATTATTGCAGTGTTACACAATATGAATCATGACGTATTAGTATAAATTATAATGATATTGTGTACACAGTATGATTAATAATGTGTTACCATGAATTGCCATGATGTATATACAGATTCATAATATACTTTCTCAAGTTGTTACAATATTATACAGTCTGAATCATGATATATTGATATAAATTATTATGCACAGTGATTCGGGATTTATTATCATTAAATATCATATATTGTGTACACAGTATGATTCATGATATACAGTACTTGCATGAATTGCTATGATATTGTATGTGCGGATGATGTCTATATAGGTGATGTATACATGTCCAGTAGCAGAAATTCTCCTGTAGGACAGCAGGCACTGCAGATTACACTACACCGCATATTATTTTTTTAATCTCTAATAATGAAAAAAATAAAGAAAAAGTTGCTGAGACACTTTTCTAAAACAGCCCTAAACATGTTTCTAGTCAAAGTTATAAAGCTGAGTAGAGAGAACACTGCAAAGAATAAAAACTAACCAATAAATTTTTTCTGAAAGTTTATTAGTTTTCTACTGTGTAAGGATTTATTTCAATTTTTTATTGCCTCTGTTCATTTAAAACAAATTTAGCCAACAGTTTTTTGTATATAAATTTTTAATATCTTTACTAATTTTTCTAAGTTTAATTAAGCTGAATATTTATAATAATGATCTTTGCCTGTGTTAGGGTCAAACTCAATTTCAGATTTATAAAGATAGTTGTTGTTGTGTTGTTGCTGCAGTTTTACTTTATGAATTCTGTTATCGGGTATATACGGATTTTGTACATTGTATATGCAAATTCATGAAGCACATAACATAAATTGTTATAATATTAATATTTACAGCCTGATGAAGCAATTACTGATGATTTCTTATTTCCGATGACTTCCCGTTTGAGCTATGCCTCGTCACCTGAAAGTGATTTAGATATCTCGATGGAAGCACGCACATCCAGCTTCAGGGAGCCGAATGAACAAAAAGATCGGAGGTTGGTGAAATCATCCAGCGATCCAAGCATAACTGCAGCAGAGGAATTAGCTGATGCTAAATCATACAATCGATATCCTTCATATACACTGGGAAGAAGTAGTCATCACCATCAAGTAAGCAATTAAAAGATCTAGAGATGTTTTTCTGATTTTAGCTTAAAAAATCGATTTAATTTTCTTGACTATCGGAAAGTATGAACAGATACTTGCTTCATAAAGACATCTTAATGTTATATAATATGAAATAACTGTTTATTTTTTATTTCATTTATTTGTGAGAAAATTACTTTTGATGTTGCAGCTGTTAAATTAAAATTGAAGACAATTTTGCAGCTTCAGAAACAAATGCATGCTTTTCTCTTCAAATAATATACAATTATAAATTTTTCATTTATATATTTCATTAATTATTTTTTTTTTGTTATTGATTAAACTTCAAAACCAGATTTATTTAGCTATCTTACTTTTTGAAGGAAAAAAATTTTATCAAATCCTTTGGAGTTGACAAATTAAATTCTTATGAATTTGGCATAGCTTACTGGTAAGCCCACTTGCCGAATGTAAATGAAACTTATACCAAATGTAAATTATATTATTTAATAAGTTCAGTAATTTTCAAGGCCATAGTAAAAGAGTAGAGCCAATTTTTTACACTCAGTAATTATCACTCCCCATGATCATGAAGATTATAAAATGCACTCTTAATCTAAAAACGTAACAAAAACAGGAAAAGGCCGTAAATAATAATTAAAAAATGGATATGTTTTAGTTTAATTAGTTGGGTTGTTACATGCCTTTCTGTTTTGTGTATGATCTTGTGATGTTGAACGCTACCTATTTACTGATTATTTTCTATTTTTCCAACTGGTACAGAAACAGGTTTACATATAGTAATTTATATAGTAAAATTTATTTTTTAAACCTTCACTTTGAATTTTTTTTCACAGCAAATAACAGTAAACATATTTTGTTCATTTAATGAAAGACAATTTTTTTAATGAAATATTGGTGTGCATAGCGAAATTGTAATCTGGAAGTTGGTCGAAATTTTCC
The DNA here is from genome assembly GCF_982258835.1 of Parasteatoda tepidariorum. Lineage (NCBI taxonomy): Eukaryota > Metazoa > Arthropoda > Arachnida > Araneae > Theridiidae > Parasteatoda > Parasteatoda tepidariorum. The sequence continues at coordinate 32,170,732 of NC_141757.1, read as the reverse complement.
TGCAAAACTTGGGTAAGTCAAGAAATTTTATTTCTGCAATCGAGTGGGAAGTTTAAGAGTGGTTTCAGGATAAAAAAATATCTGTGTGTGGCAAAACACTTCATGATCCATGGACTGCCGGAATGTCTTTTCAAAAAGTTCTTTTAATATTTCTAGAAAAAAATGTTTAACATCCTCTAATAATGATATATCTATATATATTTATTTCATATAATTAACTTTTCTTGGACTAACGTAGAATATTAATTTATTAATTCTCTGGTGATGGTACCTTTATTCTTACTTTTCTTTCCTTTCCTTTCCTTGGTAGCTTCTCTACCCGTTCTACATCTTTAGAAGGGTAAGTGACATTTATATTTTCCTTTCAATTTCTTTTTTTTTTGTTTCAAAATAACTAATGTAACAATTGACTAACATCTCATATGAAAGTGCCTTTTTTTATGAAAAATTTAACCATAGAAATGTTATTTCAAAATGTTTTGTTCTCTTGATCTGAATATTTCTTTTTGTTAAATATTTCTTTTTGTTTTGATATTAAACTTGAAACTAATCTTTTATTAAATTTTCTATACTGTACATATTCTACACTCTGTTGCAAGTTTTTGTTTAAAATAAACAAAAACAATATCCCTGTATAAACAGTCTGTTTGCATCTGATTGCACGACAAATGGATGTCAAGCTCCCAGCGTGAACAAATGTCAACATCGTCAACTTTTGAAACCACTTTGCAGAGCCTTCTTTTTGCTTGCTTTATTGAATAGTATGAAATGAGAAAACAAAACTTAGTAAAAAATCACCTAGCAAGTAATAAGAATTAGTAAAAATTACAGCAAAAAATTGTAACCGACATAGGTCTTTTGTTTACATTTAAACAAACTAATGAAAGAATAATAAATATTGTTTCTTTCAGACGATTTTCAGTGAAACAAGAGTAAGAATTCATCTCACATTAGATTTCTTAAGGGCATGTCAGCATAAAAAGTGCCATTTTTAGTAGTTCAATCAAATCCAATGTTCTTGCAAGGTCATAGAATTGTTTCGTTTTCAAGAATTAATATTGTCCTTATTTATTGAAATATGTTTGCCAAGTTTAGGATTACAATAAAACTATGAAACTATAACTTTTTCTTATAATTTTATGCTATATATCCTAAAAGATAGCACAAGTTAAATTTCTATCTGACGTGTTTAACTTTTAAAAGCTTTTATATTATTTTCAAATCATATTTCTATAATTTGGTAATGAAATAAAATGGAACAATATTCAGTCGCAGAGGATTACTTAAATCCTCTGCAACTTATGCCACAATGCTCTTTTTTTAACTTACAACAGAGTATAAAAAGTTTTTTTTTCTTCTTGGAATTATTAATAATTTATAATTATTTTGTACTCTATTTCAATGATATATGTAATACAATATTTCAATGATGCAAATCTGTTTTAAAGCCATTTATTATCAGTATTAGTAATTTAGGTTATGCAGCAATGTTGCAATATTATATTCATTGTTTGTTTGAATTGAAATTTGTTGATAATTATAATTTATTATTTAATTGAATTGCTATGAATAGATGGTGTAATGCAATTTAACTTGTTTATAAACTTATAACTTTGTTTTATTTTGAACAGGAAACTGCTATACCACTTCAGTCTGTCTTCAAAAATGCCAATGATATGCTTACAGTTCCAGCAAAAGGTAAAAAAATGGGGGACATTGAGGTGATATTTTGTTTATGCATAAATATTGTTTCCATATTGGTTATATTATTTAGGATTTTTTTTTTCTTCGTATGCTTTAATCCAGATTATACACATTTAGTTTGCTTGCCACTTGCTTAAAGCATTTTGATTTATATGATCATTAAAATGTATTTCATTTTTTGAAACTTATATTTGTGCATTTATAATTTGTTTGTATACAAATATAATTTACTGTCTGGCAGTTACAAAATGAGCCTAGTCTCGTGACTGGCATACTACAGAAATAATAAATTTTAATTCGAATAATAGTACATATGTATATTTTTTGCCATAAATTTTTATAATTGTCTATTAATAGCTGCTGTTATTGAATTAATACAAATTTTATGAATTTAATTATTTTATTATTTTTTTTATTGATTTATATGATCATTAAAATGTATTTCATTTTTTGAAACTTATATTTGTGCATTTATAATTTGTTTGTATACAAATATAATTTACTGTCTGGCAGTTACAAAATGAGCCTAGTCTCGTGACTGGCATACTACAGAAATAATAAATTTTAATTCGAATAATAGTACATATGTATATTTTTTGCCATAAATTTTTATAATTGTCTATTAATAGCTGCTGTTATTGAATTAATACAAATTTTATGAATTTAATTATTTTATTATTTTTTTTATCCATTATTTGAGGTTGAGTGACTGCTTTTGTACCAAATATTTGTAATCAGTAATTCACAATAATGTTCACCAATTTTATTTTTCTACAAAAAAACTGTAAATATTCAAGCTATATCTAAAATTTTTAAACTAAGTATATATTTCATTAAAAAAAATTATTTATAAAATTTTTTTTAACATGAGTAAATTTAAAAGATATGTTAAATGAAAGATTAATTTATATTTTACTTATTTGGTATATATAAAAACACTTAATTAGAATTTTTTTTTACTAAATTACATAAATATATTCATTTTATCAAATACTGATCTTACTTTTTATATATTTTACATTTTTACAATCAATATTATGATTTTTTTTTGTATTTAAGTATGTGTATTGTATTGTGTATTTAAGTATGTGTAATTGTATTTAACTTATTTAAAGTAATGTGCATAGTTGTACTGTTGATTGTCTGTTTTTGTTTTATTATCAGTACTACCAGTTGAGCAAGAAGAATACATGCAGCACCTTTCTAAAAGTAATAGCAACAATGGAACTTATGGGGTCCAACAACAAAGAACAAGAATTGACCCTTATGCCACTTTGACACCCAGTGAGAGAGTTGCCAACCAAATTAGCAATGAATTAAAAAGTAAGTATTAACTTGACAAACATGTTAAAATAGGAAGTGGTTAAAATATGACATTAGGGTCCAAAATGGCTGAAAGTGTAATTGACATGACTACAATCATGTGAATACAACAAAAAGAATATATAAAATACATTCTCAAGTATCAAATTTTTGCCTTATGACATGTTATTAGAGAACATGACACAAAAGTATTATTGCATGAACTCCTGATTTATAGTTGGTGTGGAGTCAAACATATATAAGTAAATTGAGTGTCTCTAATTGTTGTTGTCTCTTAATATTTTCTTAAAATATAGATTCAAAGAAAAATATTATTTCATAAATTCCCAATTAATCATAGATTTGGATACGTCAACCCTGGATAACATATTGTTTATCTAATTGTTTCCTTATAGATTTTTATTTAAAAAAAAAATTTTGGATAAAATTTCATAAAATTCTAAGTATTTACAGAATTAAGTGGCATAACAACCCTAGAAAAACAAATTCTGTGTCTCTAATTATTGTTGCATTTTAACTTTTTATTGATAATCATTATTACATAAACACCTGATCAGAAATAAGTGGGAAGTTAACTTTAGATTTGTAATTTGTGTGAATAGTCCTTACACACGGCCAACTAGTCTTCTTCGTTATTAGAAAACCTCTTATTTAATTTTAACTGGCTATTTTGACAGTATTTTTTTAGTGCAAAGAAAAAAAATAATAATCAGCCTGCCGAAAGTCTACTTTTTATTTAAAAAAAAATTGTATTTTTCTTCTATGTTTCACCTCACAGTAAATATAATTATACTATGTTTAAACTTATAAAAGATGTATTTTACTTCCATTTTTCTTTTCCCAGTAAATGAATTTCCATTAATATATGTTTCTCCTCATAGAAAATGTAGTATACTTCCATATTTTTTCTTATGAAAAAATATAATTTTACTCTCATGTTTCTCCTCACTGTAAATGTATTTTTACTACCATTTTTCTCCTTACAGCAATTGTATTTTTATTACCATTTTTCTCCTCACAGTAAATTTATTTTAACTACCCTTTTTCTCCTCACAGTAAATGTTTTTTTACTACCATTTTTCTCCTCACAGTAAATGTATTTTTACTACCATTTTTCTCCTTACAGCAAATGTATTTTTACTGCCATTTTTCTCCTCATAGTAAATGTATTTTCACTACAATTTTTCTCCTTACAGCAAATGTATTTTTTTTTTTAGTGAGAGTATTAAAATAAAATGAGTTGTTTATTTGTAAATGAGTTACCTATTTGTGCAAATGCTAAATGGTAATAATGCTGACTTTCCTCTTTATTTTAGATTTTAAAAAAAAAAAAATCATGATAGAAGTTCTTGTATAGTTAATTTTAGCTTTTTCTCTTACAGATATGTATGAAACTGGCCCCCGCAGCTTAAATCCTCGACCTCCTCAAATCGATAGAACTAGCAAGCCTAGCGTTAACTATGATCCCAATAGCTACCGTAAGTCATTATGTACCTACATGCTTCAAAAGCATTTATTTTAATGATATTTTAATTGTTTTAAGTTGTGTATCAAATTATGTATCTTTTTCAGCTTCAAATCTTCCTGATGTCAACATGAATGTTCCACACGATTATATCAACACAATGGAAAATTTTGACATTTTACCTCCTGTTCAAGATAGAACTGTAAGTGACTGCTGCTATTAATCTTTGCTCAAAAGTTTCATTAATTTAAATTTAGTTAAGTACTAATATTCGGTATGCTATAAGATATTGAATTTGTTATGAGTAAGTATCAAATAGATTAAATATTTGCTCTCAATGGTATAGAACACCATTAGGAAATTTTTTTAATGGTCAGTGTCCAGTTGCATTTTTTTTTAACAGTGGTCTCTTTTTAAAGCATGTGGCTACATTTTCATAAGTTTAAAAAATTTAAACAAATTAAAGAACTGTTGGTATTATTAATGTAAGACAGTTTTTTGAAGCATTTCCAGGGGTCTGTCCAGGCCAAGTTTACTACCGTTTAGCGGTACCTTTCACAAATTCAAATTTAGGAAAAACAGTAGTTTCACAAAATACTTTTTCTTAAAATTTTATTTTTTTATCCCATAAGAAACGATAAATCCGTATTTTGTTACCACATTTTTGTGTTAGTTTCTTAATATAATTTTTAATTTTCACAAATTATGTCTAAATTTTCACAAAGTGTAGGTACCTCTCAGAAAAACCTAGACAGACCCCTGATTTCTCAAAATGCAGTAAACATTAACAAGGTTCATTTCAAAAATAAAGAAACATTTAAAAACATGTGTGAAATAAAGTAATTTTTTTAATATTATAAAATATTCATAATAGTTTCATATTTATTATTATTATTATTTATCTTAAAATACCTATGAGTTGATTGGAGACAAATGTTTCAAAATAAATATCTTACATCAACAGTTTTTTTAATTGTTAAAAAAGTGAAATTTTTTGAAAAGTGTCCACATGTTTTTTAAAAAAAAACCACAGTTAATAATATTACAACTTGCCACTAACTAGTAGCCAAATTTTCCCAATTCTGAAATCTATCATTTATATATATTTAGTTTTGACACCGCTGTGAAAAATTCCTGCTTACGTCACTGATTTAGATTAGTGTTACTAATCATTTAAACTTCATTTACTTTTAGATCTTTAGCAATGGGCCATCATACCCTGATGAATCTCCTGCAGTACCGAACAGCCCTCCATACACTTCTTCTCAGTTTTCAGTTCGAGACTTTGAGTCTATCTCTCCAAGAATTCAACCCAATCCTTCCATCCCATATCAGTCCATGACTTTAGATCGTGTGAAATTTTCACAAATGAAAAATAGGTACCATAGATTTTCTTTATGCTAGTGGTAAATTTAGTTATGTACGAATGCTCTGAGTAATATGTACATAGTGTTTTAAAATAACCATTTTTGATATTTTCAATGCTCGAATACACCATATAAGGGAAAGACCAGTTCCATGTTTATAGCCTCCTCCTTTCCTTCTTCTCAGTTGTATGGGAATGAACTACGATATTTTCTCCTTCCGTGATATTTTTTGCAGTTAGTTCAAAAAAGTATTTTCTAAAATTTCTACAAGGCATTTTTTAAGAGCTATGTTTAATGCAGTTTAATTTTCCATATAATTTCTTAACTTAAAAATAATTTAAATCTGTTTGAAAATTAAAACAGACTCTCTGCCACCTTTAGCACATTTCGATTGCCAATATATTTTTAGGATTTTCCTGAAATAAAGATAAAAAAATTTTTTAAAAGCTACCTAATGTCAAATGAACAGAAAAAAGAGAAAACGTTTTAGTTTTGCCATATCTAAAGTTAAAAATGTTGGATATATCACTTTAGAAAGAGAAGTTTTAGCTGTGCTACACTACATAATTCCTTGACCTTTACTGAAAAAAAAATTCAATAATTAGGGTTACAAAAAATTTTTTGAAATAAATAAGCAATTTACTATCTTTGTCAAAAACCCTAAAAAACTTTATTTTTGCTACTTGTAAGTATTAAATATCTCTCTCACCTGTACTGGATCAGCTTCTTTCAGAGATTTATGTTTTATGTATTTCTTCTTTTTTTTTTGTTTATTTATTAAATAAAGTTGTTATAAATTTTTATAACTTTATTACTTTTTTTTAGACATGACATTAAACCACCCCCTCCACCACCCCCAGTAAAGTCTACAAAAACTAGGTATGAAATTATTCTATTAATTATGCTTTAGTTTTAGAATTTGAAAATGTGTATTATAATTGAGACAGAAGGTAGTGATATTATTTTTTAATTATACTAAAAATAATTTATCACTGCTATTCAAGTAATATTATGGGATAATTTCAGTGCAACAAATAAAACTATGTAGTTAAATATGACTATTAATAAATAAAAATATACAGTGTAATTAAAAAATATATAAATAGTCTAGAAGTGAGAATTCTTTCTTAGAAATTAAAAGTTTATTAGACCTAAATTTTCATGGCCTAAAAATATAGTTATAAGTAATTTTAAATTGTTGTATTTTAAAAACCATGTGGTTTTACAATCAAATGTTTACAAATGCATAAAAAGTTATAACTCCTATGGAGTGATTACACAAGTAGGGAATTTTCTTGTGTGTATATACACACACAATAAGCTCTGAATGCATTAAAATTGCACTTTTGCTGTATAGAAAGAAAATGTATACATAAGGTTTTTTAACTTCTATCAAAGGACACACCTGACTGCTTGCCTCTTAAACCCAATCAAGGATTAATTTCAAGATAAATAATTATTTGTGTTCTGGCTTATGCAACCATATTAAGCTAAATTCAACTTGAATGTTTGAATTAATATTTTTATCGAACCCAATTACATGCATGCATGTGAAAACTGGCACTGGATTTAAATTTCGATTGCAAATTTTGTATACTGGCCTTTAACAGTCAAACACTTTAAATACGTATTTTATAGTTGTGTTCGAATTATAATGACTTTACTACTTTAAATTCATTATATTACATTTTTAGAGGAATAATTTGCGGGATTTTTTAGAAAGGATTATATAGCATAATTTAAAGGATTTTTTAAGAATAATTTGTAGGATATTTTATTATTTTTGCATAGCTTTTTAACCCTATTTTTTGATAATTAATTGTATACTTAAGAATCTTTTGAGGGGGCACATTCTTTTGCTATTCGCTTTGCTTTCCGAAAATTAATTCTTTATGATTTATTTTTAACATTTGCTTTTTCAGACTTTCTGATGGACGACCTGTGCCACCACCTAAACCTTCTCTTCTGCAGAGTAAACATTGGACAGCAGATTCCAACAGACCCCCAGAAATTCCTCTCAAACCCAACCTCCCTCAAGAAAATGGACACACACCACTCTCACCATATCATTCTAGATCTTATCCCACATCTCCTTCTAAGCCTCCTCCTCCTCCCAAGAGGAAAGATCCATCTTTTTATAAACAGTTCCAAGATAATCTTGCAGACATTCCACCCGATGCTGCCATGGCACACTCTTATAGTCAAGAAAACATGTGCACTTATCCTAATCGTCCTTACAGCAATGTTATGTTCAATCAGAAGAATGGACCCCAAATTTCTCCCTCACCTCCACTCAATCTAGACCTATCCGCTCGAGAAAACAGGGGGAGCGCTTTTGAGCTGTATAAAAAGTCAGATGGTTTGCATCAAGATCAAAATGGTCTAAGGTAGCTTTATGAAATATATTTTAATATATGATAAGCTTTTCAGTTTTGTTTCAGTTATATGACTTAAGTGTTAATTAATTTTTATTTTTACCACTACCCTTAAGTATCATCACAATTGGGTATAAGATGAAAGAAACTTCAACTGTTCCTTCTAAAGAGCCGATTCTGTTCAGAAAAACCGACTTTAATTTACTATTGCTAATTTTTTTTTCATAATGTCAAAGTGTAAACAATAAATTGCAGGATTAATGGGGAAGTAATCCTGCAATAATTTGTTTGCATTTTGATACTTTTGAAAATATTTTTCAACATTTTATGCTTTGTGTTTTTCGATCTAAAGGTTTACAGGAAATCTTTTTACTATGAACTTCTAGTTTTAAAATATCAATGCAGGTGAAACTAAAATTGACAGAAAAAGTTTCTTCCTAGTTCTGTTAAGCTTGATCTTCAAATTATTTAATTTTAAAACCCTTCTTTATTCACTTCAATAATGATTTTTCAGAGTTTCAAAGTGTTTTTTTTTTTTTTCTTTTTAAATATTACTTTGTAACCCCTAACGTGCATATTTTTGTTCAATATCTTTGTAAAAATTGACTATTAAGTGTTGTCATTTAGTCCTCACGGAACACACAACATGTTTATGTGTAAATGATTTTTGAATTATGTTTGTTATCACTGTTTTTTTTTTTGTATTAAATTGTCTACTATATTTGGTAATGTTTTTCAGGAAAAAATATGAGGATACAGAGGATGGACATAGCGTTATAGCATCTGCACAGGGAGTGTTTGGATATGAAGGAGGCACCCTGACATCTAGGGAAACAGGTGTCACAATCCTCATACCACCTGGCGCCATATCAGAGGGAGAAAGGCATGAAATATATTTTAAAGTGTGCCAGGATCCTAATATGTTGCCACCACTTGACAAGGACAAAGGTATTTCTTTAATGCAGTTTCAGTTACCTCTCTATAATGCTTTTGTTCTGTAAGAATGAAATTTTGACTCAAAACGTAAACAGAAATCAAGGATATTCACAGTCCAACCCAGCTATAGTGAACTGTTTGTGGGCCTAGAAATGAGTTCACTATAAGCGATACTTCACTGTATCCAAAATATATAAAAAATATATTTTTAGCATTGTTAGAAAAAGTGATTGCAACAGTACATAATATGTTATAATTTCTTAATTAATGCGATATATTGAATCTCTCTACGACATAGTCTCCTTACAGCCAATTTCCTCTTGAAAAAATTTTTGAATTAGAAAATTAAGTAGTACTCAAAATAATCTCCTAACAACAAAGTGCTTGTCTCTCTATTACAATTTTTTTTTAAATGTTCCTTTTTCAATTTGTCTTTTTTGGAATTTCTTTAATTTTTATCTTTTTTGTTTTCGATATTTTTGAAGAATATGCTTTTACTTTTGAAAACACATATGTTATACCACCTGGATACAGTTCTATTGTATCATTCATATATAATTGAATTTATATTGACTTAAAATTTTGTTACATTTATTTAAATGCCTGCAAAATGGGGATTTGAGTCTACTATAAACAATTTACCAATGTCTTAATAATCCACTTAAGCATATGAAATATGAATCATTAAATAACAGTTTGGTCAGAACTACTAAAAATGTTCATTACTACCATGTTTTCATTATAGCAGGGTTATACTGTATAAAGTCATGACTCATTCTTATTTTCAGACATTAAAAAAAGTTTTTTAAGTATAGTGACTAAAAGAGCTAGTGACATCAATAAAATTAGAATATTTAGAATAATCCAGAAATTTTTGACAAAATAAACAATTGAAATAGTAATAATGCAGGTAGTCCAAATCTCATGTTCTCAAAACAATTTATCTCTTTAAATAAAACCTAACATATTTTAATTGTAATTGAGAGTGATAAAGTAAATAAAAAAGGGGGGGAAATGACCTTACATTTCTTTTATTGACAGCATCAACTCCTCCAATCTACTGATGTTTATGCTTTATTTATGTTCGAGATTATCCTTTTACTTTCCGTATGTCCCTAAATGGAAGAGTCTTGGATTGCTATGCTTTCTAATATTCAGGAATTTGCATGTCTTGAAAGTTTAACATGAATGGTTTTCAGTTTATTTTAATAAAATTTTTGTTTTTCATTTAAAAAAATAATTTGTTATTCATTTTAATGAAATTTTTGTTATTCATTTTAATAAAATTTTTGTTATTCATTTTTAAAAAATTTTTGTTATTCATTTTAATAAAATTTTTGGTATTCATTTTAATAAAATTTTTGGTATTCATTTTAATAAAATTTTTGGTATTCATTTTAATTAAATTTTTGTTGTTTATTTTATGCAATTTTTGTTGTTAATATTAATGCAAGTTTCGGTTTGCAGTTTATATAGTTTTATTGAATACTGTGGTCACTTGGTCGGGTTATCTTGTTCCTGCTTCACTGTATTGTTACTTTACTTCCGTGCCCTACTTAGAGAAGAGTTTTCAGAACATGCCTCTGCTAGATTCCCAGTGATGTACTAGTGTGTGGAGCTAATATGCAGAGAGCTGACACAGTTTCTAGCTAGAGAACTTTTTGCTATTTGAGGTGTTGGAATTTTGTTAGGAAAATAAAATAAATACTTTAGCTATGTTTTTGCTAAGCTTCTGATGCGAGTGTTGTTTTTCTTTTTGTTCAGATGCTTTGATAAGATGTATCCCAACACTCCCAGCCTTTTACACTGATATAGGAAATATGAAAAAAATTAAGTATTTTTTTTCCAATTCTTCAAAATTTTTTAAAGAAAAATCAATAGTTGTCCAATCAACCGTCTTCTGCAAGGCAATTGTTATAAAAATCAAAAGTCGAAACAGCACTATGAATTTTTTTAAATTCGTTATAGTAAATTTTTTAATGTATCATCACAACCTGAAGTGGGCCTTAACTTTTTCTAGAACATTTCTCCGTGTCGTTCTCTTTATGATAATTAAAATGATTACTGTGTAATAATTTAGATGTAGGTTCATTTGCAAGTTTTTATATTAAAATTTAATACTAATTTTATTTCATTCGAATATCAAATATATTTATTTATTTACAGGAGAGACTTTACTGAGCCCCTTAGTGATGTGCGGTCCACACGGTCTTAAATTCAATATTCCAATTGAATTAAGGCTGCCCCATTGTGCCTCAATAAGTCCAGATAGTTGGTCTTTTGCTCTAAAATCAAGTGATACTGCAAATGGTAAGAAATAACCTGTTTTTCTTCCATTGTTTTTTAAAACCTAGGAAATAGGTAATGGCTATCACCTGTTATTTTCACCTGTTACCATCACACACCTGTTATTTTTTCTTATATTTTTATTTTTTAAGAAATTGTGAAAACAAGAGGAACTTAATGTCTTACCTAACAATTGCTTATACCCAGGGCTGATTGTGCTCCGGAAAAAGTACGGATTTCCGGATTTTTCGTTGACAGTGATCCGGAAGTTTCCGGAGATCAAAGGTCCAGACGTTTCAAAAAATCATTGATCACAGAAGTTTCTGGAAATCAAATTTTCAAAGGTGGAACTTAAAAACACAGTTTATTTTATTTGTTTGTAAGGGAGAACCAGAGAGATACTTTATAAGCTTAGATTCATGATTAATATTCATTTTTTATCAGTTAATAGTTGTTATAATCATAAACTTAAGAAAGAAGGACATTATTTGTAAATTTTAATTACTTCTCCAGGTCATCATAGGTATGTGTAAAATTTTAAATATATTTTAAATAAACTAAGAAATATTGAGAAAAGGGAGAAAAAAAACCTTATTTAAATGTTTTTCAATTTAAACTGTTTTTTTTTTTTTTTTTTTTTAAATCTCAAGAAATTTTCCGGAATTTTGACTGGAACTCACAATCACCCCTGTTATACCCCTCCTCTCTCCAAAAAAAAGCAATTCTCAAATACCTCCTCCTCTTAATGTGCTTCCAGAGCATTTAAACAGCATCTAACATGCTGAGACAGGTTATTATTTTATCTTATTCTGATTTGAATGTTCTTTTCAGGTGAGCCTGCAGAGTGGCAAAATTTGGAAAGCAGAGATGGCATGACTTCTAGCCGTGTAGAAAATGATTATGTGTCCGTTCTAGTAGATCATTTTTAACAAATTATTGTACATTTATAAAAATAATAAATATGTAAAGTAAAGCAAGAACTTTGCCAAAGATTTTTTATGAGAATAGCTACATGAATTAAAGAGAAATATGACAAAACTAATTGTTATATAAATGATAAATTGTTATTTATATATACTACTATTAAATTAATATTATCAAACTTTAAAACTCTATGTTATTTAAATGCTTTTATTAATTTTCAGATTTTTTAATTTTTATTTCTGTTTCTGTCCTAATTTTAAATGTTGTTTGAAATATAAGCTTCTTTTTTTTACATTTTGTGTTTAAGTATTTTTATTGTATATAAAAATATATGTTCTAATAAAGTTAATTCTTTAAAACATAGATCATTGTGAAAGTTTATTTTTCTGCGTATAAATTCACAATTATTGTTTTTTTTAGAAAAACAGGTTAGGTTTAACCCTCTGAGCATTGTCTTTTTCTGAACTTTCAACTGAAAGCTTCCCTGCATCAAAATACTGTGTTCCCCATGTTGTTCAATTGGAGAGTAAATTTCTGTTCAATTGTAGCAAGGAAATTTCTGTTCAATTTTACTCAGTAGCTCAATTCTTGGAGGGTTATATTCAACAATTGTTTTTTGAAAATACATTATTAATAGAAAGCTATAGCAGTAGAAAGTATAAAATTCATTTATCCAAAGATTTCCTTTAAAAAAATAACTTGTAATGATTACTTTTTCTAATACTTGTCCAAAAAATTTCGAATTGTAAGGTTTGTAAATTTTAAAAATCATTTTAAAGTATACAATTTTAAATGATAAAATACAAAGTTTGAACCAAAGCCGTCTTGTAGTTCTGGAGAAATCAAATTTTAAATGTAAAACTTTAATAACTAAATAACTAGTATAACTTTAATAACTAGTTAAATTGAATAACTAAGAAACTGTTTGGTTGATTTTGTTAAAATTTTGTATTTCATCATTTAAATATGCATTCTTTAAAGTGATGTAAAAAGTATTAAGTAAATTAATAATAAATATTCATACAATTATTTTTGAAGGAGATAAACTCCTTGGATAAACAAATTTTATACTAGTGTTTGAAAATTTTTCAATCTCTTTTACAAAATATCCTCGTGATATGATATAGCAAAGTACACAAAAAATAATGTTAGAGAGCCCAAACTTTCGACTGCTTATTTGTCTAAATAAAGGAGAAATCATTTTCCTGATGTTGGCTTCCTCCTATGTTTTGAAGGTAAAGAACTCAATTACATCGGGAAAAAAGTATACTTATGTATGTCGTAAAAGTATACATATAATGTATGTTGTATGTACAGTGAAACCTCCAGGAAAGACCACCTCTATGTAACGACCTCTATTTATGACCACTTTTGGGAGGTACAGAATTTTTTTCACAAACTTTGTGTTGGAGAAAACCTTTAGGAGAGACTATAAAAACCTTTCCCATCGACCCAAGAAACCTCTGCACCAAATACGGAAAAAGTTAATTAAGAAAACCCGAAAAAAATGTCAAAACAAAAAATATTAGCAAAACAAATAAGAAGATAAGATTAAAATGTATAAATGTCCGCTCCTCCGTGAGCAAAGCTCATGTGACAATGTATTTCTATGATCTTTTTACTGTGGAGAGAGAAAAATGATATGAATCGAAGCTTTTTAAGATAGTGTTTATAATCTTCGTTTCTTGAAGTTCTATTTTACACAATTTGAAGACATAACTAGAACTATCTATTGGAAAACCTGTAATAGTAACTTGTAGCAATGAAAATAATCAGATATATACTCATTCCTGGTAACCCATTAAAATTTCCACCGTTAAACATTCCATTTGGAATTTGAGCGAGTAGACGACATGGAGCACCACTTGCCGATTTGAGCTTCATCGGCATGACGTATACCATTGCACCGGTTGGTGGCAACTGGTCCAAATTATTCACGTTTTCAAGCCCATAAATATTGTTCGTCATCAAAGCAACATGAGTTGACGGTCTTTCATTTGGAATGTCTACCGACATCGTGTCTATTCCGACGCCAACAACCTTTCGTTTGGCGACTAACCATTCCGCTGCTTCTGCCTTAATGGAAGGAAATTTTAGCGCAGAGATATTTTTTTCTTCCGTTCCAGTGTAATTCAGACGATCTGGCCAATACTTTGACCATCCGGTATAGACAAGCAGGAGACTATTGTCAGGTATTTGGCCATGAATATCTTCCCATGCCAGTAGCAGGTCCTTCGTTAAATGTGAATCAGAATTGACTTCTTGGCTTACGTCTACTACTACGGCTGGGACAACCAGTCGCTCCAGAGGTATATCAGATACGCACCAGCGTCCCTTTGCGAAGTGACAGGGAGCGTCCATGTGGGTTCCACCATGCGTGGCACCATATATTTGATCCTTCTGGTACCTGGAAAGAATGCATTTATATAATTTGCAAAGTGTTCTCTAAACAATAATCTTGACATGCATAGAATACAAAATATTCTCCACGCTATATTGGCGATCGAAATGGGCTACAGGTGGCGTAGAGTAAAACTCTCTACCTATGGCAACACTTCCCAAACTTTCACCTTAGCGCGTGGAGAGTCGTAGGAGAAGTAAGTGCGTTAGTTTCTGTCTTGATTTTCAACAGGATTAAAACTTTTAAATTAGAAAACTATATGGAACTAAATACTACATTGAAGATAGTTCTTAAAGAAAGTGTCGTCGAAATTTAAAAAAAATTTTTGACAATAAATACGAAAAATATTAAGAAAAGGAAAAATATCGTAGTTCATTCCTATACAACTGAGAAGAGGAGGACAGGGAAGGGGACGGTCAAGACATGGAACCGGTCTTCTTCCCAGATGGCGTATTCAAGGGTTGAGATAGTGAATTCTTATTACATTCTTCCCTTCCTTTTAACCCTTTTAGAAGAAAAAAATTATAATCACTGGGATTGAATTTAGCCATAGATTGAAAAAATGGGTCACTCACTCAGTGCTATATTTTTAAGAAGAACACCAAAATATCTGTAAGAAATAAGAAAAACTAAAATTTGGAACATGTGTTCTTTATGAGATAAATAGAATAAATAGTTTCATTTCGATTTTTCGTAATTTTTTGGGTAATTAGTCTAAGTAAAAATAATGCTAAATAACACGCTTTAGTTTACCTCGAATTTAGAAGTCTCATATTTCGACTACGTGTTCCTTATCGGATGAAGGGATTTACTTAAAAAGTTTCATTTCGATATTTTGTAATTATTGGGGTAATTAGCATAGTTGAAAGTATTACTAAATAATGTGTTTTTACCGAGATGTCTGAAAATCGACCCCGTGTGGCTTACTACAATAAAAAAAAGTTACCTTTCGATATTTTATAATTATTGAGATTATTAAGGACAATCACCTTAACTGATAGAAGTGTGAAATAATATTTTTTTAATCAAATTAAATTTCTCAAATTTGAATCATAATAATTCATGTGTTCCTTGTCAAATTGCAAGGATAAATTTTAAAAAAAAAAGCTTTGGTTCAGTATTAGGCAATCATCGCATTAATTAGTCCAATTGACATGCTAAATTGCAGTGATTAATGCTAAATAACATGTTCCCTCCAATTACTACTAAGTGTTTGACGTAGCATAACCGTTTCCGGCTTTTGTGCTATTAAACGAAGTGGAGAGTTCATGCAGGTGGACCGAACAGCCACCGTCTTATCTTATTACACTGAAATACTAATGCTGAGAAGTCAGAGCAATGCTGTCGAAAGTACGGTGCAAGCGTTGAATTCATGAATATGAAGGACAATGTAGCTGTAAAACTGCGAAGCGGTTCGTTCGTAATACGGAACCACCTGGTTGCCACATGAGGATAGTAATTCATATAATTTCAATTTATCGGTGAAATTTGTCCCGAAGTGGACTGAACGCTAAGACACGGTTCCCAGTAGAACACCGAAGACAAGCATCCCTGGATGCGTTAAGAAAGCGGATGGATGACCACTTTGATCAGCCTGCGTAGGGAATAAGTGCATCAGTTCCCGTTAAACTGTTCTACCGTAAAGTGCTCAACTTCGCGTGCAGGTCGTCTGGCTACCAAAACAGAGCATGCGGATAAAATAGATATATATTTCCAGGATATATGTTTATGGAAGAGATGGTCTGTGATCGCCTGTGGAATCTTCGTAAAATAAGAAGTAATCGATATTTTTTTATGCATTTTGCCTTCGAACAAAGCTATCATCTTAGTATGTAAAATCCAATTGTTAAGTGAAAAGTTATTCAAGATATAACGCCATTTTTTTAAAATTCATACTTTACTTATACTTAAAAAAATATAATTCTAGCATTAGGTTTCACTGCTCTCAATATAGATAAAAAGAAATAACACATATCGTATAGTTAAGGTGAAAACTTACCAAATGTCTTTGTCTGGAAGAGTTCCATTATATGTGACGTTGAGGACAAGAGATGGTTCTGTCACCCAATAAAGAGTTGTATTATCAAACACGTGAGTCAAATCAACCAATTGGAATTTGTCCACAACTGAAGTAGATTCACAGACGGCTATATTGAAGTAGTACCAGACTGCTAGAACATGCCAGATGATAAGAGCTTTATGAGTGGGCTTCAGCCTAAAATGTCGATGATCCTGAAATAAAATATGGTTTCATAAACATTATTGGGAATGAATTTGATTTGCACTTCTATTAAAATTTCCGCGATACTTTCTTTAAGAACTATTTTTAATGCAGTTTTGAGTTCCATACAGTTTTCTAAATTAAATTTTTTTAGTCTGTTCTTAAAATATGTTCGTCTTAAAGACGAAACTAATCTGTTCTTAAATTAGTTTCATCTTAATCAAAAAATTCTTAAAATTTTTTAATTAAGACGAAACCAATGTACTTTCTTCTCCTATGACTATCCACACGCTGAGGATGAAAACACGAGAAGTGTTGCCATAACTAGAGAGTTCCGCTGTGTGCCATCTATCACCTGTTTCGATCGCCAATAAAAATAATCCAGAAAGAATTTTTTTTTTGTAATTTTGAAATTTAATAATGATCAAAATGTTTTGGAATTGGCTATTTGCACTTTAAGAAGAAGGAACCGTGGATACCCACACATGTGACCATGGAAGTCAGCACCAATTAATCGTTTATATAACAAAATGGCGTGTTAAATTTGAGCTAAGTTTCTCCACATAAGTTAGAATGCTAATTAACGTGAAGTAAATTAAATACAGCGCTGTATCGACATCGAATTCGTTGAAATATAATTCTTTCTCGTCTACATCTTTTACTTTGCTTAAGAATTATTATTTGCTTAAGTATTTTATTGTAACTATGATATATTTTTGTTTGTGTACCCAGCAATTTAGATGCATACATGGCTGTCTTTGTGTTAAGTAAGAAATATATAGTAAAATAATTGAAATCTTTGTGAAAGAATATAGAAGTCACTTAAGAGAATTGAAATTAGGCAGGCTTGGTTTACTCGAAATAGAATGAAAAGAACAATTGCTAACGTAACGTAAACAAATTCCCGTTTCAGTAATTAATCAGGATTGAGCTACCCACACAACTTTCCGTACAAGTATCCCATTGGGCACTTGCAACTCTAAAAGTGAAGTGATTATGCATAACCATGTGATTTAAATCAGATTTATTTGGATACCTGTAAGCGACTTCACGTACGTGTGCTAAACCTGATTGGCTTCTGAATTGACGAATGTCACGATTTACCTACGATGGCGTCACTTGCAGAGTCATCCATTTGCAAGGTATAAAATTTTCTAAATATATTTAACACTTCCATCGTGGCAATGGTCTTTGCTTCAGTCTCTGCGCTGAGAGTTTCCCCTGGCAGCTCTAAAATTGAAATAAAACGCAAATTTTCTTTATAATCTGTTTATTTAGTTGATTAATTGCAATCAGTAACAATACTCACTGATACAACAAAAGCTCACAGCGAATATTCTTGGGAGACGAATTATCTTGTCTGTAGCAGTGAAAGAGTTAAAATATGGAATATTGAATACAATTTAAATGAAATAGGTCATATAGTTTTCAATTTTTTGTTGTTGTTGCTTACATTGCGAAAGATTTCTACTTTCATTCGTACCGTATTCGGAAATTGGATTATCATCTAGATTTATCGAATAACAGAATTTTTTTTCGAACGGTGAGAATTTTCGTGAAGTCCCAGTGATTTCCATCACAACATCCGTAAAGCATTTTTTTATTTTTCTAATTGCCATGCTTTCTTTTACAGTAAGTTGTTGAACAAGCTAAGCTTATGCATAGAAAGTATCAGATTGTAACCAACCTCAACATCAACTATCATATTTATCTGATTATGTATTTGTATCAAATTCTGTTTCCTGAATTACAGTAAAAGTTAACTTCTGGTGTTAAAGTTAATCTCTAAAATTAAAATGAATAAATTTTTTTCTTTCTTTTGGGTACCAATAAAGTAATCTATATATATATTTCACTTACATGGCGACAAAAAAATGCCTCATTACAACTCCCCGAATGGCAACGCTAGAAAATCGACCAATGATTGCTGTTAAAAATGTCACATGCCAAATCTAGCTGAGATGGCTCAACATATAGCGCTTTTAAAAAGGGAAATTGAAATAACAATTCAGCTGCGTCAATCTCATACTATTAAGCTAGGCAGAAGTGAGTAGTCTTTGTCGATAGATCTCTATTTTAGTATTTTGACGAAAACCCTTTTTTTCACGAATTTATATTTTATGAATTTATTTGTTTTATTATTGTTATTAGTTATTCATTGAAAAATGAGTCTCAGTCAATGAGTCTTTATTTGAATTCAAATTTATTTTAATGACTTAGTATTTACTAAAAAGATGTAATTTTTTTTTAAAAAAAGTTGTTATATATGGATTTGAATGATTGTTTTGAATTCTTAGAATTTTGTGCATTTGCAATGTACCTAAGTTTCGGTTTTCGAAGCAAACCATATAAGACTGCGTAGCCCATTAGTTGTTATAATTTGTTTATAATAGTCTTGTTATTTTGCAATTGTAAAGGATCCCAAAAAGGCTTTATTTAAATTTTGTTAAAAATTTTTTATGCAGCTCGTTTTTTCCCCTTGAAATAACAAAATTAAATTTTAAGGAAATAATAGAAAAATATTTCCCCTCACCAAAAAATGGCTTTTAATACTCTAATTGTTAAGAGAAATTGTACAAGATGGGTTACAATAAATACTACCCCCCCCCTTGCGTACGCCACTGAGTTACACATTAGTGAGTCATCCGTATTACGTACTGCTAAATCATATCTAAATACGCTTTACATTTTTATGATTACAACTTCATGTTAGAGTCAACATGGTTTTTGGTTCTCATATCCGAAAATGGCTGAGCATCCATTGACAAAAACAGTCATGTGCCATATTCTGCAATGTAAATGACAAAAGATATGCGCATAAGTACAAAATATTTTATCAGAATTATCCGACTATGCAATAAGAATAAGAAAGTGCATTCGAATAATAATAATGCACATTCCAAACATGACTTACTATTCGAAAATGTTTCAAACAATTAAAAGTATTAAAAATATCACGAAAAAATAAAATAAATTTGTTGATGATTTTAAGTGACCTTCATGCGACTTCTAATTCCAAAGTGATTTTCGACCTTGACCTGGTAGAATCGTGATTTAAATTTTTTTTTTCCTTCTGCGTGAAGCAATCTTGAAAGAAATCGTTTATCACGATCTTTCTAAATAGCAAGCTGATTGCCGGTATTTGATTGAGTAGTTAGTTAAATATTGTAACATATACATACCCTCCAACTGCTACGGAATTTCCGTAGTTTCAGAAATCTTCTTTTCAGACGGTAGCAAAATTAATGTCTTTCTATTTAAAAAAAATTAATTTTAGCGTAACTTGTCCACTATTACTTATAAAAGTGCAGGCCATATGGCTAGATTCTTAAGTTCTGATAAAAGTTTTATGAGAGATCCATTTGCTTTAAAAATTTCTACTTTGGTTCGCTACAACTAGAAAGAATTATTTTCAAAATCCTCATAAGTTGGAGGGTATGCATATATAACAACGGTCAGATTTTGAGAATTGAAGC
This sequence comes from Parasteatoda tepidariorum, assembly GCF_982258835.1. Lineage (NCBI taxonomy): Eukaryota > Metazoa > Arthropoda > Arachnida > Araneae > Theridiidae > Parasteatoda > Parasteatoda tepidariorum. Next base: position 32,150,254 of record NC_141757.1, on the reverse strand, counting down.
TATTTCGAAAATATCATGCTACCAAAATAACGGTCTGTTTTCAATATGTTAGTTGCTAACTGTTTTTAAATTGATTGTGCAGTTTGATTAATTAAGACTTTTTTTTTTCAAATTTTATATTTTATGAATACAATTAGAATAATGTTAGTAAACGGAAAAAGAAATTGTGTTTCATTAAGAGCTTGTCAATGATTAAACTGTGCTAATTTGATAACATAAATTGAAAAAACCTATTTTTTCAAAATTAAATAAAAATTTTTTATTTTTTTCATTATTCAAAAATTTTTTCTTTTTTACATTGGGAAGGAGGATAATTCACTTCTTAAACAGGCCCCATTAACCAAAAAATTGAAAAACTCTTTTCCTTATAAGATTCTAAAAAATATAGGACTTTTATTTCTGTAAAATTATCACAGTCAGAACTTTATCACACTAATTAAAGAAATATAATTATCATTTGTATCATTTTAAATGATCCGCTAAGCATTCCGAAGATTTAAATTTTTATTTGAACATTTTAATAAATAAATAAAAGTGAAATAATTAATAAAAAATTCAATATGTAAACTTTTTTTAAAGCTTGATTGTTGTTATAGAAATCACTTAGAGATGGAATTAAATTTATCGTTTGGGATTATGAAAGACATACTGATTCATTATTATGACAATGAAACTTTTTTTGTTTAAATAAATTATACAACAATCTAAAATTTGGTATACAAATGTCTCGAATAAAATGTTGTATCGCAACTTAATATAAGTTTTAATTTAACTTATTTAAATTAATATATATTTTAATTCAAAATTTTATTTAATTATCTTTTTTATGCTTAAGATAGAGAGTTAAAATTAAGAGGATTTCCATCCATCCTTGTTTTTGGAACACCTGTTACGGGAACGATACTGACCCCTTCTTTTTCTGTTCATTATTCACCCCTTCTTTTTATGTCCTGCCAAATGTTCAATATGTTAGTTGCTGTTTTGTTCAAAGATATGTTCAAAGATATGGTAATTAACTTTTTCCTTTTTAAATTCCTTATGTATGATTTCTTTTTAAAAAATATGATTTAGTTTGTATATTAATATTATACATCCTCCTTTCATATTGAGTCCTATAAAATTTAAATAAAATTTATATTGGTACTAATTTAGTGAAATCAAATTCTGGTTCATAGTCTTTTTCTTTAACCACTTGTAATTATTTACGCTACAAAATATAGCTTATTGTTTTACAGCGAATTTTCACAGCTTGAAAAACTCTATCCAACATCCAACACTTATATGTAAGGATATTTAAAATGACAAAATATTAAAGAAAAATTTTACACACTAATTTACAAAAAAAGAAATTTACAAGCAAAATTTAAAACAAAAAGTATCAAAATGAGGAAAAAAAGAGAAAAATTACCTAAAAAAAACATAAATGATGCATCATTAAGGAAAAAAAAACAATCAAGAAATACAAAACAAAATGCATTTATGCTAAATGCCTTGATCTTAATTATTGGCTTAAAAAAGAATTTCTTCTTACCTCAATTCGTCGGTAACGACTAAGTTCACAAGAGTTTCCCATTTTTCAAATAAATGTCTGGGGAATGCTCCCCTATTTGTCCCCTCAACAAGAAGGTATGTTGAAAGATAAAATAAGTTCCAAATATAAAAATGCACGGAAGGCGAAAGTGATGCGCCAAGGATTAGACTTGAAAATCCGGATTGAGTATTTCAAGGTGTTCCTTATTGAAATGAGCTTTTTCTAGTAGCCTCTCTCTTATCAGTCTTTCGGAAAGTGTAATTTCAAGGTTATTGAAACCATTTCTTTTTTCCGTTGAAGAATTAAACGGTTAATTAATTAGAATTGATTGCGAAATGTGGCTAAAAATACAAATGCTACAGTTGAGATTAGCAACGGAAAATTTTTTATTCCTTGCTTTAAAATTGTGTTATCTTTTTGTGAGTTATATATACATATATATATATATATATATATATATATATATATATATATATATATATATATATATATATATATATATATATATATATATATATATATATATATATTCACACATTTTCTAATATTTTGGATAAATTTAAAAAGAAAGATTTTCGTTAAAAATTATCTGCGTTGTTGTTGCATTCAATCAGTATAAAAATAGTTTTGTGAGAAATTTTAAGAAAATTTAACAGTAAAAAATTGATGTTTCCAATTTCTAGTATAACTGAAATATTATTCTTCGAAATGAACAATTTTCAATTAATTTTAATTTGCATTATCCGTACTTTAAGTTGCCTTTAATAATATTTGCAATCAAAATTAATGTTTCCAACTTTTTATCTAACTAAATTCATAAAGCTTTTTAATCAGCAATTTTATACTTATTTTAACTTAAATTAACTTATTTTAAATTGTATTTTAAGCTGCTTTGAGCAATATTTGTAATTAATAGTTAATGTGTTATTTTTAATGAAACTAAAACTAGGTAATAGCTCAAAAGCAAAAGTTTTTAATTTGTTTTAACTTGGATTATTTGTACTTTAGATTGTTTATAGCAATATTTGCTATTTAAAACCAATGTTTCCAATTTTTGACATAACTGAAAAATTTAATGCCGTAAAATGATTTTAACTTACTTTAACTTGAATTATCCATACATAAAAACATGTTTAATTTTTGCTATTAAAAATTAAACTAAAAATACTAGACATCGAAATGATTAATTATTTTTATTTATATTACGCTTGAATCCTCGGAATTTCTAGTAAGTTAAATTTAAGAATATTTACATTTATGTTTTGAAAGTGTTTTTTATATTAAATTTGTTACATTATTTTTTTTCGTTTATTATTAATATATCTAAAATATGTATCCCAAATTTGATACAGTTGACATTTTTTAGCTAGTGAAATATGTGTCGATAGTTTTATAGTTGCAAAAATGTGAATAAAATTAACCGTCTGTAATAATATTAATCATAAATATGCTTATTCTTATACGTCTAAACGGCAATTCAATTTCAAAGCTTTCAAATTTATTAAATTCTAGTGCTGTTGTTGTAGGCTATTAAGGCAAGGGGTGCGATTGTTCTTGCTTTACAGTGGCGCCATCTATGGCCAAGAATTCGACTTCTGCCACACCCGTTTATAAGATGGATCCATTTATACGTCCGTTCATCCAAAAATCGTTATTTTGACTTGAACCAGAGAACGATCAATCTCCAATTCAGTGCCCACAGATGTATAATTTGTTATGGGAACATGGAAGACTTCGAGACTCGACAGATTTAACGTGCACCAGCCACCACACGGGGAGTCTCTGGCCGGCTGGATTCGAACTCCAGTTCTCCCGAACGTGAGTCCAGTGCCCTGCCAATTAGGCTATCTTGGCCCCCAATTCTAGCATTAAAACATTTTAATACTAAATATTAATAATAATATACAATGACATTTTAAGGAACGAAATAATCAAAATCCCAAATTGGGATTCAAGAATTGAAAACTATATTTGTAACTAAGTAAAACTCTCTCTCTATATATATAATAATTATTATCATGAATAAAATTAATAGTAATTATTATTATGAATAAAATTTATAATAATTATTAATCTGAATAAAATTAATAATAGTTATTAATCTGAATAAAATTGATAAAAAAGCTTTTTTCGAGCGATTTTAGGAGCTTGCAATTTTATGAGAGTTCTTTTTTTTTTTTTTTTAGTTTTTGTTTTGTTGTTGTTGTTATTTTATATTCTTATTGAAAGAGAAAACGATAAAACCACAAGGTTCTAAGGGAATCTTTTATTTATGGCAAACACACGGTAATTCTGGGGACATTTTCCATACTTAAATGATTTTCGTCTTAGGCCTTCATTGACTTCGGAGTTACACAACTCATTAAATTATAAAAAGTTTAGAAATATTTTTTTCAACCCCTTATCGCACGAGTTTTTTTTCGGAAAAACTGGTAGTAACTGATCGAATTTTTTTGGGACAGAAAATGAACATATAAGGAAGGTGATAAGGAAATGTGGTTTGGTGTAAAAGTTATAAATAAAAAAACTACCGCACGGACAAAGTTTAAACAATTCGATCACAGGTCCATTTCGAATTTCAAAATATTAAAATCCAAATTAAATCAACTCAAGAAATTATCACTTTCATCGCTAAAACTTTCTGATAAATTGGCATATTCAAAACCATCAGAGTCACTCATTATCGGATAACTTTTTCAAAACAAGTTACAAAAACACTTAATAAAAATTAATTTATGGTTAACTGTTTACTTTTCGCAATAAATATGGATATATTACCTTTTCCATACCAAACAACTGCTTTATAACAAGGAATTCCTAACAGGTTAAAGTGCAGAGTGATGTCATCTATGGTAAATAAATGTAACTATAATCTAGCCCAGTGGTTACCAACTGGCGGCCCGCGAAGCCATTTTTGTGGCCCGTGAACTTAAATATATTAGTTGTAATTTTTTTGCGGACAATTTTCGTAAAAAATCTATATGGGTTTAAAATACTTTCCTTCCTTAAAAAAACCCTAATTTTTTTCGTTTCTGTGAAATTGAACATACCAGCGGTACAAAAAAATGTTTTGCATCCAAGAAAATATTTATTATTACTTGTAATTCTATACTTTTGTTTTGTACAACTTGATAAAAATCTGACAGTAATATTCAATAGTCTTTCAAAGATTAAAGAGTCTTATATAAAATGATGATAAAGTTGCGGCCCGCCATTTGACTAGTGTTTTCAATTGCGGCCCACGGCCTCATGTAAGATCTAGCCAATCCATTTTTACTAAAACGGATCTCAGACGGGTATTAGAAATGAAATAACGCGAGATACAAGATTGCCCGTGTAAGACATGGTCATGTGCAAATTTGCCGGTAACTTTCGCTATTGTCAGACAAGGGCAAATTCGTTAAGATGTTAAAAAATATGTTATAAAATGTATTTGTTGTCAAATGTGTAATTTATATTAATATATATTATAAAATTTTTAACCTGGTATAATATTTTCCGACCTTTTTCTTTTTAATTTAAAAAATATGAAGATGTAACATTAAAAGTTTATTGATAACATATTGTTACTAATTTTCTCGTTTTACACATTAAAAATAATTTGAATAACTATGCACTAAATTAAAAAGAAAATTGATTCCACTCAATCATTCAATATAAGAAGACCTATCCAAAAAATAGCTTTTTAAAGATTTAACAATTCAACTATTTTTTATTAGTTGAATTTATATCTATGAAGAATGCAAAAATGTTTTATGGTTTTATGCTGGTGAAGTGGATATGTATTATTATTTTTATCCAAGTTTTTCATCATAACCTTCTTACCTTTATAGTTATTAAATATGGTGTTAGATGGCAGCACCACATAGCTCAATACTACTTGTGGTTCTAGTTTTTTTTTTAAATCCCATGATATGAATAAAAAGGAGTAAAATTAAAAAAATTAATTAAATAATGAATGAAATTATTCTTGTGAAATAATTAGAGTTTAATGTAAAATTACAGAAAATAGTGCTTTGCAGAATACTGGGGATCTTTAAAATCGCTGAGTGTTATAATAGTAAGGCTTGTATATTTTATTGAAAGTAGTTAGAAGTAATTCTGTAAGATGGCAGCACCACATTTAAATATTAAGGTTTTATGCTCCCATTATAAAGTTGCTTGTAAAATACATAAACAAATGGTCGAGACTATGTTTTTTTAAGTAATTAATTTTAAACTATTATTGAAAAAGTACTGAACAGATTTATTCACTATATTTCTTTCGTATGAAAGATAGTTATTACTGAAAAATGAATACAGTATAAGAAATCTAGTTAAATATTTTAATGTAAAAAAAAAAAATAAATAAATAAAAATAAAATTAGGAGAAAAAAATTTAAAATTAATGCTAAAAATTTCCGTGTTTTATATCCACAATACTTCCTGCAATAAAACAAGTATTTTTTTTTTTTTTTTTTTTTTTTTTTTTTTTAAAAGAAAATTTTACATTTTTTTCTCTTCAAAAATATATGCTGTAACACGAACAGATGAATTGCTCTACAACATATATTGATAATATAATCCTAGACAAATAATGAAAATCTAAGACAGAATAAATGTATTGCAGAAACTTTTTATATTTATTTTTCGAAATAGTAAGCTCGTTTTCGTTAGCAGTTTCAATTCTTTAAATTAAAGAAAAAAAAGTAACAACGTTGTCACTCCACAAATTTTCTAATTGATCTATTCATTTCTTTCTTCTATCGTTCTATTCGTTCACTCATCCAAACAGTCGCCCATTCATTGCTGCACTCACTTATTCACTCGCTATACGCTATTGTAAAGAATTATTACACATAAAGACATTATTGGGTAAACTAAAGGATAAAAGTTGTTATACTGTTGTCATAGAATTCATTCATTGTTGAAAATTATTACATGGCGCTCACTAAAAACCATATTTCAACATAAGTATATGAGTATATAAGTTATGAGTATATGAGTATATAAGTTTTAAGTATATACGAAACAATTATAGAGGAACAACAGAGTAAAATTTTCAAAAAATGAAAAAAAAAATTACTTTACTAAAAAAATACTTTAATCTCTTAAGATTATTGCACCAAAATATTGAATTTGTTTTTTATAAAAATGTAAAATTTACGGCATGTTATGTCGCGCGCCATGATATGCCATGACATGTAAGACGCGCTGTGACATGTGAACATGTACACTCAGTTGATTAATGAATTTGATAACTCCTCTTAAAACATTTTAGTAAAATACAAAAATTTTATCTATTTTATTAAAATAATTTGTTTTAAGTTTGTCAGGAAAATAATTGGAAACGAAGCATCTTAAGAACCCGGTTTTCATGCATTATAGTTAATAGCAAATTTTATGTATTTATATAGGTTACGATTAAAGTAATAAATCAGGTTATTTTAAAACTAACTGGTCAAAATTAATAATAACCGCTTCTTTTGGTGAAAGCGTGAAATAAATAGGGGAAATTTCCGTATCGTGATAGAATAATCACCAAGTTTTGATAACTTCCGGACAGAAAAAAAAAATATCACAGAAAGGGACTAACTTGAAGGATATAACTCGTACCACCCACGGGCAAACATCTACTTGCGTTTTTTTGAAACTTTTCCAGTCAATTTGGCGCCTTAGCGATTGTAGTTGGCGTGGCAGATCACGATACTGAAATATCCCCAATAAAATATAATTGACAAACTGCATTGGTTATTATTAATAATAACTGCTTAATGTGATAAATTCGCTTAAACTATTCAATTTAACCGGCTCATTTGGTTATTGTTAATATTTCCGATTAGTATTAATAAGAACATGTGGATTCAGATAACTTTAGAAATACTAATTTAGTGATGTAATCCAAATCACGTGATCCATACTCCTGTTACCACGTTAACGTTGTTAATTGAATTTATCTGACATAGCGGTTAAAAAATTATTGTTAATTAAAGTGCGTGCAATAAACTCCCCCCCCCCTCAAATCGAGATATAATCTTGCAAATATCACTCATGTTATCCTTAAAATAATTGATAAAAATAGAATAGTCAATAGTTAATTTTAAAACAATTACTGACGATACCTAGTCAGAAAATTCCATTTCGTTTTCAGCTCATTCCGCTCGAACGGTTCATATTAGAATGTTTTAACGCCTATTGTGTTCTTTCCCCGTGCTTTAAACTATCGGTATGCCAAATTTCATCGCTTCCGGTCGGATGGTTTTGTAGTTTATAATGGACAGACTGACATTCATTTTTTATTAAATGATTATTATTTTATGTAGGAACATTTTGTAAATATGTTAATCGTAACGAACTCAACGATTACCTAAATTTGAAAAATATTCTGCTACACTTGAAAAAAAAATTTTTTAATTTAGAATTATAAGAAAGAGTAAATGAGAAGTAATTTCACTTGTAACATTATAGAACATATTATTATAAAGAATGTACGTTATAGAACGCATGACAGTTCAAATTGGAAAAAAAAAGTTTTTATCTCTTTTGAGTCGTTAAAATTTTTCAAAATTTACGACATAATTGTCACGATTTACATCTGGCTACATCTATTCTCTCATTCACTTTTTTTTAAAAAATTTATTCCTTTTTCTTAAAAACTTTTGATATCAAGTCAAGCACGAGTTCTTAAAATGACGATCTCGAGAGAGAAATTTTCTGACAGGAATGGATAGTTATTAATTAAAATAAAAAAAAGCTGAAAAAAATTACCTCGGAATGACCACTTAAATTTGAAATAACTGTCGAGCAAATGGGAAATTTAAAAAAGAAAACCTTGCATTTAATTAAGAAATAAAAATGGTTCTTTCAACATGTCAAATTTCAACATTCAAGCTGCATTTCAGCGGGCAGTAGATCATCTGGCTTGTTTCTTTTTTTTTACCATAAGTTTAACAGCAGATAATTTTCGAACTAATAATCGAATCTTACATCTCTTTGTTCTCTCTTACTCCTTGCACATTTTTATGTAAGGTAAGGCCAAAAAAAAAAAAAAAAATTTTTTTTCTTCCGTTTAAGTTTTAAAATAGCAATAGCTTTCGAGCGAAGAGGAATTTTGAAAAGAAGAAAAAACTAAAGTAAAGTATATAATTAAAAGTGTCAGTTTCAGGTCGTTTAATTTCAACACATACATAAAAATCTAAGTTAAGCAAAAGACGTTTTTGAGAAAGAATAATATTTCAATTTCAAATAAATCGAATTACAAATTCGATGAACGATACGGCGTTGTATTTAATTAACTTCACATTAATTAATATTCTAACTTATGTGGAGAAACTTAGCTAAACTGTAACATGTAATTTTGCTTATAAACGATCAGCTGTCGCTGGTGTCATTGGTCACATGTATGTCCGTGATCTTCTTCTTGAAGTGCAAGTACCCAATTAGAGAGGCCTGTTCGTCCGCCATTTTGGAGCAAAAGCTTTTCTCTCAATGCGAAAGATCTACTAGATTTGGCAACTTATTGCGACAAACGTCGCTAATCCTAACTAGGATAACCGGAAAAGAAAAACCCGTTTGTGTACACCGATTTACAATTTTTTTCGGATTACATAAACTGTTTTTAAATTTAGTATACATACTTCCATAAACTCTTCTATACAACAGAAAATAATTATTTCAGCAGTTTAACGCGATTTCAACGGGAAAAAAAACATTGATATATCCAAACATATATGAAAGAATGAATATTAAATATATTTCTTATTATAAATGTAAACAAACCGTTAGAACTTTAAACGATACTTTATAACGATACAACACAAGCATAAAAAAAAATTAAATGAGCCTGGATTAAAAAACTAATGATCTGGTATACTAGTAAAACAAAATGGAATACAATAAAAATCAGGCAAATATTTATTTTCAACAAAAGGAAAACCCTTTAAAGTGAATAAAAAGTTTGGCGATTCTGCGGTAAGTTTGACGAATTTTTTGTCATCGTTTACTGGTTTTATTCCAGACAAACACTCAAAATTGTTAAATGAATTAATAAATGTTGTTTAAAAGTCATATTTTAAATAAATATCTACCTAATAAATTCAGTTTTCAATGGAAATTCTTATATTTGATACATAGTTAGCACTGTAAAACTCAAGTAACCCTAAAAAATTATTTACTGATTAAAGAAAAAAAAATCTACGATTTAAGATTGTTTATATGCTAAATATATAAGTAAATAAATTCAATAAATCATAAATAATTGAACATTTACCTCACAAAAGCGCTTTGTTTTTCTTTTTTTTCTTCTTCTTAAACTGTTTGCTCAAGATACCGCAGCACAACCACCCATATCAATAATTTTAAGTACCTAAATAGGCTTCAAGCTGTCACGTTAGTGTTAACATTAGGTAACTAGGTAACTTGCTCCAAAATGGCGCACAGTTTGGCTCTCAGATTAGGCGAGTCTTAGTCATTCCCAGCAATTGGGAACCATCTTGCATGAATTTTGTATGAATTTTGCATGCATGTAATACAAAAAACTTTGAAATGCTGAGAGAAATTCATTGTATTTATGTTTAGTAATATAATTATTTTGAATAGTCTTTAAAATATTTTATGAAATGGAAGATAAAAGTAAGTTATTTTTAAAGTATTGGCTTATTTTTATGTTTTTCAAACTCTCTTTTAATAACTTATTCCAATAATCTTCACAACGATTACTGTTTAAAAGAATTTTTTATTTTAATAAATTTTTTTTATGAAATCGATTAAAACGTGTGTTATAAAAGAATGCCAAGATCGATGTTTGCAAATGTTTTTTAATTTGTACTCTCTCCCTGTGGCAAATTTGGCCTGCGGACGGATACAGAGATTTGCTCTTATTGCATTAAAATTCCTCCGCGTCAATTTTCTGAATGTCTGTTTGGGATAATGAAATATAATTGTCACCTGCGATTTCTTTCACATTTTTATTTGTCGACGTTTTTATTCCACTTACGGCCAGAAACGGCATCACAAATAAGCTTTAGAAAACGTAACCCGCTTCCGGGGAGGGATAAAAAGCAGAAAAGGAAGCCAAAATCACCAGAAATTTGGGAAAAAAGTAATAAAAATAATATCGCCAACAAAATAAAAGAGAAAGACTGAAAATTCAATTAAGAAATAATTCGATTTGAGAGCAAACGTTACGAGTTTTTGAATTATCTCGCCAAATTCTTTTCTTTCTTTATTGTTTTTGCATATTTTTCCGCTTTCTTTTCTTTTTATTTTTAGCATTTCAAGGGCTGTAATGTTTTTACAATTTAGCTAGAGAGCAGACCTTAATATTCCTTTTTTTTTCTTTCTAAATTTTTCTTTTTATTTGTTCTTCGGTGCTCTTTGAAACCGATTTTACGCTTTTCACGACGCTTAATCAAATAATTATTTGGCGACCGGATGGCTCTAGAGATAGGAAACGAATTAACATACATACGAGAATTTAAAGGGAAAAAATTTCTAAAAATAAATGCTAAAAGAAATATCGATTATGCAATCCGTTAATTTTATATTTTAATCTGAAAGAGATAAGTTCGCAGTTATGTTGCGTTGAAAATCATATCCTTATTGTTAATGTTTTACTTTTCAATTCAGATATGTGAGAAGTAAATAATAAAAAACTAAACAAAACATTATTAAGCACATTTAACGTGAAATAATTGTAATAAAATGAAGTAAAGAAAACTTAAAGTAAAATGAAATAAGCACATAATAATAAAAAATGGAAGTTACAAAAATTAGAAACAAATACAATTAATGAAGTTAACAAAAATTATAGTAATTTATTAATCAATAATATTAAAACATGCAACAAATAATAAATAAATAAATAAAATAAAAAATAAATGAATGAAATAAAAAATAAATAAATAAAAATAAGTATATAAAATAGAAAATAAATAAATGAAATAAAACAAATAAATAAAATAAATAAATGGAGGAGAGAAAAATAATGCCATGATTACTTTTTTTCAGTTTTAAAGCGACATGTCTATATACTTATTAAAACTCAACTTAATGAAATTTGAAATCGATACATTTCTGTAATTTAACATACATATTAAATTGCTAACTTTATTTTAGAATTTGAAAAACCAATTAAAATGTGATATTCGCAATTATAATTCAAAACTTTTTTTTAAAAAATCTCATAGCAAATAATTCTGATGAATATCAATTTAGAATATATTTACATCTATTGGGAAAGAATTTGATTCTAGAAAACTCTAATTCAAATTCTACATCTGACCCACTCGGATTGCCCCCAACTCCCCTCAACCTGCTCCTTATGTCTCTTTTTTTAAAATCAATTTGTTTCTTTTCCCTTATTGGTCAAACCTCTTCTTTTTCTTAGGGTAATGTGTTTGTCTCGTTATTTTTCTACTGCCATTTGGTTTCTAAACACTGAGGCACTTCTTGCTCATAGAACCGAAACTGTAATATGTCTATTTTTGTACCTTAATTTGAGATTTTTTTACGTTGTTTCACTCTTTTGATTTCTTGTATACTTTTTAAATGATACAACTTAAATAAACTCATAAATGTTTTTTCCACTTTTAAAAATTACCTATTAAGCAAACTTTTTTTGTATGCTTACTAAATAATACAAAAATTTTTCAAGTACGCATTTTTAAAAAGTTTGAAGAAAAATGTGCACCTGTCTCCCCAGAGAGAGATTTTCTAATAAAAATAAATATGTTTCATTATCATAATTTAAATAAGAATAATCAGAAGGAAACTACTCCGCCATTTTCTTAATGCATGCTCAAACTAAGCTTAACATTTTATGAAAATATGCCAATTCTATTCCCATGGTTCGTTCCATCCTGTGCCTATCTCCCCTTCAACTGTTAGTCTCGCTATTTTTCTACTATTATTGGGTGTCTAGACACTGAGGAAGGTTCTTGTTTATAGAACCGAAACTGTAGTATGTTTATTTTTGTACCATTATATGTGATTTTTTCCCGTTGTTTCGCTCTATTAATTTTTGTATGCTTTTTAAATGATACAACAACTCAAATGATAAAAAGAAAAATCAAAAATTATGTATAAAGCAGTTAAATACTACAATTCCAAAGGAAAGTTGCGCATTGCAGCAGAAATTTCTCACGAAAATTGTAACCAATTGAAAATTTTAAAGAAGAAAACAATGAAAAATACAAAAATGACAACCGAAGCTGACGTCGTCAGGGGGTACCAGCTCCGGAAGTCATAAAAACACAAAACCTTTTCTTTCTAGAGAGCACGACAAATGTCTTAAAAATTGCTCTCTCTGTACCCCAAAGGTTTTGTAAAAAGTCCAGGAAGGGAGAAAAATACAAAGTACAAAAGCAAAATACAAAAGTAAGATACATAAGCAATTACAAAAAGAATACATTGCTCAAAAAACCTTTTTAAAAATATTCTTATTATTATAATATGAAAATGACAACAGAAGCTGACGTCGTCAGGGGGTACCAGCTCCGAAAGTCATAAAAACACAAAACCTTTTCAATCGAGAGTGCGCGACAAATGTCTAAAAATTGCTCTCTCTGTACCCCAAAGGTTTTGTAAAAAGTCCAGGAAGAGAGAAAAATACAAAGTACAAAAACAAAATACAAAAGTAAAATACATAAGCAATTAGAAAAGGAATACATTGTTCAAAAAACCTACTTAAAAATATTCCTATTTTTAACCAAAGCAACTTTCTGAAAATCATTAACCAAACTGAAATTCGAAAACAAACTACGCCCACATTTAATGCTCAGAAAGAAGAGAAAAGAAGAAAAGGAAAGCAGTTGTCAACAACTCAAAGGAATTCATAAATTTTTGTGTCATTTTCAAAAACTATTTGATTTGCAAACATATTTTGTATGCTTATTAAATGATATAAGTTATTAAGTACGTTTTAAAAAGTTTAAAAAAAAATCTGTCGCTGGCTCTCTTAAGCTAGGTTTTGTAATAAAAATCCATATGTTTTATTATCATAATTTAAATGAGAACTATCAGAAGGAAACCACTCCGCCATTTCCTTAATACATGCTCAAACGAGGCTTAACATTTTACGAAAATATGCCCTTCCTATTGCCATGGTTCGTTTAATCCTGTACCCATCTTTCCTCAAATGTTTGTTTTAAGATGATGCGACTCATACTCGGGTAAAGAGCTTATTATACCTATTTAGCGATGAGATGACTGTCATTACGGAGGAAGAGACCTTAATGTTCCAGAACAGTTTTCATTTTCGAATCTGTTTTGGACAACTGAAGATGATAGCTCGATCTAAGTTCAATCTTGGAAAAGGGGAATTCCTCTTTTATTATTTTGAAATTCTTGCATTCCAGATTGTTCTGGAAAGATTAAAAACGAGTCCCAAGATGATTTCTTCCAGGCGAATTTGCATAGAATTCACATTTGTATTGGGGGACCCCCCATCGACATTTTCAAGATTCGGAATCGTTGTCGTCGAACAAGACGGTACCTGATTTCTGATGATATATGGTTTTGAATAGAAAGCATTTTTAATGGTTAAGAGGAGGACAGGGAACATTTTGATTATCCTCGAGAGTTTTAAATGATCTCATGGTGGAAAGAAAGTGTTCTACTCTGAATTTTATTTTATTAGACAAAGGGGATAATTAAAGTAAATTTTGTTTTACAAGAAAATAGTGAGATAGTAAGATATATAGTATACATGTAAAGCAGGTTAGTGAAAAGCTATATTTTTTTCCAAAGGGCACCTTTTTTTTGTCCTACATCAAAAATGTCCTTAGTATTGTTTTCAGGTAGGTATTTTACAGTAAAGTAACCTTGTGACATTGCTTACCTTAATTCTTACATGTCTAATCGGGCACGTAAATACTTAGCCATTCATTACCTTAACACCGTTTAAGGATTTTTTAAATTTTGATGAATATCTCAAAAATGTTGGATGGGGCAAAAAAAAAAAAAGAAAAAAACGCCAGCAAAGGGGGGGGGGACAAAATTTGATTATATTTGATAATATTCAAATATTATTGTTACCTAAATATATAGGTTAGACCAGTGTTTCCCAAAGTATGGTACGCGTACCCCCAGGGGTACGGGAACAGTTTAGCGGGGGTACGCGTTCTTATGCGAAATATCGTGCAACAAGCGAAAATTTCAAAAAAATTTATTTAAAAATAAAGCTAGCCATGAAAATTTACGGTTACTTATTTTTCTATTGGGTATTTTTTGCAGAGTTAACAGTTAATAATTAGTGGCATCAACAGCCAGTTGTGATTTTTAACTTTTGTGCAATTATTTTATAGTAAAAAATAAATTCATTTTTTTATTAGTGGTACGCAGCGTTACGAAAAATTTAGAAATGGTACACAAAAGTCATAAGTTTGGGAAACACTGGGTTAGACGAATGAGAACTCATTAAATATGGTAAACTTTTTCTATACTCCTAATCACGTTTACTTCAAGTAAAAAAAGAAAAAAAAAAGGTTTTATTTTTATTACCCCAATTCGCCGCTATATGAAAATTATTAATTTAAATGTTTACAACATTATTTTAAAAGGACATGCATTTGATGCATTACATGCATTTTAATACTGAATAATTCTAATAATATTAATTCTTTGTTAACAATATTACTTCTCTGCATTTATTTCATCAGCATTTAATAGTTTTTTGTTAATGACTTTTTTGCCCATTCTGACCTAGCGTGATATGCACGTCACGGGAGTTGTGAGAATTCTATGAGAATTATTCTGATTTGAAAAATGACTGTTTTCTTATCAAGCAAATGCTTTTTATTCTTTTCAAAAATCAAGTAGTAGCTAACAGAAGAAAATATTCATTTAGTTAAAAAAAATTTTTTTTTAATAGAAGCGGTTTTTTTTGCATTACGGCATATAAAAAAATCAGCCTTTAATGGGTTAATAATACTTAATGCTTCTGAACTCAAAACTGAACTAAAACCGAAATGGGACTGACTGATTTCAAAATTAAAAATTTCGGAAACAAGAGATTATAGAGGAATGGAATACACGGTATGTTCCTTATAAAATATATAATATTCTACACAGAAATTTTTGAATTGAGTTACGAAAATCTCATACAGATGGAGCTGCAAGTTATCGATGACCAAAGAGCGTTAAAACAGGAAAGGAAGTGGTTGTACTGGATTAGGAGGTTTAAACCACGCCTTCTATTGAATATTGGGTGTTTTTGGTTCCGTAATATCACAGGTAAATTATAGTCCTCTGGCATCAAGAGCTCTGTACAGCGCGCAGCGCCAACTGTTGGTAATTTCTGTTACTAAATTCCTAAATTTCAGCATGAAACCTTTACAGCTTTATCATAAACCTAAGCAGCACATGATATATGCCTTTGATCCCAAATTTTTATTTTGGAAATCAATCATTCTGCGTATGATAATATGAAGTTGTTCTTGCACCAACTCATTTTGTTTCGCTAATCTGTCAATTTTTCTCCCAAAAGAACGTAACACGCTAAGTATTAGGGTAATTACTACGGGACAATCTGTTTGTATTAATTTAATATTAGCGTGAAACACCCGCAACGTTTGGCAGCGTTCAACTTTGTGATTTTGAACCCAACCCAAAAGACAAAGGGAACTCCTAGATCAAGCATTGGAGCAACTTTCTAAATTCTAGCCTTCTTGGAGGATTTTTTTTATGACTAACACGTATTTTGCTTATATGCAGTGATGAACCATGAAAACCTCCCATGGTTAGTTTCAGAACAAAAGGTTTCGAACCAATTATTCGCTGCCGCTACAGACACTGTCAATATTATTGTAGCCAATGCCGCAGGGATAGCCTGGCTGGTAGGGCGTTTTGCTCATGTCCGAGAGGTCATGAGTTCGATCCCCATCGACTGAAGACTCTCCCTCTACAAGATGGTGAATGGTGCAGGCTAAATCTGTCTTGGTCATAAAATACCCAAACTTCCCATAATAAATTAATACCTCTGGGGGTACTGGATCGGATATTGATCGTGCTCTGGCTCAAGCCAAAATTATGATGTACGGATGGATGGATCCTCCCCATCCAAAGGGATGTGACGTTGTCTCCGCATCATCCTCAGGTATGTAAACCAGATTGTCACCAATAGCCCCTTGTGCAGCTCTAGCGCAACGTAAATGAAAGTACCGTACCGTACCGTACCGTACCGTACTGTGGTCAATGCAAACCGGGGGCAGAATTCGAATTGACCAGACATCGCTGGGGTTCGAACCTGAAGCGCCGCATTGGGAAGCGACTGTTCTATCTTCTGAACATTTTTTTTTATGATTTTCTGTTTTAAATGCATTTATTTTCAATGTGAATTCATTTTCATTGTGCCCATGCTTGATGTTTTTTTAGAAAGTTAAATAGGTTCATATTTAGTGTCTTCTTTATGTTAAATATATTCATATTAAATGCATTTATTTACAATGGATGTTCATTTCCTGTTATGTTCATTTTCGATGTGTTTTCCTTTTCAGTGTCTTTTTCTTTTCATCAAGTGTTCATTTTTAAAGTGCTTATCTTCAATTTTTGTTTCGATGTTTTTTAAGTTAACTGTGTTCATTTTCAGTGTTTTTTTATGTTAAATGTGTACATTTTCTATGTTAAATATATTCATTTGTGTGCAATGGGTGTTTATTTTCTATTATGTTTATTTTTTATGAATAGTAATTTTCAATATGAAACCTTTTAATGGGCGTTCATTTTTCAATGTGTGCTACTCTAGCGCGTTTTTGTTTTCAATTGGATTTACTTTCAAGAGCTGTTCATTTCCCATGTGTGCTTTCTTTCAATGCATTTACCTTTTCAATGTTCGTAAAGAGTGTAAAGGTGTTTAGCATTTTGTTATCTAATTTTAAACTTAAATTTCTAAACAGCTTTTAATTTTTAAACTTCCTAATTAGAAAGGATCAGCGTATTAAAGGAACAGCGATCATATTATCATATTATTAAAGGAACAGCGTAAAAGTTGCAAATTTGAAAGTAAGCATTCAAGCAGTAAATAAATTTTTTACAATGTATATATAATTTAGTTGTTATGAATTAAAATTAAATTGCCTATAATTAATAAACTGTAAATAATTTGTAATTATTTAAGTTCTATATTCTTTTGAGCAAATATTTTCCCCTGACTTTCTGTTTCTTTTTGGTTTATTATAAAATTTAAAAAAAAATCAATGTTAATAGAGTATTTCTAACAAATAGATTTAAGAAAATATCTAATCTTGTTGAATTTAATCTTTATCATAATAATATATTTACTTTTTAAAGAATGATAAAACTTTAAGTGCATATATTATTAAATTAAGTAATTAAATTACGTGACTTAAAATTGTCAGTATTAGCTCGAAGTGAAGTATATTTCGAGCAAAATACTTAAAAAAAAATGAAGCCTTTAAATCATAAAATGAATGAAGTCACTCTTTAATTCTTTGTAACATAACTAACATCCCTGTTAGATAATTTAGAGATCAACAGAAGTAAAAATATTGTAATTAATTTAACAAACTTTAAATGTAACATCGTATCTTTTAACAAAATATAAGAAACTAAATTTTGTAAACACGGTGCAAAGGAAAATTAAATTAAGTAGATACGTATCTACAGCTGTATTCATTTGAATTTTTTGAAAGATAAAATGTAATCTGAAAGTGCATATTTAAATATGCCTTTCTCTAGATAGCGTGTAATGTGTCTCATTTATTTATTCATATTAAAGCATTTTCAATATTAATCTTTTTCAGAAAAAAGATACGGCGATTTGCTATGTAAATTTTTGAAGTAAACAGCATTTATTTTTAATGCTTCTTAAAAAACCGATTTATGTAAGAAATACTAGTTTTGAAATCTAATCAAATTTATCTTGTTTAGAAGATGTTTTGAAATTCTTGAATTTTAAGGAACTGCTGAAGAAAGTTGAGGAATATGATTTAGCTCTCTTAAAATAATAATTATAGAAAAATTTGAAAAAGATAATTTTTAAATTATAATATCTTTGTATACATCAATTAAAACAAATGGCTTTATAAATCAGTAGGTATTAATTTTGTTTGAAATCATATTTGGCAAACGTAACATTTTTTTTATTGCACATTGCTTCAGCTCGTGTTGATTTTACACGGATTTTTACTCAATATGAATTGTTTGTTTACTTAAATAAATATTCTAAGAAGCAGAAGTTGTAAGATATTGCTTGATTAAAGAACCTTATTCGCTTCAAAAGTATACAAAGTGGAAATTACAGTCGACATGCTTCGAGCGCTCGAAAATAGGCGTTCATTTTGTCAACTTTTGTTTCTTCTCATTGAAGTCTGGCAAATCTTCTTTGTTAATTACAATTATATTTTAATGATATTTTGGATGCTTAATTCATCTACACGCAAACAATCTGGAAAAGACAAAACTGGCATTTTCAGTTTTCCTAGGTGTACAATAATATTCGGTCTTTCTCGCGTTAACCATTTGCCTACGGCCGGTACAACATGTTGACCACTTGTAATGGTACAATATAGTACACCGTAAGAAAAAGGTTAAACACGCAGTTCGAACTGCATTTATTTTCTATGTCCAGAATAAACAGCTCCCCAACGAAGTACTTTCTTATTACTCTTAAATATTCACTTAAGAACTTATTTTATAAATTTTGTATTACTGCGTACATTTCTCTGGAAAAAAAAGGAAAAAAGACTTAGATGTATAAAAACGCTCCGCTGAATTATGTTATTTAGTTTAACTTTTTTCAAGAAAGGAACTAGAATAAAATTATCTATGCAAATCTACTAAATTTTTTTTTTTACGTACGTACTTTAAAAAGGAGAGAAAAAATAACACCATTTCTTTTCAATAAAAAAAGAATCTACTTATATTTAAAAATATATACTTGTGGGGTTTCAACCATAAAACACAAACTAAAAAAAAAAAGCTGAACCGTACGAAATTCTTTAGAATTGTTATTCGAAATGAGATTACAAAATGACGTAAACAAAGATATTTTTTTTTTTTTTGCCTTGAGAAAGAAATTACAATTCAAATGGGGGTAATTTTTTTTTTTGTTTCGTTCGAATTTTTTTACACTCGGACTCAATTTTAATTTTTTATCAGTTTTTTTTTAGTTAACATTTTAAGAATTCTAAGAGAGGTTTAGAAAAACAAGGAACATTTTCTCTTTTCAGAAACAAAGGACCTTTATTCTATTTAATGAAACTAATTCATAAAAGATTATGATTTTTCTTCTCGTTTTTTCACACGAAAATTGAGAATTCGCTTGATTAAAAAAAATGTTTTCTTAATCTTGTTTTTTTCATATTGAGTGGGGACACGAGTATTAAAACTCTTGAAAATTCTTTTCTTAATTATGTAGAAGGGTGGGTACGTGGAAGGAGGGAAGGTGGTGAATTTTTAATAAGCAACATTTTCTAATTTTACTTTTCGTAATGACAATGTACAGCACGTCGACGTCCGGCTTAATTTCGAAACTTGCGGATCTAAGTTTTATTTTTACGTTTTAATTTTCTGTGCTTTTACCACCTGCGCCTCATTAAGTTTTAATTAATATTTGAAAAGATGTACATTTTTTGTTTCACTTTACACAATATGTTTCACAATTATCGAATATCATGATTAACATTTTTTCAACAAAGTTAAAATTATTCTGGGATAAACGATAGGTAAATCTTGGTGAGGTCTTTCTATTACATTAGGGTATAACTCAAAAAATGAACAGCTTTATAGTGTTACATTACAAAATTATTATACTTTTTTAAATTAATTTCACCAATTAAATTCAAAAGAATAGTTTATTTCTAGCTTTCAGCATGCAACCCAGAATATATTATGAATTAATAGCTTGAATTTACGAGGAATTGGATCGAACTATATTTTAAAGTTTATTTTTTCGATTACATTGGATTTTCCTTAAGAAAATTATCTGCATAAGGCGGGAATGTTTAACCTTTATCGTTTATTGCGCTAATTAACCCTCTCGCTGCGTCTTTCGCGAATTTCTTGGGTAACGCAGAAAAAGCAAAATTTGCACGATCCGCCATTACCACAATGATATTATTTTTAAGTCTATTTAACCTGCTCAATCCGTTCTTTTCCCGCTTATGGTTTCATTTCGGCATTCCTATGACGTTTAATTGTTTATTTAGATCTGGGTTGACGGATGGAGTTAGTTGTTTGAAATACTTTACGAACATGTTGTGAAATACTTTACGAACTCTTTTCGAAGATCAAAGATGCTCAGCAAGAAATGTTTCGGGATGGATATAACTTTTATTCCTGACAATATTTCCAACACTGATAGCAGCTCTGATAGCAAGGTAGGATTTTTTCGAAGTTTATTATTCTGATATCATTTTTAATAAATATTTTGTAAGTATTTCGAATATTTTCATAAGTATACCGCCCTGTGAGTTTTTAAATTAAGAAATGGCTAGAAATACGTGTTTTAGAAAATGAATATACCACGAAATACTGGTTTACGAAAATGGACTCAGCTCTGAATGCGGGTCTACGAAAATAACCATAGCTTTTTAACAAAAAATGAACATAACATTTAATTTCGTTTTTAAAACTACTTTTATGGCCTGAAAAGTTGCCTAGTAATTATTTTATATTTTACTTTATAACGGTCGTTGAACAGAAGACACAATTGTTGAGTTTACGACTAATAATGTTCAACTCCGTAACCTTGTAATTTCATAACCAATTCAGAAGACAAGGGAACTCCTGGATCAACTATTGGGAGAAATTTGCCTTCTTGGACGACTTTTTGAAGGAACTAACCAGCAATAGCGTTACACGGAGAGGAAAACCACGAAAACCTCACATGGTTAGCCTGATGACAAAGGGATTTTAGCTCATGATCCGTCTACCACTGAGGATATTTTACGTTAGCACTGGGGCCGGTGCACGCCGGTAGCGGAATTCGTATCGACCAGCCATCGCTGGGATTCGAACCCGGTTCACCTCATTGGAAGGTGAACGTTCTATCCCCTGAGCCACCACGGTTCCGACCTGTAATGATTATGCTTAGTGTTTATTTAAGTAACCAAAAGTAAGCACCTACTTCTTCGTTTAGTTGTGAAATTTGGGTTAAAAACTGAAAAGTCGCTTTATATGTTGTGTCCACTTTCGTAAACACATATTTAAAGTCCCGATTTAAAAACTCACTGAACATGTATATTTACCGTTGTATTTCATAAAATGAAATTTATATTTTTTTACAAGATTAATTTTCAAAATTTTGCTTTTATATGATAATTCCTCAATTTCAGTTTTCTGACATCCTTTCTAGGATCTAATTCTATGTCGAAAAAATAAATTATATAAGTTATTCACAAGACGTTTTAAGGTTATTAAGAGAATATACGTGATTTTTTCTGATTTCATAACTTAAAATATCACCTGCTTGTTACACTTAATTTACTTAAGATAAGGGTCTCCAACCCCTGATATCGAGTCCTAGTATGTGGAAATCCGATCATTAGATCGAAAGTTATACAGTGTGCTCACTTTTATATTTTGCGTACTATACATAATTAATTCTAAATTGTGAATGTTTGTATACAAAACCAAGTAATGAACTTCTGTTATTATGCAAGCTTTCATATAGAATCAAAATAATTATCCTTCCCTCATTAGATCAAAAGTTATTCAGTGTGCTCAGTTTTATATTTTAAGCACTGTACATACTTTCAAATTGTGAATATTTGAATACAAAACCAAGTAATGAACTTCTGTTATTATGCAAGCTTTCATATAGAATCAAAATAATTATCCTTCCCTCATTAGATCAAAAGTTATACAGTGTGCTCAGTTTTATATTTTAAGCACTGTACATACTTTCAAATTGTGAATATTTGAATACAAAACCAAGTAATGAACTTCTGTTATTATGCAAGCTTTCATATAGAATCAAAATAATTATCCTTCCTTCATTAGATCAAAAGTTATTCAGTGTGCTCAGTTTTATATTTTAAGCACTGTACATACTTTCAAATTGTGAATATTTGAATACAAAACCAAGTAATGAACTTCTGTTATTATGCAAGCTTTCATATAGAATCAAAATAATTATCCTTCCTTCATTAGATCAAAAGTTATTCAGTGTGCTCAGTTTTATATTTTAAGCACTGTACATACTTTCAAATTGTGAATATTTGAATACAAAACCAAGTAATGAACTTCTGTTATTATGCAAGCTTTCATATAGAATCAAAATAATTATCCTTCCCTCATTAGATCAAAAGTTATACAGTGTGCTCAGTTTTATATTTTAAGCACTGTACATACTTTCAAATTGTGAATATTTGAATACAAAACCAAGTAATGAACTTCTGTTATTATGCAAGCTTTCATATAGAATCAAAATAATTATCCTTCCCTCATTAGATCAAAAGTTATACAGTGTGCTCAGTTTTATATTTTAAGCACTGTACATACTTTCAAATTGTGAATATTTGAATACAAAACCAAGTAATGAACTTCTGTTAATATGCAAGCTTTCATATAGAATCAAAATAATTATCCTTCCCTCATTAGATCAAAAGTTATACAGTGTGCTCAGTTTTATATTTTAAGCACTGTACATACTTTCAAATTGTGAATATTTGAATACAAAACCAAGTAATGAACTTCTGTTATTATGCTAGCTTTCATATAGAATCAAAATAATTATCCTTCCTTCATTAGATCAAAAGTTATTCAGTGTGCTCAGTTTTATATTTTAAGCACTGTACATACTTTCAAATTGTGAATATTTGAATACAAAACCAAGTAATGAACTTCTGTTATTATGCAAGCTTTCATATAGAATCAAAATAATTATCCTTCCCTCATTAGATCAAAAGTTATACAGTGTGCTCAGTTTTATATTTTAAGCACTGTACATACTTTCAAATTGTGAATATTTGAATACAAAACCAAGTAATGAACTTCTGTTATTATGCAAGCTTTCATATAGAATCAAAATAATTATCCTTCCCTCATTAGATCAAAAGTTATACAGTGTGCTCAGTTTTATATTTTAAGCACTGTACATACTTTCAAATTGTGAATATTTGAATACAAAACCAAGTAATGAACTTCTGTTATTATGCAAGCTTTCATATAGAATCAAAATAATTATCCTTCCCTCATTAGATCAAAAGTTATTCAGTGTGCTCAGTTTTATATTTTAAGCACTGTACATACTTTCAAATTGTGAATATTTGAATACAAAACCAAGTAATGAACTTCTGTTATTATGCAAGCTTTCATATAGAATCAAAATAATTATCCTTCCCTCATTAGATCAAAAGTTATACAGTGTGCTCAGTTTTATATTTTAAGCACTGTACATACTTTCAAATTGTGAATATTTGAATACAAAACCAAGTAATGAACTTCTGTTATTATGCAAGCTTTCATATAGAATCAAAATAATTATCCTTCCCTCATTAGATCAAAAGTTATTCAGTGTGCTCAGTTTTATATTTTAAGCACTGTACATACTTTCAAATTGTGAATATTTGAATACAAAACCAAGTAATGAACTTCTGTTATTATGCAAGATTTCATATAGAATCAAAATAATTATCCTTCCCTCATTAGATCAAAAGTTATACAGTGTGCTCAGTTTTATATTTTAAGCACTGTACATACTTTCAAATTGTGAATATTTGAATACAAAACCAAGTAATGAACTTCTGTTATTATGCAAGCTTTCATATAGAATCAAAATAATTATCCTTCCCTCATTAGAACAAAAGTTATTCAGTGTGCTCAGTTTTATATTTTAAGCACTGTACATACTTTCAAATTGTGAATATTTGAATACAAAACTAAGTAATGAACTTCTGTTATTATGCAAGCTTTCATATAGAATCAAAATAATTATCCTTCCCTCATTAGATCAAAAGTTATTCAGTGTGCTCAGTTTTCTATTTTAAGCACTGTACATACTTTCAAATTGTGAATATTTGAATACAAAACAAAGTAATGAACTTCTGTTATTATGCAAGCTTTCATATAGAATCAAAATAATTATCCTTCCCTCATTAGATCAAAAGTTATACAGTGTGCTCAGTTTTATATTTTAAGCACTGTACATACTTTCAAATTGTGAATATTTGAATACAAAACCAAGTAATGAACTTCTGTTATTATGCAAGCTTTCATATAGAATCAAAATAATTATCCTTCCCTCATTAGATCAAAAGTTATACAGTGTGCTCAGTTTTATATTTTAAGCACTGTACATACTTTCAAATTGTGAATATTTGAATACAAAACCAAGTAATGAACTTCTGTTATTATGCAAGCTTTCATATAGAATCAAAATAATTATCCTTCCTTCATTAGATCAAAAGTTATTCAGTGTGCTCAGTTTTATATTTTAAGCACTGTACATACTTTCAAATTGTGAATATTTGAATACAAAACCAAGTAATGAACTTCTGTTATTATGCAAGCTTTCATATAGAATCAAAATAATTATCCTTCCTTCATTAGATCAAAAGTTATACAGTGTGCTCAGTTTTATATTTTAAGCACTGTACATACTTTCAAATTGTGAATATTTGAATACAAAACCAAGTAATGAACTTCTGTTATTATGCAAGCTTTCATATAGAATCAAAATAATTATCCTTCCCTCATTAGATCAAAAGTTATACAGTGTGCTCAGTTTTATATTTTAAGCACTGTACATACTTTCAAATTGTGAATATTTGAATACAAAACCAAGTAATGAACTTCTGTTATTATGCAAGCTTTCATATAGAATCAAAATAATTATCCTTCCCTCATTAGATCAAAAGTTATACAGTGTGCTCAGTTTTATATTTTAAGCACTGTACATACTTTCAAATTGTGAATACTTGAATACAAAACCAAGTAATGAACTTCTGTTATTATGCAAGCTTTCATATAGAATCAAAATAATTATCCTTCCCTCATTAGATCAAAAGTTATTCAGTGTGCTCAGTTTTATATTTTAAGCACTGTACATACTTTCAAATTGTGAATATTTGAATACAAAACCAAGTAATGAACTTCTGTTATTATGCAAGCTTTCATATAGAATCAAAATAATTATCCTTCCCTCATTAGATCAAAAGTTATACAGTGTGCTCAGTTTTATATTTTAAGCACTGTACATACTTTCAAATTGTGAATATTTGAATACAAAACCAAGTAATGAACTTCTGTTATTATGCAAGCTTTCATATAGAATCAAAATAATTATCCTTCCCTCATTAGATCAAAAGTTATACAGTGTGCTCAGTTTTATATTTTAAGCACTGTACATACTTTCAAATTGTGAATATTTGAATACAAAACCAAGTAATGAACTTCTGTTATTATGCTAGCTTTCATATAGAATCAAAATAATTATCCTTCCCTCATTAGATCAAAAGTTATTCAGTGTGCTCAGTTTTATATTTTAAGCACTGTACATACTTTCAAATTGTGAATATTTGAATACAAAACCAAGTAATGAACTTCTGTTATTATGCAAGCTTTCATATAGAATCAAAATAATTATCCTTCCCTCATTAGATCAAAAGTTATACAGTGTGCTCAGTTTTATATTTTAAGCACTGTACATACTTTCAAATTGTGAATATTTGAATACAAAACCAAGTAATGAACTTCTGTTATTATGCAAGCTTTCATATAGAATCAAAATAATTATCCTTCCCTCATTAGATCAAAAGTTATACAGTGTGCTCAGTTTTATATTTTAAGCACTGTACATACTTTCAAATTGTGAATATTTGAATACAAAACCAAGTAATGAACTTCTGTTATTATGCAAGCTTTCATATAGAATCAAAATAATTATCCTTCCCTCATTAGATCAAAAGTTATTCAGTGTGCTCAGTTTTATATTTTAAGCACTGTACATACTTTCAAATTGTGAATATTTGAATACAAAACCAAGTAATGAACTTCTGTTATTATGCAAGCTTTCATATAGAATCAAAATAATTATCCTTCCCTCATTAGATCAAAAGTTATACAGTGTGCTCAGTTTTATATTTTAAGCACTGTACATACTTTCAAATTGTGAATATTTGAATACAAAACCAAGTAATGAACTTCTGTTATTATGCAAGCTTTCATATAGAATCAAAATAATTATCCTTCCTTCATTAGATCAAAAGTTATTCAGTGTGCTCAGTTTTATATTTTAAGCACTGTACATACTTTCAAATTGTGAATATTTGAATACAAAACCAAGTAATGAACTTCTGTTATTATGCAAGCTTTCATATAGAATCAAAATAATTATCCTTCCTTCATTAGATCAAAAGTTATACAGTGTGCTCAGTTTTATATTTTAAGCACTGTACATACTTTCAAATTGTGAATATTTGAATACAAAACCAAGTAATGAACTTCTGTTATTATGCAAGCTTTCATATAGAATCAAAATAATTATCCTTCCTTCATTAGATCAAAAGTTATTCAGTGTGCTCAGTTTTATATTTTAAGCACTGTACATACTTTCAAATTGTGAATATTTGAATACAAAACCAAGTAATGAACTTCTGTTATTATGCAAGCTTTCATATAGAATCAAAATAATTATCCTTCCTTCATTAGATCAAAAGTTATACAGTGTGCTCAGTTTTATATTTTAAGCACTGTACATACTTTCAAATTGTGAATATTTGAATACAAAACCAAGTAATGAACTTCTGTTATTATGCAAGCTTTCATATAGAATCAAAATAATTATCCTTCCCTCATTAGATCAAAAGTTATACAGTGTGCTCAGTTTTATATTTTAAGCACTGTACATACTTTCAAATTGTGAATATTTGAATACAAAACCAAGTAATGAACTTCTGTTATTATGCAAGCTTTCATATAGAATCAAAATAATTATCCTTCCCTCATTAGATCAAAAGTTATACAGTGTGCTCAGTTTTATATTTTAAGCACTGTACATACTTTCAAATTGTGAATATTTGAATACAAAACCAAGTAATGAACTTCTGTTATTATGCAAGATTTCATATAGAATCAAAATAATTATCCTTCCCTCATTAGATCAAAAGTTATTCAGTGTGCTCAGTTTTATATTTTAAGCACTGTACATACTTTCAAATTGTGAATATTTGAATACAAAACCAAGTAATGAACTTCTGTTATTATGCAAGCTTTCATATAGAATCAAAATAATTATCCTTCCCTCATTAGATCAAAAGTTATACAGTGTGCTCAGTTTTATATTTTAAGCACTGTACATAATTTCAAATTGTGAATATTTGAATACAAAACCAAGTAATGAACTTCTGTTATTATGCAAGCTTTCATATAGAATCAAAATAATTATCCTTCCCTCATTAGATCAAAAGTTATTCAGTGTGCTCAGTTTTATATTTTAAGCACTGTACATACTTTCAAATTGTGAATATTTGAATACAAAACCAAGTAATGAACTTCTGTTATTATGCAAGCTTTCATATAGAATCAAAATAATTATCCTTCCCTCATTAGATCAAAAGTTATACAGTGTGCTCAGTTTTATATTTTAAGCACTGTACATACTTTCAAATTGTGAATATTTGAATACAAAACCAAGTAATGAACTTCTGTTATTATGCAAGCTTTCATATAGAATCAAAATAATTATCCTTCCCTCATTAGATCAAAAGTTATACAGTGTGCTCAGTTTTATATTTTAAGCACTGTACATACTTTCAAATTGTGAATATTTGAATACAAAACCAAGTAATGAACTTCTGTTATTATGCAAGCTTTCATATAGAATCAAAATAATTATCCTTCCCTCATTAGATCAAAAGTTATACAGTGTGCTCAGTTTTATATTTTAAGCACTGTACATACTTTCAAATTGTGAATATTTGAATACAAAACCAAGTAATGAACTTCTGTTATTATGCAAGCTTTCATATAGAATCAAAATAATTATCCTTCCCTCATTAGATCAAAAGTTATACAGTGTGCTCAGTTTTATATTTTAAGCACTGTACATACTTTCAAATTGTGAATATTTGAATACAAAACCAAGTAATGAACTTCTGTTATTATGCAAGCTTTCATATAGAATCAAAATAATTATCCTTCCTTCATTAGATCAAAAGTTATTCAGTGTGCTCAGTTTTATATTTTAAGCACTGTACATACTTTCAAATTGTGAATATTTGAATACAAAACCAAGTAATGAACTTCTGTTATTATGCAAGCTTTCATATAGAATCAAAATAATTATCCTTCCTTCATTAGATCAAAAGTTATACAGTGTGCTCAGTTTTATATTTTAAGCACTGTACATACTTTCAAATTGTGAATATTTGAATACAAAACCAAGTAATGAACTTCTGTTATTATGCAAGCTTTCATATAGAATCAAAATAATTATCCTTCCCTCATTAGATCAAAAGTTATACAGTGTGCTCAGTTTTATATTTTAAGCACTGTACATACTTTCAAATTGTGAATATTTGAATACAAAACCAAGTAATGAACTTCTGTTATTATGCAAGCTTTCATATAGAATCAAAATAATTATCCTTCCCTCATTAGATCAAAAGTTATACAGTGTGCTCAGTTTTATATTTTAAGCACTGTACATACTTTCAAATTGTGAATATTTAAATACAAAACCAAGTAATGAACTTCTGTTATTATGCAAGATTTCATATAGAATCAAAATAATTATCCTTCCCTCATTAGATCAAAAGTTATTCAGTGTGCTCAGTTTTATATTTTAAGCACTGTACATACTTTCAAATTGTGAATATTTGAATACAAAACCAAGTAATGAACTTCTGTTATTATGCAAGCTATCATATAGAATCAAAATAATTATCCTTCCCTCATTAGATCAAAAGTTATACAGTGTGCTCAGTTTTATATTTTAAGCACTGTACATACTTTCAAATTGTGAATATTTGAATACAAAACCAAGTAATGAACTTCTGTTATTATGCAAGCTTTCATATAGAATCAAAATAATTATCCTTCCCTCATTAGATCAAAAGTTATACAGTGTGCTCAGTTTTATATTTTAAGCACTGTACATACTTTCAAATTGTGAATATTTGAATACAAAACCAAGTAATGAACTTCTGTTATTATGCAAGCTTTCATATAGAATCAAAATAATTATCCTTCCCTCATTAGATCAAAAGTTATACAGTGTGCTCAGTTTTATATTTTAAGCACTGTACATACTTTCAAATTGTGAATATTTGAATACAAAACCAAGTAATGAACTTCTGTTATTATGCAAGCTTTCATATAGAATCAAAATAATTATCCTTCCCTCATTAGATCAAAAGTTATACAGTGTGCTCAGTTTTATATTTTAAGCACTGTACATACTTCAGAATTGTGAATATTTGAATACAAAACCTAGCAATGAACTTTTGTTATTATGCAAGCTTTCATATAGAATCAAAATAATTATCCTTCTCTCATTAGATCAAAAGTTATACAGTGTGCTTAGTTTTACATTTTACGTACTGTACATACTTCAGAATTGTGAATGTTTGCATACAAAACCAAGTAATGAACTTCTGTTATTATGCAAGCTTTCATATAGAATCAAGATAATTATCCTTCCCTCATTAGATCAAAAGTTATACAGTGTGCTCAGTTTTATATTTTAAGCACTGTACATACTTTCAAATTGTGAATATTTGAATACAAAACCAAGTAATGAACTTCTGTTATTATGCAAGATTTCATATAGAATCAAAATAATTATCCTTCCCTCATTAGATCAAAAGTTATTCAGTGTGCTCAGTTTTATATTTTAAGCACTGTACATACTTTCAAATTGTGAATATTTGAATACAAAACCAAGTAATGAACTTCTGTTATTATGCAAGCTTTCATATAGAATCAAAATAATTATCCTTCCCTCATTAGATCAAAAGTTATACAGTGTGCTCAGTTTTATATTTTAAGCACTGTACATACTTTCAAATTGTGAATATTTGAATACAAAACCAAGTAATGAACTTCTGTTATTATGCAAGCTTTCATATAGAATCAAAATAATTATCCTTCCCTCATTAGATCAAAAGTTATACAGTGTGCTCAGTTTTATATTTTAAGCACTGTACATACTTTCAAATTGTGAATATTTGAATACAAAACCAAGTAATGAACTTCTGTTATTATGCAAGCTTTCATATAGAATCAAAATAATTATCCTTCCCTCATTAGATCAAAAGTTATACAGTGTGCTCAGTTTTATATTTTAAGCACTGTACATACTTTCAAATTGTGAATATTTGAATACAAAACCAAGTAATGAACTTCTGTTATTATGCAAGCTTTCATATAGAATCAAAATAATTATCCTTCCCTCATTAGATCAAAAGTTATTCAGTGTGCTCAGTTTTATATTTTAAGCACTGTACATACTTTCAAATTGTGAATATTTGAATACAAAACCAAGTAATGAACTTCTGTTATTATGCAAGCTTTCATATAGAATCAAAATAATTATCCTTCCCTCATTAGATCAAAAGTTATACAGTGTGCTCAGTTTTATATTTTAAGCACTGTACATACTTTCAAATTGTGAATATTTGAATACAAAACTAAGTAATGAACTTCTGTTATTATGCAAGCTTTCATATAGAATCAAAATAATTATCCTTCCCTCATTAGATCAAAAGTTATTCAGTGTGCTCAGTTTTATATTTTAAGCACTGTACATACTTTCAAATTGTGAATATTTGAATACAAAACCAAGTAATGAACTTCTGTTATTATGCAAGCTTTCATATAGAATCAAAATAATTATCCTTCCCTCATTAGATCAAAAGTTATACAGTGTGCTCAGTTTTATATTTTAAGCACTGTACATACTTTCAAATTGTGAATATTTGAATACAAAACCAAGTAATGAACTTCTGTTATTATGCAAGCTTTCATATAGAATCAAAATAATTATCCTTCCCTCATTAGATCAAAAGTTATACAGTGTGCTCAGTTTTATATTTTAAGCACTGTACATACTTTCAAATTGTGAATATTTGAATACAAAACCAAGTAATGAACTTCTGTTATTATGCAAGCTTTCATATAGAATCAAAATAATTATCCTTCCCTCATTAGATCAAAAGTTATACAGTGTGCTCAGTTTTATATTTTAAGCACTGTACATACTTTCAAATTGTGAATATTTGAATACAAAACTAAGTAATGAACTTCTGTTATTATGCAAGCTTTCATATAGAATCAAAATAATTATCCTTCCCTCATTAGATCAAAAGTTATTCAGTGTGCTCAGTTTTATATTTTAAGCACTGTACATACTTTCAAATTGTGAATATTTGAATACAAAACCAAGTAATGAACTTCTGTTATTATGCAAGCTTTCATATAGAATCAAAATAATTATCCTTCCCTCATTAGATCAAAAGTTATACAGTGTGCTCAGTTTTATATTTTAAGCACTGTACATACTTTCAAATTGTGAATATTTGAATACAAAACCAAGTAATGAACTTCTGTTATTATGCAAGCTTTCATATAGAATCAAAATAATTATCCTTCCCTCATTAGATCAAAAGTTATACAGTGTGCTCAGTTTTATATTTTAAGCACTGTACATACTTTCAAATTGTGAATATTTGAATACAAAACCAAGTAATGAACTTCTGTTATTATGCAAGCTTTCATATAGAATCAAAATAATTATCCTTCCCTCATTAGATCAAAAGTTATACAGTGTGCTCAGTTTTATATTTTAAGCACTGTACATACTTTCAAATTGTGAATATTTGAATACAAAACCATGTAATGAACTTCTGTTATTA
The DNA here is from genome assembly GCF_982258835.1 of Parasteatoda tepidariorum. Taxonomy (NCBI): domain Eukaryota; kingdom Metazoa; phylum Arthropoda; class Arachnida; order Araneae; family Theridiidae; genus Parasteatoda; species Parasteatoda tepidariorum. The sequence continues at coordinate 32,117,929 of NC_141757.1, read as the reverse complement.
TGCAAGCTTTCATATAGAATCAAAATAATTATCCTTCCCTCATTAGATCAAAAGTTATTCAGTGTGCTCAGTTTTATATTTTAAGCACTGTACATACTTTCAAATTGTGAATATTTTAATACAAAACCAAGTAATGAACTTCTGTTATTATTCAAGCTTTCATATAGAATCAAAATAATTATCCTTCCCTCATTAGATCAAAAGTTATACAGTGTGCTCAGTTTTATATTTTAAGCACTGTACATACTTTCAAATTGTGAATATTTGAATACAAAACCAAGTAATGAACTTCTGTTATTATGCAAGCTTTCATATAGAATCAAAATAATTATCCTTCCCTCATTAGATCAAAAGTTATACAGTGTGCTCAGTTTTATATTTTAAGCACTGTACATACTTTCAAATTGTGAATATTTGAATACAAAACCAAGTAATGAACTTCTGTTATTATGCAAGCTTTCATATAGAATCAAAATAATTATCCTTCCCTCATTAGATCAAAAGTTATACAGTGTGCTCAGTTTTATATTTTAAGCACTGTACATACTTTCAAATTGTGAATATTTGAATACAAAACGAAGTAATGAACTTCTGTTATTATGCAAGCTTTCATATAGAATCAAAATAATTATCCTTCCCTCATTAGATCAAATGTTATACAGTGTGCTCAGTTTTATATTTTAAGCACTGTACATACTTTCAAATTGTGAATATTTGAATACAAAACCAAGTAATGAACTTCTGTTATTATGCAAGCTTTCATATAGAATCAAAATAATTATCCTTCCCTCATTAGATCAAAAGTTATTCAGTGTGCTCAGTTTTATATTTTAAGCACTGTACATACTTTCAAATTGTGAATATTTGAATACAAAACCAAGTAATGAACTTCTGTTATTATGCAAGCTTTCATATAGAATCAAAATAATTATCCTTCCCTCATTAGATCAAAAGTTATACAGTGTGCTCAGTTTTATATTTTAAGCACTGTACATACTTCAGAATTGTGAATATTTGAATACAAAACCTAGCAATGAACTTTTGTTATTATGCAAGCTTTCATATAGAATCAAAATAATTATCCTTCTCTCATTAGATCAAAAGTTATACAGTGTGCTTAGTTTTACATTTTACGTACTGTACATACTTCAGAATTGTGAATGTTTGCATACAAAACCAAGTAATGAACTTCTGTTATTATGCAAGCTTTCATATAGAATCAAGATAATTATCCTTCCCTCATTAGATCAAAAGTTATACAGTGTGCTCAGTTTTATATTTTAAGCACTGTACATACTTCAGAATTGTGAATGCTTGTATATAAAACCTGGTAATGAACTTTTGTTATCTGCAAGCTTTCATATAGAAGCAAGATAATTATCCAATATATTTCCCCTTTAATTTTGAACGGCTTACTCAATTTGCGATCCCAAACGCTCTAATGAAACTTAACTAATCAATTTTTAGTGAAGATTTTTAAATATTTCATGACCGTAGATTCCCCGAACGCAGTGTTCTGGATTTTTAATTAATATTCTTTCTACGGCAAACATTATCTTTTCCTTTTGAAAAGATAACATCTTCCAATGTTTTCCCAGACGACGTTCTTTTCTCCAGAAGATAATTTAAATTTCTAATGACACGCTTTTCCAACTCAAGCGTATAATTAATTTTCAGGAACATTTCTGTTCTTTATTAGTTAAAGTTAAATTTACATGCTATCCTTTTGCGTGAGTAAATGCAATAAGTAAAAGAACTTCGGCATAGTACAAAAGAAAAAAGAAAAGAGGTAGCTTAAAATTAGTATTTGCTTGATTTTAATCATTGAATCGATTTTCACTGAAACACTGTCGTCTGTTTCTAGATGGGTTTTTCAGTTTTAAAAAAAAAGAATAATTATTCTATTTCTTAAAAGCCAAGGCGGAAATCATTAAGCTAGAACGTTATATGAGTCGCCAAAAGTACACTTTTAACTTAAGCAGTGTGAAATGAAATGAAAGTAGTATGAGATACTACATCTACACTATAAAAACTGCAGTGTAATATTTCTCAGAATATGAAGTTGAACAATCTAAAAAATTGTTTAAAGGAACACTATTTCAAGTTAACTACCATTGAGGTTGCACATATAATTAAAAAGGTGCAGTTTAAATTTTTGAACACCTAAAGTGGACAAAGCTTACATCAATCTCGCGCTCATGCATACCATATTTAAATTATTCTCTCTACAGAAAACACTGATGTCGGTGCAGTTTGGAAATTGTCCGTAAGTTGTTTATTATTCAGCACGAGTTGTCAGCTTGCTGTTTTTTCTACGTTGCTATACATCAAAATAAACAAAAGTTTGCCTTTGAAATATACACGTACTTTACTTGTGTAATAAAGTTAATTATATTTTACGTTTTAAATCCCCGTGAACTGAATAAAATCATTTTATAATGAATAACTATTTACTACAGTTTAGTTAAACTAAGTTTGAATTTCGTTCTAATAATATGTCTGTGATACGCGTATGTTTGATTAGAAAACTAATTTTACTTTAAGGTTGTTTTTCGTAGGCTCCGTCGTAATATGAAATAATGTTTTTTTGCGAATAATTTGCTATTTTTATAACTGCTGTGAGTTTGCAATTGTTATTCATGACTGTTAGGTTAAGTTTAGCCTATATAAAGGCAGCGCTCTCTAATCTAGTTTTGAAAATGTCTCGAAACGCTAATATGGAGAAAAGCCACAGTTTTGCGAGAATGAAAAGCGTTTGTGGTTTAATTTTTTAATGTTTAAAAACTTACTCTAATGCTGCATTACTCGGACTCCTAAAAATTTTCAAAAACTGAGAATAAGGCTATGATTTTGATAATTTTCATCTAGGTGGAAAAATGTCGCCAAATAGAAAAGTTTAATAACTTTCAAAATATTTAAGTTATTTGTCTGTTCTAAAGCCCATATAATTCTTCACGATCAGATTATATATTAGTTTAAAATCATCACATTGCTTCAAATGTAAGGCACTTAAACCATGGCTTTTTTATTTTCCTTGGCGACAGAGCATTGAAAAACAGTGTTAAGAAATATTGTATACATACGTTTCCTAAATTAATGATTCTTACTTTATATTATATCATAAAAATAACTTTACTGACTCTTATGCTTATCTTACCATACTGAAAATTGAAATTCTAGTATTACTGAATGGTGACAGCTGCTTTACACCAAGTAGTGTAAAAGAACATTCCTCTGGTGCAGTGAAGCACCAAAAACCAAATTTCATCTATGGTGTCTGACTTCACCACTTTGATGTAAAGTAATTGCCACCATTTTTGGAGTTAAGATGAGCAAATTTTTTTACAGGGTATAGCATAGCTTGAATAAAGCAAAATAAAGTGGTACAAATAAAGAGACTAGAATGAAATTTTTCCCTCTCGCCTCTTGCAATGGAAACAGAAAAAAGCATTTTTCAGAAAATAGGTTTCTGATACTTTTCTCACCGACCCTTGTCAACACTTGTCCTAAATGCTTACTCTACAACTCTTTTCCTAAATGCTTACTCTACAACGCCTCCCAATGAGGGGACCCGGGTTCGATTCCAGCGATGACTTGTCAATCGAATTCAGCATCGGTTATCACCGACCAAAGTGCTGACGAAAAATATCGTCTGTGGTAGACGAATCATGGGTTAGAGTCCCCTTGCCGTCAGGCTAACTGTGGGAGGTTTTCGTATTTTTCCTCCCCATGTAACGCAAATGCAGGTTAGTTCCATCAAAAAGTCTTCCATTAAGGCACATTTCTCCCAATACTCGATCCAGAATCTTCGTGATTAGGTTCAAAATTACTAAGCTACGGATGGAAGTCGTAAACTCAAAATTGGGTCAGCAGTTCGGCGATGGTCATAAAATAAAATAAAATCTCGTAACTATATGAACGAATGGTGAGGAGAGTTCTTTACATCGACTTTATTAAAGTTCTGACTCTATAAGCACGAACTTTCATCATTGTTTAACACAAAAATGCCCGGAAAATGTAACACGTTGTTGCAATAAGACTGAGGAACAAGCTTTAACAACATAATAAAAGAAAGAAGCAGGTATGGCGGTGTTGAGTGGGAATTTCAGATTGTGCAAGATGTAAAAATTAAAATAGAATAGACATTGTTATGCCTCAAGATACAAGTATTTTGAAGAGAGTTCACGATTTCTACTTCAGGTGAAAATTTTTTATTTTGAAATAATATGAGTTGTCAAAATATGTTTCAGAGGAAAACTTCTGTATCCGAATGGTAAGTAGCGTTTAAAAAAAAGTTTTCTTTTTGTTTCTTAAATTTAATTATAATATAGGTTGCTTAACTGTTACTATTTTTCTATATAATCACAACTTTTTCTCAGACATTTGTCATAGCGGAAAATTAACTCGTCCATCTTGTCCTATTGTCTTGTTAACTCGTCCATTGTCCTATTTACTTTTATAACCAAGCCATCATCGAGAACAGAAGGCTATCTACTTTGTTCTTCGTTATGAACATTGGTGCGTCTATCATTGAATTGCCGAACCTACTTTCTCACCATTCCATTACTCATTACATTTTCCTCATAAGTCTCTACAAGATAACTATAAGTTTCAGGTGGTTTAACATTCTTTGCCTTCAAACACTGCAGTGCAAAAAGCATCATAAATCGTCTTAAACATTTTAAACGCTGGCTAACACATGCAGACGAGAGATGAGATGAGCTGAGCGAGACGGGCCCCTCAGGATCATTCATTGAAAAATGGTTTCGTGCTCGGACTCATGTTAAAATTCCATATTCAATTTTCTTATGTTAGTGATAAAAAGAATTTTATCGTCTAATTTTCTTATTTAGACATCTAAAGAGGAGTAAATAGACCACAAAATTTGGTAACTCGTAACTCGGTCTGAACTCGTAATCAAGTAACTCGGTTTCGGATTTAAAACTATTCGTGCTTGGACCTTCAAAACTCATCTCGAGTCGAAATTCATCTCGAATGTAAACAATCCAACTGTAATGGCTTCAGTATGGCTAAACAATCAACCAGAGATGTGTGCGCATGAGCTGAATTGCGGCATTACAGGTATAACAGTACACGGAATCAGCAAGTGTAAAATTTATTTTTTGCCTTTAAATAGAATTGGTTAGCATATAGATTCAATAGATCATATTTCGGTCATAACAGGTGAAGGATTTCTGGAAAAAGAGGGATATCTCTCCCAAAAACTATTTAGCTCTGGGAATGCCTTTTTTTATAGGAATGCAAGGTATACCCTAGCCAATCTTTAATAATCTCATTGATTCCAGACATCTCGTAGGTGCACGACATTGCTTTTGATCACGAGAAACCATAGCTCTCTATTAAACTCACTTTCAGTTGAGAAATTATATTTTTGTTTGCTTGTTATAATATGTAAGGATTGTGCATTTTTTGTTTACCGACAAATGACGCCAATAAAATAACGTTATAACTTGATCATTGCTTCATTTTTTTCATATCTTTCAAGATCCATACATTATACGCCAAATTCCAAAAACATTTTCTTATACGTCCATTATATTCGAAATTATAATATCCATCACTTGTTTTGAGGAGCGAACATTTTCAACTAGTTTTCTTATATTTAAAGCTCGAGTAAAAAAAAATTATCCATTCTTTTTTCCAAAATTTTTACCCTTTCAAATATTATCTCCTGAGAGATTAATTTTAATTGGTGTTAAAAATTATGAGCTATTACTTGTTAATTTTTGGAACGTTCAAATTAATCTTTGTAAATTGTTAAATTTTTGTTAAAAAATTATCCAATTACATCTGAAAAAATATTTAATTACATTAAATTCGAGCTGAACAACCAGAATTGACTCACATAGTAAAATCATCTAATTGCGAAGTCTGTGCTCTTCATTCCAGCTTTTTTTCCCCGAGATTAATCCAGTACAAATGGCTTGAAAATTTAATACAGTGATAAGACAGTCAGTAAAAATGTGTATGCATTACTCATTTTTCAGAAAAGACTAATTTAGTGATACCTCATGTGTCATCAATTAAAGGAATAAAAAAAAACCCCCAAACAAACGAAAATAACCTCTGTCAAGAATAAAGATTTTGCGAAATATTTATTATTCAATACCAATTTTCAATACTCATCTGGGAAATAAGGTAAAAAGAAAAAGTGTTCAGAACTTTTCCCAAGACAAACGAAGAAAAAAGTTCGCTAACTCAACTGCTTGTCGACAATATCCCCTTCCCGATATGAGTCATCAAGCAGACTCAATAAATTACCCATAATGCAACGAAGCATCGCAGAAACCAAGACCTCTTCATAAATCATTTCAGGCGATATCTTTATTAAAACACGTCCCAGAGAAGAATTTACAATGTTTCTAGACTTACTCTATGCATTGATCCTTTCAAATTCGCAGGTGCGTTCTATGGAAATAAACCGATGCGGATGACGTTCTTGCGTCGCCCCCTCCTTGAGTTATGATTGGATGGAAGAAATTTAAGTGCTTCATTCCAAAAAGGGAAAGTTTCGAATGTTTTATTGCCGAACATAATGGGAGGACATATCTCTTGTCACGGTTTTTTCCTCCCCTCCAAATAATAGTTAAATTGATCGATCTGCAGAGTGTTATTTTGTTTCATTTCTATTTGAAGATTTAGCTCCTCGACTAAAGAAATAGCTAGATTGATAAATTATTTTGAAAGCTATTTTAAATATTAAATAATTAATTTCCTTGCGGGTCAGTTCTCTGGTCAAAATAGAGCTTAAAACTGAAATAATTAGTCGTATTCAGGAAATTGTTACAAATTCTCGATTTAAATCCATAATGAAGATATTTTTAATGATATGAATATATTTTTATTATAAATATGTTCTTATCCATTATGAATGCATGTCTATTAAAATGAAAATTTAAAAATTTTAAGGATGCAATATTTTTAAGATTTTATTGTTGGTACTAATCGAAAAAAAAATCTAGAGTGGCTAAATGATGGTAATTTTCATACGTTTTAAAAGTCTTTGGGCATATTTATCAATGTTAAAATGCTACCCAGTTCGCCCATAGTAACATTCCAATTCCTTCTTACTCCAGTTGTTCACCGATTTCTTCATCTTGTGAAGTAGCATCTTTCTCTTCATACTCATTGTACAAATGCTTTCAAGATGTATAATTTAAAGGTTCAGTTGAGAGATCCTTCCATCAGTGACCCCCTATCTGGGTCGCTCAACCAGAGGTTTTCATCACTCGCATCAGAGTTTATTCAGTTGTCCGATCATCTGATCAGGCTTTGTCGGAATGTCTGATTTAAAAAAAAAATAAATCAGATACTGTGAATGCATGGATGGTACTCAACTGCATTTATATTATTTTTAAAAATATTAACATATCTTGCAGATTCAAATGTGCGTAAAAATATTTCCAGCTCCTTGAAAAAATTAGAAGAATATTTCGAATAGTTGCAAAATGAGGGATACAGTGTCCCAATCTCTCTGCTTCTGTCAATTGTTTAACCCGACTGATCATTGAAAGATAGGGAAGAGGGGGACGTCTTGAATAATATTGTTATTTATGGGTCGAAATTCTTCAATGAGATATCGTAAATTAGCAGTAATAGTGTACACTTTCATAATCACATTGTGAACACTTTAGTAGAAATTGGTAAAAGAAATTTTTTAAGGAGCAAAAGTAACTTTCATATTTTCTTTTTATTCTTATAGTAACATATTTTATTTTCCGAATTTAAACTAAAGGTGATACTATGTTACAACTAATTTTGCTACTATACCTATTTTAATATTAACTTTAGCTCTGTATAGTTTCCTTCAATCAGCACTTGGCATTAACAAACATATGTCTTCGTGGGATTAATGTAGACACAATGAATTTGAGACTTGTGCGGGCATGCTTTAAGAGGATTTTTTTAAATATGTTAGCTACTTCATTTTGTACTTTTCTGTTTGCCAGGAGCAAGCGAAAAATCGCTAAATAATGTAGAATTATGCCAAATTTCTTACAACCATAAGGGGAATGTTACTTTGGGGCCACGTGCTCTATTGTCTGAATTTATTCAAAACAAAGCACGTTTTCCTTTTTTTCTTCCATTTCATCCATTTGAGTAAATTCTCAAAGTCATCACCGTATTCTGGAAAAACCAATTATTATAAGCATTACTTTTGGGTTAAACTGCTTTGTTTACAATTTATTAATATTTGTTTATAGTTGAACTTGTTTTGCTTACTATTAATAAATATTTGTTTATATTTGAACGTTTTCGACTTTTATTCTGCTGACTGCTTTGGCATTTGCTTTGCTTGGCAACTTGGCTCGCGTTTGGTTCAAAATTGGCGACATTTGCGCCTGGCTAAATGGAAAAGTCCCCTTTATTATTATTTTGTTTCTAATCGCAATGATATCAGATTGATGAAAAAAAAATTTCAACTTCTTGACACCACTGACTCAAGCTGTATATATATCTGGAAATAATGATGTTCATTTCCTAAGCAAAAAATTTACATAATTCTTATAATCATGAATATTTCTTTTACCCAGAAAAAAAAATACTTTTCTCAAATCTCATGGGAGGAAATAGTTACCAAACTTCTATCACCAGCAACTGGTAGAACTACCAAGACTGCATTTCAATAAAAATGTGAAATAAAAATTTTTTGATAAAATATAATTGAAATTTCAAAATAGTTTTTAAATAAACCAAATTGAATAATGGTTTTCAAATGTATTGATTTGCGTTCAACATCCATTTCGTAGTTTATTGAAATGCTCTACTATAAATTAATATTTTAATTAATATATGTCAATACTTACTCTCTCCTGAAGCTTTGATTAAAATTAATTTCAATTTGACATTGGATGAAACTTTCTGATTTGTAATAAATGACTACTTAAAAAATTATCAAGCTTGTTTTCATTTGCTCAATAGCTAGTCCACATCTAGCCCCGTGTAGTGCAGCTAGTTTTAAAAAAAATTATCGGAAAACTGAAACATCTTTGTAATTACAGATATAAACCAAGTTCATGTTAAAAAATACTTAATGAGTTGAAAATTGTATTTAATATGGTTTTTTGACAAATTTTAAGGGGAGTCAGTAGGGCAAAACTTTAAAAATTTCGATTTTTTACTTTTAGCATTTTTGGATGCGCAATTTCATGTACTTTAATTTGATATTTTACTTTTGTTTGTGCGTAAATTAGAAACCGAGAAAATTGAATTTTAGTAAGACCAACTGTCAAACTTTGGAAAGCGAAATCGAAACTGCCACGCCCACCACGTATCTGTTAAATGTAAACAAAGAGAGTAAAGCTCTCTAGATAGCTTATTTTTTTAATTCAAGTTTTGAGAAAGTTTAGGTGAAAGCGTGAACTTGATTCCCAATGAAATTCTAACTGAGAGAAATATTTTGCTTATAACTGTAATTGTGTTTGCATTTGGTATTTTGATTTCGAAATTCGATCTACTGACAACACGTTCTTGCAATTCAACAGTTTGTTTGCTTTCATTTTTCTTTCTTGAAGATATATAATTATTTTTATAATTTAAAATTTGTTATAATTATTTATTAATTGGAAACGATGCCGAGAAGTACTGGTAAAGTGTTTGCAAAAAGAAAACCCAGAAATAGGAATGGTCCTATGAAAAGAGAAGTAATAAATCCTGAACTGAATTGTAGTGCTTCTGAAAGAAAGATGCCGGATTTAAATTTGAGTTACGGGGATCTTAACAACAATGCAGAATTGTGTAATATAATTATGGACTTTGATATTCTGAAATATGTCATTGAAAAGTGTGTGCAATGTAGCCAGTGCTCAAAAAATGAGTTGACTTTGCTTCTTGCCAAACAAAATGTGGGTTTGGCAATCGAACTCGAGATTGTTTGTCACAAGTGCAATTTCTCATGCAAGTTTTCCAATTCCCACAAACATGGAAAAGGAAGTGGAGAATTGTTTGACATTAACACTCGGCTTGTTTATGGCCTGCGGTCTATTGGTAAAGGGGCTGAAGCAGCTAAAACACTTTGTGGTGTACTAAATCTTCACAGTCCTCCTACAAAATTTTCTACGTATAATGCTGAACTTTTGGATGCTGCTAAAGATGTATGCAAGATATCTATGCTCAATGCAGTTGAACAATCAATTACGCAGAATGATGGCTGTCGTGACATGACGGTAGCTATCGATGGAACCTGGCAAAAGAAGGGGTTTGCATCTTTAAACGGTGTAGTTACAGCTACCAGCATTGATACTGGAAAAGTTATTGACGTTGAGGTGCTGTCAAAATATTGTGTGTGCCCTAACAAAGCTTCTCATTCTATGCAATGCAAAAAAAATCATGTAGGCTACAGTGGTAAAATGGAAGTGAATGGCGCGCTTACAATTTTCCAAAGATCTTGCAGCAACTATAACACAAGATATTTGAATTATCTTGGAGATGGAGACTCGAAGGCTTTCAACTCGGTTTCCGAAGCTAATGTGTATGGTCCAGATATAAAAATTTCAAAACTTGAATGTGTGGGCCATGTAATGAAACGAATGGGTTCTCGTCTGAGAAAGTTGAAAGAGAAAATGAAAGGAGTAAAACTTTCAGATGGAAAAAGTCTTACTGGAAAGAACCGCCTATCAGATGCCGAAATAGACCGAATTCAGACTTATTATGGCCTTGCCATAAGACGAAATTGCCATTCAGTGAAGAGCATGCGCCAAGCTGTTTGGGCAATATTTTTGCATAAATTGAGCTCTGATGATAATCCTCAACATGGGTTTTGCCCAGAAGGAGAGGAATCTTGGTGTGGCTTTCAAAAAGCTAAAGCGAAGGGGGAAGTATATAAGCACAAACATAGTTTGCCTGTTGAAGTAGTTGAAGTAATGCGACCCATTTTTAAAGACCTTTCCAGGCCCGATTTATTAAAAAAATGTGTTCATGGCAAAACACAGAATCCGAACGAAAGTGTGAACAATGTCATCTGGTCGAGAATTCCGAAGACAACGTTTGTTCATATTGGCACTTTATCTCTTGGTGTTTATGATGCGATTTCCACATTTAACGATGGAAATATAACAAAATTAGCAGTTCTAAGAAAGCTGAACATTGAGCCCGGGTATTGTATGGAGCATGCACTTAAAAAGCAAGATGAGATTCGAGTGCAGAAGGCTGCTCGTGCACATTGTCTACAAAGTAAGGAAGCGAGAAAAGCCAAAAGATTAAGCAAAAAGCTTAGAGAGGACAATGAACGAAAAGACAAAAAAAATAAAGTGTATAGTGCCGGTATGTTCTGAGTTAACAAATATTGAATTTATTTGCCATATAACAAGAATTTTCAAGCGTAAGTTTCCATCACATAAAATTTTTTTATTGCAAAGAAATTTTTTTATTGCAAACATGTTTTTTGTATGAAATTTTAATATTCATATGATCAAATTTATTATTATTTTCATTTTATATTGTGTTTTATTACTGCATTTCAGGTTTTAATCATTTTAATAGCAATGTTAACTTATAAATATGAACTTCTGTGTGTTTATAAAATTTTTTGACAAAATTCATTCTTTTTTTACACTAAATACTTTCTTCCTTATTGAACCTTGTACAAAAAAATACTGAAACAAATACCCTGAAATTTTTTCCAGTTTTTCTAGAGCATATGAATAATATAATATAAAAGAATTATGCATATGGTTTTAATAGTTTTTCTTGTATACAAATTTTTTAGTTTAAAATGCAGTTTTCTCAAAATAGTGTTTTTCAAACTTCGATGTACCTTTTCTGAAAAAGTACTCAACATACATTATTAAAAATTTTATGGGACCTTTAGACATGCATCAATTATATGCTGTGACAAATTTTAAGCTCTAACTTCAATAATTTTTAAGTTATTGGGTTTTTCAGGTTAAAAATCGTTGATTTTTAAAAATTTTTTTTCGATTTTTCTGAATTTATTTTTAAAAAAAAATCTATTAAGCATACATATAAAATATTGTCACAGTATAAATTTCAATATGTAAATACCCTGCAAAAAAAATTCTGTGTGTCTATCTTTTTTACTTTCTTAGAAAAGGTACATCGAAAAAGCCCTATTTTAACATTGCAGGTATAGGCCCTACCGACTCCCCTTAAAAACGTGTCCATAACCCTTCTCCCCGATTGTCATGGCAACTCTAGTAAGCCAACGTTCTTCAGGGCTGTTCAGGCTTCATTTAATTTTGCTGAAACTGCTTTCAATAGTGCATTTAATTCAAGAATGTTCATAATAACGTTATGGTTACCATAACAGCCTTATCTTCTGATTGGTGAGCTAACTCGAAAATTAATTTGGCCAAGAACGAAGACACGATCCCCTAGTACTAGCAAACACACGACACAATTTTAAAAACTCGGTATATTGGATAGAGGTGAAGTACTCTTACGCTTGAAACGTTGATAATAGGGAGATTTCTCAAATTTACGTTAGCTTGCGTACGTTCCTGTAAGTAAGATTTTAAGTAAACGCGCATGCGCACTTCTAGTGAGCATATGCTCGTGAAAAATCATAAAACTTACATAAGTGAAAATAAGAGATTTTGCAAAATTCGAAAAGCTGAAAACGCTAATTTAATGGAGTATCATTTTAACTGTAACCATAAAATCAAAACAAACATTTACAATGAACGTAGACTATCTCTCTAAAGCTTTGGCATATGGTTTAAAATGCTTTGTTCTACGTAAAACGGTCCTGTGAGAAAAAAATTTGGTAGATTATAAATTTTAAATAAATCAGCGATAAAGAAAGCAGCCTATTATTATTATTAAGAAATATTAGTGAACTTCTATTAACTTCTATTTAACTTCTTTTAACTACATTGTATAGTTAAAATATGAATATAATTTATAATTTTAAAATAGCGAAAATATATCTAGTTTCTTAAGGAACTAGCACAATTAGACAACAAAAATATTAAACAAAAACAAATAGAATTATTTACTTATTGAATGAACCAATTGTTGCAAGTGCACACGATTCATTTCTAAATTTCATCAATACATTTCTTGAAATTCTCATTCCAGATCCATGATTTTAGTTCGAAAGCTGGCTTAAATAGAAAACAGCATTTAACAGCTATAAACAGCGTGCTAGTAACTTTGTCTCTGTAACGTAAATCACACCAACATAACGTAAAGATACGTAGCATCTAAAATTAATGCGAGCATGCGCAGTTGCTTCAATATAAGTGATGGTAGCGTACGGAGGCTAACGTTAAAATGCGAAAATCTCAATAATGAAGGGAAGATCGGAAGCGAAAATTGAAATGATATTCCTTGTAAATTCATTAGCAACAAAATAAATAAAAATAGAGTTGGTATTTCATTCCCTGTGCATTCATTTGACATCTTTTTAAGCTTATTAAATTCTTTCAGTAATCTATGAATTATATTTTTCTTACCTTAATTTACATTAAACCTTTTCTATTCCACTAATTTATTGTAATTAGGAAACTTTATTCTCACTTGGGAGACTCCTAAGATGCATGCGCTACTCAAAATTTCAAATTAATCCATCCCAGAGTAACTATGAAGTCGGGTAATCACATAAATCTAGCTATATAACTCTACAACAATTATTATTAGGTTCAACTTTGTCGTACTAATTACTTTTTAGTCTTTACTTTATTATTAAAGCGAATATTCAACGAACCGAAATTAATATAATAATTTATATAACCTACATTAAGGCACTTTAAATCATTTTACATAAATTATCATAAAATGTAAGGAATGATGGTTGTCATATAGTAAGAAAACATTTTTAAGAAATATATTAAAATACCATCCGTATGACTACGGTTAAAAATTAATGAAAAAAATATAAAAACGAAAAACTGATTGATAATGTCTAAATTTTGCTTATATGAGCAAAAAAAAGCTATTTTTTTAAAGTAAAAAATCAAATGGCTTTGTGACTAAAACTTGCAAAAACCAGACTACTAAAAGCTGGAGCTGGACTAAAGGCTGATTAAAGAAAAAAATGCTAAAAAGATTGCAATCACTGAAAGCTGTAGAGAAGAATCCAAATTCCAACGATTGTGGAAAACTTATAATTTTTAGCTAATAACTTTTTAACTTTATAATTTTTAGCTTAGCTTTTTAACAATAGCTTATAATTTGATGAATAACTAATTCGCCTCAAATACACCTAATTCTAAAAGGATCCTAAAGGTGTTCCTAAAGGGTTTTCGAATCCCGAAAGGTGTTCCGTGGAACCCTAGGGTTCCGTGAGAGGATCCGAAAGTTAAGAATTTTTTTAAACCAGAAAGTATAACTTCTTATCTGCAATCCAAAATCCATATTTAATTTAATATTCGATTACGTGAAATTTTTTATGTAATGTCAATGGAAAAAAGTAACAAAATTAAATCTTACTATACATAAAAATCTAATGATGGTGTCGCAGTTTTCCATTGTTGTCGGTGTATTTTTATTGGTCGGAAAATCACATGGTAGGATCCAGTTTTCTCACCTTAATTTTCATATTGGTTTGGTTGTTATCAGCATAAAATTCATATAAGTCATAAAGGTATTGTTGTTAAAAATTGTTAAATACTTTTTATGTAAGCTAAAAGCTAACTTTTTGATTTCGTTTAAAACTGCCGAGTTGCTATGGCAACGTTTCTTTTTCTTTTTGTGGAAGAAGAAATGAATGTCTTAAAATTATTATGTAAATAAAATGTTGTTACTTTTTACTAAAAGTTGGAGTCAGATTTATTATTTAGAGTAGAAGTAGAGAACGATAGAATATTTGACTTTCTGATAGAGTCCCGTAACATTTGTTTTCCTATAACTATTTTTGCCTCCCTAATTTAAAGGTATTTAACTGTTGTGTTATTATTACGTTTTTGATTTTGCTTGTTTTCAGAACTAAGACTTTAAGAGGATTGTTTTTTTTAATTATTGTTATTAGAATAATGTAATTCTATGTTACATTAAGATAAAGTTATTTAAATCGGTTTCTGATCTTATAAACCATTTTGTAATTTTTATTTTCAGGTGCAAATTGCATTAATATACTATAAAGAGATTCGTTAAATGATTTAGAACTAAATGTTTTAGAATGCAAAAATTGTATTTAAAGTGTACATCCATTCGTTTGGTAAGCAAAAATATTAAATTACAGTTGTGAACTCACCAAATTTGTTATAACAATATACTTTTAACTTTAAATGTTATTTCAAACAATGATTTATGTTCACTAAATTACAGTTGTGAACTCACCAAATTTGTTATAACAATATACTTTTTACTTTAAATGTTATTTCAAACAATGATTTATGTTCACTAAATTACAGTTGTGAACTCACCAAATTTGTTATAACAATATACTTTTTACTTTAAATGTTATTTCAAACAATGATTTATGTTCACTAAATTACAGTTGTGAACTCACCAAATTTGTTATAACAATATACTTTTTATTTTAAATGTTATTTCAAACAATGATTTATGTTCACTAAATTACAGTTGTGAACTCACCAAATTTGTTATAACAATATACTTTTAACTTTAAATGTTATTTCAAACAATGATTTATGTTCACTAATATTGTTCCTTGGGTATTCATCCACTTTTCCTTCGAGGTTAATATCTTCCTTACGTGTACTATGCATGATTCTTTATCGCCTTACGAGATCATCGCTAACAAAACCAATTATTTTTATTTTTTGAAATGCCGAATGCTAATTAGGCAAAGTATGAAATAATCGTCCTGATGAGGTTATTATGTAAATGATGTGCATGTTACTGTGAATGACCGAAATCGGTGGTTGTTGACTTTCACCGGTGAATGTTGACAATCAAATTAATCGCTTTGGTGAATGTCCGAAATATTTATTACATCCGATTTGATATTAATTTATTCGTGGATATAATTACATTTATTCGATATTTTAATACTTACTGACGATAGATTAGAACAAACATCAGTGTTTGGAGTATCGGGCAAATATATACCGGGCAATGGCACTTGACTTTAAAAAAAACATCAGTGTAGGGTATACCGGGCAAAAATGTATACCTGGCAGTGGCACTTGACCTTAAAAAACATCAGTGTAGGGCATACCGGGCAAATGTATACCGGGCAGTGGCACTTGACCTTAAAAAAAATCAGTGTAGGGTATACCGGACAAATGTATACCGGGCAGTGGCACTGAACCTTAAAAAAGCATCAGTGTAGGGTATACCGGGCAATGGCACTTGCCCTTAAAAACATCAGTGTAGGATATACCGAGCAAATGTATACCGGGCAATGGCACTTAACCAGACCTAGTATGACTAGACCTTTGGTAAATGTCCGAAATATATACTAGGTCTAGGGCCACTTTTGCTATAGCTTAAATATTTAAAAAAAAATTAAACGAAGCGTTTGAATCAATTTTAAACTGATAACGAAATTATTGCTTTAAAATTAAAAAAATAATAATAAAAACTGCGCCAGATAAGAGTAATTGAAGTAGTTGCTTTATACAGCGCATGTGCGGAAAAAATTTTTAAAAAAAATTATCCAGGTGCAAAGTGGATGAGTATCATAAGGGCGGGAAGTATTTAGACAAGGGAAGGGGCGGGACAAGTGTACTTTTTAAAACATTTATTTTTAGTTGAGTAATTTTAAATGTTTCATGACAAGAAACAGCCATTATTGCGAAGCAGTCATCGGGGTTGCTGAGCGACAGCGAGCAAGGTGACTCACTAGTATATTTCTAGTAGTTACCCACTAGTAAATTATAAAAATGATTTACATTTGCAAAAAATTTCATAAGTTTTACTTATAAAAAATTAGATTTAAAAATTAAATAACCGAATTCAAGAATAAAAATTAAATTTATCTAATAAATATTCTCAATATTGATAAAAGTTCTTTTATTAAAAAACAGTAATTATATCTACGCCAGGAACATATTAGTAGATTAAATTTATCATTTTTCACCCTAATTTTTCTCAATACAATTGTTAATAATTATTCATCTTTTCTTTGGTTGGTATATCCACAGCTGCTGATGAACTTTTTCTATTTTTTATAAAGCAGGGATTTCAACAAAAGGAGTTCGACCATTTAGGGTTTCATAGCTGAAAAAAATTGGAAATCGTTGCTTTAGGAAATCGCTAAAGAAGAATTCGGACACATTATAATAAATTATGTGCTGTGCTATTCATAAACAAGAAATAATCTTAAAGTGAATAAAACCTCTTTATAAAATTTCCTTCTGCAATCAATGACATTGCTCAAATAAAAAAAAATCTTCACTTCGTTTAAAAAAATAATACACCTATAACTAAAGTTCTTTCGATCTCTTTCACATAAACTACTCCAGTTTCCATTCAAAATTTACATCTTTTCTCTAACATTGAGCGATGTCAGTCAATTATAAAGCAAGTTCTCCTTTAATAATCTCGAGGAAAAAAACTGGCTACTTTACGAACACTCCAGGAGCCAACGTCATTAATCATGCGATGTTAATGACGGCTGAATAAGGTAGAAAACTTAAACATGAATGCCTTGATCGGATTCGTAGCCCTGAATACTAAATTTATTCCACCGCCTTATTTTCAGAGAATAAATTGCAAATAAAACAGAAAATTTTTCATTGATAATTTTCTAAAATATGCAGTGAATGGAAGGCTTTTAATGGATTCTGACTCCTGGCGATGCTGGTTTATATGAAAATGGTTTATGGAGTTTATTTGGAAACAGATGTTTGTTATTGCTTTGAATTATGTGAGATATGTGTTATGAATAAATTTTCTTTTTTTACCTGAACGAATTTCTTGTTTTAAGAAAATTTTGTGAGTAATCATCTGAATAATGCATAAAATTAAGCTTTTTTTTATATTATTTCAATTTTGATTTCGTTGAATTTTTCCTTTCAAAAAACATTTTGAATGTGATGAAACAATGATTTAAAACGATTAAAACATTTGGATATAACAAAACATTAACATAAAAATAGAAATCGTTATAGATTCAAATTATGAATAAATTAAAATGTGTTATTTTAAAAACATAAGTATGCAAATAGAAATCATTATAGATACATATTGACATGTATGTGTTACTGAAATTAGGAGAATGTCGACTTTCACCGGTGAATGTCAACAATTACATAGTCGCTTCGGTGAATGTCCAAAATATTTGTTACATCCGATTTGATATAATATTTATATGAAGCTCACTAGAGTTATTACATTTCAAAAAGCTGTAAAAGTAAGAAAAATGTGTTTTCGAAATAATACGTGCATGAAATTTTTTTAATGACATCTAATCGCTATTAATTGTGAAATCCTTTTATAAATTCATAAATTCGAAACTGTTCTGGAATTACCAACAATCTCACGAATAAGAAATATGATATTTCGTTATTTTTACTGATAATTAATAATGTTTTTGTTTTAAATTGTGTATATATTGTTATACTAGGTTAGTGAATCGCGCGTGTTTTTGTGTTCGCTTTTATGAGTCATTAAAATTAGATTTTTTTTTCACATTTTTATTAGGTTGCAACCTATAGCATTCTTCCATTTTTTTTAAACGTTTGAAAAATCTATAATATATTTGTAAAAAATTTGTCCAGTAAAAAAAAAAAAGAAAAAAAAAAGAGAAGCGGATGATCACACAGTTTTTAAATGTTAAAGAACTTTTTTCAAAAGAAAAATGCCCTTTGCCCTTAAAAAGTAAAAGTTATGCATTATTATTATTATTTTGTATTTAGATTTTTAATAATTTTTTGTATTACAAATCCACATCAATAGCTTCAGCAGCCTTTTCGTCTTATTCAGTTTATTTTGGTTCGTTAACAAAAAAAAAAAAAAACAAAAAAAAAAAAAAAAAAAAAAAAATTAAGGCAATAATAAATTTGACGAAAAGCAAGTTAGAAGTTTACCTTCGTAAGAGGATGAAGGATGTCTTAAAAATCGTAACCATTTTTCGTAACCGAACACACACATAATAAAGGGAAACTCATAATTAATCCTTCAGTTTTTACAATTTAACGAGCCTTAAACTAAAAATGAATGATGTTATTGTATCAAACCGATTATTTTCTATTCAAACCAGACAATTAATACAATTAAGCAAATTATTTTGTTTTTGAAACTCGACGAAAAACACGTCACTTCAGTTTCAACACTAAACGACATGTTAAACTTACAATTGGAACGCTTTGGGGAATGCATCGTTTGGGGGTGACGTCATGAAGTGACGTACGACTATCCCTATCTACACACAAACACGTTGCATCGCACGTTGCACACTGCTTTTTTCGAGGAAGGTCCATTTCTCCTTCAGCTGGTTAACTTCTCCATTCACACATGAAGCCATGGTTTGGCTAAATAGTGCCCTAAACTTGAACTGTTCTTCTCAGCGTCCTTATCTAAATCTCATAGAACACCTTTAGGACGAATTAAAATGCAAAATGCGCAGCTAATCCAGCCAAGCATCCTCACTGCCAGCACACAATTCCTATGACCATTTACAAATACTGGTAGAAAATACTTGCTTCCAGCATTGATAAGTGGCTATAATTTTTCACCTGATTTTAATTCATATTTAAGATTTTGTCATTTAAAATTACGTTGCTGAAGAAGTGTGATAACATAGAGAAAGGAGTGGGGAAACTTAAATATCGCTATCTAGACTAATATCTCATTTGAAGTGGCGTAAGAAAAATATATGCATATCCTGCCTCCGTTGCTTTGATGGCAATGCACGTAAATAGAATAAAGTCTGAAATTGTACTTTGCGTACTTAGACCCTTATAACTTCTAAACTATTCGTCCAAAAGACTAGAATCGGGTACGATTCAGCATTAAACAATACATGGGATAAAACCTTATTTGCTTTGGTAGCAAGATTTAAGCTTCTCCTTCCCTTTACCATGATGAAGAATATCAACGCCAGATAAAGATTATGATGAAAGGACGTATATCATATTTTATCTATTTGTATCTCAAATGGCACCCTACTAAAATTAGTTTACTAAAAGATATGTTATAAAAAATATTAATCAAAATTTGAACTGTATTAATATTTTCAAAATGTTTATCATATTATTCATAAAGTTCCTGTCATTTTGATGATGAAGAATATTCAGCAAGCCATGATAATTATTCCGATGAAAGGACCTATCGCATCTAATCAATTTGCTTTCTATAAGGCGCACTAATGCAATTAGTTTCATAGAAGAGACTCTTTCATTTTAATAATGAAAAATATCCTGGAACGTAAGATAAGTATTCTGATGAAAGGACTTATATCGTGTTTCATAAATTTGCATCCCAAATGATGACTTAATACAAACAAGTTAAAATTGATGAGACAGTATAAATGATATTGATATAAATATAGACTTAATATTTTAAAAATATGGAACACGTTATTAGTAAACTTTGAGCCATTTTCATAATGAAGGATATTCTGTAATGCAGGATGAATATTCCGATGAAAGCCATATCGTGTTTTTTCAATTTCCATTTCAAGTAGCACAGTTTAATCGAAGAGACTGTGTAAATTATATTAAACTTAATAGGGACTGCATTGATACTTTCAAAATGTCCATCCTTCTATTAAGTTCTTGCTATTTTCATACTTTCTATAACGCAAGATGAATATTCCGATGAAAAGATCTACATTGCATTACCTTATTTTCCATCTAAAATGGCGACTGATAGTGGCGAAAATAAAATGGCGAAATTATATTAATCTTAATAGGGACTGTATTGATATTTTCAGATGTCCACTCTTTTTATTAAGTTCTTGCTATTTTTATACTTTCAATAACACAAGAAGAATATTCCGATGAAAGGATCTACATTGCATTACCTTATTTTACATCTAAAATGGCGACTTAATGGCGGAAATAAAATGTCTAAAATATATTAATCTTAATAGGGACTGTATTGATATTTTCAGATGTCCACTCTTTTTATTAAGTTCTTGCTATTTTCATACTTTCAATAACACAAGAAGAATATTCCGATGAAAGGATCTACATTGCATTACCTTATTTTACATCTAAAATGGCGACTTAATGGCGGAAATAAAATGTCTAAAATATATTAATCTTAATAGGGACTGTATTGATATTTTCAGATGTCCACTCTTTTTATTAAGTTCTTGCTATTTTTATACTTTCAATAACACAAGAAGAATATTCCGACGAAAAGATCTACATTGCATTAACTTATTTTCCATTCAAAATGGCGACATAATATAATCAGTTTAACTAAAGATTCAGTTCTTGTCATTTTCGTGGCGAAGAACATTCTCTCACGCAAGTTGAATATTCAGAAAATGATGAAAAGGCACCACATCTAATTCACGTCACATCAGGGTTCGACCAAAAAAAAAATGAAACAAATTTCCTTGATTCAAGTCGTTGCGAGGAAATTGAAACACACAACTCTCCCTTCAATAAAAAGGTATTCGAAAAGCATTATGGGTGGAAGTATTACATCTTATTAGCTCCGAAATCTTGACATATAAGTTCGAAACGACAGTTAACAGAAGCACAACAGAAGCAGACAATAACACCAAAGGAAAAAAATTACTTCGGAAAACAGTTTAGACAGTTTTCGGAAGGTGTTATAATGTCCTTCTTACAAAGAAAGATTAAAACGTCAGGCGCTTAGATTGAAGATCAATATTTGCTCAGTGACAGTTGAGGGAGGAAGGAGGAGCGAAGAAAATTTCGTATGGGGGGGAATGAAATTGGGTGGGTGGAATTCTTCTAAAGAGCATAGCATCCTCTTTTCTTCCGTTTTGGAACATTGAAACAAAGAAAATTTGAAAGGTTAATGAAAAAAGAAAGATTATTTCATCATTGGGGGATGTACACAAACATTAATCATGAATACTTTATTGACAGGGGACTTGTCCAAATCAAGATTGTTATACATTTTTTTTTATTATTTACTTAAAAGATGTAAATTTCTTTACTTTCAATTTTTCTCAGCTTTTAGAAGAGAATTTAGTTCTTTGGGGGAGTATAAGTAGTACTCATAAACTCTATCCTGAAACGCTCTTGGATGATAAACAACATTTGTTTTTTAAATTTTCGTTGCAAATTTTATTGTTGTTCATAAACTCTATGAACAAACTTCTTTGATAATAAATAATATTTGGTTTTTTAATTTTCGCTACAAATTTTATTATTACTCATAAACTCTATGCCGAAACGCATTTTTATAATAAACAACATTTGGTTTTTTAATCTTCGTCGCAGAATTTATTGTTATTCATAAACTCTATCCTGAAGCGCATTTTGATAATTAATAACATTCGTTTCTTTACTTTTAGCTACAGATTTTATTGTTGTTCATAGACTCTATTCCGAAATGCCCTTTGATAATAACCAACATTTGATTTTTAAATTTTGGATTACAAATTTTATTGTTACTCATAAACTCTATCCTGAAACATTCTTTGATGATAAACAATATTCGTTTTTTTTAATTTTCGTTACAAATTTTATTGTTACTCATAAACTCTATCCTGAAACATTCTTTGATGATAAACAACATTCGATTTTTAAATTTTCGCTACAAATTTTATTGTTACTCATAAACTCTATCCTGAAACATTCTTTGATAATAAACAGCATTTGGTTTTTTAATTTTCGTTACAAATTTTATTGTTACTCATAATCCTGAAACAATTTTGGATAATAAACAACATTTGGTTTTGTTAATTTGCTTTACAAATTTTATTGTTACTCATAAACTCTATCCTGAAACATTCTTTGATAATAAACAACATTTGTTTTTTTGAAATTTTCGTTAAAAATTTAATTGATACTCATAAATTCTATCCTGAAACATTCTTTGATAATAAACAACATTTGTTTTTTTTTTTAACTTGCTTTACAAATATCATTGTTACTCATAAATTCTATCCTGAAACAATTTTTGATAATAAACAACATTTGATTTTTTAAATTTTTGTTACAAATTTCATTGTTACTCATTATACAAAACGTAAATACAGCCGAACTTGCTTATAACTAGACCTCATAGAACAGGAACCTGGATTTAACAAAGAAATTTAAAATGCTTATTTGCTCAATGTTAAGTCCATTTGTGCAAAGTTCGCTTCTCATGACCGAAGGCTGGTTTAAACGAGTAATACTCTTGATTCATATAATTTCTTACATACATGCATACATTTCTTAATACATTATTCAGCACTCCAGTTCAGCTTATCTCTTCTTGAAGAATTCTTTTTTGATATTTTTTGAGTCTAAGAATTATTATTTTTGTAATATTTTTTGGGTTGATGAATTCCTTTGATATTTCGACGATATTTTTCGGGCTTTACATATTATTCAATATTATAAATTAATATGTAATTTGCGTTGCAATGTTTTGCGTTACATATTTTAACGCAAATAACATTTTAAAAAAGGGTATCAATTCAATTTTAATGAAAAAATAAATAAATTAAATATAGCTGTTTTTTGAAGCAGATAATGGAACAAATAAATTGACTTTTATTAAAAAACAAATCATGGTGATTAATTCTTCAAAAACACGCATTAAAAATTCGAGCCAAATACATTTATTACAGCCGAGAAATCGAAGATGTATTTAAGTCTTCAAGAAATTGAAGGAAAGCTATTAAATGTTGCATATTTTCTCATTAATCTTAAACGAAACATAAAAAAAAAAGACTTCGAAACAAAAACTATAGCCAAATGAGAGTAAATTATGCACGAAGTTTCATAAAGTCACATTTAGGATCGATCAAAAAAGGTCCATTAACTAAGAAAAAAAAAACTGGATAAATTAAAAACACTAAAACGCTTCGTCGCCGACTCTTTGATTAATCATGGCACTAGAGAGAGGAATATTCCTTGGCGCTTTTGTTGGGAATATGGAACAATGACGAGATAGAATGATGGTCGATGCAAACTTAATTAACGCAAGATTTCGCCAGACCGTAGAATTTCGCAGCACACGTCGTCTTTCTCAATAGGTCTAGCGATTCTATTGATGAATTCCGACTTTCTATTGTTTCGAAAGGGGGGTTTAATTTGTAAATCGAACTAAATCTTAGGTTTGAAAAGGGAACGAAGTCTAATTTAAGGTCGGGAGACAATTATATGTGAAACTTACTCGAGAATCTTAATTTATTCCGAGGTCTTTCCAAGTTGCATCTTTTGGAATGTTTAGTGAATAAATTTTTAGTCAAATAAAGCGATCGAGTGTGGTATTTAAATTTGAATTTCAGGGAACTTAAGAAAAATATTCTTTGGCAAACTAAATATCAACACTTTAAACTACTATAAATTTTTAAGGCAAACTAATTTTCAAACAAATATAGAGTTAGTATATTTATTTGCTTGATTAGAGTAGAGCTCTGATATTCAGAACTAATTAGGACCATTGACTGTTTGGAGCACCTAAAGTTCGAATAATCGAGAATTCCTTTAAATTAGGGTAATGATGTTTTTTTATCCATTATAAATAGCATAAATAATTAAATAAGAAAGAGTCGTCAAAAAAGAATTTTTGGAAAGATCAATCATTGTTTATTTTGATTTTATTATCGGATTTTCACGTGTTGAGTTTCACTTTCAATGAGTTTAACGTGTATAACATAGTATTGTATAGTATAGTACGTATCATAGTATTGTCACTATTTTAAGTTACTAGCTCGGAGGAAAAATTCACTTCCCCTTAAAAAAATACAATTCTTTGTGATGAGTGTAGTTTCCAAAGATTTGAGCCCCTACTATCCTCTTTAAATTTCTGTACCTGCTCTTTCTCGCGATAAGGTGGAATGATATTAAGAGTACTCCCTCAATGGTCACAACTAAAACATCGGGCAGCTGTTCTAGTTTTTTAAAATGCGTTCTCAAACTAGTAAAACGATACTGAAGGCGATCCTGAACTCAGCACATCATCTCTAATTACTCCCATTTCCAACTTTCTAATAATAATTTTAGGTGAAGTCATGGAAATGTCATCTATAGAAGTGGTTCTCAAATGGCGTTCCGTGGAGTTCCGTAACAAAATCATAGGGTTTCCGAGAATTAAATTTTGAAAATCGGTAAGGATTTTCGAAACCTGTAAATATATTTATATCTGAAAAATCAACCATAATCTTTTCGACGTTTTCTTTCTTTTTAATAATATTAAGTGAAATACCAGTAAAGAAAGGAAGCAGGACAATTTATTAAAAAAATTGCAATAGAATTTCTTGTCGAACTTTTCAATTTAAAATAAAATGACCAAATTCCAGAATAACAAATTATCTTTCACTGATTTCACGGTATTCTCAACGTCAATTGCAGCTCATTTTTGCAAACCATGTCATGCTTATTTTTTGCAGTAAACGTATGCACCATAAACAAATTCCGATTTTGACTCGATATTACTCCTGTCCAGGCTTTTTCAACTTACTTGAAATAAAATTCATTATTTCAAGAATTTTCTTAACGATTATTGAAACAATTTCGTTCTTCATATTTTTATAATTGTTGTTGAACAGCAGACTCAATATTTTGAGTTTACAACTACCAATGCTCAACTCCGTAGCCTTGTACTTTTGAACCCAATCCAGAAGACAAGGGAACTCCTGGATCAAGTTTTGGGAGAAACTTTACGAATGAATTTAACGAATTTCAGGATTAAAATTACTCCTTTAATTTTAGTTCAAATTTCAAGACGCTAGCTCAAACAGTTAACTAACGCTTCTTTTTATTCTAAAAAGCACTAACTATAACGTACTATTTTCTATAACGCACTAACGCTTCGTTTTATTATTATAGATAAATGCTATACTTCATTTATAACGAATCACGGCCGGAAAAGTGAGAAGAAATTCTCTATTTTTCTCTTTAAAAAATATTAATAAAAAAACTCCGAAATCGTTACGCTATTTTTTCTTTCATTATAGATTTATATTCCTACAAAAATGGAGTTCGTTTGGAAGTTTTAAATAAGTGATAGGGAGTTTTCCTTTTACGTAATGACTTACATAAAACAAAGTTCGTTTCTTAAAATGTCCCGGATGAAACAAAATTTTCGTGGAAACTTCACCTCGTAAGCTATAAACATAAATTCCACAAAGCATTAAACCTGTCTTCGATTCTACGCGTTTTGCTTCCTTCGAAAGGAGAAATTATGTTTAATAAAGTACATCAAATATTTCAAATCAAATGTCTTATACCATTCTCATAAAATATTTTCAAATCAGCAAAATTGAAATGAAAAAAAAAAAACATATCAAATTTATATTGGCAGAGTGTATTTCTGAGATAACTGAGAAAAAAAACAAAAACAAAAAGATAAAAATAAAATAAAAGTGAAACTACTTTCTAGATGGCAAAAAATGTGAAAAGAAACAAAATGCTTGTCAGTTAAAAGATTTATTGCTATCTACATTTCGATTGTAATGAAAAAATAAAAAAATAAAAAGTCTTAAGTTTTAAGATGATCTAACCTCTTTTATATTTTTCTTTGCTCGATTTCACTGTCAAACAATGCAAGTTTTCTTGTGTTTAATCTTTTTTATTTTTAAAAAAATGATATTACGTTCCGAGTTCAAATTGAAAAGCGCGTCATCGCCAGTTTTGGCTAGATATCA
This sequence comes from Parasteatoda tepidariorum, assembly GCF_982258835.1. Classification (NCBI taxonomy): domain Eukaryota; kingdom Metazoa; phylum Arthropoda; class Arachnida; order Araneae; family Theridiidae; genus Parasteatoda; species Parasteatoda tepidariorum. The sequence continues at coordinate 32,091,306 of NC_141757.1, read as the reverse complement.
AAGAGTTTGTAAGCCAAGTTCTTTTTTGTTCGTTTTTTCTTACTTTTCCCTTTGTTTCTACGTCTTATCGTATTATAAGACCCTCCTCAATTTTCAAAATTACTCTTTCCAACCAATATGAAAATCCCCATTTTCCAGAATTAAATTTATCTTTTTTTCTGTGACATATATGCCCCCAAAAACTGCGTTTTATTTTATTACATTAGACGCAAAACAACTCGGAACACAGGAAAGGGAATATTGTATTTCTTTTATTCATTTTTTTTATTTCGATGCCAAAGTTTTAAGGAAAAGTTAGGATATCAAATGATCTTAATTTCTATTGATATCAGTTTCATGATTCTTGTTTTTGAAAGTTTAAAACGAAGATATATTAATAATAAATTCCAAGCAGTTGCGTCTTTACGTAACAGAAGATTGTTTGGTACATTTTCTCAATTTTGTTTTATTTAAAGTCTTGAAATATATCGACATTAAACATATTTATCAATTACACAAGATGTTCATAAATTGCTTACTATCTTTCAAAGTACTCATTGACTCATAAGAGTCTGCTTATAAATAAGGCTAATAACTAAGGCATTAATCAAAATTAAGGTGTTCATTACATTACGATACCCATTTTTTTGTCGTATGCCTGTTTAGGCAGTGGGGATGCGATTGTTCCTGTTTTTCAGTGGCGCCATCTATGGCCAGGAATTCGACTTCTGCCACGCCAGTCACACAACCACAACCCGTTTATAGGGCGGGTCACATTCACACACAAAGGAGAAAGGACATAGAACACAGAGAGAGAGAGAGAGAGAAAGAAACATCCATGCCTTGCCTGGGATTCGAACCTAGGACCTTTCTGATGCAAGGACAGTTCCCTTCCTCCTACACAGGCCGGTCGGCATGATATCCATTTCATAACCCTAAAAAATTTCTACAAATTACTATGTTCATGAAATAACATATAACATTGCAAAATATTTTTAGTTCAATATGTTTAAGATGCTTGAGGGCTTTCTAATTCTACTTTTTTTAAATTTTTTTTTTATCGTATGCCTGTTTAGGCAGGGGGGGGGGGTGCGATTGTTCCTGCCAGCTATGGCCAGGAATTTGACTTCTGTCACGCCATTCACACAACCACAACCCTTTTACAGGGCGGGTCACATTCACACACATTCACACACAAAGGAAAAAGGACATAGAACACACAAAGGGAGAAAGAAACATCCATGACTTGCCCGGGATACGAACCTAGGACCTTTCTGATGCAAGGACAGTTCCCTTCCTCCTACACAGGCCGGTCGGCATGATATCCATTTCATAACCCTAAAAAATTTCTACAAATTACTATGTTCATGAAATAACATATAACATTGCAAAATATTTTTAGTTCAATATGTTTAAGATGCTTGAGGGCTTTCTAATTCTACTTTTTTTAAATTTTTTTTTTTATCGTATGCCTGTTTAGGCAGGGGGGGGGTGCGATTGTTCCTGCCAGCTATGGCCAGGAATTTGACTTCTGTCACGCCATTCACACAACCACAACCCTTTTACAGGGCGGGTCACATTCACACACATTCACACACAAAGGAAAAAGGACATAGAACACACAAAGGGAGAAAGAAACATCCATGACTTGCCCGGGATACGAACCTAGGACCTTTCTGATGCAAGATCAGTTCCCTGCCCCCAACACAGGCCGGTCGGCTCTAATTCTATTATTTATACGTTAAGATAGTTCGGAGACAGTAATTCTTCTCTGTGGTATGAAAATATTGCAAGAAAATATTTTCCGTAACAGGGCTGTTTTAATAAATACCAAAGTACCTACTATATGCAGCAGAGAACCATCATTTTTACGTCGAAAAAACGTATATTTCACCTTTAAATTTTACTAAGCGTTCGTACAATTTACGTAAAACTGAAACTTCGTATTGTAGCAAAAAATGAATAACCAAAAAACGTAAAATTCGCGTAAAATTATACATAAGCAAATTTGTTTATTTTTTAAATATTTTATCTATCCCTTTATACTAAATAAGAATGACTACGTTATTTTTTACATATTATTTTAATGGTAAATTTGCTTTGTCAATAATACATAGAAGGATTTTTACTATACCTAAATAGTAAATACACTTTGTCAATATTAAGTAAAGCATACAAAAATATTCTTGCCAAAATTAAATGGTAAATTTGCTTTGGCAATATTACGTACAATATACGGAATTTTTTTTTTTACCAAACTCTAAATGGAGAAATATGAGTCAATATTTATAGGAAAAATATCCGAAAACTTTAAATAGTAACCGAAATTTAAATGGTAAATTTGATTCGTCAAAAATATACTAAAGCAATCTTTCCCAAGGGTAGTTGGTAAAATACATTCTGTTAATATTACGTAAAATATACTGAAGCTTTTCTACAAATGACTCAATGGTAATATCATTTTGTCAATATTACGTAAATTTTTTTTATAAAACGTATTGATTTTAACAATTTCCCAAAAATATATGCTTAATTCCAGCTTTATGCTATATGAGAGGTACTGTGAAAATGGGGTTTTACGTGCTCCCCCGAAAGGGATCAGTGCAGGAGATTACGTTAAATTTTATCCATCATAAGTTGGTCTCGAACAACAGTATCATAATATATGATACTGATTGTACTTAAACGTAGAACTTCGAAAAACGTGTTTTAGTTACTTAATCTAATGACGTAAAGCTATCGGAAGGACAGTAAATGAAGAAAAAAAGAAAGAAATTACTTTAGCCTTTATTAATTGTGTTTGTACATGGATTTCAGTTTTATGTATGGTTTCGTAGTGTTGATTATTACCAATCTACTGATTATTAACTTTTTTTTACCCCGTAAGGAGAACGGGTATTCAGCTAGTATTATAATTAATACGCAGAATAATTTAATTTGAATTTTTAAATTTTTTTTATTTATAGATATTCTTTTTGTACATGGTGTTAAGTTTACATTCATAAAGTAGCAGTTGCTCACGCGGAAGTAGATTGATTTCAATTCCAGATGTCCGTAATATTGTCTAAGTTCTTAATGAATTGAATGCTAACAATAATTTAAAGTCTGTCCGGCTGCCATTAAAACACAGAAACTACCATAAGAATACAGCACTTCGTAACCGTTATTGAACATCCGACTCAATTTTGGGTTTACGACTATCAATGTTCATCTCTGTGGCCTTATAATTCTGAAACAATCCAGAAGACAAGAGAACTCCTGTATCAAGTACTGAGAGAAATTTGCCCTCTTGGAGGACTTTCTGATGGAACCAACTCGCATTTGCGTGGAGAGGAAAACCACGAAAGCATCCCATGGTTAGCCTGACGTCAAGGAGACTCTAACCCATGATTCGTCTATCACTGAGGATATTTTACGTCAGCACTGTGGTCGATATGAACTGGGTGCGAAATTCGTATCGACCAGCCATCGCTGGGATTCGAACCCGGTTCACCTCATTGGAAGGTCATTAAAATAGGCTCAGAAATGCTATTTTATCGTAATTTAATGATTAGGCGAGCTTGTCTAGTTAGTCGCTATATCATTAAATTACGAAAAAGCAGCTTATACCGTACCTATTTGAAAGCAGTTTTTGACAATAATGAATAGAAAACAAAAAAATTACGATAATTTAGATAAATAAAAGTACCTTATGTTCAAAGGCACACGATGTAACAGTTCATAATAGGAAAGCGCCCTCAGCGGCATATGACGACATTTCAGGTTTCCTAGGTAATTTTTAATCCTTATGATGTGATCTACTTCCTCTAAAAGTTTGTCGCAACATTTGCTGAACACCCTCCAGATTATGCTCTGAAAGTTTGGGTATTCCAGCAAAATTCTTGGTGCCATATCTTATTGCTTGAAAACAAAGGAAGATAACTACAAAAAAATTATTTTTGAAGAACTAGAAAATTCGATTTCTAATATTGCTTAAGAATGATACAGATTCTTTACCAAAACACAAATTCAAAATACCGAGTTCGAAGAAGAAGAACGATGACATGGAAATCAGGAGATCGAAAAACCGATGAAACTATAAGAAAGACTAGGATGGTTTATGATGAATGGTTTGAAAATAATGGTTTAAAAGTTTTATGCTTTGAAAAAAAAGTGTATTTTCTTTCTTTACTGGTTTACTTATTCCTTTATTTTAAAGTTTTTTTTGGATGTTAGAAATAAATTAAATAAATTAAATATCAATAGTAAGTTTTGCTTTTATATTTTGTTTTCTTCCTCTCATAATGCAATGTTTCTGATTGGTTATTCGATGCATGCTTGTATATGTTACCGTGAATGACCAAGATTGTCGATATTCACTGGTGAATGTTAACAATCACGCATCATCCGAATCATTTAACATCTGTTAAATGATTTAGAACTTAACGATCGGCTTCAATGAGATGCAAGCAAAAACAGTATTTAATATATCCACCCGTTTGGCAAGCTAAAAAAATTATAGTTGTGAATTCATCAAATTTGTTTGAACAATATAATGTTATAACAATATAAATATTATTTTAGTAAAATTATTACTTAGAAAAATTACCTTTTTCCACCAAAAGATCTAAATATATGTAATACTAATAGATAATAATATTTGGACGTGAGAAGAGGAGGCACAAGCCTAAGCAAACCGAATTCCTTTTAGTACATATACACCGAAGAGCCATTACATTATGACCACCCTCCATCTATAACAATGGGCTCGCCCAGGTTTTCATGGTTTCTCCCCCAGGAACAATGTTTTCATGGGGCACACTAGGACCCATAATCCTCATAGAACAATCCCTGACGTTTGTAAGCTACTTGAACATAGTTGCAGACCAGGTTCACCCATTCATGGCAACAGTTTTTCCTGCGGGGGATGGTGTTTACCAACAGGATAATGCACCATGTCATATGGGTCGAATCATCGAGGAACATTCCAGTGACTTTCAAGTCATGTCCTGGCCCCCAAATTCACCTGACCTTAATCCAATTGAGCACTTGTGGTCCTACTTGGAAAACCAAATTCGTGCTGCCACCCTCGCAATGTGAAGGAATTGCAAGACCAGTTGGTGAGCGCTTGGTGCCAGATACCTCAACCTACCTATCAGCACCTTGTGGAATCAATGCCACGGCGGGTGCTAGCAGTTTTGAGGGCTGAAGGTGGTCCTACATGTTATTAGGAGGGTGGTCATAATGTAATGGCTCTTCGGTGTATATAAGTGAATAATTTTAACTTTAGTAGAAAAACTGCTTCTTGCCAAGAAACAGCAGTTATTGCTAAGGTTGATGAGCGGCATCGAACAGGGGGTTTATCCCCCTGTTGTGTTGTTTAGTTGCAGAGTTGTTTAACATAATTCGTGATATTGATTCACAGTTTTATTCATAAAAAACTAATGCTTATATTTTGTACAATACTGAACAGTGTATATATATTTTCTCTAATTTAATTTCAATATGCAGACATTTTTTTTATAATAAAATAAAATTTTTAGAGAACAGCATCATCATTAAAATCGTTTCAAGAGCTACTTTGATGCAAAAAATCGATTATTCTTGGCATGATCCAATAATGTTTTAAAGCAAATTCATTATTCTTTTTATGAATTTCTATCGTTAAATATGAAAGCGTCATTTTTTATCAATATTACAAAGAATTTTGTAATTATTTTTCTTATTTTTGTTCTTAGCATCACTTTTTGTAATATTGGAAAATTTTTTATCACGTCTCACCTTTCAAAATTTATTTTTTTTAGAAAAAAGACTAAGCTATGATGAATTTTCAATTAATTTTCGTAAAAATGCTTTTTACCTTTTAATAAGATTTTCGCTAAACTTTAATTATTAAGCTTTTTGAGATATAAATTTCATCTCAGACTTGTCGTGCGAAAGAAAATAAATTTATCTTCTGCTAGTTATCAAATATTTATTTGCAGGCGGAAACAATAAAATGATTTATGATGATGATAAATAATCATCATCATTTTTACGATTATTATAAATGTTTTCTGATTTTAAAACCCTGTGAAATACAATTTACCAGAATGAAACTTAGAGATATTTTAACTTAGAAACATAGCGAAAGTAGTTATGGTATTTTATTTTCTACAGGAAAAAGTTTTAAACGTCTGGCAAAGGAAGAAAGGCGTTTTACATGAAGTATTCAGGATTAATGATATTATTTTCATAAATATGACATATTTATTCTGTTTCCATGAATAACCGAAATAAACAGAATGTCTACCTTCTCCGGTGAATGTCAACTATCACATAGTTACTTTGGCGAATGTCCGAAATGCTTGTTATATCCGATTGGATATTAATTTATTCGTTGATATTAGTATATTTATTCAATATTTTAATATCTGTTGAGGATAGGTTTGGAGAAACATCAGTGCTCGGAGTACAGGAAAAAGTTTTAAATGTCTGGCAAAGGAAGGAAAGTATTTTTGATGCAGTATTCAGGATTAATGATATTATTTTCATAAATATGACATATTTATTCTGTTTCCATGAATAACCGAAATAAACAGAATGTCTACCTTCTCCGGTGAATGTCAACTATCACATAGTTACTTTGGTGAATGTCCGAAATGCTTGTTATATCCGATTGGATATTAATTTATTCGTTGATATTAGCATATTTATTCAATATTTTAATATCTGTTGAGGATAGATTTGGAGAAACATCAGTGCTCGGAGTACAGGAAAAAGTTTTAAATGTCTGGCAAAGGAAGGAAAGTATTTTACATGCAGTATTCAGGATTAATGATATTATTTTCATAAATATGACATATTTATTCTGTTTCCATGAATAACCGAAATAAACAGAATGTCTACCTTCTCCGGTGAATGTCAACTATCACATAGTTACTTTGGCGAATGTCCGAAATGCTTGTTATATCTGATTGGATATTAATTTATTCATTGATATTAGTATATTTATTCAACATTTTAATATCTGTTGAGGATAGATTTGGAGAAACATCAGTGCTCGGAGTACAGGAAAAAGTTTTAAATGTCTGGCAAAGGAAGGAAAGTATTATACATGCAGTATTCAGGATTAATGATATTATTTTCATAAATATGACATATTTATTCTGTTTCCATGAATAACCGAAATAAACAGAATGTCTACCTTCTCCGGTGAATGTCAACTATCACATAGTTACTTTGGCGAATGTCCGAAATGCTTGTTATATCCGATTGGATATTAATTTATTCGTTGATATTAGTATATTTATTCAATATTTTAATATCTGTTGAGGATAGATTTGGAGAAACATCAGTGCTCGGAGTACAGGAAAAAGTTTTAAACGTCTGGCAAAGGAACGAAAGTATTTTACATGCAGTATTCAGGATTAATGATATTATTTTCATAAATATGACATGTTTATTCTGTTTCCATGAATAACCGAAATAAACAGAATGTCTACCTTCTCCGGTGAATGTCAACTATCACATAGTTACTTTGGCGAATGGCCGAAATGCTTGTTATATCCGATTGGATATTAATTTATTCGTTGATATTAGTATATTTATTCAATATTTTAATATCTGCTGAGGATAGATTTGGAGAAACATCAGTGCTCGGAGTACAGGAAAAAGTCTTAAATGTCTGGCAAAGGAAGGAAAGTATTTTACATGCAGTATTCAGGATTAATGATATTATTTTCATAAATATGACATATTTATTCTGTTTCCATGAATAACCGAAATAAACAGAATGTCTACCTTCTCCGGTGAATGTCAACTATCACATAGTTACTTTGGTGAATGTCCGAAATGCTTGTTATATCCGATTGGATATTAATTTATTCGTTGATATTAGTATATTTATTCAATATTTTAATATCTGTTGAGGATAGATTTGGAGAAACATCAGTGCTCGGAGTACAGGAAAAAGTTTTAAATGTCTGGCAAAGGAAGGAAAGTATTTTACATGCAGTATTCAGGATTAATGATATTATTTTCATAAATATGACATATTTATTCTGTTTCCATGAATAACCGAAATAAACAGAATGTCTACCTTCTCCGGTGAATGTCAACTATCACATAGTTACTTTGGCGAATGTCCGAAATGCTTGTTATATCCGATTGGATATTAATTTATTCGTTGATATTAGTATATTTATTCAATATTTTAATATCTGTTGAGGATAGATTTGGAGAAACATCAGTGCTCGGAGTACAGGAAAAAGTTTTAAATGTCTGGCAAAGGAAGGAAAGTATTTTACATGTAGTATTCAGGATTAATGATATTATTTTCATAAATATGACATATTTATTCTGTTTCCATGAATAACCGAAATAAACAGAATGTCTACCTTCTCCGGTGAATGTCAACTATCACATAGTTACTTTGGCGAGTGTCCGAAATGCTTGTTATATCCGATTGGATATTAATTTATTCGTTGATATTAGTATATTTATTCAATATTTTAATATCTGTTGAGGATAGCTTTGGAGAAACATCAGTGCTCGGAGTACAGGAAAAAGTTTTAAATGTCTGGCAAAGGAAGGAAAGTATTTTACATGCAGTATTCAGGATTAATGATATTATTTTCATAAATATGACATATTTATTCTGTTTCCATGAATAACCGAAATAAACAGAATGTCTACCTTCTCCGGTGAATGTCAACTATCACATAGTTATTTTGGTGAATGTCCGAAATGCTTGTTATATCCGATTGGATATTAATTTATTCGTTGATATTAGCATATTTATTCAATATTTTAATATCTGTTGAGGATAGATTTGGAGAAACATCAGTGCTCGGAGTACAGGAAAAAGTTTTAAATGTCTGGCAAAGGAAGGAAAGTATTTTACATGCAGTATTCAGGATTAATGATATTATTTTCATAAATATGACATATTTATTCTGTTTCCATGAATAACCGAAATAAACAGAATGTCTACCTTCTCCGGTGAATGTCAACTATCACATAGTTACTTTGGCGAATGTCCGAAATGCTTGTTATATCCGATTGGATATTAATTTATTCGTTGATATTAGTATATTTATTCAATATTTTAATATCTGTTGAGGATAGATTTGGAGAAACATCAGTGCTCGGAGTACAGGAAAAAGTTTTAAACGTCTGGCAAAGGAACGAAAGTATTTTACATGCAGTATTCAGGATTAATGATATTATTTTCATAAATATGACATGTTTATTCTGTTTCCATGAATAACCGAAATAAACAGAATGTCTACCTTCTCCGGTGAATGTCAACTATCACATAGTTACTTTGGCGAATGGCCGAAATGCTTGTTATATCCGATTGGATATTAATTTATTCGTTGATATTAGTATATTTATTCAATATTTTAATATCTGCTGAGGATAGATTTGGAGAAACATCAGTGCTCGGAGTACAGGAAAAAGTCTTAAATGTCTGGCAAAGGAAGGAAAGTATTTTACATGCAGTATTCAGGATTAATGATATTATTTTCATAAATATGACATATTTATTCTGTTTCCATGAATAACCGAAATAAACAGAATGTCTACCTTCTCCGGTGAATGTCAACTATCACATAGTTACTTTGGTGAACGTCCGAAATGCTTGTTATATCCGATTGGATATTAATTTATTCGTTGATATTAGTATATTTATTCAATATTTTAATATCTGTTGAGGATAGATTTGGAGAAACATCAGTGCTCGGAGTACAGGAAAAAGTTTTAAATGTCTGGCAAAGGAAGGAAAGTATTTTACATGCAGTATTCAGGATTAATGATATTATTTTCATAAATATGACATATTTATTCTGTTTCCATGAATAACCGAAATAAACAGAATGTCTACATTCTCCGGTGAATGTCAACTATCACATAGTTACTTTGGCGAATGTCCGAAATGCTTGTTATATCCGATTGGATATTAATTTATTCGTTGATATTAGTATATTTATTCAATATTTTAATATCTGTTGAGGATAGATTTGGAGAAACATCAGTGCTCGGAGTACAGGAAAAAGTTTTAAATGTCTGGCAAAGGAAGGAAAGTATTTTACGTGTAGTATTCAGGATTAATGATATTATTTTCATAAATATGACATATTTATTCTGTTTCCATGAATAACCGAAATAAACAGAATGTCTACCTTCTCCGGTGAATGTCAACTATCACATAGTTACTTTGGCGAGTGTCCGAAATGCTTGTTATATCCGATTGGATATTAATTTATTCGTTGATATTAGTATATTTATTCAATATTTTAATATCTGTTGAGGATAGCTTTGGAGAAACATCAGTGCTCGGAGTACAGGAAAAAGTTTTAAATGTCTGGCAAAGGAAGGAAAGTATTTTACATGCAGTATTCAGGATTAATGATATTATTTTCATAAATATGACATATTTATTCTGTTTCCATGAATAACCGAAATAAACAGAATGTCTACCTTCTCCGGTGAATGTCAACTATCACATAGTTATTTTGGTGAATGTCCGAAATGCTTGTTATATCCGATTGGATATTATTTTATTCGTTGATATTAGCATATTTATTCAATATTTTAATATCTGTTGAGGATAGATTTGGAGAAACATCAGTGCTCGGAGTACAGGAAAAAGTTTTAAATGTCTGGCAAAGGAAGGAAAGTATTTTACATGCAGTATTCAGGATTAATGATATTATTTTCATAAATATGACATATTTATTCTGTTTCCATGAATAACCGAAATAAACAGAATGTCTACCTTCTCCGGTGAATGTCAACTATCACATAGTCTCTTCGGTGAATGTCCGAAATGTTTGTTATATCCGATTGGATATTAATTTATTCGTTGATATTCGTATATTTATTCAATATTTTAATATCTGTTGAGGATAGACTTGGAGAAACATCAGTGTTTGGAGTACCGATTAATTGCATACTGGGCAGTGGCACTTGACCATAAAAAATATTGATGTAGGTCATACCGGTCAAATGTATACCGGGCAGTGGCACTGAACCTTATAAAAACATTGATGTAGGGCATACCGTTTAAATGTATACCTGGCAGTGGTATTTAACTAGACCTAGTATATACACTATCTGGAAGAAATTGACGGGACAACTGTAAAGTTTGGTGGAAGAGGATTGGTGGTATGGGCATGTTTCTCCTGGTATGGGGCTGGCCCAGTGGTGAAGGTTGATGTTATGATGAATGCCGATGGATGCTGTGATATTCTCGACGATCATGTCCTTCCTACCTTGTGGGCAACGTACGGTATGGATGATAGCTTGTATCAAGACGACAACGCAAGATCCCATGTTGCAAGGAGGACTCTTGATTGGTATGTGAACAACAACGTTCAACGCATGGAGTGGCCGAAGCAGAGCCCTGATCTTAACCCAATTGAACATCTCTGGGACGAATTGGACCGTCAGTTGAGAGCCTGCATCCCACTCCCCAAAAGCAAGTATGAGCTATGGAACTTCCTGTTAAACATTTGGAAGGAAATTCCTCTTGCCACTATGGCTAATATAGTGGAAATCATGCCCAGAAGTGCTGCAGCTGTGATCGCAGTCAAAGGAGGCCCTACCTCTTATTAATTTTAATAAATATGGGTTTATGTCGACCGACTGTAGCAAAGCGAACAATTGCACGATTTACATCTTAATATGCCAAATTCCTAAACACCAATAGCATGGGTTCGAAATACAATACGAACATTTTTTCCCGCTCGTCGAAAAAACTTTTTATGCACTGAATATAACACTTTTTATGCACTGAATACTTTAAAACGCTCTTATTAGATACAATAGTGTCATAATTTCAGATAGATATTCAGATGTTCAATGTTCAAACAGATATTTAATTTCAAATAAAGTGCTGTATTTTGAAACATTTCACACTGTTTTTCCAATTCCCGTTGTTTTGAGGTATAATTTGCTATTATTCCTCTATTTATTGATCACTATAACCGATTTCATAGAGTACGAACGCATCCTAATGGAAATCGATAAAATAGAATTTTTATTGGGTTCCGAGGCACTCTGTCATCGAACCTTCTTAATTGCTCTCTAGTCCTTACTTTCGTCTCTCTTATTTGTCAAGCCCCTCTCCCTCATTTTTACGGTTGGCCGCAGATTATATTTTGAACAAATCAAGGTAGAGAAAAATAAAACAAATAACATTTAAATATTTAATTTGATATTTTATAAACTTTTGTTAAAATTTTTTTCATATATAAAATGAAGAATTTGTGTGTCTCTTTTAAAACGAAAACCGTCTAAAAATTATTCAAAAATTTCAATAATATTATACTCTCGATATCTCGAACTTCAATATCTAAAAACCTTGTTATATCGGAAAAATATTTTCCCCTTTGACATTACATATCCACCTAATGTAAATTTGAATTCCTATGTCGAAGAGTTGCTTCGCAAAATCTTGCTATGTTGAATTTTTTTTCGAAATCGAAAAAGAATTTTTTTCACAAAAATTACAATGTAAGTTCTTTGTAACCCAATTCTTTTCCATTTGATGTAGAATTATTTTCGTTTTACTTTTAAAAATAAAATTGTAATTCTTGTATTTGGACTTATAGTCAATTATCATCATTACATACATATTTTAGTTATTATTATGCTCCATGACTCTACTTCTTAGAGTAATATTTTCGAATACATTTTTCTACTTTTTAAAACATACTTAGTTCTGAACTTGTTATCTCGAAAACTCGCTATCTCGAATTTTTTTTAGCTTCATTCAACATTAGCGAGACATTTAGAGTATGCTGTATATCGTTAGCAAGAGACATTAAAAAATGTTATTCTGTCATTGGCTTAGCGAAAACAATTAATAGTTATAAATTATGCTTGAAGCAATAAATTATAGACGAATCAGTTTGTTTATATATTTTAAAGATAACATCAGTAATGCCTTTTAGCTTATAGCTCTTATTCAAAAACTTATTTCGCGTTCATTGATACATAATTTTTTATTCGTGATATTAGACTATCTGAATCATCAACGAGAACCTGGTAGGCTACTCGGACTACGTCATAAAATGAGTATTCCTAAAAATATCTGAAACTGTCTATTTATTTTAGTTACACTTCTGTTTTTAAAACTTGTTTCTATAATACTAAATAATTTAAAATCGATGGTAATTGAAATATAAAAAAAATAAGTTTTGTACCGGAAAGCAAATTTAATGGAAAAATTGTACTTATTTGTAGAGGAGTAACATAAAAATTAGCTATATTAATATTGATGTCAATGATGCTTAATTAATTTTGGAAATAGGTACAGATTGAAATAAAAATAAACTATCCATTAAAAAAACAAATTAATGAGAATTACACTTATTCGTTATGGGGTACATTTGAGAGAAAGATATTGCGGATTATACTTGGTGGGGTAAATGAAAACAATAACAGGAGAAGGAGATTTAACCTTGAACTGTACAAGATTTAAAAACAACCTGATATTATTATATACATAAAAATAAATAGAATTAATCGGATGGTCCACGTGATTCCAATGAGTAATGACAACATGATAAAAAAAATCTTTCTTTTTAGACCCATTGGAGCAAGTAAGAGGGGAGATGGGCTGATTCTGTGGAGTCTGATTTTCTTGCATTTATTGAAAAGAATTGGAGATCAAAGATAAATCGGAAATCGTTATCGAGAAATCTTCAGAGGAAGCCATTGGCCCACATTGGGCTGTCTGGTCAACTATGATGATGATAATGATGTTATGGGGTACCATATAAAATCACTATACTATTGTTGATATCAGTGATGCTAAATAAATTTTAGTATTAGCAATAGTGGTATTATGGTAATCGGTGCTGTTTTAATAAATACCAAATATAATAATTTAAGTACCAAGTATTTTATGAGTAAAATTATTTCCTATCTAAACTGCATCAATTCTGTGCATTTTCAGCATAGATATTGTGGAAATAAGTTCTTTACGAAGATAAAAGATACAAGTATAGTACTTCGAAGATACAAGTATAGGATAAAATTGCTTGTTTATAGTAAATTTTAATAATCATGAACATGCTTTGAGTAACAGGATTGTATCAAATGATACTGTATACAGTTAACCATTTTATTGGTGGGATGAAGAACTAAAAATGGTTTCGTTCATATAATAACGTCAGGCCTCCGGGAAGGGCAATAAATAATAGGGAGATTTTGTAAATTTACGTTAGCTTCCGAACTTAAAATTTCAAGTAATTGCGCATGCGTCAATTCAGGTGAAATGCGCACGCGCCCGTGAAAAAATATCAAACTTACGTAAGTGAAAAATAAGAGGTTTTGCAAAAATCCGTAAGTTAAAAACGCTACCGTAGTGGAATACCATTTTAACTTCCATGTCCATGTTTTTAGTTCCAAGGCAGGCTTGAACAGAAAACAACATTTAACAGCTATAAACTATGTTCTTGTAACTTTGTCTTTGCAGTGTAAATCACGCCATTATAACGTAAAGATACGTAACATATAAAATAAACGCGAGAGTAAGCAGTTGCTTCAATCTTACGTACGTGAGCGTATAAATGCGCGAAATCTCCCTAGAAATAAAACTAGAAAAAGACATTGGAATTTATTAGGATTATTAATTGAGTATGAGTATGTCTTCCTCTGTTTTGCACATAATTTCTTACATAGTGCTGTTCAGTACAGATTTATTGATTCTTTTTTTTACCCTGTAGGAAGAACGGGCATTCAGATAGTTTTCAATAAAGCATTCAAGTTAAGTCTCGCATCGGAAAGTTGCCTAAAAAAATCAACAGATACAATGTCGCGTACACTACATAATCTATCTGAAAATCATCCTCTCGAGATTTTGTCATTCAGACATTCTTAGCCCCTTACCGTTGATATTGTCATTGAGATACATACGAGACAAAGTGAATGATTGATCTTGCAAGACTTATCATTTAGGAAACCTTTAGCGAGAATACTTTTAAAATAAAGTGCCAGATTTTCAAACATTGTGAATTGTTTGTTCCAATTGTTTTAAGGCTTAAATTACCATTTAGTTTCTATTTTTTAGATCACTATAATTGACATCATAAAGTGCGACTTATCCTGAAGAAAATCAATAAATAGAACTTTCATTGAGTTAAGAAGCACTCTGTCATGGAATGTTCTTAATTTCTCTCCTTTCCTTCTTTTCTATCCTCTTATTTGTCAACTCTCTTTTACTGCTCATTTTTCATTGTTGACCGCAGAAAATATTTTGAACAATTCAAGGCAGAGAAAATAGAACAAACGTTGTTCATTTAACTTTTGAATATTTACTTACATTTTTGTTATTTTACAAACTTTTGGTGAAATTTTTTTCTCATCACCTGTTCATCATTCATGAACTAAAGATTTTGTGTATCTGTTCATGTATGTGACTATTATATCTGGAAAACAATTTGTCTTGTCACCCCGAAATTGAAACAGCCGGTTAAAGAGTTAGGTTTAGTTTCGAACTTGAAAGTCATTCGAACATTTCAATTAGTTCGTTAGGGGTCTAAAAATGGATTGTTTTCAATAGTTCCATGCAAAATTGATAGTTCTCTGGTTTAGGTCAAAATTACGATCTGTGGATGAATGAATGAATGAATGCATGAATGGGTCCGCTCTACAAACCGGTTTGACTTATGGATGTGGCAAAAGTCGAAATCATGGCTATAGATGGCGCCACTGAAAAACAAGAACAATCGTGCCCCCACCTCTTGCCTTAATGGCCAACAACAGCAACAACCCCTTACTAAGAACGGACATTCTGCTGGTGTTCAATAAAATATTCAGGTAAAGTCTATTGTTATAAAATTGCTAAAAAAATCGACAGCTACAGTACCGCGAAAATCAAAGGGTATTTGAATATCGTTTCTGCAGAACGTTTCGAAATATTGAACTAATTGCCTTGATCAATTGTATTACTATTGCATTATGCACATGCATCACATACACATTAATGTCCCTGGAAGATTTTCCTTGCAAGAGTTTGCCAGTGAGGTATTCTTAATCGACGCTTTTTAATTCCTCGATTGACAGAACGTTGCGTACTCTAGTCGTACATAAAAAAAGGAAAAATGATTTAAAGATATAATTAATAAAAAATAATAATTACTGAATAAAAATAATAATACTTCCTTGGGAATTTCATTTGAGAATAAGTCCAGAGTTGGAGTTGAGCATTATAACTACCGATTCCACAGCACTGAATGAAAATCGAAATATTTTTTACCAATAAATTTTATATTTTAGTTTTATTTTTATTCTGTAACGACCCTAATGTCTCTACATATTTCTATTTTAGAGAGCTGCTATACTTTGAAGTTAGTCATACAATCTTAATCATCCAGTAAGCATTTGTACACAAAAAAATGCATCCATTTTTTCAATAACTTAAAACTACGCTCTGAAATAAAATTTTAAAATTGAGTTTTCAATCCCCGTGTAGTTGTTATACTTTACAAGAATAAGTCTAACTCGTTGAAAAATAATTATTTTTTGCAGAATTTTTTTTTACTGTAGATTTTTCTCTACATATCTAAGAGGATTAAGAAAGTAGGAAAAAAAGGAGAAATTCTTTTTTAATTAAAGCTGTTTCTTCAGAAGGCGAGTGAAGTGTGGACTTAAATATTTCACGGTCTATCTCACATCTAATCAAGCTCTCTATGCAAACTAAGGAAGAAAAGACTAATTTAGTTTTTTTTTCTTCTTTTTTTCATCATCTTGGAGCCTTTATCATTTTCTTAATGGTCCTATAGAGCTGAAAGCGGTGAAGATAAAGAAGAAAAATAAATTATATCACATCAGGTAGCTGAAAGGCATCACTCTTTTGAGAAGAAGCAGTTAAGAAATATTTTCTAAGGTCCGCATCTCCTACACCACCCTTCTTGTGTTATTCTTAGGGACAGAAAAAAAATGGCAAAAAAATTTCTTTAGCATAAGAGAGAACTTCAGCGATGAATAGAAGAGATGAAAAAAAAAACTCCCGTCTTGTTCAAAGATGTACAAAAGTTTCATCTTTCGCATTTTTGTTATGAAAAAGTAACCAAAAGAAAAAAAAATATGAAGGTTAGAAAATTGAACAAATCCCCAACGGTAAACTTTTGATTGATGATAAAGTACACTATCGAACTTACTGTGACGTAGCTGCACAAAAAAATATCTATATATATAAAAGAACCATTATGTTTTAAGAACATAGTGGTGGTTCATCTATAATGTAGTTGGCAGACGTCAACTCATGTACATGGTTAAATCAGAATATAATGGGAGGCAACTTCTAAAAATTTTGTAAGTATATTAAAGTAAAATATTTACTTTGTAGGCTTTGAACTTTCCTCTAAATGTTCTAAAATATTAAGAAAATATATAAAAATTTGAGAACAATCTGTTTTGTCAGAGATAATTACTACATATGTAACATTTATTATTCATTGTATGCTTTTTACAACAAATTCTAAGAAATCTAAATCAGGGGCTCTACAGGGTTTTTACTGACAAAAGGTTATAGGTTTTGAAAAATATATGCAATGACATGTTTTATTCTAAGCAATTTGCCAACAAGTACAAAATAATAATCAAAAAACTTCTGAGTTTACAACTAAAATATTGAAACTCACTCACTGAAAACAGAAAATAACACACATATTTTCTTACTCACTGAAAGCTGAAAATAACACACATATTTTCTCACTCACTGAAAACAGAAAAACAACACTCATATTTTCTTAACGGCAATCGTTTGCAAACTGTAGCATTTTGTTTAAATTTATTAATACAAAGTTGCGTCGTTAAATCTGTTTTTCTCAGTTTAATATGTTTTAATATGCATATATATATATATATATATATATATATATATATATATATATATATATATATATATATATATATATATATATATATATATATATATATATATATATATATATATATATATATACACATGAGAAAAAAATAAATACAAGATAACACGAAGAAAGTTAAGAAAAACAATAAGTTTAATTTCTTGCACTTAAGCTGCAAGTAAACAGAACACATTAGATAAGTTCAAAATGAAGAATAAAACAAAGAAAAATTAAAGACATATGGGAAAAAAAGGGGGGGGGGATAATAAGTAAAAAAATAACAAACAACAATTTAAAAAAAGAAAAAGAAAGACATTTTATTTAAAAAACCGGAAAAAAAGATATAATCTTTTCTTCAGCCCACACGATTATATCCGCAAAACAGAGTGCTTTCTGATATTGTATCAATAAAGCCAAAGCATAATATATTAATACAATAGTGTGAGGAGCACTCAAAAATTTTTTTTACAAAAATAACTCCAAATAAAATAGATCACAAAAAGTAAAAATAAGTAAAAATAACATGTAAAAACAGAAAATAAAATAAAAGAAAAAGAAAAAACATTATAAAGGGACTATAAAGCGAGTAGCAAAATCAGATCAACTTACATGGACGGAAAATTTTTCAAGAATGATTTAAAAATGTTTTCGCAGGAAGATTGCCAGATTACAAAATATGAAAACAAAAGCGCAAATTGAGTGTAACAAGAGGGTTTTAAAGTGTCGTTCTTACTGCACTGTTGAAGTGATTTGTTATTCTGAGCTTTGATTTGTTAGTTACCAAGGATGGGCCCGAAATGAATGTGCGCAAGGTAATATTATACTGGATAATTTTAAAAATTGATCATAAATAGTTGTAGAAGATAGATGTTTATTTAAGAAAAAATATAAAATAGAAAAGAGAAACATAAATTGCCTGTTTTGTAAATAATTTTCGCCGCGGATTTGCACGATATGGATTTGCACATGGAAAAATTAAGAAAGAAAAAAATTTTGGCCGATAATTTTAGCCACGGATTTGCCCGAAATGGATTTGTATTACTTATTATTTCCTCCCCCACTTTTTTTTCTTTCCATATGTCTTTAATTTTTCTTTGTTTTAATCATCATTTTGAACTTACATATATATATATATATATATATATATATATATATATATATATATATATATATATATATATATATATATATATATATATATATATATATATATATATATATATATATATATATATATATATATATATATATATAATGCTTAAATTCATACTAGTATTTCAATATTAGTAAATATGTCATATTTTTTAACAAAACAATTTCTTACTAAAAACCCAAAGAATAAGTGTTTTATTTAAAAAAAAATACTTTTTATTTTCAACTTTTTTGAGCTGAAATGATTTTGAAAAGAGCATATTTGATTGCCTATTAAAAGTTGTTTTAAGTCAGTAACATGATTTCTATAGCTTTTATCGTGCACCAAGGCGTCATGGTATCTTTTTTTCTTTAAATATTACAGCCAAATGAAATTTGATTCTGACAGTTCTTTGCATAGTTTCACTAAAGTGTTTGAATTTAAATATTGTCTGTCCTAATTTCAAACTCCTGTAACAAATTCATATTCTTAAGTTAAATTTTAAATAAGTTGTGGAAAGTTAAAAAAAACGTTTTTATAAATGCTTCCTCGAGGAAATGAAAACCGCATGGACCCCTTAAAAATGTTGTCTGAAGTCTGAAAACTTTACGACAATGACACAAATGTTTGATTTGGTCATTTTGTTTTAGGGATGATTCTAAGATTATATCAGAAGCACAAAGAAATTCGATTTTTTAAATTTATAATTTAAATGAATTATTTTTCAGTTTAAAGCAATCACGCTCGTTGTCGGCAAGAGGAGTCTTGGAGGTTTTGACTCCAATAGCTGTATGATAGTGGTAACGTGTTCAGCATTGCGCACAAGTCGCCTTTACTTCCTTGACAAGTTCATTTTCTGATCCATTTTTGGGCTTTCAGGCCACGACCGCTTAGCTTCTTAAGAATGCAATTCTTTCATTTTGAAATAATTTAATGACACGCATTTGGAGAGAAATGAGCTGTTATTTTTAAAAGTGGAATAAGTTATTTTTTTTTGGAAAAAATGAATTAATAGTGATTATATTCATAATCATACATTCAATGGAGCATGATTGATTATTAAAGTAATCAAAAGAATTTTAACTAAAAATATTATCACAAAAACACATTTATTTGAAAAGTGAATAATTTAAGTGAATTTATCACATTAACCGGTTATTATTAATAATAACCTATGAAATTTGGTCAATCTCATTCTTTCGCGTTTCTATTTCTCACTTTGATCAAAAGAGGTGATTATTATTAATCAGTCACATTGATTAATGCATTCAATCACTTGATAAAGTTCCATTGGTTATTATTAATAATAACCGGTTAAAGCGAATAATTTGCGATATTTCTCACATTAATCAGAAGAAGCGGATATCAATAATTTCGATCAGTTAGTATTAACAATAACTGGATTTATCTCTTTAACTGAAACATACGCTTAAAGATGCACAACCTTGTACCAATGCTATTTAAATCGTTTAATCACATCGACCAAACTTCATTGGTTATTGTTAAAAGTGAATAATTAGATATATTTCTCACTTTGACCAAAATAAGCCCTTTTTAAATAATATTGACTATTTAGTATTAATAATAACCAGATTTATCACTTTAACCGTAAAATATACATTGAAAATAATCTCTCGTTAGGCGACAATGTCTGACAATAAGCGCCAGCGTGAACATGATATTTGTAAGTTAGCCATTTTTTGAGCCAATTTATATTTCGAAGTAATTTACTTGATTTTGCTTAATATTCTTTCGCAGCTGGTACTGTTTGGTTTGAGTTTCATATGCTGATCAATTACTGCTTGCATGTTATTTAAAATCATAAAATTTTTATCAAAGCAAATAATCAAAAAAGAACAAATTAAAGGATCTCAGCAGGATTACTATGTTTCAACAACCTAAAAGTTTAAGACCAACTACAAAAGAAAAGTACAGCTATATGAGTTCAATGCCTTATGTAACATCCATTTATCATGAATACTTAATTCTTATTATTAATAAAATTACTAAATTGTTATCACATGTTTGTATTTAATTATTATTTTTTACATTAAAGAATCTATTAGAATGAAGACAATGTATATAAAAAATATGGATGTTTTTCTTGTTTTTATTTCTTATAAAGTTCACTTAAAGATAAAATATAATTTTTTTTCTATGATTTTAATAATCACTATTGTATTATTTAAATTTTGCCATATTGAAGTCTTAAAAACATAACACAAATTGATTAACCTTTGCCAATATTCTTAAATTAATTCTTACGCTAAAATTAAAATATTTTGATTTATGATAAATTAATTATTCCATTTTCACAAATAACGGTTAGAATATAAGACTCTTCGAAATATTCGTAAAATTGTCTCTTGTTACAAACTTCCACTTTTATTTCTATTTGTATAGTTTATTCAAAATAAGCAATGATTTGTTTAAAAGCTCTTGAAATATTTCATGAAGAAATTTTGAATTTGCTTTATTTTCTATTCTAGAAGATACTTTAAACATTTATTTTTTTCTATCCTTTATAAAATATTTGTTATTTTCAAGTATTCTGTTAAAAAAATTTGTAAAAAATATCTAGAATAAATAACTACAATTTTTTTAATAGAATATATGATAAGAAGAAAAAAAAAAAAGAAAAAAAAGAAATTTGAAAACGATAATTACAAACGTTTCTTTAAAATTTTTATTTTTATTTTCAAATTTACAATATTATCTCTGCTGAAAAAAAAACTGGCAACGCTGTTTAAAATTCAAACTTGTTTTCCGATTCGTATGTTTTTTTTGAAAGCTAAGAAATGAACGTTTGTTTCTCTTGGTAATTAGAGATGCCTCTCGAGAGTATTCTTTTAAAGAACTGCTTCATTTTTTAAAATTTTTAATTCATAAAGGACTCGTTATAAAATAAGTACGAAATTATTTATAAAAACATAGAAGTATTTTTTCAGTTTTTAGCAAACTATATTTCACTGATTATATGAAAAAAATGAAATAATTGTAAAATTTTTATGAGCAAAGATAAATAATCATTCGTATTTCATTTTATATTTTGAAGTGAACTAACTGGAAAACAAATTTTCCTACGAGTATTGAATAGCGATTTCTGAATTCATTTTCAAAATTATTGTTTTGTTCGTATATGTAAAAATGAATTTTAAAATTAATTAAAGTAATGTTGAAGAGGTGTATTTTAAATTCATAAGCTTTTAAGACGGAAATGAACCCTTACTCATGAATGCTTATGTAGAATTTAAATCATGTTTAATGCTTTCAAGTTCCATTTCACTGTCAGCTATATCACTAAGAGCTCAACTAGTGGTGGTCACACAATACAGACTAAACGATTTGTTTATATTAGATTTAAATTCTGCTCATTACATTAGGTTTAAACTTTTTTTTTAAAGGTCCAATCAAAGTTTGACGCATTAATATTAATTTGATACCGCAAAGCATGTCTAATTGCATCAGGAAATAGATACCGGCAAAATGTAGAATATTAGAAACATCTTTAAATTACGAATAGTAATTGAATAGGTTTTGAAGTTTTTCATGCCACCTCTTTCCTTAGAGATTTGTTATATTCAGGCAGTGGTTCCTATAATCTTGCTTAAATTTTAACTTAATATCCCCAATGAGTATTTTTTTCTACTTTAAATTCGATAAGGATTTTAATAATATGTATTACGATTGGAAATTACGTTACGTTCGCATTTTCCAGAATTCATTTTTTAGCTATAATTACTATTCATATTTTAAAGTTTCTCGAAAAGCAAATAAGTGCTTTAAAAACTGCATTTATTTACTTATCAAACCTGTTTTGTAAACATGCCCCCTTCCTCCTTAACATCATCCACAAGCTGTTGGTGAAGCTCATATTTGAGTTCTGAAATTTACAGGGTGTTCAGAAATCTAAAGGGGTGATAAAAGGGAAGAGGAGGAGACTTCCCCATAAAGCATAGGGTAGCAAACCACGTCGATTGGGGGAAAATCGCAATAACCTATGCATATTTTAACGTCCCATTGGAAAACAACTGCATATATATATATATATATATATATATATATATATATATATATATATATATATATATATATATATATATATATATATATATATATATATATATATATATATATATATATATATATATATATATATATATATATATATATATATATCACAACATTTGTGTTAAAATTTTTAAGAATATATGAAATAAAATTATTATGAGACATAGTAATATTACTGTAAATTAATTGAAGACGTCTCAATCAATACCGAGCTATTTCTATTGTTTGTTATCATTGTAAATTATTCAGTGTTTATTATAATAAAGTATTAATAATAAAATAATAATAAAGAGTAATTATAAGAATACAAGTGATATTAAAAAAATTGTTATACAAACGTTGAAAAGGAATAGTTATTTTACAGTATGGAGACAATGAATAATTAGTTTAAATTTAAGATAACATCCTGGGGAAAACAATAGTAATATTTAAAATTCAGTTCAATTTTCCGGTTTCAGTGTTTTTTACGAGCTAAAACACTTCTCTTTATTTCCTTAGGCAATTAAATATTCTACTCAAGTGCCTAAAAAAATAATTTTTTTTAACTAATGTATAAAAGTCTATACGTTAAAAAAAATGAAATAATAGCAGAAGTAAGGATTGTTTTTTCCCATTGTTAACAAATGTTTTTTTTTCGTTGATTATTTACCAGAGAAGGAATTTAATTATATTTTTCAAAGCTTACAAAAATAAATAATTATTCAAATATCAATTGTTTTATATTCTGAAACAAATTTATATTCCAGCATTCAAATAATTGGAATAAGAACTTTCAGTTCAAAAGAATTCGAACTTTAGCGTTCTATAATGCTTGTTAAGAAAAAATTTACTTTAAACTAAATAAAAAATAAATTGATGGAAAAATGAAATAAATTATTGATTTTCCCTCTATATTAAGAATTTGTTCGCTTCACAGTTATAAATCTTGAACTTTACGTAAATTTTTTATTTTTATTTCAACGCTAAAAACACAAATTGTATGCATTTTTTAAAAAAAAAATATATTGTTTAAAATCAATGGATATATATGAAGTGGATGTTCATAAAATTTTCAGTTGATTTTGTGTATACAAATAATACACAGAGGAAACAATTTAGGTAAAATTACTGTACAGCATGGTAATTACATTTCCGCATGGTAACTACCGCATGGTAAAAATAATCATATATTTGGTTTGCAAAAACAAAATGTTGTTGTTGTTTCTAATGCTACTTGCCATTATCAGTTAGCCTGTTTGGTGAAACCAAGTGAATTTAGGCAAATGGTGCATTTCTTGATTTTCAGTGGCGCCATCTATGACCAAGAATACGACTTCAGCCACACACGCCTCCCAACATGTTTATAAGGGGGACCCATTCATACATCCATCCATTCGCAGATCGTAAATCGTAATGATGACCTGAACCAGAGAACGATCAATCTCCAATGCAGTACCCCCAGAGGTTATGTCGTTTTTTTCTTGTTATGAGAACACTGGACTGGAGGACTTTATGTTTTTTAACATGCACCAGTCACCATTGACTACTACACCATTGCCACCATGGCACATGTGTTTAATGACAACAAGAAACGCACCATTTGCTTTAAATTC
Organism: Parasteatoda tepidariorum; assembly: GCF_982258835.1. NCBI lineage: Eukaryota > Metazoa > Arthropoda > Arachnida > Araneae > Theridiidae > Parasteatoda > Parasteatoda tepidariorum. Next base: position 32,066,686 of record NC_141757.1, on the reverse strand, counting down.
ACTTGGTTTTACCAAGCAGGCTTGCTGATATTGGCAAAATACACTGTGCTTAAACCATTCATTTGATAACTCTTCCGTTCAAATGGCAACGATTTACCCATAATTCTGGTTTCAAAACTATAGTTAAGTTATAAATTATACCCGGTCACCTTATTGGGAGGTCAGCACTTTTTCGCTATGGTTACTGAATTAAAAATAAAAGCAAGTGATATACTTCGAAGGAAAATGGGGGATTTCCCCTAATTATTATATTTAACGGCCTAATTATATTACCTAATTATTATTGACACCAATGATTCTTAATTTATTTTGGTAATTAGCACTGGGATAATAAGTGCTGTCTTAATCGATATCAGATTTACACTAATATTTGTATTTAATAAGGGAATAGGTATTTATATTTAATTTTGTGCATGGTTTCGTAAAGTTGATAAATACTTTTTTAATTTTTACCATGAACGAATTCAGTTAGCAAGTTAATATTTTTCTCATTATGCTAATATTAATATTAAAAGCAGATTAAAAAAAATTCCGTAAAGCTTGGAAATTTTTAAACTGTATTCAAACCAAAGACATTTTTCTAAACTGTTACAACACTGCAATCACAGCTTAATATCAAATTTTCCCTCTGCCAAAATACGAGAAGAATAAAACGAAAGAATTCTAGAAAAATCATGGAATACGTATGACAGCTATCGATATCAATTTTGTACGGTTTATCCTCTCTAGAAAAAAATGATACCGTAATAGTTGTATATTGAGAATAATAAATCATTTGAGAACCCGATCATAGGCGGTTATTGGCTTTGGAAGCTGGCCTATTCGGGCCAATCTATCTGTCAAACAGTTCCCCTTTCACTCAATTTTTCTTCCCGAGTTTCCTGTTAATTTGCGGTAATACGGAGGAATTCCTCCATGAACTATACTTCAGGATTATCTTTAAAAAGTGTGTTGATACGGTCATATTTTTTTATTAAAAAAAAGGAGTTTAACTAAAAAAATTCGGTATAAAGTAGTTTCCGCCATTTTTGGTGTTAAGATAAACTAAAGTGTTTTCCAGTGTATGACTTGTAGTTACATTTTTTATTTACATTTTTACTTCAATTTTTTTATTTATTCATTTATTGTTTTTTTGCGTGTTTGTTTTTCGGAAACACACACATTTCCTACACATAAGCATCAGTTTAATTGCTTCATTGCAAAGTCATTTCGCTAAAAGAAACAAGCACATTTACAGTAATATACTCGCACTGATATTTTCAAGCAATTTTTTTAAATATTTTAACAAATTTTTTAGCGTGATATCTGCAGTTTTGTATAAAAAGTATTTGTTACAGTTTTATATTTAGGAAAGTATTTATAACACTTTTATTTTTTAGTTACAAATTCTGATACCACTCTGATTATCGAGCAAATTTTTTTATTAAATTCACAAAATAATAATTGTTTGAAAGAATTAGTATTAATATATTATTAAATATTTACTCTATTCTTAAATATTTATTCTAATCTTAAATATTTATATCTTAAATCTTAAATATTTATTCCAATTGTAGGGGATAGTGGGGTCAATTGTAACAGGATATGATTGTAACAGAGCAAAAATTTCAAGTGTCGGGTTCTAGATTTGGTTCCTAGGAGGCGCACAAGGTGTATTTAATAAATCTACATGCACACTCCTGCTGGCAACCATTTTTATGTACTTTTGAAAGAGTTACATCACAAAAGATATTTTCACGATATTTTTTTGGTATTAGAATATTATATTGTAACAAAGTAATTTTGTTTCAACAAATAAAAATTATTAACCGAATATGTAAGTGGACACCTTAATTAACATTTCAAAAAGAAAAGATTAGTTTTGTTAATTAACTAGCATTGTTTTTAACAAATGAAGCTGAAATGGCGTCTTGGGGACGATTGTAACAATAAATAAAGGGACGATTGTAACAGCTGAAAATATATTATCTTGTGTTTAAGAACCATTACTTAACTCTTTAAGAACCACCAATAGTTTCCTATATCATTTATATTATGTTGCATGTGCATTATTTTATTTGTCCCCTTTCACAGCATAAATTAAAATTTTTAACCCCTTTAAGTTAAAAGTTTAAACCTTTAGGTCTCTGCTCAATATTATTTTTACTCCTAAAATATCACTACTATTTTGATCAGTAAAAAAATATATCGCAACTATGATAATTAACTATGTTTTAGTTGAATTTATGAACTGTTACAATTGACCCTGTAAGTGGGGACAATTGTAACAAGGGCACGACTGTCAAAAATTGTTAATAACTAATATAATAACATTTAAAATAAGGTTTTTTTTTCTAGTAGAGGATAGTCTACTTTACTCGTCTGTCAACTAATACTAATAATATATTAAATTTTTTGTTAGTTAAAAATAGTTAAGTAAAAAATGTTACAATTGACCCCACTCTACCCTACATGTAGCTTATGTTTATATCTCAGACATCTTGAATAATGTAGTTGCTTATGCTTGTATCTTAATTGCTTATATTTTTATCTTATATATCTTGAATATATTGTCTAACTACCCTTATTTATTTTCGAATAGCTTCTACGTATTCCGAATCTCTTTCCGAATTGCTATTGCTACCGCTTATGGCATCGTTTTTAAGCGAAGTATTCATCATTTTTAACGCATGTTTTGCATATTTGACAATCACTACCGATTTGAATTACAACACAGAGAAGTTTAATTACAAAATGTAAGGCCAGGCTTTGATCAAAATTAAATCCTGTCTAACTCTAAATTTCCCCCATTAATCCCTTACATGCGGAGGTTCAATTTCGAGAGATTAATTAAAATAAAGGTTCTCTCTAAATGAGTGAAAACGAATTTGAAACTTGAAGCGTTCGAGAATTCCAGAAATGTATAGAGTCAAATGGGCTGCAAAACTGATCAGTTAATGTATTCATCAACCCAACGATCGACGTTCGCTAGTTAATTGTTCTCTTTTGAAGACAAAATCCCAGAAAGCATTCTCTTCCGCCTGGAAACCTTTCTGAAGTTCAGATATGATATCAAACAGATGGCGTCCCAGCCAAGTCTGTGGAAGGAATCGATTTTTCCCACCACTGAGAGCAAACTGGAGATTAAACCTCGGTGCTTAATATTTCTCCTAAAATATTCTAACTACCATAATAGGTAAATTTCCATTTTATGATGATAGTGCGCAAAATGGAGCAGTGAACACCCTGAATAACTTTTGCTTTAATGATCGAATTTTCACGCACGAAGACTCAATCTTCATGATTTTCTGGGCTACTGCCCTTGCATCAGAAAGGTTCTGGGTTCGAATCCCGGTCAAGGTATGGATGTTCTTTCCTTCTATGTACTATGTGTCCTTACTGTGGGAGCAACCTTGGCCCACTTAATATGGTGCCCCTGAAAGAGTGGCCAACAAATCTGCCCTTTAGATACCTGCATGATGCCCAGGTGGGTCATTCTAAAAGGTGGGCATTGGAAAAAAATGTTTTCCTGGTCATGCTAAATAACTAGTGCAGACGGTATTTTAAGATACAAAATAAGACACAAAAATGCTCTTTGTTAAATAAACATGAATTTGTAAAGGGATTTGAATTTTCGACCATCAACATATGGTGGAAGGGAGCGATGCAATCTTTAAAATAGGGTCCCAATAATTTAGCCCAGGGAGAGTTTGGTTGTATTTTTAAAGTTTTATTTCTTAAAAACTATGCTGCTGATCTTTACGATTAAGAAACATTTAATAGGCTGAATAGTACTTGGGAAATGAAGGCTTAAAAATACAGCTTTTTGAAAATTTATATCTTAAGATTTATTCGATCGATTTTGCTCATAATTTGTAATACGCATTTAAAATAACTCAATTTAGAATGAATTAAAAGTTTGCATAACTTAGAATTGAAAAAATTTTCATTATTCGAACAAATCCGAGATGAACAAGATCCCACTTTACAGCAGGATGACCCAAACTGCCTCAGAAGAAAACATCCATAAATACTCCACAGTAGCGATAAATGTACACATTCCCACCACTTCTTAATAATTCTCCACTTATTAATAACAAAGCCAAACTAACTGTTTCTCTTTTTTAAAAATCCAGTAATAAAATGATCTAATTATAAAAGGGATCCAATTACAAAACACAAAAAGCATATATCCCTCATATACATCATGCCAATATGAATGCAATGCAAATGTAGTGAAATAAAATGATGCTTGGCAAACTTAGTTGAAAACTTCAAAAAACAAGCAATTTGTCAAAATTTCTGTTTTCAAATGCAGCAATTTTATAACATAATTCAGTTTTTGGGGGTGAATTTAGAATATGATAATGCCTTCGTTTTATCAACCATAAAAGATAGAATTTTTGTTTTGATGTCTAGAAACTACGATGTTGCAAAAAAATTTCAATGAATTAAGAAATTTCCGCAAAACTTCAAGCTTTTTGTATGAACTTTGTGCTGACAACTCTTCACATCATCAATATGATAAAAGAAATCAAATAATCCTATTGTATTAAATTAAATTAATTCATTATCTGATTTTAGTTATTAGTTTTAAAAAGTGTTTGTAATTACAAGTTTGAGTTATAATAATTCTACGAGATTAAAAAAAAAAGAATTTAAAATGTGTTACACGCATTTTTATTTGCTGAAAATTTAACAATGTCTTAATCTAATTAAGAATTTCGACATTGAAAAAATTATTGATACTTTATAAAAATATCTTACATATTTTGACAATGTATGTTTTTTCTTCATTTTTCACGCACACACACGTTTTGCTTCGAAACAGATTTTAAAGTTATTCACAAGGCGCCTTTCTTACTTTCTTACTATGTTAGAAAGAAATTATAAAAAAAATCCCTAATCAATAGGGAATTATCTCTAATTATCCCTCTTACATAACGTGACTGAACGATGCAAGTATACGATACTCAGAATTGACGTTCGTTAAAGAAAAAAACTCGTTAAAAAAGATCCAGAATCAACTGAGATTTACTTAACACTACTTTTCCTGCGTATAATCATTCTCATTAGTATTTAAATTAGAATCGTTCGAATCGAATACTTTATTCGGATTGAAGCATCCTTGAGAATTACAAAGCACCCTTTCTAGAGAAACTTGCAGTTTATATAATTTGCATTCATAAATATCAAATTAGGAGGGAATTTTGTAAAGGAACGAGGAAACATTTTTTTTTCGAATTCCCTTTACAAATCTAGTGATTAGTTTTACATTGCGGACAACTGAAAGAGTATTTAACTAAGCTTTAGAAATGTCTGTTTGTTTATGTATAGTTTGGAGGATAGTTTTCTTTTGTTCGAATTAAAAATTCAATTCGAATAAATGAGAATTATTTAAAAATTAATGCTAATTGCGCAGATTAAAAACAGTTATTTTCACGCATATTTCATGAGTATTTTTTTTCCAAAATTACGGACAGTAGTTATTGATGTTAGACGAACGGAAGACCAGTTAATTCATCGAAAAAAAAGTTTTCCAATTTATAAAGATTTTAGTAATTTGGACGAAATTAATCCTACCTAACTCATCTGAATTCAGATTTATTATTAGTATTATTACATATTTTCATTTGTTTTTAAATTAAAATATTTTTTAAACGAAATAGTTAGGCAAAAAAGTAAATAAATGCTAAAGAATTTAGGACTAAAAGGAGTTCATGTAGCGAAATTTTTTTTAATTTTCCATGAGCTGCACAATCGGACTTCCCGATGAGCAGACCCAGTGCGTTCTCCAGAAGTGGTATCCACTCTTTCAGGACCACCACAATGGGTGAGATACCATTGGCTATGTTAATTTGGACGTCTAGTTTCTGCCGCACTAGATGGCAGCACCGAGGCTCTATTTGGATGCTAAAGTGCACTAGGAATTTAATTTTGCCGGCAATGTCAAGAGCCAATAAGGCACTCCAGGGATCTTTTACACGCCACATAATCATACGACATGGCCGCTGAGGATTTTCCGCAGCCCGAAAATCCGGTGTCTGGGCCGGGGATCGAACCCACAGACTTGGGCTCAGAAGGTCGACGACAAACCAACTGCACCACCCAGCCACTGTAGCGAAATTTAGAGTCATCAAAAAAAAAATCTTTCATTCTGTTAAATTCGCCAATAACGAGTCCTGATTTGACGAGAAGTCGGATTTACCAAGAAGTCAGACTTGATTAGTACAATGTTAAGTCAAATGTAACACAGTTAACACTACCTAGAGAGGGTCAAGGATTGAGTCCGTAAAGAATGAGTTGATCATCCTGGAATTTGAGTCCGTTCGCCCATGAATCCTTCGGCCCAGCTTCTAAATTGCCTTCGGATAACTCCCGACACCCATCAGTCCATTCGCCTGTTTCATTAAAATCGCATTAATCTTCAATGAAAGGGAGTGAAGTCATCAATTATAACTCGTAATTTTTTCCCTTTTCCACCAAACAGGAAAAAAAAAACTTGGAACGGGAAATTGGGATACTTGGAAAGAACTCCTTAAAAGAAACTTGGATGCTTTTCTATTAATATCATATCTATTTTATGTTTTGATCCTGATATTGCTGAGTGGTACTTTACTTCACAATGCGTAAAATGTTTTCTTAAGAAAAATGAATTGCATGGTTAAATGATATGCATGATAAAAATAAATGTTTTAATAGAAATTATTATGATTGTCATTTGAATAAGAAAATAGAAAAATAAAATATTAATTAGGATTAAAGTAATTTATGCAATTTTAATTTTTTGCATTTTATGCTGCCATGATCAGAATATTTTATACATTCATTTTAACAAGCAGATCAAATACTAGTAAAATAATAATAATAAAAAGAAGTAACATCTCAACAGCTCGTTGTGGGCCAGGGACAGGTTAAGGCTCCATAATTTCGTGATCAACGGTATGACGGAGCACATATAGTCTGCATTGCACACTGGTTGTTTTTAGTTCCCAGATGAGCTAGTACCTACAAATCTGAAGCTGAAACTAAATTAAGTTGTAACCGGGAATCGAGCATACTTGCAAAATGCATTTCCTAGTTAATAATTCTTTTCTTCTAAATATTAACACACCAGTGTGGCATTTTAATGTTTTTTTTATGATTTCACAAATGTCACCCACATTTGCTTACTCTTATATCTTATTATTAATCAAACTGTGCATAAATTTTTTTTGTATATGACATTTATCTTAATTTTTGAATCTGATTTACATCTTCTGATGAGATCCTGTATTGATTCTGTAAACATTGTTTATAGATCTTTCTGATACGTAAAATCAGTAATATCATCGCACTGATAATTAATAAAGTTTTTAGAAAACATTGAGATTTTTCAAAATTATTTATATAAAAATTTATCAGTTACGGTAGTAGGCAGACTCTATTTCCGCATATTTTAATAATGATATATTCCTGCAGGGATTATTTTATATTCAGTCAAAATATCACAATCTCAATTGATTTAAGTATCCTAAAAAGTGATTTTTCACGATTGTTTTTCGATAAAAAAAATAATCTTTGAATAAGGCATGAGTTACGGTAATAGACGTACTCAAATTTTGTATTCAGTCAAAGTATCACAATTTCATACCTGCCAGCTTTCAATCTTATTGATGATGATTTTTCGCAAGTGCAAGTAAAATCAAAATTGAATTGTAGTTATATGCAGAAATATGTTGTTTTAGTTAGTAAGAATTTAGAAGCATTATCGCATGATTATTATACTTTTATACATGTGTTTAAATTATTTAAATGCAGTGGAGGTTGAAATCATTTTAAATTTAGTTTATAAATCGAATAAATGGTTTTTATGCTATATTCTAAGGTGTCAAGGATGTAAAAGTACCAAATTTTATCACATATTAATTAAAAAAGTTTGTTGTTAAATTTCAAAAATCATTACTAAAGCCCTTCCGTAAAAACTACCAAAAATGTTCCGTACTATGTTCCCTCAGAGTCGGAGACCCGATAAATTTTTTTCACATTCTGTGGTAAACCTCTGTAAGCGGTCTTACAATGACTTTTATTTTCTTAAGGGGGAGTCCATTTTTGCGGTTTACTTTCATTTTTAACGCTGCGACACGATTCTTAACTGAAAGAGTGTAAAATTGAAGCTCAGAAATTCAACATTTTAGGCATCAAGTAAGAATAAATTGACAAATGTGTAAAACTTGAACAAGTTTAGAACTCTACATACTTAAAAGTCGAAATTGTTCTGAAAAATATTTTGAGGGTTTTTAACATAATTTTTTACCTGCTCTTCATACGAGGAGAAAAAATCAATAACAATAAACACTTCAAAATCATGCTCAAAATTACAATTTTGCAATTTTAATTACAAAATACCAACGCATTTAATGAATCTAAAATTTATTAATTGGGTTGGTTTTATAACAATTAAATAAAATCGTTATTTAACCATTTTTTAAGAGAAATTTTTAACAGTGTGATAATGCCATTCGGAAATAGACTGATAAGTTTCAAAAGGTTTATAAGCCTAAATTGTGCAAATAAGCCTGCACAAATGTATGCAATTTCAATAAAGCAAACTGATAAGTTTAATTGGTTTTTATTTCTTGAGAAAAGTGGAGTATTTCCCCTCTTAACTTTTTTTAATAAATAAACGATTCCGTTTAGAATTCATAAGTTTTGAAAACAAACTTTTCCTTTTTAATACAATATATTTTCAAACGCTGCACCGATATTTTTTTTTGCAATTTTTTTCTTAAAATAAAAAATTATATAAAATGTAAATTTAGAAATTATTTATTTGATTGTTGCATTTTAAGTCGAACGATAAAACCGCATTCAGTAGGAAAGTTTAGTGAGTTTGTGAAAATTGTTAAAGATGTCAACCTTTTTTTCTTGCAGTTTTTTTCTATTAGAATTATTAAAAATATTGGTAAAGGAATTATTATTAAATAAAGAATAATGACGTCACGTGAAAATCATTAATTTAATAGTTTAAAAGAACAGCATCCGTTAAAATAGTAAACTTTTCAAAAGTTGAAGAAATTTTTGAGTAATTTGTAAAGGATCCCCAGAACGGACCAAATAATTAAATTAGAAAACTGAAAAAATTATGAGCTTTGTAAGTGTGGTTTTTCAGAAATTGGTTGATACCAGTAAAAATTATTGCCAATTAAATGCTACTTCAATCGTTTTTCTTTATATAAGAGGATACCTAATCTTGAGTTTCCACTGCATTTATAAAGGTATTCCAATAGTTTAAAAATTCCTTAATTTAGCAATTAATATTTAAGTGAGTAACACAAAGGTTTAAATTATTAAAAAGTACTTATATTTAAATACACAAATCTTTTACGGTTGTATAAGTTAATAAAAAAATGTCCCAATTTCTCAATGCTTTGATTCAAAGGATAACTTTTCATGAATATCACTCATTATAAACTGAAAAAAATAATATTAGCATGAAGTATCTTAAGAATATACCTCGCTTGAACAAATTCAATATTTTGACAATTTTTTGTTTATTTATTTAATTTGTAGAAACAAAAGTTTGTTTTTTCGAAAAAATTTACCTCAATATGTTTATTGTTTACAATATTTGGAAAACGAAAATAAAAAATAATAGAGCTAATTTAAAAGAAAAAAAATCTGTTTAGAAAATAATGAATTCTATTCTTTTACTAATTCATTCTAATGACAAGTACGAAAAACGGATAAAAAATAGCATTGTAAAACTACGTTCGCAAACTTTTAAAATCAAGTCGTTTTCTTTAAAGTACTTGAATTAATTATCAGTGTTTGCAGAAACTTAAAGGGAGAATGTTTTTCAAGTATCAGATTTTTAAGTAGAATGTTTTTAAACTGAAAACATCTCCTCCTATTTGAATAATGATCTCTTTTCTTCGAAATACGCAAAAGAAAAAGAAATTGTACAGCTTCAGCTTTATGTTTCCGAAAATCAAGTCCGTTTTGCTGTCATTCCAAATTGCGATTGTCATCTTAAGCTATTCCTTCTTAAGCCTCTCCTTTTATCAGCCGCTTTGTTTTTATTTCATTTTAAACGAAATGAAATGTCACTTTCAAATTGCAGGTCTTCGATTCGATAAAGTAGAAACGAGAAAAAAAAATGCATCTCCGTCTTTTTAAAATTCAGCATTTTAAGAAACACTGAATTATTTCCGAACATAGAATTATTTTTGAATTCCTTTTCTTTTCTATCATTTTGATCTTTTTATTTCTGACAAAAAAAAAATGGCGAAAGAAGAATAACGGCTTGAAACCAATTTAATAAAGAACGTGACATAATCATTTCGTTTGTATTGATTCCTTCTTCCATTTTTGATATTGTCCCGAAAATAGAATAAAACAATAGAATTTAGTCATATTTTCATACGTTATGTACAGTGAGCTAAAAAGAGAGAAATGGATCACCCTGAATAACTTTTGATCTAATAAACGAATTTTCACGTTCGAGGATGCAATCCTAAGGGCTCGATTGGGAGATCTCAAATATACTAATTAATAAGTGCAGATGATATTTTCTATTTCGAAAAAGTCAGATACTTAAAATTCGATTTCTCAGGATTTATTTGACCAATTTGGCTCAAATTTTGCATTTTTACATATGAAATTAAATTCTTTAAAATGATACAAAAATTAAATTCAAATTTTCTTCGACCATATTTAAATAAAATAATAAAAAATTATAAATATTTACTAAAAGTTATTTTTTGCACGGAATTATCTATGGATAAATAAGTTTTAGAATTGTGCTTAAATTTTTTTAAATTAGCTTTAAAGGCTCTTGAGATATAGCGAAATATGCAAAAAATAAAATAAAAAAAAGTAAAAAAGAGTAAAAAAATAAATAATTTCAGATTTAAAGCCAACAGCAACAATCTCCACATCATTACACTCACATGCAAAAATGCTTGAATTTTATTTATTGTACAATTGCTTTATTTAAAGGTTTTAAAAACTAAACAATAAGGTACAAAAGCCTGTTGCATTACTAAATATTGTGATCACATACTTGTTAAAGACACCATAAATTATTTGAAATGAATTTATAAAAAATAATTAAAAAGATATATCCTACTCACAGAGAAGAAATAAATTTCAGATGTAAAACAAACTAAATTTTTTCGGAAACGTGAAAAGATTTATAAAACAAGTTTAAAGCTGAAAAGGAAACAAAAATCTTTAAAATATAAAGATGTTTCAGAAGGATGTTTTTTAAGATGTTTTAAAGATGTTTTTTAAATCTCATGTTTCAAGTGTATTAGGCGTGAAGTAGTTTATAGTATGTTCGAAGATTTTTGCGGGAAAATGTAAGACTCCACATGGCGAACGCAATATTGGATAATTTTAAAATACGGAGCTACAGAGGTGCCCGTAGGCGAATTGACAAAACATACCGTAGATTGCAAAGGGTTGGCGAAAATTTCTATTGGCGTTAAAGGAGCGTTCTCGCAAATCGCCAAACAGCTGTGCGCTTATGATTTTGTTTTGTTTTCGGTATCGCATAACATTCAACAAGTTAGATATGGGTGCGACATTTCAATTAAGCTGGTCTTCATTTGATTCTTCAGCATAAAATAAAATATAAAGCGTATTTTTTTGTTACAGCGCCGACATAATCGTTTGTATCTGTTGACTAAATTGTGTTTATTAGAGTTTTTTAAAAGGTCGTAATAGAACTAAGATAGAAAAATTACACATTATTACATATTCTATAGTTTCATAACTTTCATTAAATGTATTTCGAGTAGTGAAATTCTTTTCCTACTCATCCACTAATTCGAATTAATAATTTCACAATAACCTTTAATCCTTAATAATGAAATGATTATTATAATAAAGTTTGTTTACTTAAAAGATTAGAAACTTTTTTTTTATTGTTTAGCAGAGACTTAGTTTCCAATTCTATATTCATTAATTAAACTTAATGGTTCTGCTCGATAACCATTTATAATTTTTTTAAAATTTTGTTTAATTTTTTAATTTTATTTAAATTCTTTAAATATTTTTCGACGTAGAGATTATTTAGCAATAATGCAAAAAGCTGAAATTTATAGATGTATAATATTTATAAATGTTTAAGAGAATTTTTAGCAGCTATTTTGTACTAATTATTTTAATTGAAATGTTCATTATACGCAGTTTTATAGTAATAATCGTAAAATTCATTGAACAATTGAGTATTACATTTTAAAATGCAAGTATAATTTAATAATTATTTCATTTTATAACTGCAAAACGGTAGATAAGTAACTTCGTTATAAAGTTTCACATGATACGAGAATATTAAACGATTGCTTTATAATGAAAGAACAACAAATTTAAGTTTTAAACTTTTTGCGGAAAAGAAAAAATTGAAAATTTCTCCTGTCATCGGTGTTAGCGATTAGAGAGTCTTTTATCGTATAAATATTAAGTCAGTATTGTTCCCTTTTAAATAAAAATGCATTTTGCTCCAGAAAAAAAAAATTACTTGAATTTTGTCGATAGAAATTCCCTAATTATAGCAGCAAAAACTTTTAAATTTCTAATCAAACTTTCCTTCATTATAATTATGTGTAAATAATTATTATTAATAATATAATTGACTATTGAAAGGAATTAATTGAGAATGTCCAATTTTAATGAATTAACTGTTTACGCAATCAGATTAATAATTTTTTTCATAATTTACGAATGGAGAAAAAGTCTTTACAGTTTAAAAGTGAAGAGAAAAATATAGTTGAGATTAAATTTATAAAGTAAGCACAACCCGAAGGAGATTGAAGTAATGGCATTAAAATCAAAATTTCAAAAGAAAAAAAATCACGTTTTAGTGTACAGTGAGCAGTAAACAAAAATCTAAAACTAACGTTTGATCTAATGATCAGATGTTTACGTTCTAGGACTCAATCTTAATGGATCGAGAGGGTGAATTCAAATATGCCGCTTAATTATAGCAGACAATATATTTTAAGTTCGGAAATCAGACACTAAAACGAGCCTACTTTGAGAAATTTTTTTCCTGCGTGTTCGGATTTTTGATCCCCAGTTTATAGGGGTTGCCGCAATCTGGAAATATTATCCCAATAGTTTGGTCAGGAAAGCAATGCAATGTTAGGACCCCTTAGTGTTAACCTAACATTTTGCGCATTTCATCATATCTTGGGAACTTTCCAGTGAACTTTTAAGTGAATTGAAAATTTTTTGCACTCAATGTTTAAATGTTCATTTAATTTAGAAGTTCCTTCATTCCCTACCACTATTGTAAGATATTTACATTTCACCTAACTTGTAAAATTAAAAAGTTCAGAATTCTTTACAAAATCACTCAGGCAAAGTGATTGCCGTTTATTTAAATCTTATTTAGAAGATATTTTTCTTAAAGTATTTTATTTAAAGTTTTTATCATTTTAAGTTGAAATGAATGTCACCCTGCTTTGCATAGTTAAAAAATTATTTAAAAGGAAACATAAATTAACATTAACCACTCAGGACTTACAATTATAAATCAAACAATCACTACATTTATTTATTAAAAAACACTCTTATGAACTGATAATAAATTGATCTAAGTCTTAAATGTGAGTTCTATAATACATAAATTATTTAAACTCAGTATATACATCTGACCTCTGTTGTCGCCAATGGCTCAATTTTAAAATATAGTTTTTCTTTTACAAATTTTCGGATATTTTCATACGAAGGATAGTATTAAGTTTGAGAATTAAAAATTTTAGTTTAAAAAAGTTGTTAAAAATTATAATTATTATTAATACTTGACAACAGGAAGTTCTCAATTAAAGGTTGAAATTTTTTTTAATTATGCTATTTTTTAATTCTGTTATTTTTTTAATTATGTTTTTAATTACCTAATTCATGTAACAGTATTTAGGAATCTATAAATTTATGCTACGTATGATCGTTGCAGAATAACCTGCACCCAATATATGTAAATAAAATATATTTTTAAAATTGTACATTTTCTATTCATTGCATTTATTATTCTTATACTGAAAGTGCATCAAGGTATCTATGACCTCCATAATAAATGAAGTATTTACGGACTATATATATATATATATATATATTCCTTAATATATTTATATATATTAAGGAATTGAGACAATTTTTCACGAAGTTTAAGATCTCATCCCATTGAAAAAAAGTTATTAGTTAAGTGCATTTTTCCCTTCTTGAAATTATTTCACATATTTCTTTTTTCACTAGCGAATTTCCGATTACTTTAAAATTTTAAAAATATCGATTTTTTCATTTGCAAGAAATTTTTACTTTAAAGAGTGATAAAATTTTTGAATACTCCAATTTTTTTTTCTAATAAATAATCTGTCTTTGTTAATTTTAAAAAAAAATGTTCATAAAAAAGTTTACATTATTCTTTTATCAAGATTGATTTAACAGAGAAAATCACTAAATTAAAACAGGTTATGTTTTCTTACAATAAAAGTTAAATAGAATTAATTCTTTAAAATAGCGTTCCAATAAAACATGGTATTAAAATGCTACGTTATTTTTTGTGATTGGTTCAATAATAAAAATTTTTTATTTCTTCACAAACACAATTCTTGTAAAAAAAATTAAATCTGTTATATCAAAAAACTAGATCGTTTTATAAAATATAAATTATTGCGCTTAATAAAATATAAATACAGTTTATTTGTAACGTGATCCTAAGAATAAAAAGGTTATTTTCTTTTTTAATTCTCTACTAAAATGAATTAATGAGTTATTTTTATTCATCATGGCTAGTCGAGGAGGAGAAAAAAAATATCGAATTTCACTGTTTAGGTTAATGTAATTTCGTTCTTCCTCCACATTTACGCGTAATCCATCGCCAATTCCACTTGCAATCGCCTAGTTTATAATCAACGGTATGTTTTGTCAATTCGCGCCCGGGAGTCGACAATGTGGAAATTCGCAACCCGGGTCACCTTATTAGGAATCAAACGCTCCATTCCCTGAGCCACCACGCCTCCATTCAGCATCATTCAGCATGATGCTGCAGATAGAGGTAATCTCATGAAAAGCGATTTTCTCAGTTTCTCATTCCTTTCGAGTTCTGTAAAAAAACTATTTGCACAGTATTTACATTTAACTGCACATTATCCATAAAAATTCAATTATTCAAATGATTAAATAATGTAATAAAAAAGCAATAAATCATTAAAAAATGTTTTTCGCATAAATTATCTTTGGATCAAAGAATTTTTCAATTGTGTGCAAAAAGTTTTCGATTCTTTTAAAGCTTTTCTGAGTTACAGCGAAAAACGGAAAGATAAGGAGTTCAAACTTTCGACCACTCTCTTACTTAAACTATTGGACCTTATTTTTCCAGATTGCAGATAACTCCCCATATTTTGCTGTTCAAGAATTCAAATCCTTAAAAATTAAGATATTTTTATTCAGAAAAAGTACATTTTTGTATCTGATTTCCTTGTTTGAAATATCGTCTGCCCTAATTAATTGGCATATTTAGGGTTAGGCCCACTAATTCTTAATTTTTCTTAATACAGAGTTAAAATATAAAAAATAATAAACGAAAAACTCATTTGTATAGAGTTGTAATAAATTTGTTACACATAGAGCACTTAATTGGAAGTTTACACAAATTATACCTTTCCAATTTTATCCCCCCCCCCAGTTTTCCATGCCCTTAAAAGGACGCTATACCATGAGAGAAACTTTCCATCATAAGTTCTGTTTCACCTCCATAACTAATTTAAAATTTATAGTATAGAAAAACTGAGTTCAGCCAAATCTAGAGTAGGCCGTGAAGTTTCAATTACTGTAACAAAATTCAAAATATCAAAATGCAAGCGAATTATTGGAAACGAACTCCCCCCTTGCGTAATCCTAAGTTATCATCTCATAATTTGTTTTCATTTTGAGATTACGAAAATTTCTTTTCAGTATTTGGAACATCATGGCTTACTCTAGGTTTGACCGAACTCACTTTATCTATACTTTAAATCTTAAATGAGTTATGAAAGTGAAACAAAATTTGCGATTAAAAGTTTCTCGCGTGGTATAGCGTCCTCTTAACGCTGCTGGTGGCTCTGCATTTACGTTTCAATGGTACAGTAGATTCACCTTGATTTCACTTCCCCAATCGACGACGCTCCAGTACATAGTGCGCAATATGTCGGCCTATTCTGGAAAATGAAGTTTAATGTTAAAAAAATGGCAACGGTGATTACAAATAATAAGCGATCTAAAAATAAAGCACCCCCCCCCGGATAAAAAAGACGTTGGTGTAATTACCCAACAATATTTGTAAGCAAACATCTGTTAAAATCAATTTGAAAATGTGTGCATGAAAAGATATAAGAATAAAGCAACGTAAGCCTTCAATTAAGCAATTTCCAAAGGATAGAGTTTGAGGTTCTATAAGTTAGATTATAGAACCTCAAACTTTAGGCTGTGGACTCCCGTAGTGGACTGATCGTTACGACACGGTTCCCATCAGATCACTGAAGTCAAGCATCACTGGCTGCCGTCATTGTGCGGGTGGGTGACCACTTGGATCAGTCTGCGTAGGGACTGAGGGTGTGCGGTAGTGGTTCTCGTTAAACTGTTCTACCGTAAAGTGCTCGAATTCGCGTGCAGGTCGTCGGGCTTCCGAAGCGGGGGTGCCATCCACTATGTAGAGGATCAGCATTGTGATGGCATGTCCTCGGATCATCCTCAGAAGTGTTTCCCAGACATTCGACATTAGCCCAGTGCATAGTTTACTGGCGATGAACAACACCATGATGGAACCACTAGAAGATATTGGTAGACATCAAACCCATAATCTAAAAAAAGTAACGATGGTTTGACAGATTAACATCCAATTACGGCAAATGATTTCCATTTACTGCCATAATCATCTATATAATCAACTAATACTCTCCTCGTAGCAGGTCCACAGGTGCGGTGCAACAATAATTCTGATAAATTGTCGCTACTAGGCCGGGATAGCCTGGTCTGTGAGGTGCCGGGCCCATGCCCAAGAGTTCGTGGGCTCGGTCTTCGCCGGTCAAAGACTCCCCGTGTAGTAAATGGTGACTGATGCACGTTAAATCTGCCGAGTCTCAAAGTCCTCCATGTTCCCATAACAAATCCAAACCTTTGGGGGTACTGATCCAGGAGTTTCCTTGTCTTCTGGATTGGTTCAAAATTACAAGGCTACGGCGTTGAGCATTAGTAGTCGTAAACCCAAAAATGGGGTCGGCTGTTCAACGGCGGTCATAAAATAAAATTAAATAAAAGAACCCAGTGCAGCTTTAGTGCGACGGAAATGAACTACAACAACAACTAGGCTGTAGAAATTGGTCAAAAATCTTGTTAAAATACAACTCAGAAATGAGGATACAAATGCCATTATTGATAATAATGGATGTGTTACTATGAATGATGGCGGGGAAGATCAGGCTTTGGAACTACACTTTTCTCAAGTAAGTAAAGTGGCATTTAACATTTCGGTCAAGAAACTGGCAAGGGTTACATTCTATCTTACCTTCTTACTTATCTAGGTGCCTCCTGGAGGCAGCTGTTGGTTGAGCAGGAGAAGATTTTCGATGTTCTCAGGAGACAGGATCTTTTGGACCTGCTGTAGACTTTCCTACATAAAGAAGACGAGTGACAACAACAACAACAACGTAAGTCCAAAATTTATTGCCAAAAAGATTTTTGAAAAGTAAGAGAATTATAATTAAATTGAACAACGAAAGAAACATGAATGTAGCACTGGACTTTTTCTGGGGTCACCCTGAGTGCATTATTGTTGGAGCTTTTTGAGGATACCTATTTAACGAAGTAAATAGCTTATTCAGTTTGATCCGAAGTTATTTAGAGCTTATTCATGAAAGTTTAAACTAAAACTAGTTAAAGAAACTAGTTAAAGAAAAACTAACAACACAAAATAAAAATTCATGAAAGTTGAAATTTTTGCAAACGTTGAAGAACTTTCTTAACTTAATATAAAAAAAGGCATTTCAAATTTACTATTTTTATTTAATCTGTTAAAACTATATTAAACATTGAAAGAAAAAAAACAAACCAAAATATCTAAACTTTTCAGAAAGTGTTTTTTTAAAGATATTTAACGATGGAAAGAATACAAATTCATTAAAAGTATATAGACTTATTAAAATGGATTTAACTCCAGTAATGAAGGGCAAATATTGACTCTGGTAAAGTCAAACATCAAAAATCAATTTTAAAGTAAAATATAGTGCAAAATGAGATACTTCGCCACTTTTCAAAATTTATTACTATAATTATTTTTTAAAAATTGCAGCAAAATTTCTAAATGAAACAGTATTTATTTAACAGTATTTAAAAGAACAGTATTTATTTAGTTAGCAAACTCTATTTATTTAAGGATGGAGAATTTACTAATTCATCAAAATAGAGTTTCAAATAAGTAAGAAGCTTAATTCATTTTGAAACTAAACTATATTCAGATTTCATTATTATAGTTTTGATTAAAAAATAAGCATTTTAGAATTCAAATTCTTAGAGTTTAGAGTTAAGAAATTACGAGGCAGTTTAAAAATTCAAATTTTGCAACACATTAATATATCTTCAATATTATGCCACGAAAAGGTCTACGAAAAATATTTTTATTAAGACAAGATATGTCGACTGTGTATGCAACCAAATGAATAAACCCAAACTAATGTTTAGAATTTAATAGAAACACACAACATGTTTGCGTAAAGTCCCTCATTGGTCAACTCAACTTGTTACCTTCCATGTAAACAGTGCACAAAAAAGAGAAAAGAACTATAACTTTTGATCTAATGATCGGATTTGCCCGTACTAGGCCTCAAACTCAATGATTCACGGGGTTGACCTCAACTATGCTATTTATTTGTGCAAACGTAAAATAAGTAAGAAATGAAAAAAGAATAAGCTAAAATAATAAAAAGCACTATTGCCAACAAGAAAATAAGGGAAAAAAACGTCTAATACGAAAAAAAAAACCCCAAAACGTCGAGTAAAAACCAATAAACTTCGAATACAAAAAAAACGTCGAATGCAAAAAAACCCCCATCAAATACAAAAAAACGTCGAATACAAGAAAAACTTCGAATACAGAAAAAAAAAAAAAAAATCTCCACAGTGGTTGAGGAAGGCATATCGGATACGGTATACAGTGGGTGATCGGTTAACGAACTGATCGGTTAACGAACAAATCGGTTAACGAACACTTTCACGAAAGATTTTTGTGTTCGGATAACGAACACATATTCGGATAACGAACAATTTCAAGAAAGATTTTTTGTGTTCGGACAACGAAAACATATTCGGTTAATGAACAAAACGAATTCTAACGAACACTTCTCGGCCTGAAAAAAATTTATATTAAACATTTGTGATCATTTTGCATACGAAATAAGATCACTGAAAGGAGAAATGTTTAAAGAAGATGGACTAACGACAGAAGAACTCCAAGAAATTTTGAATGAAGAACACCAAGAAACACAGCGAAATGTGTCTCCTACTCTTGATGAAAGAGGACCAATGCCGACATCTGCCATTAAAGATATTTTGAAAAAGTGGGAGGATGTCAGAGCAATGGTCTTAGAATGGCACCCAAACCAAGCTGATGTCAGTAGGTTTGAGGATCTTTACAACGACAATGCTATTAGTTACTTCCGGAAAATCCTGAAAAAGAGAGAAAAGCAATCGACATTGGACCGCCCCGTAAGCATAAAATGAAAAGGATTGATTAATATGCAAGACTATATGTATGCATAATTTTTTAAAAAAACTTATTAAGAAACTATATTTTTAAAATTTAATTTTTAGGGTCTCCAGAACGAATTAATCGATTTCACATAGAAGTCTATGGTAAATCGATGATCAGTTAACGAACAATTCGGATAGCGAACATAGTCTTGGAACGGATTATGTTCGTTAACCGATCACCCACTGTATAATATTCAGCACTGCTTTGCGCTAGGAAGCGCAAGGGAAGGGCGGAACTGATTTTATTAACTCGTTGGCATCGGTGTCTATTATTATTCCCAGTCTGTTTTGTTTTCATCATTTGTGTGTTGCTTGACTTGGGAACGAGCATCATGTGGTATATATAGGTTTTTTCGCTTTTTATTAAGCTTGATAGAGTTTATATTGAAGTATACAATTTACTATATTACATTTATTCAGTTCACAAGAATCTAACAAGAGACAAAATGACTAGTGTAAAAACATAAACATTCCTCTGCAACAGCTCGTTGCGAACCAGAGTGTCACGGAGGGTAAGGCTACACAATTTAATGCTTTTATATTGCATTTCCTGTCGCATCACTATGTTACATTAAGATTAATTCTTTTGTGGAATATTTTCTAATCAATTGTATCACACAGGAAAAAAAAATATTTTAAACGGTCAAATATTTCGAAAAATATACAACGGGTCAGAAAAGTAAAATACACACAACAGTACTGCTTAATTCTAATTTAATCCAAATTCTTTTATGATATATTATCCAATTAATAGTATCCATAAGTGTTGCATTATGTCTGATTCTCTTATGTTGTATTTTCTAATCAACTGTATCGATATATATATTGCATTAAGACTAGTGCTTTTATGCTATATTATCTAATTAATAGTGTCTATACGTGTTGTATTAAGCTTAATTCTCTTATGTTGTATTTTCTAATCAATTGTATCGATATATATTGTATTAAGTCTAATGCTTTTATGCTATATTATCTAATTAATAGTATCTATAAGTGTTGCATTAAGTCTAGCTCTCTTACATTGTATTTTCTAATCAACTGTATCGATACATTAAGACTAATGCTTTTATGTTGTATTATCTAATTAATAGTATCTATAAGTGTTGCATTAAGTCAGATTATCTTATGTTGTATTTTCTAATCAACTGTATCGATATATATTGTATTAAGACCAGTGCTTTTATGTTGTATTATCTAATTAATAGTATCTATAAGTGTTGCAATGAGTCTGATTCTCTTATGTTGTATTTTCTAATCAACTGTATCGATATATATTGCATTAGGACTAGTGATTTTTTGCTATATTATCCAATTGATAGTGTCTATAAGTGTTGCATTAAGTCTAATTCTCTTATGTTGTATTTTCTAATAAACTGTATCGATGTATATTGCATTGAGACAAATGCTTTTATCTTATATTATCTAATTAATAGTATCTATAAGAGTTGTATTAAGTCTAATTCTTTTACGTTGTATTTTTTCTACCAATTGGACCTATATGCGTTGTATTAAGCCTAATGCTTTAGACGAGCTTCGTATTATTCTTTATTCAAGTAAAAATAGTAATTACCATAGTTTGACAAATGTCCACTCGGAGCATTTTCAACGGGTGTCGACAAAAAACGAAAAAAAAAAATATCGAACACAAGTTTCTATTATTGACAGTGTTTCCTGCTTCTAAACACTTTCTAGCTATAAAATGAGATGATGAATAGATTCTTCAAATAATGGGTGATAGTTAAAAACAAAATTTAATGAGTAAATCATTACTAAGACAAAGACTTACAGAGTCTTTAATTTTTAACACCAGCCCTTAATTCGATATAAAGGCCGTGTAATCGAATTTTTAAAAGATTCGTTAAAGAAATAAAGTTCCTACCAGAGTTTTCGGTGCCTTTTAATAAGGAGAGAGAGTGGATGTAAGTGAACGAGGCGAAGCATGACTAATTAACCGTCTCATCGATCTGCAGTTTTCAGTGAATTGTGCCATTAATTCGGACCACCCTCTTCCTTTGACGAGGACTTGCACTCCTCAGAAGAATGTAACTAATTATCGGTATGAATTCGTCACCCCCCTTATAGGAGGAAGTCCTGATGAAAAGAATTGCTAAGAAATGTCTTTTAATAAGAACTTCACACGATTTGTTAATAGAGAAAAGATGAAAATTCCTTAATCAGTCATAAAAAGGTTGTTGAAGAAGACAATGTATGGTAACGTTTTGGGGATATAGTTTGACGAAAACAAGTTGCTTTTGTATATTGAATGTCAAATGTAAAAAAGCATCTTAAAAATTTATGTACCAAAATGCATAAAATATAAAACCGTGCTTCTCAATCTTTTAGTATTTGCGGCCCAATTTTTAATCACAATTCTCGCTCTACCTCATACAGTAATTTTAACTAAAATCGTATTGTCGGAATATTAGTTTCTATTTATTTTAATTTAATTTAATTCAATTTTGACTCTACACCTACACTATGATTTCGATAATGAATTTTGAAAATTAATTGAAAATAATTTTTTTAATAAAAACTATGTTAGCATACAAAACAAAACCTAATCTATATCCTTAAATTCTGTTTGACTCTAAAGCAAGGCAGCGACCTTACTAGCAAACGTTAAAATTAACTAAAAATGAGTTTTATACTTAAATACATATCAATGAATGTCAACATACATAACTTATTTTTCTTTTTCTTCAGTTATCATAGTAAATATATTTAAAAACATCTGAACCCAGGAACTCATTATCCATAGATCAATTGTATTTATCATTGTTAAAAATAAATCAGAGCTTAGAGGTTTATAATATGGTGATATTCTATGAAAGAGTAACTTGTTTTTGCAAGACAGGCCCAAGTTCAGTCACTTGAAAGTATTCATCTTATTTTTACTTTAATATTAGTTAATTAATAAATGCATTGTTTTGTACTGATACTATTCCATTTATATCTGCATTATATCAGTGCAAACAAGAATTTTATTTCTTTTTTAATCAAAATGTATTTTATTGCTTTTCTTTCAGCAAATGAAATAAATTTCTTAATAATATTTTTTCTCGATACTCTCCACATCTCCATTTAGTTCTCTCCTTCACTCCTAGGGGCTACGCTCTCCTGGTTAAGAATCGCTAAAATAGGGAATTGCTAATATATTTTCGGTGCTATGTTTTTAGATTCACACAACAAAATCTACCAGCTACTAAATACCAGTTATAAGATATTTGTTCTTGAAATTGGTTTGTCAGCAACTGTTGATTTCCTCAAACTGTATTTTATCAATAATTAGGTATTCGTGAACAGAACGCAAATGGATTAAACAACACTTTGTAAATACTAGATGTACGGAAAAGCCTTCTTTTAAATATAAATTTAAAACCTTTTTAATAATGAAGACAAGAAACTGTGAATATTAACGGTCGTAAATTAATATTTAAGCAAGAAGAAATACCGTTGTCAAAATTTGATGAATCACTGCTTGGAAGGGATTGAAAGTAAACTTCACAACATTGTTTGATTGTAGGATGAAGCAGGAAGCACGATGAATGGTTCATTAAGTTTTCATTTTAAGGTTTTCATTAAGTTAGTAAATTGATTTTTTTTAATATAAGACGCTCCATCTGCATACTTTACTTGATTTTATTTTTGATAAGAATTCTAAAAACAATTATGACAGTCTTAACAGAACTTTCAATATATTTATTAAGTGGTCTTAAGAAACTTCATTTTCTGTTACTAGTACGAGCTGATGAAAGCACGACCAAAGGAAAGCATTCTAAGTTGCATTTCAGTCTGTAATGGATTATTTGTCTATCATCGAAAAAACGTATATTTTACATTAAATCTCGTCGTAGAGTTTTCTTAAAACCTGGACACAGCTAAAGATGCGTGTTTAAGAGAATGGACATAGCTCAAAATACGTGTTTAAAAATGGACACAGCTCAAAATTCGTGCTTAACAGAATGGACATTGCTTAAAATGAGTGTTTAAGACAATGGACACAGCTCAAAATGCATGTTTAAGAAAATGGACACAGCTCAAAATGCTTGTTTAAGAATATGGACATGGATCAAAATGTGCCTTTTCAATATTCAACCCAAATTTAGCCACAAGCAAGGAATTTCGTACTTACTTCTTAAGCACTAAGTATAGTAATAATAAACTCCTGGATTTGAAAGTTGGGGTGACTGGACATATTGCAGATTTAGCTTTTTAGGTGATCTTCGTATATAGAATTCAGTAAAGAGAGTTTTCGAAATATAAATTCTTACAATCTAAATTTACTGTATCTATTATAAGTTTACAGCACGTGTGGTAACTTAGTAAAAACAACAGTTGAATTTTAAGGTTTTTTAAAAAAAAGTAAAATTAAATAAAATATACCAACTGACTTACGCAAACGGATAATATCACGCTATAAACTTACATGCACAACAACCTTATTTTCTTAACAAACTTATTTTTCTTAGGAAAAAGAGCAAGACTGATTAAAAACGTTTGAAAAATGGAAAAAGGCTATATGTATTTTCTTCAAAAGCTATTTTCGTAATCTCGCATAAGCTGTGTCCATTTTTTTGAACACGCTTTTTATGCCGTGTCCAAAAAAAGTACGCCTGTGATCTGATAATAATATATCCAATCATAGGAATGAACTATAATCTGATAAAACAATGCTAGGAATTTTTTTTAATTAAACAGATATTCACATTAGATAATGTTTTGTCATCAAAGCATGTTATTTACATGCAGTTTTTACAAATCATGCGCAATATATATATATACTAGTGGGTTGCGCCACCTGCTCGCTAACTCTCTCCAATCTCCGAAAATTGCTACGCAATCTTATATGGTTTGCGTCGCAAACCAAGCTCGCTTCGCTCGCTACTAACTTAGGTACATTGCAAATACACAAAATTCTAAGAATTCAAAACAATCATTCAAATCCATGTAAAAACTTATTTTTTAAAAAAATTATATCTTTTTAGTAAATACTAAGTCATTAAAATAAATTTGAATTCAAATAAATGACGCGTAATTCGTTAAACCTATTAGAAATGTGCTATGGTATAAAATCTTAAAACGTAACAGCACGACTGAGACTCATTTTTCAATGAATAACTAATAAAAATAAAGCAACTAAATTCGTGATATAAATCAAAAATCGTCAAATAAATTCGCAATATATAAATTCGTGAGCCATCTCAGTTACATTTGGCATGTGACATTTTAGCGGCAATCATTGGTCGATTTTCTAGCGTTGCTATTCCGGGAGTTGTAATGAGGCTTTTTTTTGTCGCCGTGTAAGAGTAATATATATATATAGATTTTTAAAAGCTAATTTTTTGAGGCTAAAATTGTTTTTCGCTTCAAACTGTCCTGAGCTGCACCAGATATTAAGAAGCAATAATCAAATTTCACCAAACTTCCATAGCAACTTACTTCATAACGTACAAATTGAATGAAATTTTGTTACTTTCAATATTTTTTTTAAAAGGGTAGTGACAAATTTTTTTATATTCCTTGATATAAAAATTAATAATATAAGAATTCTAGCCAATGCACTATTTATATGAGCACAAAATGAAACAAAAATAATCAAATTAAAACTTTTAAAATTAAAACGCTTGGGACATTTCAAAACTTGATAAATTTTAAACTTAACGTTTTATGAATTTAAGGAAGGATTAAGATATTTTAACAGAAATTTCTGAAACATATTAAAATACATTTTTATGTTAAGCTTTAAATATCAGAAAAAAGGCAGCTAATAATTTTCTGAAATTGATTTTGGAAGTTCAGAGTATCTTGCGGAATTTTTTTTCTGAAACTAAGAAACTAATCATATAAACCTTACCTTTGTAAATGTTTTAAAGAAAAATGAAAAATTACATCGTTTGAAAACCTTACCAATCTTATAGATTGAATTCCACTTTTCTATATTTCATTTCTTCTTGAATCATTTATTTTTAACTGTCTTCATCAAAAAAAAATCAAAAAATTGGTGTGATTTAAGGAATCGGTTTACCTTTTAAAAGTAGAAATGATATAGAAAAAAGGAAAAAATTTTTTTTTCCTCCTATTCTATTTTCCAATTATATTATCTGTTTTTGTTCGAGGTGAATAGACGGATTTTCCAGAAAATAGAAACTTGAGATTCTGAAAGGTACCGTGAAACGATCGAGTAAGCAACAACAGATTCCAAATGAGATAAATAAAACTAAAATCTTCAATAAATCCTCAGTCCTAAAAAAAGAAAAAGAAAATGGCGTGCTTTCCGATGTATAAATAGATACTATCTCTTTTTCTGTTTATTTTTTCCCCAGAAATATCTGGAAATGAAGTAAATTTAATTACGTTTGAATAGTTTCTGAGAATAAGTAATTTGTGGTACATTCAATGTGAATCATTAAATGTTTAAATATAAAGAACTAAGAAGAAGAAAAACTGAAATGTCAAATAGGACGAACTAGATACAATTATTCCAGATGTGTTTATTTTAAATTTAAAATGATAGAAATACAGTGAAAGTTCTTTATGACAACGATGTATAGTTTTACAAATTTAATTGACGATATACCGACTTCGGCAATTTAAACAAATGCAGATATTAAATGCTAATCCAAGAATAAAAAATTTAAAACTTGATGATCTAGTTTTCTCTTATGTTAAATCAACTGATTTACTTTAAAACAGTGTTCCCCAACCCCCGGCCCGCTGAACAAATAGTACCGGGCCGCCCATTTCATTGAAACTGAATTTAAATTCCTAGGCTTATACCCCAAATTAAAAATATCTGTGTTCGATTAAAATTTTATTTATTTAAAAAAAAGGAGAACCAGGAAGGGACATAAATTTTTTAATGTTTGTAATGTATAATTGTCTCCGATTACCCCCAGATGGAACCGTCTCATTGCAAATAAACAAGCTCAAGGTTCTCATTGATATAATGTTCTAGCAAGTTAAAGCAAGAGTTTAAATCTTAGGGAAAGTATCACTTTGTTCCTATGATATGTTACGTACGGATTAGCACAACTTCAAATCACACTCCAAAATCGGTGTGCGAGAGTTTAAATCTTAGGGAAAGTATTACTTTGTTCTTATGATATGCTACGTACGGATTGGCAGAACTTCAAATCACACTCCAAAATCGGTGTGCGAGAATTTAAATCTTAGGGAAAGTATCACTTTGTTCCTATGATATGTTACGTACGGATTAGCAGAACTTCAAATCACACTCCAAAATCGGTGTGAGTGAGTTTAAATCTTAGGAAAAGTATCACTTTGTTCCTATGATATGTTGCGTACGGATTGGCAGAACTTCAAATCACACTCCAAAATCGGTGTGCGTGAGTTTAAATCTTCGGGAAAGTATCACTTTGTTTCTATGATATGTTACGTACGGATTGGCAGAACTTCAAATCACACTCCAAAATCGGTGTGAGTGAGTTTAAATCTTAGGGAAAGTATCACTTTGTTCCTATGATATGTTACGTACGGATTGGCAGAACTTCAAATCACACTCCAAAATCGGTGTGCGTGAGTTTAAATCTTAGGGAAAGTATCACTTTGTTCCTATGATATGTTACGTACTGATTGGCAGAACTTCAAATCACACTAAAAAATCGGTGTGCGTGAGTTTAAATCTTATGGAAAGTATCACTTTGTTTCTATGATCTGTTACGTACGGATTGGCAGAACTTCAAATCACACTCCAAAATCGGTGTGCGTGAGTTTAAATCTTAGGGAAAGTATCACTTTGTTCCTATGATATGTTACGTACGGATTGGCAGAACTTCAAATCACACTCCAAAATCGGTGTGCGTGAGTTTAAATCTTATGGAAAGTATCACTTTGTTTCTATGATCTGTTACGTACGGATTGGCAGAACTTCAAATCACACTCCAAAATCGGTGTGAGTGAGTTTAAATCTTAGGGAAAGTATCACTTTGTTCCTATGATATGTTACGTACGGATTGGCAGAACTTCAAATCACTCTCCAAAATCGGCGTCAGTGAGTTTAAATCTTAGGGAAAATATCACTTTGTTCCTATGATATGTTACGTCTCATGGAAAATGGAAATTATTAGTAATTACAAATGGTCCATAAAGTAGCTTGAGGGAAATACCACTATTCTCACGCTTGGTTAAGGGAAAAACTTATGTTAATTAGGTTAAACTTTTGTTATGTTAGGTTAAATTATGCAGTAAAAATGTTAATTTCACTACATAATTTAACTTAAATATAGAACAAATGCCGGTTGTGAATAATAAATATGAGAACGAGTTTAATTTTAATAATAAATTTAGAAAGAAAATTTAGATAATAAAGCTTTTTATATTACACCCACATATACAGATTATGTTTACTGAAAGACTAGAAAAATAGCGTGTCGTTCTATCTAAGAATTATTTGACACCTAAAATATGACAATGATATGGAACATCAATAACAAACCAATGTTTTGGAGTTGTTCTTCATGCTTCTTAAAGTTTTAGAGAGGACCAGAATTTTCGTGTTATATAAGTGCATCGTTAATAATATGTATTTATTTTTTTATACATTCATATTTCCTTCGTCAAAACTAAGAATCTTAAGTATCCAATCAATGCCTTTACCTACTATCACTGTAAGAGAGGGGGATTAATATAACACTTTCAAAATGCCATTTCTGCTTTGAAGGTGTTTCTGTAGATGGACAGGTGGGCTTCTTCCCACACGCTTTGGCGTAGATTTATAAAATCGCCAAAATCCTGACATCTGCTTTCCTTCATTTTAGGCTTTTATCTTAATTCCCATTACAATACGTGACACTTACATGAAAGAAATGTATTTTGTGTTAGATTTAATTAAAGTTGTAGTTTGAAACCAAGTTAAAGCAGCTTATTGTAAAATGAAGAATTCATTCTTAGATAAATAAAAATGTAAACATGTTTAAAGCTTGCATAAATTTTATGAAAGAATTCGAATTGTAAATAGATTTTGCATTTCATTTCAATAGTTTAGCTAGAAAATTGTTCAGATATGGAAAATTGTAATAGGATAATGTGTTTTATTCTACCCTTCGTATTTTCATAACTAAAACTGCATTTTTGAAATAAAGTTACTTGTGTATTGGTGTACAAAATTAAGAGAATTTGCTTATTTTGCTAATATCTGAAAACAACTGAATGAAATGTAAAACTACTGCTTCGAAACAAAGATATAAATTTTGCGCTTAGAGTACGTACGTGCGGGTGGTGCTAGAAAAGTAATAGACTTAAAAATAGCGCATGGAAGAATTTGCATTTCGTTTGATTGCACAGCTTGCAGGATTTATTGGTGCTTTTTTGCAGCAATTTTAACCGATTTTTTAAATTAATTTTCAAGCAGCATAAATGAGTAACCACCAACGTTTAGAAGATCGAATGAGGTGGTGTATTGTGGGGAGATTTGAAACAGGTGAGTCCAAAATCCAGATTTTATTTTATATTTTGCTTTATTGTTGTTGTTAATTTACGTCGCACTAGAGCTGCGCAATGGGCTATTGGCGACGGTCTGGGAAACATCCCGGAGGATGATCCGAAGACATGCCATCACAATTTTGATCCTCTGCGGAGGGGATGGCACCCCCGCTTCTGTAGCCCGACAACCTGCGCGCGAAGTCGAGCACTTTACGGTAGCACAGTTTAACGAGGACCAATACCGCACACCCTCGGTCCCTACGCAGACTGATCCAAGTGGTCACCCACCCGCACACTGACCGTAGTCAGTGATGCTTGACTTCGGTGATCTGCTGGGAACCGTGTCTTAACGATCAGTCCACTGCGGGACATATTTTGCTTTATAACCGTCGTTTAACAGCCCACCTAAGTTTGGGATTACGACTACTAGTTCTCAACTCCGTAGCCTTGTAATTTTGAACCCAATCCAAATGACAAGGAAACTCCTGGATCAAGTATGGGGAGAAATTTGCCTTCGTGGACGACTTTTTTGATGGGACTACAGGGAGAGGAAGACCACGAAAACCTCCCACGGTTAGCCCGATGGCAAAGGGACTCTAACCCAGGATCCGTCTACGATTGAGGACATTTCAAGTCAGCACTGTGGTTGGTGAAAACCAGATGCGGAATTCACATCGACCAGCTGATGCTGGGATTCGAACCCTGTTCACTTCCTTGGTAAACGAACGCTCTATCCCCTGAGCCATCGCGGCTTCAAATCCAGATTTTTAGTGAATTCAATATGACACCCAGCGTCGTGTCAAATTTATGAAAACAATGTAAGGATTCCGGATCTGTTGAGAGAAAGCCTGGCCAAGTGCCACATCACCAACGAAGATCGGTATTTGTGGATTATAGCAATGCGAAAAAGGGATGCGACAGCTTTTCAGCTCCCCTTGTGACCTTTAAGCGACCACAGAAAGCCGAGTTTCAAGGGTACTGTTTCCAGAAGGCTTTATATGAGAGAGCTGTTTGCAAGACCTGCTGACTTCTGCCAATGGAAGAGTCTATTTAGGATAATGCAGATAGCAGTGTGGATCAGTTTCCGAAAGTTCTTTTCAATGATGAATCCCACTTCAGCCTGACCATTGACTCTCTACGTACTTTCATATGGGGAGAAAAAGGGATCCGCAGCCTGTCCTTTAATTTAGAAGAAATCGACCATCATTGCGGCAGAGGTCTGCTGTTTTCGGCAACACCCCTCTATATCTTCCTAAGGGATATTGTGACTGTGGTTTGGTGTAGGGATGAGGTCTTGAAGTCCTATGTTTGCCTTTTCACCGGGACAGTGGGCCCTGATGTTATTTTAATGGAGGACAATGAGCACCATGAAGAGCACTTCTGGTCTACTATTTTCTGGAAAAAAAGATATTCACCGGATAAATTTGCCAGCTAGATCTGAGAACTCAACTTATAGACCCTGTCTAGGATGCTTTGGGGAGTATAACCGTAATAAGTAACCCTACTTTATCTAGTTTCTGAAAACAGCGTAACCGCGAACAAGTGGTAAAAACTGCCACAGGAGCTCATAACTTGTCTTATTTCCAGTATGAAATCTCGGTGTGAGGCCTGTATATATCTATAAGAGGAGGTCCACATGCCCTAGTAAACCATTTTTTTATTTTATTCCGTAACCACTCTTTGAAACCATCCGACTCTGTTCAGTATTATGCAAGATCATGCGTTTTTTTATAACTGTCGAGTGGTTATTATTTTTGAATCAAACCAAATTTTATTAAAATCTGTCCTGAAGTTCTGAAGGTAATCGACTATATATAAAAATTGTCTTAATTTTAGGCATCAGTGCATGAGAGAAATGCGTATGTTTTATTTTATGTCATAACCGTCTTTGAACAACTGACCCAATTTTGAGTTTTTGACAACCAACGTTTAACTCCGTAGCCTTATAATTTTGAAACCAATCCAAAAGGCAAAGGAACTCCGGGATCGAGTAATGGGAGATGTAATGATGGGAGATGGACTTTTTGATGGAACTAACCCACATTTGTATTACATCCCATTTGTGAAGCCTCCCATGGTAAGGGGACTCTAGCGCATGATTTGTCTACCACTGAGGATATTTTACCTCAGCACTGTGGTAGGTGCGAACCGGTTGTGGAATTCGTATTGACTAGCCATCACCGTTGGGATTCGAACCAGGTTCCCCTGATAGGGAGGTGAAGGCTCTATCCCCTGAGGCCAGGAAAAGCTCTATATATTAAAAAATCGTAAGCGCCTCCACTTCTGTTTTAGGTGTTCTATTCTACTTTACATTTTGTTTCTAGTCGCAAAAACTATAGGTAACTGTATAAAAAATGTATGGGGAATACTTTGGAATAAAAAATAAACATTGAATAATTAGTTCGAGAATTATTAGCTGTTAAACTTACAGTAAAAAAGGCCCGTTTAGGGCACAGAAATTTAACCACAGATTCGAAAGGGTCATTTTTAATAAATCTTACACTGGATTTTTGTTGAAATTCCTTTTTGTTTGAAATTTTTTATAATTTCAAGTAGCTTTTACCGTAATCTTTTTCAAACTTTTTTTTGGATTTGCGTAGCATTTTCCTTTGCTCATACTCTTTAAGATTTAAAAGCATGAAATTATGAATTTGGTTCGAAAAATATAAGAGTGCGATGGGGTAAATACTTCAAATATTATTTACTCTTAAAATACACGTGATATAACAAAAAATATCATGTAAGCCTGTCTACTGTATGCTGTTATATAATTACGGAAATAAAATTTAAAGTTCTCAGAGAACTAATTGAAGATTTTCATTTTAAAATAACGCAGTTTTTTTGTGTGAATTTATTGCAACTTTAAATGCTTTTTTTCCCTTAAATAGTGACTACGTATTCATTGTAGTAAAAAAGACATCTCTAACGAGTTATTCATTTCATAAGCTTCCGCTTAACTTAATATCAAAAATAAAAAGGAAAATAAGTAAATTTAATAATAATAATAAAATAAAATTAAAAGAGTGATATAATAAATGTTGCCAGACATAAATCTTAATTTTTGTATCGAAATTTTAAAAATTATAAAAGGCTCGAGCGAGATAAATTTTTTTCCCCAATTTGAACTTTTTATGATTTATAGTTACT
This sequence comes from Parasteatoda tepidariorum, assembly GCF_982258835.1. Lineage (NCBI taxonomy): Eukaryota > Metazoa > Arthropoda > Arachnida > Araneae > Theridiidae > Parasteatoda > Parasteatoda tepidariorum. The sequence continues at coordinate 32,034,349 of NC_141757.1, read as the reverse complement.
GTTGTATATTGATGACAAGTAAAATTGCTTCGCATTTAATACTTTGTATTGTGTCGCACTTTCTGTTTTCCTAAGTTTGAGCATTTTTTATCAAGTACAGTTGATTATTTTCCGAATCCAGGTAATATTTTATTTCGTTACGATTAGCATACTAACAAAATAGGCTTACATAAAATTTTTTATACTTCTATATTTCATGATCAAAATAATCTTTTTTTTTTATCGATTTATAAAGGGGTTTGGTGAGATTGGTTTGGTGAAAAGAACGAAGAGTGAGTTGTCAATCAATGTGCATAGGCAAACTGTATGTTAAAACTATCGTAGCTGAAACTATTTTTACAGAAAGTAGAAGTTAAAACTGAAAGTTGAAGTTTATTTTCGAATCACACACCGAATCACGAATGTGATTTCGAATCACATATATAAGAGGATCCCCCAATTTTGAACTATTACAGATGTGAGTAAAATTAATACACTATCTACCAATAAGTATTTGGACACCTATACAAATGACTATATCTGCCATTTTGAGATACGTCACGCCCTCCGTCGGTATATATCGTGTAGGGAACAACATTGACATTAGTCCCATGCAAGATGCCTACTGCACTATTTTGGATGACAATGTGCTTCCTACGTTGTGGCAGTTTTACGGGGTGAACTTCTGTTACTTCCAGGACGACAATGCCAGCTGTCATGTTGCGAAGGTCACCAAGGCTTGGTATATTTCTAATGGGGGTAATCGAATGGACTGGCCTGCCCAGAGCCCAGACCTGAATCCTATCGAGAACCTGTGGGACGAGTTGGATCGCCGAATTAAAGAATGTACTACCCGTCCAAAATCGGTGACAGAACTTACATGTCTTCTCCAAGCCGAGTGGAAGAAAATACCACTAGCCGTTACACAAGGACTTGTGGAAAGTGTACCCCTGAGGGTTCACGCTGTAATTGTCTCGCGTGAAGGCTCTACCAACTATTGATTATGAGTAAAGTTTGTATTTTTTTTCAGCCACACGTGTCCAAATACTTATTGGTAGATAGTGTATATGTGAAGTTTAACAATATTGTTGTCATTTTTTAAATCACTAGTGATTTATTTTCAGTTCAAATTAATAAAAGTTTCTTTGAAACATTAATACATGATGACAATATTTCATTCACTGGAATTTGAATTATTTATTATTATAATTCGTAAATTATAATAATAGCTCATTTATAAAAGAAAAGTTATTTGATATTTCAAAGGCCTCTTTCTCAAATATGTCATTTATAATGAAGTTTTTTTTATCAAGTAAATATTCTAAGAAATGACGAAAAAAATTATTTTGATAATTAAAATAATTGACAGAGAGTATGCGCTTCAATAATTAAAAATTCCAATATAATTGCTGAAAATCAATTATCTTAACAAAATGACTTTCCTATAATTCGAAGAATTCTGCTGAAGTTCGTTAAGAAAAAAAAAATGCTGAAATAATTTCAAAATATTTTTCTCTCCTATTTGTATAAACATCGCTAATTAGCTTCTTTTGATTAATTTTGAAAAATTATTTTTCTTTTTTTATTCTATTCACCTGTCATTGAAAGGATAAAATTCGTTTCCTTATTTTATTAAGAAAACAACAAAAAGTTTTCTTAATAATGGCACAAATTTGAAAGGTTCCAAAATGTATGCTAATTAATTAGGAAGAAAAGAACGCCTGCATCTAAATCTAATGAGAAGGATAGAAATAAAAATGTTCTTTAATAATGACGTTCGCATAAAAGTAGATGTTTCAATTGGTAGGTGTAACTTAGTTACGAAACATAATTACTTTTATTCACTTGAAAATATAGTTAATTTTTTATTGAAATTTAAATAGGGCACTAATTTAATACTATATTTTTATGCACTTTCATAAATTAGAAATTATTTAATGTCAAATTACCCAAATTAATAAACAGTAGTGTTTACTGTTGCAAATGATATTAAAATGGAAAACGCATGATGGGCGGAGCGTCTTACTGTGCGGCTTTAAGGATAACTCCTCCTGACTTAAAGTCTGGGACTGTCTGCTACTATGGTAACTGGCGAGAACATATCTCAACTGGGGGTGAAATGGAGGAAGGAAGGTGTCGATTGGTTTACACATGCCAAGATTAAGACAAAACTATTCACCCCACACCCCTATTAGAAGTGACTTTTCCACGTAACCATAGTACCCACCAGAACGCGAGACGAGTGTCTGAAGCAGTTCACATGAAAGCCGCACTATAGCTGTTTCGTCAATTTCGTAAATGTTTGCCTCAGTTTTTTTTTAATATTCGAAACAAGGAAAGAGATCTTATTGGTTGTGCTAGGTTTAACTCCTCTTGTTTTTTTGTGCGAGACCAGGGGTCAAGCATCAAAACCGGTATCCGTCTAGATTTGGAGCAGAGGCGCGTCAGTTATTTGGGTTTTTGCTATAAGCTTGATTAAAAGTTATTTTTGCTACGCCATAAATGAAAAGATGACTAGTGGTCCATCAACCATAAAAGATAAGGTAATTGAAATGCTAAGAATCACTGTTGAATGAAATGAAATAGACAAATTAAATTTGCAATTTCATACATCGGCATCTGGACTCGAAAATTATACTAGTCAATATGCCCCTGGCATGTAAAATTTGCAATCGAGTATGCATTCTTTATTCTAACATGCCCGGCGGGACATGTAATGGCATTGAAATGAAAACTATACCAATCTATTTCAACAAACTCTTTTTCTCAATTCCAGGGAAAATAATGGTAAACTTCTTCTATATCGAAGAAGATAAACCCCCTCTCGGATAGATTATATAACTACGTGGCCTCTATTTGCTGACCAACCCCCGGAACTTCGATCGTAGTTGATTTCGGATTGCTTAGCAAATCAAACTAGCTTAGCACGCTCATTATATACTTTTGTAGTTTAGTTTCTCTTTAGATGAATGGTTGTACTTTTTTAACTGGCTATATGGCTAGCTTAGTTCACTCATTATGTACTTCTATAGTTTAGTCTCTCTTCACATGAATGGTTGTACCTTTTTAGCTCTCTATATGGCTAGCTTAGCTCACTCATTATATACTTTTTTGGTTTAATCTATCTTCATATGAATGGTTGTACTTTCTTAGCCCACTAATGGCTAGCTAAGCTCGCTCATTATATACTTCTGTAGATTAGTCATTCTTTATATGAATGGTTGTACTTTTTTAGATCGATATATGGCTAGCTTAGCTCACTCATTATATACTTCTGTAGTTTAGTCTATCTTTATATGAATGGTTGTAATTTTTCATCTTGCTCATTATATACTCCTGTAGTTTAGTCTATCTTCATATGAATGGTTGTACTTTTTTGAGATGAAGTTCCAAAAATATGCAGCAAATACATCCCGTCAAACTCTTGATTTATAAAAATTTCATTTTATTTATATACGTTTCGATTTCATGTATTCACAGCTATAAATTAAGTGTTTGGATACACAACCCATTCTTCATAATTACATAACACCTTTTTTTTTAAAACAAACAAACTTGTAGAATGAATAAACACAAAAGAAAAAATGTAAAGGAAAGAGATGTCTGATCTTTGTTGTTGAGATGCGTCTCCCTCTGATGATAATTATGAAGCATGCTTAAACCTAAAATGTAGATCTAGATTATTATTGAGCCTACGTAAATTGATAAGTATAATTTATACAAAAATATAGAACGATTTGCTTGTTGATATGAATTGCTTTTAACCAATCATAGGTTTTCAAACTAGAATTCAGTTTGTCTCAGCTGCTCATTGCTCACGGAAGAAAAAGAATCTTTATTTATGTATGTTGTGTGGTTGACATATACGTTGACCATAGGTAAACATGCCTGGTTGACCATAGGTAAACATGCCATGCATAAGTTGAAGCCTTCATGCTTATAATTGTTAATTCACTCTGATATTACAATTTTCATTTCATGTGTTTTTAAGCAATACATTCGAAATTCATTGATAATATTAGCTGAATATCCGTTCTTCGTACGGACTGAAAGAAAGTAAATAATCCATTATTCATTATTTATTAACACTATGATATTAGTCTAAAAGATGTATACCAATACAATTAATAAAGCTGAAATAATTTAAATTTTTTCAAAATTTGTTATTATTTATTGCTTTTTTCCCTAACTTGACTCATGCCATCAAAAATAAGATTAACTATGTTCAGTATCCTTCTGCATGATACTGCTGCTTGAAACCAACTCACTCAAAATGTACTGCAATAAAGCTATTTCCCCCAGGTTTTATACCTTTCGAAGGGCTGCAAAAATATCTTCCTACGTTTTCTGTTTTAAAACTACACCAGTTACCACAATAACAGAGGCACCTGTTACTAAAATTAATTAAGCATCATTGGCGTCACTAATAGCTTTACGATTTTTCACCCTTCTTATAAACGAATTAGTACCATTTTTCCATTACTTTTGCTTTTTAACATAAAGCCTATTTTTTTTAATTAGTACCTACTATCTATCAAAATTAATTAAGCATCATTGGTGTCAATAATAGCATGATCATAATTTCAAGTTTCTTATTATGGAATTAGTACCTTTTTTCCATACCTTTCGCTTTTTAGCACAAAGCTTGTTTTTTTTCATTTAGTGCCTCTTAGCAAACTCAATTAAGCAACATAGGAGTCAATAATAGCATGACAAACTTTTACGTTTCTCCTAAATTAATTAAAATTATTTCTCTATTTATTTTGCTTTTTATTACATGACTTGTATTTTATTTCAAGTCTCGTTTATTTTAAACTATTTGATTTTGCAGAGGCACGTTTTAAATGCAAAAAAGCAAACACATGGTTTCAGATAACTTTAAAATCCTAATTTGTACACTTGCTAATTTTTCAATTTGTAAATTTGTTCTATGCCACCATATTCATTTCGATCATTAAGTTTATTTCGCATAACAAATAAATTATAATTAAAAACTAAAATCCTTTTCGGATTAGTGAGAGATATAAATCAACTAACACTCACCACCGATTTTATCTTTAAAATATTTGAAAAAATAATGCAGAATTATTTATGGTTCAATTTAAAACAATGACTGCTTATAAATAATTGAAAATTTCTTTTTTAAAATGCAGTTCCGAATGAACCAATTAAGATCTTTGGACTGGTATTAGGATACAATTGCCCCTTTTAATAAATACAAAAGGAACATAGAGTCAAAGGGAGACGCACATATTATGAAACACTGTCGCATGATCAGATGCAACCGTTTGCTGATAAAGTCAAAGACTGTCCAGCAAAAAAAAGAAAATAGTCATATAAATTAAATTAATTTAGGTATAAAGCTAAATGAATTTCTTTTCAAAAATCAATCTTAATCCTAAAAATATTTTACTGAACATTAGTCGGAAAAAATGACCCTTTAAAAAGATGAGTCAAAAACTAACATGAAAAAACATAGACATCGGTTTGCTGCAAAATTACTAAAAGCATTTACTCAAATGAAAAAGTCGTCTTTAAATAAGTTTTTTCCTCAACGAACTTTTAAAAAAAATTTCGTTTGATTACCTTATAATTTAATGTCTTACTTAATCTTAAATAAAGTTTGAATAAATTAAACACTCTATTACTTTATTTATGACTTAAAATAGGGATAATACAAAAAAAAAACGTCTGCATTACCTTTGCCAAACATCTAACGCGTGCCTAAACATTCCGTTTGACCAAACTATCGATTTTTCGCGTTCTTTTAAATTTGAGCGACCCTACTGTCCACCCCCTCTCCCAAGAGAAATGTCTTTGTCACCGCAAAATTTGCAGCCCGGAAACTGTCTGCAATCTTGCCGACGTAAAACTCAAATATTTGACTTATAAGAAAAGTCGACTCAACAAACAATCTAACTCACTCATTTTTTTCCTCCAACAACGTGTTCGACATTGAGGCGCGCCAAAAGAATGATTTTTTTTTTTTTTTTTTTGCGCCAACCCCTTTGAAGTTTCTCCACCCTTTCAATGCATTTTTATGCTTTATATATTTAGAGAGAGTGAGATAGATGCTTTACATCTTCCTTTTTTTTTCCTTCTTCTTCTGTGGTCAGGGCTTCAGGAAGTTGATGATTTTCAATTCGGAAAAGAAGAAAATAAACGTTTGGGGATCGTTTATATTGGAAAAAAACTAATAGTTTGTTTGCTTGTGTTATTTTGTGATAAAAGAATTTTCTAGTTATATTTGGGATGAAATATACTCCATTTTACAAAGGTATAAATGAGTAAAAAGAAATCAAATTTACATGTCTAAAAAGTGCATAACTGAATGATATTCGGTTCCTTTCTTATGAGATTTAATGAATTAAATTTTTTAAGAATTTTAACTATTACCGTGCCAAAAAAAACTCTATTTTATAACCGTCGTTGGAGAACCGACCCAATTTTCGAGTTTGCGACAACTAATGCACTCAGTAGCCTTGTAATTTTGAACCCGATCCGGAAGACAAGGGAACTCCTGGATCAAGTATTGGGAGAAATTTGCCTTCGTGGAGGACTTTTTGAAGGAACTAAACCGCATTTGCCTCGCATGGTGAGGAAAACCATGAAAACCTCCCACGGTTAGCCTGACGGCAAGGGGACTGCAACCCATAATCCGTCTACCACTAAGAATATTTTACGCCTGAACAGTGATTGTAGCGAGTCGTCTGAGGAATGCGTATCAACCAGCTATCGTTGGGTTTCGAACCCAGTTCATCTCATTGGAAGGCGAACGCTCTGTCGCCTGAGAAACCTTGGCTCAAACAAAACAAAAAAAGTATAAAAAAAACATTAAAATTTTTTGGAGACATATTTTATTCATTTCTTAATAGAACTATTTCCCAAATGCGAATGATTAAATATGCCTCTTATAAATTTTTAAAATAAATAAATATATTTTTTAAAATTTCGATTAAAAAGCAATATTTTATCGAATGAAATATTTGTATAATGACCGCAAAAAATCATATATAAATGGGATTTTTTTCTTAGATATCAGGGCTCAGTGTACAAAATTTAAAAGATATAACCGTAAGTCTTTTTTATTCTAATGATCGTATTTTTTCATCCTAAGTGTCGATTTTAATAGTTCTAACAAATGATCTCAATCATGCTAATTAATTAGTTCTATCTATTAATTAAGTTTAAGAAGCCGACACAAATATGTACTTTCTCTAAATAAGCATACCCTTTTTAACAGATTCGGATTTTCGGTCATTTGATCATTGATTCGATCACTTGATTTATCCATATGATTCGTTGCGGATTTTGAAATATCGAAGCAATCTGACAAAAATTAGCAGCAATCTGGAAAGCATGATTCGTAAAGTTTTGACTGAACAGCTGTTGAAAGCTTAGGATACTTAATGCTAGTTTTATTTTCTGCATATTTAGTCATATTTAATTGTTTTTTCAAAGTGGAATGAAAATATTTTTGCATGCAATTAAAACGTATTTTTATATGGAACTAAAACATTATCCAAAGATAAAAAGTAAAATTTAATTTTTAATTTAAAAAAATGTAATTTTTAATACTTTTTAGAAATTTTTAATATTTGTTATTATATTTTATTGTTTTTTATTTTTTTAACTACGGGTTGAAAAAATATTGAATTAAAATGAAAAGATTACACCAATTTTAGCTTACACCACCAATTAAAAGCTTACACCACCAATTGAAAGCTTACACCAATTTAGCTTACACTACCAAATGAAAGCTTACACCAATTTCAGCTTACACCATCAATTAAAAGCTTACACCAATTTAAAATAAAATAAATTTAAATCCCCCAAAACACACAAAATAGGAAGTTAACATTACCGGATCCACACTTTCCACCCATGTTTTGCTCAAACGATTTAGTGCATAAAAGAAGATATGATTATTCAGAGAACGTATCTGTTTGTGTCAGATTCTGTTACTTTATTAAAGGAGAGCATAAATTTTTTAGTATATTTGTGACTTTTGAACCATTATTATCCCCACTTGGTTTGTAAAAATCCGTACCAACTTATAAGAGTTGGTTGATAATAATAAGAAGCAAACTAGTTAAATTATGAATAAAATCTCTTTCAAAAGCTGAGGTGTAAGTTGGTTTACACTTTTGCCAATGTCATTATTTGCCCGACGATGAGATTTGCATGATGCGTGCAATAAGGTAATTTTTATAGCGTATTCAAAAATGCAGCTTGTATAGGTACGATTATAACCCAATTTGTATGGCATATGCAATAATGCAACTTGTGCGGCATATGCATGCACCAATGCATCGTGCACAACATACGCAATAACACAACTTGCATATCTTGCGCAGTAATGGAATTTGTTTGGTGTATGCAATATTGCAAAATGTAAAGGTACGTACAATTTGATTGGCATGTTCATCAATGTAAGTTGCATCATGTATGCAATAGTGTAAGTTGTAAGATGTATGCAATAAGGCCCCTTGTATAGCGTAAATAAAAATGCTGCGTGCATAGCATACATTACGACATACCTGAATGGCATATACAACAATGCAACTCAAGTGGCGTATGTAAGAATGCAACTTTTATAGAATTCAAAATTTGTAAATATATTTCAAAAATGTGTTTTGGAAAATTCACTTAAAAACGATATGCATTCTATAGAAACTTTAAATGCTTTTACAGTTCAATAAACTTCAAAATAAATTAAAATGTGTTAAATTTTTTTTCCAATAATTTCAACATTCTTTTTGCTTCAAAGAAATTCGAAAAATACGGGAAGTCTGAATTCATGAATAATTCATCAATATAAAAAACCCATGATCTCCCTCAGAAAATTATACTCAAATCCAAATAACGTATCAATAGAAAAATTTATTTTATCGATTTTGTCCTTAGTTAATAGTCTGCAGTAATATTCCGTTAAAGTTTCAAACCGTGAATTCATTTTTAATATGTATTTACATAATTATCCTTCTTTCTTTCGCATTTCCCTCACATTTATTTTCATAAAAATTTATTTTTATTCAAAGACGCATTAGCCTAAAGCATTTTCAACAGCTAAAGAAAATAAAATTTCATTTTATGCTATACAATAGTGCTTGAAATAAGAAAAAAAAATGTTCACACCAATTTACCTACACTTTGTTAAGATATTTTTTTTCCAGTCATATGTTCGTCATTTTTGAAAGAGAATTGTGCCAGCCTGGGGCGATTTCTCCTAACAGTTCTTCGCTTTTTTCCTTCTCTACTATTTCCAAAATTCTACTTTTTATTGCTAACTATAAAGAAAAATTAATTATATCTATCCAGTCTTCAATTATACTAATGAAAAGGAGGGCTTTCAATTTTCTGAATAGCAAAAAATATGGTTGTAAATTAAAATAACTTTCTTTCAAAGACGAAATAAAATAAAACGAATTAAAAAGCTTATTTTGTCGTTTTTTAGAATTCGTTTATTGACAGAGTGTAACATTTCTTAAAAAAAAACCTTCTTTTTATTAAACCCAGTAGGTTTATGCATTTATTTACGTTTTTTGCTTGATGTAGAAGGAAGGAAAAATATTACAAATTTTTTACAATAATTGTTTTGCGTGAACGCAGTGAGGAAAAAATAAAAAATCTTTCTTTTTAAGGTATTTAAAATTGCTTAAAAAAAGAAATATTTACGGCAGTCATTAGTATGTTCGTTATATTATATGATTTGCAAATGCATAACGGAAATCCTTTTTTGAAAAGAGGTTATTTTATGTAAGAGACTGAACTGAAAAAAAAAGAGATTTCTGGTTAATTCTTATTACTGATATCTGAAAAATTTTAATGCATTTACAATTTACACAACTAAATGAAACGTAACTGTCTGCATTTATCACCACGACAAAATTATTTTAAGACTGTTTTCGAAGGTTCTGTTGTTCCATAAAATAGCGCTTTTTTACGTATAATCTGCTACTTTTAATACTGCTGTTAGTTTATCCTGACTTTTGGGTTAAGATTAGAATATCTATAGCCATTGTTCTCTATGATAATTGGTATAGCACAAATATAAAAAAAAAGCCACAGTCGCAAGTAAATGCAATTGGTATTACCTTTTCAACATAATTCATTTATTAAAAATGTGTTTAAATATATTTTTGAGTTTCACTAATCAATAAAACAAAGAGGTATACAAAACAAATAAAAATATACGAAATCCTTAATTTTTTTCTCCATTGAATCAATACATTGAAATTGCAAAAGATGATCAGCCACATTAATCACCAATACCTCAGTATGATCAGTAAAAAATACAATTGTTTATGACGTTTAAAAAATGTTCATTTGGTTTCCGTCTGATGATCGGAAGGTTACAAAATGCATGCCAAAATTGAATACTTGAAGATATGGCTGCCATGAACAGTAGCGGATTACTAAATTATTGTACTCAAAGCGGCGATCACCTACTTCGAAATTACTTTTCTTTGCTTGTTCTCGTGATTTTTTCAAAGCAATTATTTAAATAATATGTAATGTATGGAGTAACTATAAAAAAGTCCTGTGATTTTATTACTTTACGTGTGAGGCAGCAATTCCAAATTCAGAAATTTAAATGAGTTAATTGCTTTAAGTCTTAATTGGAGCATTTTGCATCTTAATAGCTGAGTTTATTTAGTTTATTGCATTTTAACTGCAATGGCATTTTTACTCAATTAACCAATATTTATTTTTAAACTATCGATTACTATTCTCTTAAATTTAACCGAACCAAGGTTACTTATGATCCACGTTTGGCACCATGATTACCTTTAAACTAAGAACTACTTATTTCTTTTTTTGAAATTTGATTTAAGTTTTTTTTGTACTTTCCAATTATTTGTCATCTAGAATTTAATAATTTTTAATGATATCAACAACGGTTTTAAAATAAGATAAGATAGTTTCTATAATTTTAATTTTATGATTCCTAATAAGTTCAAATTTCATTAAATGTTGGACTCACAGCGTTAAAAGGGATCACGTGGGATGAAAGGTAGCGTCTCTTATTTGGCACACGTTGCACCCCTATTGCCGGGATGAGCTATAAGTTCTTTTCTCAAATAAATACCAGTGGGCAGATGAACAGGTGAAATTGTATAAGATGAGACAATTAATTTAGTAAAGAATCCATAACTTGCATATGATCGCCCCTGCCATTAACTCCCTGGGAGTTTGAAGATGAAAATAGATTTGAAAAAAAAAATAAAATAGGCAAACCAAGAACAATTTAAATCACATTTATTTCTGGAATCTTCACTCATTTTCATTACCCGATGAGATCCTTCTAGCTAGTTGAATAGAGATAACATACCTCCTATACATTTTTAATAATCTATTTTGCATATTCGTTGATTTCTCTTAACATTTTTATAGTGAAATTCTACTCACAAAATTTTGCTAACAATTATTTACAAAAAGTAAACAGGTAATTGAAATAAAAATTAATGTACTTAAACAATGTCATTATTTTATTTATGAATTTATTTTTTATTTATACTTTAATTTAGTATTACTTCACTTTACTTCACTTTAAGTACCCAGGACTCTCGAAAAAAAAAAAAAAATAGTACATTGATTTTTAGTTTTAGTTTTCCCTAATTTTGAACAAAAAATGTAAAAGAAAAGGTTATTTATGTATAAAACAAATAAAACTGACGTTTTTTTTAGTATAAATTACTATACAGGGCAGTAACGTGAATAAAAATATACACTGTATTTCGCTAACAATGAAAAAAATCCAAAGGGAAAAAAGTAATTCTTTCTTTTTACTTTCTAAAACAAAGCCTTCCGTTCATTAAAAATGCATTCAACTTTTCAGGGGGGGAAACAGAAAAAAAAGGATAAAAATTCCTTTTATCCGCTTTTTCGACTTCTTCTATAAATATAAAGATATAAAATTTATAGCCAAACCGGTTAATAATTTAGTTGAATACAGAGGCGCATCGGTTTTAGGAGGGTATTAAAATTTAAAGGATTACGTGGTTCGGGTTTTGAATGAGCTTTCGGAGCATTATTTGGTTTTCGTTATTGAGTTTCCAATGCATCTCTAAATATCCATACTCGGAAGATAAAAACGGCCCCTTTTACCGTTTTTAGTTCTCGAAAAAATTTTAATTTTAGCTATCTTATTTTTATAACAAGATTAAGCTCAAGAAAAGTAATAATCTAAAAACAATTGAGTCATTTATTCTTGGTTTATGTTTTTTGATATAGGGGAGTCATTATGACTCCAAGGATTACTTTATTTTAAGAATCGATCTGAGAAGCTTTCATGCTGAAGTTAAAAAAAAATTAAGCTCACTTTTGGCTTAGACAAATCATAGTTTAAGATACTACAGAGTAAAAATAGATGTATTGTGACACCAAAAATATTGGCAACTACTTTACTATGATTGTTATGTCGTGAAGAAGTATGGTAGTTGGGATTTAAGTGTAGAGTAGTTGGTACCATCATTAGTGATCAGTACCTCTAAAATTTATAATTACTGAATCAAATCTTCGCCGAAACTTTGCCGGATGAAGCTTCGTTGACATTAATTTGCGTGTACAAAACTTCGTGTGGACAAAACTTTACACGGAAAAATTCTAAACTTAATAATTAACATTAAATTATAACTAATTTAAGCATTAAATTTATTCGAAATATTTTATATATTATAAATGTTTAATAAATTAGAATTCATAATTAACTTATTTTAATTTAAAAAACTAGAGGGCTCCGCCCCCTGCTCGCTGACGCTCGCCAACCCCCGGAGAATTGCTTCGCAATTCTTGCTTGGTTTGCTTCGCAAAACCAAGAATGCTTTGATTTCATATATTTCAATATTAAACTGAATATTAACTGTTATCATCGAAAAGAATTAATTTTCTTAAATGCAGAATAAGCAGTGTGTCAATATCAATATCACTTTTTTTCGTTGACTACAGTTCCTTCTATGTCCTATTTGTTCTTTAAATGAGCCAAAATTGTCAGAAATTAACATCAATGTGCAGATATAATCTTAATATGAAACTTGTTTAAAAAAAATGATAATCACAATAATACAGGCTTTGTCCCAAAGAAATGAATATATTTTTAACACATTTAATTCAATATATATATATATATATATATATATATATATATATATATATATATATATATATATATATATATATATATATATATATATATATATATATATATATATATATATATATATATATATATATATATATATATATATATATATATAAGAACAGGGTAATTTTTAAAAAAATATTTTAATAATATTCAGCAAAATAACTATAAATGAAAACATTAATTTTGCGGAATTAAAATAAACAATGCACCAATAGCATTTTCTTTACGCTAAATACATTTATAAATTTGACATTATATATATATGTTATAATATTTCTCTATATACAATATTGTTAATGACAGGATCATCTTTAATAAATATTTTAATGTTCTCCTTCGTTGTGCATCTTGACAATGCCACATATAATTGACCATGAGAAAAAATAGGCCGTTCAATATATAGCCCAACTTTATCGAAGGTTTGGCCCTGGGCCTTATTAATTGTTAAGGCATAAGCCTAACAGGAAATTGTCGTCGATAAAGCACAAATGGTAAGGAAGAATTACTTGATAATGTATTTAATTCTATTCTTGGAAGATTGACAATACTACCATTTTTATTACCAGTAGCAATTTGGCAAGTCAATACTCTTTTCCCTATTTTAAGAACAGTCAATCGAGTTCCATTGCAAAGGCCATCAACAATAGATATGTTCCTGATCAGCATTACAATGCATCCAACTTTTAATTTGAGCTGATGAGGTTTCAGTCCCGGGAAATTTATGGAGTTTAAATATTCAATAGAATACCTTAAAGTAGCTTCTTCTTCTCTCCCGTCTGATTTATCTACTCCATATAGTGTGGCCTTATCAATACTATAACTTATAACCTCTTCACCTGGCACACGTGATAAAATATTTTCATTAACTTTGTTAACTTCATCATTTTGCGGTGATAATTTGATGTGATTAATGAAGTTAGTATTAAGACAATCGATTTTTTCAAAAAACCAAGAAATGATATCTTTACAATAAAGATCAGGAGTGCTTGCATCAAGATGTAAAAGTTCTCCATTGCCAATTGTCAACAACCAATTGGCAAATTCTTGGTTACCAGCTTTAACTCTCATATTAATTGTCAAATGGAGGATTTCAAAAAACGGCCAAAGGAAAGAGTATTTTATAGTTTCATTAATAACCTGCATATGTGTAGCTTTTTTAACGACAAGTAACACTTGTCGAAAATCTCCACCTAAAATGATTATCTTACCACCAAATGGTATCTCATTAGCTAGAAGATCACGAAAAGTTCTATCGATCATTTCTATTGCTTTTCTGGGAATCATACTTGCTTCGTCCCATATAATAACGTCAACATTTTTTAAGCGAATCTTATCACATTTTTTTAAAATACAAATCCCATCGTCACTTAGATCAATAGAATGTAAGGTTCGCATAAGTCTAATTTTATTATAGCAGAGAATAGTTTAACTTTCATAAAAATAGGTGGCAACATTCAGAGATGTAAATAGAACGCTTCGCAAACGCATATATTTCGCTGTTATTATTTTTCATTAAATACTTTTACAAAGTATCTCTTCGCTTATTTACTGTATTGCATATTAATTAAATTCCTTGTCATTCAACTTTATCTTATATGCCGGAACCAGATTAAACTTACGAATTAACGTTTTAGAAAACAAATAATCAGATTAATCAATATATCAATACGAAATAAGTTGAGATGTTGTAAAACTGAAGAATGAAATTCTAACTATTTTGTGATTGTTTGCATCTCTGAAAAAGAAAATTCAGACTTGTAAATCGCTTTTTTAAGCTTGCCGTTTTCAGACATGTGATTGGCTGTTGTGAACGGCGGTTATTCTTCATTATTAACTGCAAAATCGTGCTTTAAAACTAAAATAAATAAAAATTTAAAATTATGTAAAAGATTTGAATGCCCTAAATGTCTTCCCTGAAAGATTCTGAATGAATTGATTCCTTAATCTTAGATTTTCATCACGTAGTTAAAAAGTTTTTCAGGGGACAAAATTAACTGCAAAAACTTTTTTTTAGAATAGAGAGATAGTCTGAAAACCCTGAATGTGAATTTAGAAAAAAGGCAATGTCTTAAAGCTTTTTAATTCATAATTAATTTAATTTCAATAAAAGCAGCAAAATTGTTGATTTAAATTCATTTAATAGTTTTCTAGTTCAATTTAAGAACTGGAATATAAAATACTTAATGTAAATTTAGAATATATATTATATATATGTAGATTGTATATATATATATATATATATATATATATATATATATATATATATATATATATATATATATATATATATATATATATATATATATATATATATATATATATATATATATATATATATATATATATATATATATATATATATATATATATATATATATATATATATATATATATATATATGTTATGCTCTACTAAACTAAGCTTTATATTTTTGTATGCTGACTTTAAAAATATGTTTAGATTTAAAAGAAGTTGTGAAAATTCATCTAACTCGAGAGTTGCTCTGTTAATCTGTAAATCTGTTTCACTGCGCGAAGAGTGCATTTGCAGGGAAGAAATAAGACAGCGTGTTTTACGCAAAAATGCGTTTTGGATTTTAAATGCTCCCTTTGTTATTATGAAATGTGGTGGTGATTTCAATTTGGAATAAAGTAAATTTTTTTTTTCTGGAACTGATAATCTGTATCATTGTATCTATGGTGCTAAAAAGCACCATAGATACAATGATAATTTATATTTAACTTATAATAGTTCAAATGTCGTAACTATTAACTATTTGAGCTTGAAAGACTGACGCAACAGCGAATGACGTGCTGTACACGTCGAAGAAAGAGATAACTAAGACGTTCGTAGTAGTCAGAAATTTTTTTTTTTGATTTCTAGAAGACATCGAATGCTTAAGAAGCTTTACCCCTTCTGATCGGGCTAATTTGTCTAAAGGATGGCGGCAGGGAGGGAAAATTCTAAAAATGCTTTTATTCATTTTTATTTAATTTTCACTAATAAACTTATGGTCAATATTTGCTCTGATTGTTTGTATCTTTTGTAAAATAAATGGCCGTTATCGAATCAAAATTTGAGATAAAAGGTATGCGTCATTTATTTATTTTATTTTGTATATATTATTTTATTAATTTAATTAATTTATTTTTTTTATTTTATTTCATTTTATTTTGTATATATTATTTTATTAGTTTTGTTTTGTATACATTGTTTCATTAATTTTGTTTTAATAATTTTTTATTTAAAATTTAATTTTATTTTTACATTTTTTTAAATTTTATTTTATTCAACTATTTTTTTGATAAATCTATACCAATACGATTCTGTAATCAGCATTTTCAGAAAAGCTGTTTAGTATTATGTACTTATCTTTGTTATAAATATCTTTGTTTGTGCGTAATTTGCCTAAAAAATGTTTTAATACCATCCAAATTGGTTTTCGTTATTTTAAGCTGTAATAAAATTCAATTTCAAAAAAATCTGAAAGTAGACAAATGCGTAGTTTTGAATAACTTACTCAAACCTGAAATCATCATTTATTGCCGGTTATTAAGAGTTTTCAGGAAAGTCAATAAAAGTTCTGAAAATCATCGTTCAGGCACAACCTATTTCCCCTTATCAAATAAATCGACTCATTTTAATTTATTCTTTTATAAAAGCTATAGAGTTCTAGAATAAAAAAGTGAAATTATTGAATGTTTGTTAAGAATGAAAAATAAAACATCAAGAATAATAAATAAAATTTTTTTTACTTGAAACCCAAGATGGCGAGGGTGTTTTAAATGTCTCGCAGGCAGTTGCAGTCAGTTGTTGCGGAATCTACAAATTTCTTGCTTGCGTAAGTGAATAGAAAGAAATTTTTGTATAAATATTCTTGTCTTCATCATAAATATTCAAATAATATTTCATAAAGAATATGATGCTATTATAGGCGTTATATATTTCCTAGCTGTTAAAATTTTCTCAGCTTCATAAAATTTAATTTTTGAATCATTCTTAATTTGATTTTAGTTAATTTAAACCAATTATTTAATTTTTATTGCATTTTATAAAAAGTATATAAATATTTTATTATCTTCTTAACAATCAATGCAGCCTCTAATTTTTTTCGTCATTTTCTTATAATTCACTCATTGTTCTGAATACTTTATAACAATTTCATTTGTAGATTGTTTCAAGTGTAAGCATTTTTAAAGGGGAAAAAATTCTATATTTAATGTCTCTTTCTAAATCTGCATTTTACATTTAAATGATAAAGCCAATCGTTAAAATCATGGATAAATAGTCTGCTGTTACTTTTTTATTTTATATATAGTCGTTATTATTTTCCCCTACCATACTGCAAAAAAGAATGAACAAAATTATCACTGTATGGTAAAATTTATAGTGTTTCTGCCTCTACGGAAACATAAAAAAACTCGGTAAATTTTACCGAAGCATTTGGGTCATAATTTTGGTAAAATTAACAATAGAATTCGGTTTTATAATGTGTGATAGAATTTGGTAAATACAGGAGAAGTTTGGTAATTTTATGATGACCTGATAATTTTACGATGGCATAAAAATAATTTATCCGTCATCATTTTTTTTCCTTCATTCACTATCATTCTTGTATTTTTTGCTCATTGTTTGGTAATTATTACCACACAATACATATAGCTATAGCATTGAGTTATAATATTGAAAACCAGAATTTTCCGTAAATCTGTACCATATGAACGGAAAATTATTAAATGAATGGCTTATGTACCATATATTTTGCTTTTATTAATCAGAATTTTATAAATTACCACAATACGGTAATTTTACCAGAATTTTTTTTCCGGGCACCAAACTTTAAATTCAAGCTAGCCACACGATGACCAAAGCATTTTTTAAAAAATCGCATAATTATGAATCGCATAATTATGGTGAATATTCAACTTTTCTGAGGATGAATATTTACAGACGCAAAAATTTCACATGAATCTTTGTCACATATAGGGATTTAATTAATCATTTGAAGGAATTATATTGCTCAATCTAACTTTGAGATGATTGGTTTCCTGTTTCAGCAAGTTGAGCCAACTCTTTTATGTTCAACCCTTCCAATATACTGCGCAAAAAATAAAACGTTTTTCAGCTGCAGCTTTACTTTCACGTAGTTTACATAATAAAATCACTTCATCTGTGGAAGAGACTTTTTTACCAAGCTCAGACAAAGATTTTCGTGAAAGATGACCTAAAATTGAAAAAACAAATTCCAGGAAAAACATGCACCAAAATAAAAGAAATTATTTTTAAAATTTACAAATGCTTCTGAAAACCTAAAAAAAAAACAAAGATCCAGAAATACAAAATAAGATATAAAAATTTCAAATTCAAACAAAATTTAGGCCTTAATCACCATAATAGAAGCCAATCAATAAATTTTAAAATAAAGTATAACTTGCCTTAAAATATATTTTGAATTACAAATGTTATTTTTTAATTTGTTTTAAAAAGGTATTTTTAAAGGTATCTTTAATAGTATATTCAATAATTTTTTTAAAACGCAATTTTATTTAAAAAGATATATTTTCTAAAAGACAACTAAAAGTATTATTTCCTTGTACTTCACTAAGCTAAAAAGAGAAAAAAAAGCAAAAAACTTAAAAATTTTAAGAAAAATAGAGCATGGAACACCATACCCAATCTCTGACAGGGTGTAGGTGTAGATGGAGTAATTTACCACGCCAAGTTGACGGAAGCGATCACTATTCCGGAAAATTGAGGATCATAAAATAAGAAGAAAAAAAAAGTTAAAAAAATAAATAAAAGAAAAACAGTCCTACCTTCAAGCGGTTTTTATCGATCAAATAATACGGACTCTGAGGATAAATATGAAATTCAGTTAAACCACTGTCATGCCTATTTATCTGTTTCGGATATCTGTAATATAATAAAAGTTATGGGGTGTAGTGTTCCTCTGCAAGATCATCTTTACGTGGAAAGAATGCAATGTCCAATTTCTGAGACTTAACGTATTGAAAGAATCGTTTGAATTTATAAATATAAATTTCATATTCTGTAACAGGCTCTTCGAATTTTTTATTTTATTTATATATGCTTACATAAGAATTTTGAAATGTATGAAAATGAAATTTTTGTGGTTTTTTAGATTATGGTTTTGCTGATTACCGTTTTTGTTTTTATGTATGATGCTCTTATGAAGAGTTAAAAATAAAAATACGATAGTTTTATTATGACGTTTCTGTTCTTTGCTTGAATTAAAAATCTCAGAGAATTTAATATTTTTTTTTATTTTAATCACTTAGTATATGAGATTTAAATTATATTCCGAAAATGAAAATATTATTTAGAAATATAAAATCAAATAATTATACTTCAGTGTTTTATTTTTATTATTATTACATTAAAAAATACGTTTAAATTTTTAAAATTTTTCGAATGTTGTCGGATATTTTTATAGTGAATTTCTTTACATTTTCGTAATAAAATAAAATCTAGTCTAAAATATATCATATGACTCAAACACAAAATCTTTACGCTCTTAAACCTTCTGAAAATTTATTTAAGTAAAATTTCTTACTTTTTTTAAAATTTTTTATTTGTAATAAAAATTTTCGATCCACGGGGGTAAATTCAATTATATAGTTGCATAGACAATCACATTAGAAAGGCATATGATTAGAAAAAAATTTTGAAATGTTATTTTTTAATAATAAAATTGTCCCAAATGCTATGGAATATTGTAGAAGACGGGTATCAATGAGCAAAAAGAGTTGAAAATAAAAAAAATTGAAATTAGCTTTTTTATCAAATTTTTCTTATTACAAAATATTCCTTTAATTTACATGTAAACTGAGATTTTATGTAAATTAGAGGTTAAAATGCATCAATGTTTGTTTAAAGAAAAGAGTAATGCAATCTGGTGAATATGTTTCTCAATGTCTAAAAATATTAGCTAATTCACTGTTATTTCTTAATATAATATATATGTTAATAATATACAGTGGCGCTCACGTACTTAAGGACTGTGTTCTCAAAATAAATGCGTCATTATATTGGATGAATATTATGTTTTGATTAAGATATCTATAATGACGAAATGACGAATTGTACCTTAGTTGAACTTCAATTTCATAAAAGTTTATTTAAAAAATATAGTATTTTGTTATGTTTCTTATACTTAAGGACAGTTTGTCTAATCATGAGTTATTGAATGATTACAATCAATTTATCGATCAATGTAAGTGTAATTTACTACATTATCTTTGTTTGATGATTTAAAACATTATATTAATATTTTTTTTCTTTCTTTTAGTACAAATTTCAACATTATTATGAGTAAAGGTAAAATGTTAGCAATGGACAGAGATGTCGAATAGATACTCTGAGAAAAGAAGGTTTAAGCATTAGAAAAATTGGTAGGCGGTTAAAATTAACAAAAACAGCAGTTTTCCAAGCATTGAAATCTATTCAAGTGACCAAAAGTATTGAAAAATCATCCCGAAAATCACGTCCTCGCAAAACTACCGAAGAAGAAAATCGAATTATTCATCGAATTTCTGAAGCTGATCGTCACAAAACCGCCCCGGACATCAGAAAAAAATTCGCTGATTTAACAGGCGAGCACGTAAGCAATGATACCATCAAACGGCGTTTAAATGAGTTTCGGCTTATGGGTCGCGTATGTAGGAAAAAACCGTTGATGTCAAAGAAGAATATAGCATCTCGATTAGCTTTTGCAAAAAGACACCGAAACTGGACATAGGCTGACTGGAATCGAGTTATATTTACAGACGAATCGAAGTTCAACAGAATGGGCTCAGATGGCAAAAGTTATGTGAGGTGTCGAGTCGGTGAAGAATTTAATGTACGGTGTACGAAATCAACTGTAAAAGGTGGAGGCGGGTCGGTGAAGGTGTGGAGTGCCATGACACGTTCAGGATGTGGTCCAATTCGCAAAATCGAAGGCATCATGGATCAGCATGTGTATGTGGACATTATCAAGACTGTTTTTCTGCCTTATTACAGGAAATTTCGCTCAAGAAAACCAATCATGCAAGCCGATAATGATGCAAAGCACACGAGCAAAACTGCGAAAGACTTCTTGTCAAGCAAGAAAATTGAAGTTTTGCAGTGGCCTTCCCAATCACCAGATCTCAACCCAATCGAGATGCTGTGGATAGATGTGGATAAATATGTGAAACAGCAGAAACCAAAAAATTTAGGTGATTTATGGAAATGTGTCCAAGAAGGCTGGGCGATACCTCCAGAGCGATGTCAAAGATTAGTAGATTCGATGTCTCGTAGATGTGAAGCAGTAGTTGCCGCAAAAGGCTTACCGACTAAATACTAGCTTGAAATCTTTATTTTTTGTTAAATTTTTTACATTGTTATTAATTTTATTAACGATTGAGAAATATTTATTTCGTTGTCCTTAAATATGTGTATTTTTTCTAAAATGTTACATAATTTAAGTATAACAGTTAGATAAATGATTTTCATTGTGAAAATATATTAAAAATAAGTTATTTGTTCCAATACATAATTATCAATTCAATAAACTTATGCGTGAACATTAAATTTGGGATTTTACTTTTCATAAAGACATGTCCTTAAGTACGTGAGCGCCACTGTACATGTTAATAATATGTATGTTAATAATATGTATGTTAATAATATGTATGTTAATAATATGTATGTTAATAATATGTATGTTAATAATATATATGTTAATAATATATATGTTACCGTGAGTGACCGAAGTTGGTGTTGTTGTTTCTACAGCTCTACAAAAAAAAATTAGGAAATAAAATATTAAGTGAATTTTTTAAGAATCGAGTAGTTTCTGTTAATTTTCTGGATTTTATGTTCATTTAATAAATTTTTGCAAGAATTTTTAAAGATAGCAGCTAAAAAGTCGTCAGCTAATTTGATGTTGTTATTGTAATTCGAAAACAACCGACTTTTCACTTGCTTTCTTTAAACTTTTACAAATAACTTTAACTTTTATTATAACTTTAAGCTTTTATAAGAAACACATTTTCAGATAAAATTTGTATTAAATGAATATAAAATCAGGAAAATTATCCAATTCTTATAAATTGCATGCAAAATATTTAATTTCTTACTTTTTCGTGCAGAACTGTAAAAAAATTGCTTTTTTTATAATTATTTTAAATTTTTCTTATTTGTTTTTATGCTTACTGTATAGTGAGTGGCATAAAGAGATACGTATAGTGAGGTGGAGTGACTTTAAATAATTTCTAAAATTGCTCTTTGTGATATTTAAAGTTCAAAACTGAAAAATATTGGTCAATATCTTGATATTTAATTTTTTTGCTTTATGTCATGGGAGTATAAAAAGAATAATGCTTTAATTA
Source organism: Parasteatoda tepidariorum (assembly GCF_982258835.1). Classification (NCBI taxonomy): domain Eukaryota; kingdom Metazoa; phylum Arthropoda; class Arachnida; order Araneae; family Theridiidae; genus Parasteatoda; species Parasteatoda tepidariorum. The sequence continues at coordinate 32,011,849 of NC_141757.1, read as the reverse complement.
ATTAATTTTATTGCCTGTATTTAATTGATAATTGATTTTATGATTAATCACGCATCATGCTTTCTCAAAATTAAAGATGCTGTTGGACTAATTCATAAAAGCTTGATTAAATAAAACTATTTTCTTTGTTGTTTATTTCGTCAGTAGGAAAAAAAAAGAAACTCCATGTACACTCAAATATATTGGAAAATGTTTTCATTACCTTAATATCTCTACCAACTAAAATTTGAGCTAAAAAAGGATGATTTCAAGTGTCAATGAACTTGAACTGTAAATCATTTAAAAAAAGGACTGATTTTTCTTCTAATATTCTTCACTATTGAGTTAGGGACAAAAATTATCGATCTTTGTAACAATTACATAGTCGATATTTATAATCATGAATTAATAATTATTGAAATTCTCTATAATATCGTAATTGGCTATAATCGATATTTTGGATAATCTACTATATATTAACCGACAATTAGATATTCCATAACTATCGTGAACAAGATATGTTTTGCATTCTTGTTAATAGATTTCAAATATCTTTATAGTGATAATAGCGTTAATCGATATTTCCTGATATATCGCAGTTCTCTAGTTTTCTCACACAAAAACATCTGAGTTTTTTCCTTTCTGAAGATTTCGTAAACTGATTCCAAATATATTTGTCATGTTTATTTCAAAAGTCAAGTGCGTTCAACAATTAGATTTCTAATCACAAAAACTATTACAATTTTTTTAATAACTTGGTTTATATTATTATTATAAATTGTAATCTTTCTCTCGATAAAAATACATTTTTAGTTCAACAGCGAAAGTTCAAAGTTAAGACTTTCTTTTGAAAATTTCAGAATCAAGACATTGATTTCCTATTCTTCGAATTTGAAAATATTCTTTTGGAAGATAGAGAATACAAATTTGCAAAAATTCTCTTTTGTCTTTTATGATGCGAGACAATGAAGAAATATCTTTTCATTCGAAATGATATGATTGATTATTGAGACTCGAGAAATGTATGATATCTCAATTTTTTAGATAATAAAATCGTTTTCTTCGAAATTTACCTGTCAGAAATTCTCTAGAACGTTTCATTGCTTATGGTAATAAGCATGATACTAAAGGGTAGGTAAAATATTTATTGCTTCTTTTGAAAAAATACCATTCCTCCAATAATGCCTATATTATATATTGCTGAAAAAGAGCAACATACTATAATGATACCCGATTTTTTTTTGAATCTTCAAAAATGATGGATTAATTTTTGACGAAAAAAATTTATTTTGCTTTTAATTAGTTACTAAGGTAGAATGAAGTGCATATTTGGGAATAAAATTTCGAAATTTTGTCATGATACCGTAGAGCTAAGGCATAAAAACAATTAAATTGGATAAATTTACTTTTCAGTTTTGTATTTTTTACTAAATGGGTAGTATTAAGAATTATAATTTTAAAAACAGGAATTACCAATAACCCGTTACCATGTGAAAAAAAAGTAAACAAAGGGTTTTAAAACCATGTATTTTGGTTTTATTAGCCAGAATTGTGTTTTTTATTAATAAAAACGTATAATTGATTTAAAAAGGTATTTTTTTAACGCAGTTAATTTTAAACTTAATAAACTAAGGCTATTAACTGGTTTTTGTGTATGTGATAAATTACAATAAAAAATTTTATCTTTCTGACCAGCTAGTGGGATCAAATCTCAACTAAAACTCTGTGCATGGCTAAGAGATCGAAGTTCATTAATTTTATTACAATTGCAAGTAAATTTTATTGACATTCCTCTGTTAAATAAAACTTGTTTTAAATCAAAAGTTGAACCACTTTTTTATTAGCTAGGGAGATTAAATATCAACTGGATCACTGTGTCTACTTTCAAAACTAATTACATTTTTTCAAATGTCGCGTTCAAAATTGTTTTTATCTTTATTTCCTTTTTATTTTAAATTTCGATTACTTTTTGATGAGAGAAAACTAACGGGAACACAGAACTACAAAGGAGAAAAAAATAAAATGATAATTTCACGAAACTAAATTGGCGATAAAAACCTGTCTTTAATTTGGAAACTGTGGTACTTTATTGCCAATCAAAATGTTGAGAATTTTTCAGAAACAAACTACTGAAATCGGGAGTGGTCAGAATAAAATTATTGATATGCATCTAACTCTTTTTTTCTTCCCTGCCAAGAAAGGTGTGCATCGTACGCCATGTTTCCAACGCTGTAGTTATAGGAGAATCAACTATATAACAACTGCGTTAATGCCTGAGAGGGCGGTACTGTTAGTTCTATTTTCCTATGCGAAGTTAGCAGTGTGCTTGTGTTATGTTTTTCACATTGCACTGTGTGTGCATGATATTTACTTTACAATTTATGCTTTAATTTAAATTTTATTTGATGGTAACTGTTTTCGTCTTCCTCAAGATCAGCAAACAAAAACGAAATATAATAAAATAAGAATTTTAGAATTTTTATATTTTATTCTAGAAAATAATATGTTTTCTTCACATCTAAAACAAAAATGTAGAGCTTATCACTTTCGCAATTACCCTTTTCCTGCGAAATTGAAAATAATGCGTCTGATATTTTTCTTTTCTACTCTGTGATAAGAACAGAATTCTATTATGATTTTTTTGTCAGATTTTAATATCGAATTCCTTTCATTTAATTATTTCTATTTAACAGTTAATTAGTCTTTAATTTATGGATTACAAACACATAATTGTATAAGCATTCACATAAAAACAAGCTTAAATATTCAAAGAATATTCTTTGCTGTTAATAATAACACACAGTACAAAACTATGATATTTACTTAGATTTGTGAATAATTATCTCTCTCCATGAGCGTGTGCTAGATAAACATTTTGTTTCTGGATTTTCTCAAGGGTAGTGAAAACCTTCTTTTTTTTCTACTTCTTTCGCTTCGCAACTAAAAATTTGCTTTCAGGCGTAAAATTTGGTAATGAGATGCAGTGGGAGCGAAACAAGAATAAGAAGAGAGATAGAGAGAGTAACACGACGCCAAAGAAAATCGACGACTAAGAAAAGATTCAAAATAATAAATCGCCGTATATTCGCCAATGGTTCGGTGAAACTGAAACACACACACACAAGCCCCCTACTTTATGTAAATGATGGATAAAATATGGCTGGTTTCTTGCCAGCTTAGAACAATACACATTGTTAGCAGTTGGCAGATAAGCCGAATACGGGGTGCACTTTTGTTTCATATATTTTTTACTCTTCGTGAATGGGATGTGTTTACGATTTGGAAAACGGCGCATAGTCGTTAAATTTTTATTTTATTTTATTTGAAAGAATTGAAGTGAAAGTTAGTTCGGAGCAGAAAAACGTTGTGATGGAAATTTACGTCAAATGACTTTTTTTTTCCTTGATATTTTTGGCTGATTCACATATGTTTGAGTATATTTTTGAGTCTTGTTATTTTTAAAATATGAGAATCGAAAAAGAGCTTTAAAAGGATATTTTTAAAACCCCATTTAATTTAAGACTAACTGAATGCTCTTTCTTCTTACCATATATAACAGTAAGTAATCAGTAAATCAGTAGTGAAATACGCTAAGAAATCTTGGAGAAAACTAATTGGCGAAACCGACAACCAACAAAAATAATATAAAGTTAAAATATTTTTTTTTGTTTTTAAAAATCAGGCAATAGCTTCAATAACAAAATTTTATTTACAACAATTAAGCAATAGCTTCAATTAAAATATTTATTTACAACACTCAGGCTATAGTTTCAGTTACAAAATTTATTTACAACATCCAAGCAATAGTTTCAATAACAAAGTTTATGTACAACGCTCAAGCAATAACTTCAATTACAAAATTTATTTTCAACAATCAAGCAATAGCTTCAATTACAAAATTTATTTAAAACACTCAAGTAATAGCTTAAATATTGAAAAATTTATTTTCAACGATCAAGCAATAGCTTCAATTGCAAAATTTATTTGTAACAACCAAGCAATAGCTTCAATTACAAAATTTTCTTACAACAATCAAACAATAGCTTCAACTATAAATTTATTTACAACAATCAAGGCCAATTGAAATTAAAAATAAGCTAAGTTAAAAGCAATAATAATAAAAAAAGTGCTAATACGTGTTAGAAAAATGTAAAAAATCGTCACACCATTATTGAGTCCAATGTTGATTAATTATTTTTGGTAATAATAACTAAATAAAGCAAAATAATAAGCTATGTTTTCTAAGTACTACAAGGCAATATTAATAGAGACATGGCATCAATTCGTCAAGAAAAGAAGTAAAAAAATCACCTATTATTATAGACGTCAGTAATGCTTATTTAATTATCGTACGATTCACTAATGGTATTATATTAATTGGTGCAGTTTTAATAGTTACCAAATGTGCAATAGGTAGAATGCATTTCATTAGCATATTTGATATCTATTATACTGAGATGTTTAAATATAGTTACAGTGAAAATAGTTTTTTTCGGTCCCTTGAAGGGAGTAACGATGAAATCACGTGATCGTATTAAATTTTAACTATCATGAGTTGATCTCGAGCAACAGTATCAAGCCAAATAATTCAGAATGCAGTTACTCTTCATTTTCATGTGGTGAACTATGAAAAAGCTTATTTCGCTCACACTTTGATTTGGGTTCAAAATTAAAAAAGTTCTCCGACAAAATCTGTATAATAAACGAAGAAATATTGATTACAGAAATGATAAAAATATTTTTTAAAATAATAATCATATATAATAATAAAGATATTTTATAAATAGAGAAAAATAATAAGCCATCTAACGCCGAAGTTTCGAATTATTGAATTTTGATACATTGAAATGTGAATTATTTAATCTAATTTGGATTCGAAATTCACAAATTTTTCCTTTATCGCTGTTTTCTACAAGCGTTTTTTAACATCTTTTTTTTTAATTAAATTTTTTTTCAAGCTTTGGTTTGGATTGGATTCTTTATTCTTAAATTTTTTTTTTACTAAGTTATCAAAGTTATAATTTTTTTCTTCCGTTTGAAGTATAAAATTTATGGATAAAGATAATACACAAAAACATATCTTTCGAGCACCATTCATTACATTCACAAGGGAAGTAACCCCTCTTCATTCTAAAAACAAAATATTTTCCGTTCTCAAAACTTCCAGAAAAGTTCTTCGCCTCTTGCTCTTTTTGTTCTCGTTTAGTAAAGTACTGAAATGCACAAAGTCAATAAAACTCTCCTCCACTCTTAAGTGTGCTCCCCTCCCCCCCCTCTTCACGCTTGGCTGAACTCTTGTAACGACTGATTTTAAGTGTTTTCTGTCCAACACTTAAGACGTTTCCTTAAAGAAATGCCTGTCTATAAGATACGGTTGTAAGAATTTCATTAGCTTAGTTTTCGGAGGGCGCAGATGGGACTTTTTATTCCTTTTCTGGTTCAATTCTACTGAAATTTACAGAAACTAGCCTCCACCCACCCCTCCCAAGTTTCAGACTTTTGCCCAGAGTCATGAAAGAGGCAGCTATTAGTTTGCTAATGAAACTGTTTATTTAGAAATGTGCGTTTTTTAAAATATCATTTCTGAAATTATTGGTGATCCCAGCTTGTTTATGTGATTGGTAGGTTTTTATTTTTTCCTCGATTTATTCGGGAAGTAGAAGGCGTTAGTTTATGTTATAACCGGGATTAGGACTCGGAAAACTTAATAGAATCGAGGGAGAAATTATTCATGGCATATTCTCCTTTAACTTACCTAAGTAATTTAAAATTTAAAGTTTAATGGCATATTCTCCTTTAATTTACCAAGTAAGTTAAAGTTTAAAGCTTAATGGCATATTCTCCTTTAACTTACCTAAATAACTTAAAATTTAAAGTTTCATGGCATATTCTCCTTTAACTTACCTAAGTAATTTAAAATTTAAAGTTTCATGACAGATTCTTCTTTAACTTACCTAAGTAATTTAAAATTTAAAGTTTTTAGAAAAAGTGAATTCAGGTGAACCTATAGAAAATCATAAAGTTTCAAATGCTGAAAAAAGTTCATAAATATTAATTTAGATTCAATATCAAAATCTAGAGTGTAATATAAAAATTGCAGCAAGTATCTAGACTATAATATCAAAACAAGTAAACAAGTTCAAATCTAGAGTATAATATCAAGACGAAAACAAAATACGAAAGGATTACGCAGTGAAGAAGTTCTCTTGTAAAGATTCATTTGCATTTTGTGATTTGAAAATATTTTTTTTAACATTTAAAATTACATGGTTTATTCTAGAGTTTCAGGAAATTACATTTCTCTAAACTTTAAATTTTGAAATACCAATGAAGGAGTAAATGGAATTCGCCATTGAAATTTCTTCCATGGTAAAGCGCCCTCTTAAAAAACTCTTAAAAATGGCAATAAATATACAACAAGCCTTAAAAAACGATTTATGCTCTTTAAATTTACGAAAACTGATTTTATACTTAATTTTATTTTTTTAAAAAAAACTATAAATCTTAATTCACATTTATAAATTTAATACAAAATAAAGGAATAACTTAAATATATTTGTAATTTCAGAATAAATTGATGTGGAAATAAATAAACTATATAAAAAAAGAATTTATTAATCTTTAGTTACAATCTTCATCAACATCGAAATTGCATTATATTTTCAGTGTTTTTTGATATGTGCAATCTATTTCAAAAAATCAAGTTAGACTGTATTTTTGAAATAAAAGAATATTTTTATACTATCAACTTTTTTTTTTAAATAAACAGGAAATAAAAAAATACTTCTTAAGCAGATGACTTTTTACATTAAAATAAGTTAATTGAGATTATTTTTGAATTATTTGTTTTATAAATATGTCTATTAAATATCAAAAAAAGTTTTTTATTAAATATAAATTCTGTTTGCTAAATATTTTGTTTAATAAATAGAAAAAAAGAGAATTTAAATATTTAGAAACGGCATGTTTACTAGAAAATAAAATGTCGTTCATTTGTTTTGTTGTTTATGTTAGTTAAACACGAAAAAAAGTGCTTAACTACTTTTTCCCGTTGAAAATTTAATAATGAACTAGATAATACAAAAATTTCGTTTGCTTTAAAAACTATAAAAATGGAAGAAGTCTAAATGATTCGCATGCTTAAAAGACTCTTGAGAAAAATAGAGGAAAACAAAAGAGATATGAAATAGAAAACGAAACAGAAACGAAAAAATAGTAAATAACATAAGGTTATAAACAAAACTTGAAGAATATAAGGTAGCTGAGAGTGAAACAGAAAACCCAATGCAGGCAACGAAAAAATGTAAAATAGTAAGTAAAGGTGAAAAAAATCTAAAACAACCATAGTGGGTTAAAAAATACAAGCAAATTGTAAAAGCAAACTTGCCGAATTTTTCTGTCTTTAACATTTCAGACGCAAATGAGCTATTACATTATTAAGTATATCTCTCTGCATCCTTCTGATTTATATATATATATATATATATATATATATATATATATATATATATATATATATATATATATATATATATATATATATATATATATATATATATATATATATATATATATATATATATATATATATATATATATATATATATATATATATATATATATATATATATACATATATATATATATATATATATATCTATATATATAAAAATCTCTTGTCACAGTTTTAGTGGTTAAACTCCTCCTAAACGGCTTGACCGATTTTGATGAAATTTTATATGTATATTCAGTAGGTCTGAGAATAGGTTTATAACTAATTTTTTTTCATTTTTTGGACAGATTTAACGTATATTTTAAATATATCTTTATTTAATCGTATTCGGATCCAAACTAGACGTGGAAACATAACAATTAAAAAACAATATTCAAGCACGTTGCAACAAGTCATATTAAACTCTAATACTTATGCACGCCCTTAAAGGAAGAGCATCAAATATATTTGCAAGTATGTGTATAAAGGCAGTGATATAGCAGTATTTCGAGTTGAAAATACCAATGTGACAGCTCTTCCAGGGAATTGGGTATAATATAAAAAAAACACAACTACTTCCACTTAGTAGGAATAACATTTACCATGACGCAATGCTAAATTCTATGCCACTATCCACATAAATGCCACTATCCCCATAAATCAATTATTAATCAAAAATCGAATATCAATTACTTTTCTTTATAATGCAATAAAATCTGGCGAGCAGCTATTTAAACGATCAAACACTTCGTTTGTTTATTTGTGGCTTGAAGGTAGGCTCGCAGAAAATGCCGTTCATGGGTTAAATTTAGTAGGAATAACACAACCTGTGACGTAGGCTATATTATACCCAATAACAACGACGAAATAACGCTGTACCAAATAGGCCGGTTCATCAGCTCCAATGAAGCTGTTTGGCGTATCTTTGGATTCCCAATTCATGAACGGGATCCAACCGTTAGTCATTTTAGCCGTTCATCTTGAAAACGGTCAGAGCGTATATTTCACGAACGAGACAGCGATTGACCGAGCTACAAATCCACCGAAAACTACACTCGCCAAATTTTTTGAATTGGGTAATCGTACGGATGCTTTTGGTGCCGTTGCACAGACATTACTCTACTCAGAAGTACCACCCTATTTCACACGGGTTCAAAAAAATGGATAATACGCAAGCAAGGCACACCGGTTGATGCATGTCCCGGTTTATTCAAATCAAACGCCTTGGGAGAATATTTACAGTTAATTCAAGGCAGATTGAGTGCTTTTATTTTCGACTGTTGTTGGTTAATGTCACCGGCTCATTGTCATTTCAAGATATACGTAAAGTCGATGGACATCAGCATCCAACGTATAAAGATGCATGCCTTGCACTCATCTTGCTGGAAGACGACAACCAGTGGGAATGTATGCTTGCTGAAACAGCATTGAACTGTACTGCAAAGCAAATTCGTCTACTATTCGCTATAGTATTAACTACATGTTTCCCGGCCTGTATAGAAACGTTATGGGATAATCACAAAGATTCGATGACTGATGATATACGGTATCAACATCGCACACGTTGCAACGATCTAACGATAACATTCAGCGATGCCATGTACAATGAAGCACTGATTGCTATTGGGGATCTTTGCATTATTATTGCCAACTTGCCACTCAGTCATTTCGGTATGCCTTCGCAAAATCGAAGTGCATCTGATTGATTAAACACTGACATGAATCGTGAACTTCAAAGCAATACGATAGAAATAGCAGCGATCGTTACTCGCAATGTTCCACTAATGAATGAGGAACAAAGGAACATTTATGACCGCATTATGCTGGCAGTTTCGGCAGGACAAGGTGGATTTTTTTCCTGATGCACCAGGTGGAACTGGCAAAACATTAATTATTTCGCTAATTCTCGGTGAAATACGATCAAATAATGGCATCGCGATGGCCGTTGCATCATCTGGCATTGCTGCAACTTTATTGAACGAACCAACGAATTGAATCTGTCGATGCAACAGTTATTGCCAGGTAACTTGGTGACATATAAATCCGTTGATGCAGTTTGCGATCCCATTGAAGCTGCAAATTTTCCAACAGAGCTTTTAAACTCATTGGATTTACCTGGCATATCACCGCATAATTTAGTACTCAAAGTTGGATCTCCAGTTATTTTGCTTCGTAATTTGAACCCACCACGGCTGTGCAACGGCACGCGATTTGCCGTTAAAAAATTTATGAACAACGTCATCGAAGTCATTATTTTAAATGACAAATTCCGGGATGAAAGTATATTACTTCCACGAATCCCTATGATACCCACAGATGTGCCAATTCAATTTAAACGCGTTCACTTCCATATAAGACTGACATTTGCAATGACAAGGTCAAACAATGTCAGTTTGTGTCTTAGATTTGAGCACACCATGTTCTTCACACAGACAATTATACGTGGCATGCTCTCGAGAGGGCAAACCACCCAGTTTAGTTGTGTTAGCTAAAGATGGAATGACAAAAAATATTGTATACTCCATTGCACTAAGAGATTAATATTGTTGACTAATATTTTCAGAATTCGTTGTATATATAATTTATAAAAAAAAGTTACAATAAATTAAAAAAAATATTATTTGGTGTGTTGTTATTTTTACATTCCGTCATCGTTCATAGCGCTCCATGCCTCTTCCACTCATATACCACATACGCACACACTTACAATAAATAAGATATATTTTCATACTATAGAAATAATTCATGTGGCAAAACAACGTTTGCCGGGTCAGCTAGTATATATATATATATATATATATATATATATATATATATATATATATATATATATATATATATATATATATACATATATATATACATATATATATATATATATATATATATATATATATATATATATATATATATATATATATATATATATATATATATATATATATATATATATATATATATATATATATATATATATATATATATATATATATATATATATATATATATATATATATATATATATATATATATATATATATATATATATATATATATATATATATATATATATATATATATATATATATATATATATATATATATATATATATATATATATATATATATATATATATATACACTCTATAACAAAAAAATTGACACACTAACAAGGAGTTGTCCGATTGAAACAAAAATTGGTGGATGGGAAGACAATGTACAGAATAAATTATTAAAATTTCAGAACAATTGAATAATTTATTGCAGAATTACGGTAACAATTTCAATAAGGTGTTGACCCGCCTCTAGCCGGGATACAAGCTGTCACACGGCGTGGCATAGACCGATAAAGCTCCCGGATGGTCTCTTGCGGTATTTCCTGCCAAATTCGATCCAACCGCCGAACGAGGTCATCAACATTCCGTGCCAGATGCAATCACCTTCCCATCATATCCCAGACATGCTCGATGGGAGAGAGATCTGGTGATCTGACAGGCCAAGGAAGAGTTTGACAAGCTTGCTGTCAGTTCACAGCAACACGTGCCGTATGTGGTCTGGCATTGCCTGCTGAAAAACCAGCCCAGGGAGCTGCAAAAGGAACGGTAGCAAAACGGGTCTTAGGATGTCGTCGACGTACCGCTGTGTGTACCTGTGTGTAAGTGTACCTCTAATGACGACCAAAGGGGTCCGGCTGTCAAATGAAATGGCACCCCAGACCATAATGCCTTGTTGAGGGCCGGTGTGGCGCGCAATAGTGAAGGCAGGATCCGCCCTCTGCCCTGTGCGTCTCCAAACACGTCTTCGATGATCGTCAGGACACAGTTGGAAGCGGAATTTGTTGATAAAGACTCTACGGCCCCAGTCGGCATCATTCCAGCCTGATCTGTTCAAAACATTCATGCATACGAAATTTCAAAGCAATCGGATGATTGCTTCTTGGTGCGCTGATTTTTTTGTTATATATATATATATATATATATATATATATATATATATATATATATATATATATATATATATATATATATATATATATATATATATATATATATATATATATATATATTCTGTACAAATTCTGTTTTCCAAATTATAACCGACAAGTGTGTTTTTCAAAATGAAAAAAGATTTCAGTTGATGCTAATAAATGCACTATTCAATTAATTATGCTTAAAAACAATGTAGGTCATGGTTAGTATTTTGAGAGGCAAAACCAATCAATACACAAAATACAAAAATAAAAATATTAATTCTATTTACAAAATTACACAGGTAAAATTTTGAGGTAGAAAGAAATTAAGTAGGTGCTAATAAATACGCTATTTAATTGATTATATCTTAAAAATAATATAAAATAAGTTTTTTATGTTAAGAAATAAAAGACAGCATGTACCACGCTTAATATAAAGAATTTCATTTACTTTCTCTTCTTATACAATGTTACATAAATTGTATATTAATACACCAATATCCACTCAACTTCGTTAACAATCTTTGTATGAATGTTCATAAATTCAGTCACTTTTAAGGTTGCAGGGTAAACTATATTCTTTGCCTTTGGGTGAGAAAGAAGTTAAATGCGTCAGTGGATCTGGAACCTTTGGAATTAGTTTGATAGGGAATATTTCATGACCTTAGGGTGCTTACAAGCTTAAGTGATCATAAAACCTTGGATAGAAGGCGAAGAAATTTACGATCATGTCCAGCTATTTTCCCAAGTCCCCGGGGTGTCGGTAGACTCTATCGACCTATCCACACCTTGAGCAGCCTTCATAACCTCGAGATATATCGAGTTGTAAGTTGTTTTCATAAAAGTTTACACACGGATATGCAAGTGAAAGTGATTGCAATATGAATGCCATGGAAATAAAATTTCAAGTTTTTTGGATTCTGTTTTATTTTTTTATATTTAATTTCAGCTGAAAAATTAGTTTGATTTATAAATTTGTAATGAACTTAGATTTTCATACTCTTTGCACGAGTTACACTTTTAATTATCAAATTATTTCTCGGAATTTCATGCCCTAGGATGCAATCTTAAAGGTTCACAAAATAAACTTTTAATATGTTAATTTGTTAGTGATATAGCGAAATTAAGTTAAAAATTAAACGTACTTTCTCTAAATAAACATGTCCTTTTTTTATTGATAATTGTTGATTTTTAGCTCTTAAAAATTGGATCTAACAGTTTAGTATAAGGAGCAATAGAAAGTTATCTGTTTCATTTATGCTATTTTTGCGGTTTGGGTTTTTTAAACTAATTTGGCTACTACTCTTGTCTACTATTGAAAAACTACTCCTGACTCACAAGTAAAGCACCCGAAAAATCATTCACAAATCAAGCCAAATATTTTCAAATAGTTAGTTTTTATTTATTTTTTGTACTTATTTTTTACTTTTATTTTGTTTAATTTTATTATTATTTTTTGCTTATGAAATAGTATATACAAAACATTTTGTCTATTTCATATTGGTTGCAGAGTTATAAGCTATTGAAAATATAAGTTCGAGCATAATGTTTTTTTGGAATCACGGAAATTTTGCCAAATGCTTAATAAATACATTTGGATAAATGACGGTTTCAGATGATTAGAAAAAAATTAAATTTATAATTCAGCAAGTAAAATTTATTATAAAAATGTTCGGAACTCGTTAATCAAAGCAATCTTATTTTTAATCTAATATTATTATTTATACTTTTAAATTTAGGGTCTTCAAACGCAAATATTATAATTTCCGATTAAGAAAAAAGTTTTTAAATGAAAGTAACCTTTTATATTTCTTAATGCTGTATGTATGCTTAATGGATTAAACTTGAAGGCGCAATTAAGTTAAAAATTGAGTTGAAAAACTCGATTCATAGTTATTTTAGAAGATTTTTAACATAATATTTATCTTATAATTAAATACTGTTTGGATACTAAAAATAATTTTTTCATGCAATTAAAGTTAAAAAAAAGCAAGATTTAAATATTTTTAGCAATTTTGTAATTCTTTAATAATATATATATATAATATTTGTAATTTTTTCTTATCATACAAAATAAAAAAAATTCAGGCATTTAAAATAACTCTCTCATTCTTCAACTTTCGATGGATGTTCTAATTAAACAATTGGCACTACATTTTCAGAATTGTAGTTACCCTCATTAATTTGAAGGTCAAAAATCAGAAAACGTCAAAAATAGATATATATTTAAGACATTACGTACTCTGTTTCTATTTTAAAGGTTAATTACAGAGAAGCAAATTAAACAGGCACAAAAATAGACTTGGTAGTTCTGAGCTACAAAATTTTTTAAGAAAATGGTTTTCAATTAGTTTAAACCAAGTTTGACAGGAAAATGCTTAGCTCATGAACTTCTGTTGCTCGTAGGTTTTAAAAAATTGTTCTGATATGGAATGAAGTATTTTTTGGCATAGTTCATCTCTGTTACATTGCAAAACGTGATTATTTAAAATTAATGAAACTTTTTCATTATTGAGAAACTATTTTTTGAGCAACCTTCTCAGTGAATAGTGCGCCTCACTGACGAAGTCACTACCCTGCTTTATTTAAGGATACGAATTTCTTTTCAAGAATTTGGTTTCATGCGACATATCGACTAACCTAATTTTTAGGTAATACAAAAAAAAAAAAAAGACAGTGTGAGAGAATTTAAATCATAGCTCGGATTCAAACTTAGCCGATAAGTGAAAGCAGTAATCTAGAACTAGAATCATTCATCAACTAGAATCACCTAGAACCATTCCTTCGTATTGAGAAGGATGAGTTTATAAAATCCGATAAAACATATCAGAGATTTCAGTAACTGCACTGAGAAGACACGAGGAAGATTTAAGAGTTCGACTAATGTTGAAAATCACGTGATTTCACAATGATTTATCAAAACTTACACCTACTTTATGTACATATATATTCCTTAAATGTCAGTTAAATAAGCTAATATGCTTAATAACTTAGTTTAAACACTTCGAGAGTCGTATTAAGTTTATATATGGTTGTCATGCTGATCAGAATTAATTTTCGTAGAATGAACAGTAATACGTAATATGCAAGATTAAGGAGGAAAATGAGAAAGATAAAATTTATTAATTCTTTATTAAGCTTTAGATATATGTAACACAATAATATGCTGTAATTTCATGTAAAAAATATATTTTATAGTTCTCCAGCATATGGTATCTTTCAAAGCAGTCTCCAATATGAAGCACTGGTTTTTGAGAACCATTGTAGAAAAAATAATTAGTCTGTCGTCTTCCTCCTTTAATTTTTCTGTTTGAACATACAGAAGAATCTTTGCTCTTTACATCTTCACAGTGCCGTAATGTATGCAGTTTGCCATTAAGCTGTGACTAACATCTTTGCAGTGGTGGCTGAGATCAGACATACGACTGGAATGATAAAAAAGTGTTGGTGGCTGAGGGTAGACGTAAGACCGCAAAGGATTAAAAACAACATTACAACGTTTTTTTAAAATTTTTTTAAAGAAATATTTTATAAAAATTTCTACCCTCTCCGGATTGAAACACTTTCATTATTAGGATAAATTATTCATCATTATTAGGATAAATTCATCAAATCCTTTTTAAGATAAATTCATCAAATCCTTTAGCGTTTTTTTAATGAAATATTATTCCATTCACAAAGCATTATGTAGTGTATCTACCACTGCAAAAATATAATTCCAATTCACTAGTATATAAGACATGTTAACTCGATTGACTGGGAAAACGTACGTGAACGTGATGATTGCATTGACCTTTCGTTAGTAGCATTTAGGCCTGTCCGACATGTTAATGGCGGTCATTTGCGTTTGAAACCGATCGGTCGAAGCATGTTTCGCATGTAGGAGTCTGGCTTTACTAACATCTATTGTCCTTCGGGTCATGGCCAGTTTAGTTACTAGCGGAGACTGGAGATGTTAATTATGAATTCGAGATAAGTAATCTTAAAAGCAGCGAGATGTTTTCTTCAAGCAAAGCACAGTGGACCTCATTTTTGATGATTACTCTCAACTCTTTTTCAAGTCACCACAGCTTTTCCGCACCATGGCAATGTGCCATTTTTCTCCCCACTTCAACTTTAGCATTATGCTTTTCACCTTAGGGCTTCACCTCAACGATACTTACTTCATGATGAAGGGGTAAAGGGCCATCATGGCCTCAGGGACCCCGACCAACCCACACGACTAAGACTAATGACTGGGAAAAGACTGGGGACTCGAAGAGACTCGAAGACTGGGGTACCTTTTCATAGATGAAGTTTGACATTGTCGATATTTACTATCCCCACATTAGTGAACTTCGGACGAGATGTGAACACGCCTACTTTGACAGAAACGCCCACTTCGATTTTAACACGCCTACTTCGATGGTTGGTCCGCTTTGAACAGTTGACTTGCTACTTGTGACTGCGTCATTGTCCTCCTCACACTGTTGCTTCTCAGTCTCGATCACACACAACGTATGCACTCGACTTCTAAAGGCAACACAATAGCGACCACGACCGTAAACTTAATACAGCTCTCACAATCAGCACGCAAAAAGTAAAGTGATCTTAATACAGCTTTCTCGGCTTCTCACAAAACATCAATGAATCAACTAGTGGTATCCCTTTATCGAATTCCATCACAGATATAATTCTGGTGGGGGAGTACTGTAGTGTATCTACCATTACAAAAATATAATTCCAATTCACTAGTACAGTGATTCTCAACCTTTTTTTTTGTGGCGGCACACTTATAACGATTTCAAAATTTGACGACACACAATGAAAAAAAAATAGTGTAAAAGTTGTTTACTTACCAATAATACACTGTGTTAAATAGTCTGTGATAATTATTTTGAATGTGAAATAGAATAATATGTAGGACAAAAGCACGTTTATTAAGGGATTAATTATTTCTTTCGACTAATTTTTTATTAGTTAGTAACAGTTATCTATTTTTTCTGCCAGTTATTAATTGTTAGCTTGTTTTCTATAGTTATTAACTGTTCGTTTTTTTACATTAATTATTTTTTTTTGATTTCTTGTTAATTACTTTTTTTGCTAATTATTAATTGTTAGCTTATTTTTTTGTTAGTTATCCTTTGTTAATTTGCTTTTATAACTAATAACTGCATAGCTTACTTTAATGATTATCTTTTATTTCCATTGGAAAGTTAATATTTAGCTTTTTTTTAGCCTTTGTTAATAGTTATTAAATTTCCTACTTATTTTTAACATTTTTTAAAACTGAGTGTCAAAGACAATTTAAACACTTCCTTCTTATTTTAACTTATTTTAAGATTATCAGAGACAAGACGATCACCGACAAAGATGTTCGCGCTGTTAAAGCATGGAAAAATTATGAAAAGTGTATATATATATATAACATTATATATATGTACACTTTTCTTTAATTTAAATTTTACTCGTAATAAAAAAAAAAACATTATAATTTTTATTGTATCATTTCTAATATTTGACGGCACATTTTAAGAATTTGGCGGCACACGAAAGTGCCGCGGCACAGTGGTTGAGAATCACTGCACTAGTATATAAGAAATGTTAACTCGATTCTATGATGGGGGTACCTTTTAATAGATGAAGGTTGACATTGTCCATATCTACCATCCCCACACATTACTCTCCTAATTTCAATAAATAAATTTGCATTTTCATAATTGATTATAAAGGAGATGGGGAAGAATTGCATGTGCTACATTACTCTTCATTATTCAACGTATTTGTAAATTAATTTCGATAGGATTATCCCCCCCCATGTTTAGTATATATTTGAATTGTGTGTTTTTAACTGTTGTTCGCTTGTGTTTTATTCTTTCTATACTTGTTGTTGATATAATTTCTGATGTTTTGTGTAAGTTTTATGTATGTTTTATGTATCTACTCTCGTACGCCCTTAAATAGGGCGGGACGAGATACAAATAAACAATATATTTGAATTGTAACTTAGAAAAAAAGTGAAATAATGTTAATCGGTATCGTAAAAAAATGTTCGAAACCAGCGTCCTTCCCCTTTGACAGTTTTCCTCGACCCCATTCATATCTGCCCGAAAATTGAGAGTGAAATTTCGATTGTACAGATAGAGGAAAGAGAAACATTTTACTCCAGAAAAAAAAACTGGAAAGGGGGTGTTCCCACAATTCATCCCTTCAAGCACTCATGTCAGAGAGTTTGGGTACGAGCAAAAATTCTATTTTTTACCCCGTCTGATATATGATGCTGCTATCTCAAATGCCCCGGAGATAGAAGGACGGGGATGGTTTATTTTTTCCTGTTTTTATTTTACCGGAGAACACTGGGATTTTGAAGACGTTGGAAAAAATCTACGCAAGCGCCTTGATAACTGCTTCGAACATTGCTTTCTCTTATTTCTTGCCCCAGGCAAAACGGAGAGCCAATTTTTTTTTAATATTTATATATATTTTTATTTAAGGACGGATAATTTCCCGATTTCTTCCTCGCCCTCCTTCGAAAAGTCCTTTATATCAATATACATTATTTGTAAATTGGATATTTAAATGAAAGCGGTAATAAGCTGAGATTTCGGCGTGCCAATTTTTGTGCTTAGTTTGGCGCCTAAGGACATTTTAGATGCGATGCATTGGATTATGTTCGAAAAGTGGTTCATTCTGAAAAGTTGATAATAAGATGTAGTGAACTAAATACAGCGGAACTAATTTAAATAGGAAAATTTGAAGCTTGAAGTTATGAATAAATAATTCCCGAGAAATGCCAGAGTTAGAATAAAATAAATAATAATCAAGTCGTGAGAAATGAATATTAATTATCCCATTCTTTATTTTATTCATCTAGCTCAGACATTGAAAAGGCATTACATATATTCAATTTGATAAGAAATTATTATACTTTTTTCATTCTCTAATAACTATGAGTCATTTTAATTTGAAACGATGTTAATTATGTTCACTTTTTATGCATGTATTCTGTTATTTTTCAGAAAAGAATTACGAGTATATTAATTAATTGTATAAATATTTATACGAAGCAGCAAAGCAGTGATTTTCGGAATAATAAGACTTATTACTAGTAATTATTTAGGTAAGCCTTGTTTTTCTTAAATTTCACGAATAACTTTTTTTATGTTTGAATCATAAATTAGTATCGAATAAAAAAGTAAAAAATAAGCAAAATAGGAAATAATATGTAAAAATACAAATTTGTTTGTACTAGTACAGTAAATTTTTCGTTTTCAATAAGGGATGTGCTTTGATAGTAATTATTTATTCAGTTTTGCTAAATAAAAAATAATTTTGAAGTAATTAAGCTACATAAAATAATTACGAATCATACTATGTTAAATCTAATATGTTAATTAGCTTTGAAGACTACTTTTAAGGCATGATTTGGTTGTTAGGCAATCAAAATATGAGTATTCAAAGTAAGCTTCCTCTGATACTATGATTTTTTGATTTTAAGCACTTGTTTACAACTTGTTCATTTTAATTAATTTTTTTTTATTTCATTAGAATAATTTAAAATATTGCTCAGAAGTAAAGATTTGCATTGATGAAGTTCAATATTAATCTAAAACAGCAATATGCAGTAAAAGATATAGTAAATATGTTATTTAAATGTTAAGATTTTCAGACACGAATAATTTTAGACTATCAGACACAAGTATTTCAGACACGTTACTCCTTAAAATGACATTTTATTAGAGTATATTTCCCCATTACTTGATCTCCTACATTCAGTTAATGTTATAAAAACAGTTCAATTCATTATTAGATATTTAAAAACTAATATGAAGGAGATAAAACTTGTATTAATAGCCGTATTCCTTTTCTTAATCTATAGCTCAAATTACTACTTTTTCTGTAAAATTTGGAGAGTTGGTTGTTAATTTATACGGACTTTATTGAGAAGAAAGCCCAGTACGTGTAATTTTAATGAATTTCAGAAAAAATTGATGAGTAAACCATTTATTTATGCGACTATCTCCCTTCGATAAAACAAAAAACTCAGCATTCGCAATTTTGACGTACTTCAGAAACATTAGTAAAGTAGAAGGTTAATTTATATAGCAGCTACCTTTATAACCCTTTGGCTACTAATGGGACACATTTGTCCCAACAAATGTTTAAAAATAACTAATGAAGCGAAAAGCACTTAGAGACTCATTGTAATATGTCCCAGTCGTAGAGTCGAACCATGTATACTGGTTTCATGCGTCAAATATCCCCTAGATGGCGCTAAAGAGTTTCTTGCATGAAATAGCATTGTGATTTTGCAGCTGGGACAGATATATCCCACTAGTATTCCTCATTGGGACAGATATATTCCACTCGTATTCTTCATTGGGATTGTTATGTCCATTCATATTTTATTCATATTTTCTCAAATGAACATAGAAAAAAGAACAAATATGAGTTGTCCAATGTGTAATGTCGGGTTGTGCAAAGATTGCTTCATATATATCCCACCATATATGTCATATATATGGACATATGTATCCCACTATTAAGTACGGCCGGGACATATATGCCCCAGTCTCTAAATTGATAACGGCTTGTCAGAAAAATCCCAAATACTAAATTTGCCTCTCTTGTGACCTATTTTGTCCTTTTGAATAATAAACGGGATAAAAAAAATCATTTTTTAAAATTCGTAGTCATAGGGATAAAGAATAAAGCACGGTGTGCGTAACTTTTTATTTTATTTCATAAGCGTCGTTCAACAGCCGACCCAATTTTGAGCTTACGACTACTAATGCTCAACTCCGAAGCAACTCCGAACTCTTGTAATTTTGAACCCATTCCAGAAGACAATAGAAGTCCCAGATCAAGTATTGGGCGAAATTTGCCTTTTTGATGGAACTATTTGCGTTACATGGAGAGAAAAACCACGACAACCTCCCACGGTTAACCTGATGGCAAGGGTACTCTAACGCATGATCCGTCTACCACAAAGGATAATTTACGTTAGCACTTTCGTCGCAGCCAGCCGGATGTGGAATTCGTATCGACCAGCTATCACTGGGATTGGAACCCGGTTTACCTCATTGGAAGGCGAATGCTTTATCCCCTGAGCCACCACGGCCCAGTATGCGTAATTGTAACGAACTTCAAATTAATATGCTTTAGGATTCTATTCATACTTATTAAGGCTATAACAGTTGGTTCAAACTATCAAACATTATACTTGTTTCAACAAAAAATAATTAGTTTATAATTTTAAGTTTTAACCGAAGAATTTTTCATTTGTAAAAGAAACACGTATAAAAGTATTGAAAAGAAATATTTCCGATATGAAACATTTTTTTTGTCCAAGAAAAAGGGGGTAATACATCAAAATGAAGGCAGTTGAAATCATTTCGAAATTTCTAAGCTAAGTGCAGGAGATAAATTTTCAGTTTGACAATGACGAATCATTTCAATATCGAGCAGTTGTCTAAAGAAAAAGGAATAAGAAAAATCTTTTACACTTTCCCTCATCTGTAAAAAGTCAAAGATGTGACTTACAAAGACAAGACATATCAGTTTTAGTTTTCAGTTTTTTGGCTTCCGCTTTAAAATTCATTTTTTCGGGTCTTGTCGTTTATTGTACGTTTAGAAGTGAAAGTTGTTACAATTTAAAAATGAGTGAAATAAATTATCAATGTTAGAAAGTTGGAATACAATTATTTTTTGTCTTAACGTGTCGTTTTATTAAGCAATTAATTTAATTATATATTCTGATTCATTTAATTTTATAAAATTAATAGCAGTTTTTCGCCAATAATGGAAATTCAAACTTGAATGAAATTTAATAGAGGACAAACAAATCAGTCAAATAGTTGCCGATAAACTTAATTTAAATTTTTTTAAAATAATTTTTGTATTTCTAAAATTCGATTTCTAAGTAACTACGCGACCGATTTCGCTTAAAACTTTTATTTTGTCATGTGAAATTACATTAGTTAAAATGATGTAAAAAACTATATACCATACCGTTCAAATTTTTTTTTGACGATTATGAAAATTAAAATAAAGAGATAGATAAAACAATAAAAATAAAATAAAAAATAATATAAATAAAATAATAAAAATAAATAACAAAAAATAATAAATACTTACTAAAATTATTATTTTTTGCATGGAATTACCTTTGAATAAACGAATTTTGCAATGTTATTTATAAAGTTATTGAAATATAGCGAAATACTGAAATAAAATTATTTTTATTGGCACAGTGTGAAAAATTAAAAATGGACCACCCTAAATAACTTTTGATCTAATTGGCGGAGCCTTGCGTTTTAGGTCTCCATTGATTCCAAGGAGTGACCTCAGATATGCTAATTTCTTTGTGCAGACGATATTTAAAGTTAGGATTTCTGACTCTCAAAATGTAGGGAATATAGAGGGTAGTAATCTAGGAAATATGGTTCCAATAGTTTGGATTAGAGTTGTCCTAAGCTTGGAACCCTTTATGTTAATTTTACTTTTCGCGTATATCATCATATCTCGATAACTTTTTAAGCGAATTTAAAAAAAAATTGCCCAGAATTATAAAATTCGTTTATTTAAAGATAATTCCATGCATTAAATTAGTTTTCGTAAATATTTATTATTTGTCGTTTTTTAATTTAATAATAGTCGAAAAATTTTTGAATTGTAAGGTGTACAACATTTTACATTATTTTGAAGAATACAATTTTACATGTCAAAAAACAAAATTTGAGTGAAATCGGTCGAAAAGTTAATGAAAAATAGAATTTTTAAAAAAAATGTATATTTAAAGTTCAATTTCTCAGAAACTAGTCAACTGATTTTGCTCAAATTCTGTATTTTCTCATGTAATTACGTACTTTGAAATAATGTAAAATAAATGTACAATTTTCAATTCAAACTTTTTTCGACTAATATTTAATAAAATATTTAAAAAAATATTTACTAAAACTTATTTCATGCATGGAATTGTCTTTGGTTTCACAAATTTTATAATTGAGTGCAAATTTGTTTTAATTCACTTAAAAGGTTATTGAGTCATTATGAGGTCCATACTTTGGATCGCTATCCTGACCAAACTATTGGGACTATATTTCACAGATTTGTGTCTACACCCTATAGTTTGGGGTATCAAAAATCCGAATGTGTCAAAAAAAGGTATGTTTATTCAGGTAAACTGAGATTTTATGTATGATTTCGTATCTTAAAATATCGTCGATAATAGTTAATTAGCATATTTGAGATCACCCCCTTGAACCTTTAACATTGAGTTCGAGAGCGTGAAGATTTGATCATTGGATCAAAAGTTTTTCAGGGTGCTCAATATACAAACTTTGAACCTCTCTTCTGAACAAACTATCTGGATTCTATATCTCAGACTGCGGCTACATCCTATATTTTGGGGTTCAGACATCCGAATACATCGAAAAAAAAGAGAAATTGATCGTTCAGAGAACGAGGCATGTTTTTGTGTCTGATTTTGTGACTTTCGTCTGCACTAATTAAATAGCATATTTAATGTGATGCTCTCAAACTATTAAGACTGAGCCATAGTACATGAAGGTGTTTGAAGCGGAGAGTTCGTTTTTGTCTCTCGTGCACTGTACATACAAATTTAGACTGAACTCCACACGAATTAATGAGCATGGGTAACTAGCTCGAATTGCGAAACAATGTGTTTCGCGAGGTTGCTGAGCGCAACGAGCAGGGAAGCCCCGTTAGTATTATACAAAATACTTATACGTGTATGTATATTGTTCAAGAAACAATAAAAAATATTTTTATTATCGCTTAAATTAAATAATAATTGAGTATCTATTACAACGATAAGTTTGTTCAACAGAATCAATTATGCTATTGCGTCGAAGCAAATTTCAACCAATGACAGTGTCAGTTCTGCTCACTTTACGTTTTGTACCGTTTTGATAATTGCGGTGCCCCCTATTTCTGTGGGATCACGTTTTTCTTATTATTAGGATTTTTTAGTACCTGAGATAAAGTTTTTGTCTTACAAAAGATTGAGGAAAATATTCGCTAATGGCAAACGACTTTAGATAATAATTACCGTTTATTATTCTTAACAATTGGAATGATCAAGGTATAGATTGCTATTGCCCGGAAGACCTAATACTGAGGTTTAATTGAAGGTTAAGTTATACTGCCAAGTATACATTTTCCAGTTTACCCTACACTGATGATTTAAGTTCAAGTGCCACTTCCCGATACCACCCCACTACCCTACACTAGTTTTAGTGTTAAGATTAGTTCCACTAAAATGGCACTGTTGTCGAAAGTTCAACAAAATAGTTGTGGAGATATTTTACCAAAGATTAGGACACTAGCCATCAGCCAAATAATAACTGCTATTGATTACAAAACTAATACGGATAAATTATTTCTGTTTATACATTCTTTATCAATATATATGCCTTTCTAGGGTGAAGTACTTACATTCATTATTTAATAAGTTTTATATTCCTAGTTTCTAGTCAAACTGATTTAAAATCTACAATCACATATTTAATTTTTTTACAAAGCTCAATTTTATATTTATGTTAAATGACCGTTACTAAAAATCAAATTAATTTAAATCAAAATGCTTGATTTAATGTTTTTCCCCCTTAGCTTTTGTAATTTTTCTTTGGTGCTCCTACGTCATAGGAAGGAAATATAGGCAGTATTTCGTTTCGGGAGGTCGTAAATTATCACCAAATAGCTGTTTTATTAATTAAGGTTATAGCTATTCCAAGCATTGTGGTAGTAGAAACGCAATTCAGTAATGTAAGCAGTGTGGTAAAAGGTATTTGCTTGAGCGGAAATCAAAGATATGCGTCTATCAACGTGGCTTTCAAACGAGTGTTATCATTTATTTCCCCCTAAATTCCTTCAATTAAATTTCATCGTTTCCAAATACTCCAGCATTTTAACCACAGCAAGTTGTATTTTATTATGTAAAAGCGAAACTCGCAAAAATTAACCTTGAAATGGTGTTTTACAGAACAGTAAGTCTAATTTAGATTGCCTATGCTACTTCAATTCGCTTTTTTTTTCTTGATATGTAATCCATTTACAAACCATTATCTCAAATATTTTTTGATGTAATCCAGACACTCTGCGACACTTTTCATAGAATTGGCAATTTATTTCAATTAACAGAAATATTTTCCTCATTCAATTACATTGCTTTTTTATTCTTTTTTAAAAGCTTTATTCGCCTAATGTTCCATATAAAATTATCCTTTAGTAAGGCCTCGTAAGTACTTTTACAAAACATTGAATAAATCTGAAAGATATTCTTGCACCATCTGTAGATCTTTTTTCTCCGGCTTATTGTTGGTGCTTTAAGTTTATCAAGAGCTTAATAAAATCAACATACTTTGTTAATTGGTAATCGGAATTAGACTTAAGGGAATAACTAAATAGTTTAAAGAACAAGTCTTTCAGACTTTGTCAGGAAACATAAAATTTTGTTATCATCTTAGATAATATGACTTAATTTAAACTGAATTTCTCAGAACTTTCCAGCACTTTCTGTAAATTTTTTTTTCTGCAACTTATTATTGGTGTTTCAAATTTATCAAAAACTTAATATAATCAGCATCCTTTGATAATTGGTATTCGGAATTACAGATGTAAGGGAATAATCTAATGAGTTAAAGAACAGGTCTTCCTGGCTTGGTCGAAAAATATAAAATTTTTCTATAATCTTAGATAATATGACTCAAATTTAAACTGAATTTCTCAGAACTTTCCTGCACCTTCTGTAAATTTTTTTTCTGCAACTTATTATTGGTGTTTCAAATTTATCAAAAACTTAATAAAATCAGCATACTTTGTTAATTGGTATTCGGAATTACAGATGTAAGGGAATAATCTAATGAGTTAAAGAACAAGTCTTCCTGGCTTTGTCGGAAAATATAAAATTTTGCTATAATCTTAGATATTATGAATCAAATTTAAGCTGAATTTCTTAGAACACATATTTGATCTTCAAAAGAATTGCAAAATGCTGTAATATGTAACATTGTGTCTATCAATCAACTGGAGATATTTTGCCCAGTTTTAAACTTTTAATCAAATATTTAATTCGTCTCTATCAGTTGCCCTGAAAAAATATGGCAAAATTTATCAAACCATGGTTAATTATATCTTATTTTTGGCTCGATTGGAACACCAAGAAAGTCAGTAATTTTTTTTTATTCAGTTTTCGGAATTAATTTAATTGATTTATGAATGCGCTTTGAAAATAATTTTGAGGAAATGAACTATAAAATATAATTTTATAATGTGGGTTAAAATTTTGCAAGCAATTTTATAATGATACCTTACAGCAGAAAAAGGTTTCATTCAGTTAAATGGGTAAATTTACTTTTCATTTTAGTATTTTTTAATAAATCTAAAGGTAATAAGGGCTATAGTTTTGAAAACCCGAATTTCTGGTAAATCGGTTACCATATGAATGGAAAAATTACCAAGGGAATAGTTTAAATACCCTTTTATTTTAGTTTCATTAACCAGAATTATGTTTTCTTTTATTTATCAGAAACGTAATTGCTGTACTGTTCAGTAATTATATCAGAATGGTTTCCTCCTTGGGAAAAATGGTAAATAAATACTATAGTCAGAGGAGGATTTACGTATCTGACTTATGGTGTGCATAAACATTCAATGCTTTCTCTTAAAAAAAAAAAAGAAGCAAAATCCTGATAAGCAAAGTTACACGTTTAACCCGGAAAATTCGCCAACATAAGGTTTTATATTAAAAATTCTCTCTAAGCTCAATTTTCACAAAAATATCTTCATTTTTACCGGGACTGTTACCTTTGCAATACTCAATTTATTCAATATTAAATGACTGATAATTTCAATGCAATGAAAATAAAAAGAAACACAAGCAAAAAACATTATAAATTAATTTTTTTCCTTCAAAACAATGAATTTAACTTTTTAAACAATATATGAATTTATATAGGACTTCATCAAAATAAACTTCGAAACTTTAGAAAAAAATTATTAGCTGTTATTTATTGTTTTTTTTAACTAGGTTCTAGGGAAAATTGCAAAGAAAATCATAAAAAAAATAAACCTATGTAAAGGTACGTTATGTACTTACGCAATCAGAAAAAAATATTCAGAATTCTACTTCAAGGGAATTGACAGCGTCATTTCCTTTGAAAAAGGAATTTTAAAAACAACTCCAGCCTGAGAGGGGGGGGGGAGTGAACAACTCCCCCAATACAAAGTTTTTTCACCTTGTGTTCTCAGATAGATAATCTCCATCGTTTTAAGTATTTAAAATTCTTACCAGGCAAGGCTTCGATTTTATTTCTCAGTAATTTCTCCAGTACAAAGTATCTTGCTCGAAAATTCTGGGATCTTTTATATAATATAAAAGTTCGTTCAATTCCTATCATTTTCCCTTTAAAAATGGTTAGCTCATTTACGACAGTATAAAAACAGTGATTTAATATCTTTTCGAAATGAAAAATCCGAAGGATTGTGCTGAGAAGCACTTTACTAAACGTCAACACTAAATCACACGTTCACAAACGCTTTAAAGATAGTAGTTAAATCTAACCACAGACGATGGAGAAATCGTAAATCAACCTTCGGGCATTCACACCATTTGTGAATTATTTTCAAAAAGTGCATTTTGAAATGAGCATATTTTCTTAAATGTGTAATTTGAGCTGCGAATATTTTCTTAAATACGCGTTTTGAGCTGTGCATATTTTCTTAAATGTGCATTTTGATCTGTGCATATTTTCTTAAATAAACATTTTGAGCTGTGAATATTTTCTTAAACAAACATTTTGAGCTGTGTTCACCATAAATGGCTCACCGATGACGTATGAATCACTTTGTTTATTTCGCATTGGTTTCAGATATATAAATTATTGAAAATGCAAGTTTGTTCAAAAAATAATGTACAGAATCATAAATTTCTTTCTAAATGCAAAATAAATAATTCAAAAGAAAAAAATCATGCTTAAGATCTTCATAAAATTAAATGCAAACAACTCCGCACTAGAGTTTTAATTTAGTTAACAAAATGATCTTATCAAAAATATTTGTTAAATAAAATAAATATTTGTTGAATAAAGTAAATATTTGTTAACTAAAATAAATATTACTCAAAACAGCAAAGTTATTATTCTTATTTTATAATTTAAGGCTTTAAATTCAGACCTATAAAACGCAGCTATTGAAGTTTTCGATTGAGGTAAAAAGTTTTAAAGTGACATTTCATAACTAAGAACGCTCTTTGGCTGCAAAAAGAATGAAGCATGGCGACGTAGTGAAGATAAACTGTTTTTGTTAATTAATAATTTGATAATTTCTTTGAAATGAGTGAAATAAATTCCATATATGTTTTCCTAGTTCTGTAAAAAAAGTAAATAAAATAAGTATAAAAGAAATAAAATTCTTTCTGATTGGTCCGCATTGGCGTCCCTTTTGGCACGAATCGTTGTGAGGAACAAAAAAGTTCTTACCATGTATGCATTTCGTTAAGAAACTTAAAATTTTAAAAATAAATCGATTGCAGTTTCGTAAAATAGAGTTTTGTATTGCAGCAGAATACATAAAATTCATAATTTAAAGAACAATTTTGTTTTATAGAAAGCCTTCAAATATGCATTATACATCTAAAGAGCAATCAATATTTCACTCTCGTTCAATTGAAGTAACTATAATCAGTTTCGATACGTATTTATATAAAAAAGGAAAAAAAATTCCCCTCATGAAGCAAATATGCAAAAACTCATTACCTATCGATATCAGATAAAAAAAAATCCCATTTTAAAATTACCTTTTTTTTTTCTAGAAATAAAACAAAAGACTTTGAAAAAAAAACTCAATTTACCTCCATGGAGTAAGTTATTATGGTTTTATTCATCCAGATGATCCGGGAACTTTTTAGAAAGTTTCTGAAAAACTCGATATTCAACAAATACATTAAATTTTTTTTCTTACATTGCTGAAGTTTTCCCTTTTTTGAAACAAAGAAACAAACTAGACATAAATGCTACCCTGCCTATATGGATTAGAGTTTATTGTTTTTTTTCCTCTGAAGAAATAAAGCAGGGAAAAAGGGAAGAGTAATTTTTCCCCATTGCCCCGGAAACAAATAGGGCGTTTCTAAATAGGGCATTTTCTGCCATGGAATTTTATTTTCTTCAGCAATAAAGCAACCTTATGGCCTTGTGTATAGAAAAGGTTTTATGGCATGATTTCGGGCATAACAGAGCATTTTAGAACTCGAAATGGTTCTACGGGAGTAAGTTCTTTAAGCACAAATTTGAAGCATAAACTGAAATTGCTGTATTAAAAGCGCGTGGTTTAAATTATAGAAATTTATAATCTAGTTCTCAATGCATCCAAATAAATTTTTTTTCATTAGCTATTGGCTATTGCCGTCTTCCTAAGTCACTTATGATGATATAACTATTACCTGTGAAATAAGAGACCCCTTTGAAGAAAAGAAAGAAATTATCTTATATATTAATACGTTCTATCGGAAGGTCCACTCGCTGCGCTTGTAAACTGCAGCTGTAGGTCTTTTCATATTGCTTCGCTCTTTCATTGAATAATTGCGTATTTTTGTCTAGCTTTGTAAATGCTTATATTATTTTTAAAATAAATTTTTAATTAATAAATTTTTGAATAATAAATTTTTAATTTTATTTTTTAATTAATAAATTTTTAAATAATAAATTTTTAATTTTATTTTTTAATTAATAAATTTTTAATTTTATTTTTTAATTAATAAATTTTTAAATAATAAATTTTTAATTTTATTTTTTAATTAATAAATTTTCAAAAAATAAATTTTAAAATAAATTTTAAATTTTAAGTTCTTATATATGTAAAGGCAGGGTGTGATGTATACGTTACCGTGAATGTCCGAAATCAAGTGAATGCCGACTTTCACCTGTGAATGTCAACAATCACATAGTCACTTTGGTGAATGTCCAAAATATTTGTTATATCCAATTTGATATAAATTTATTCGTTGATATTCGTATATTTATTCAATATTTTAATATCTGTTGAAAATAGATTTGGAGAAACATCAGTGCTCGGAGTACCGGTTAAATGCATACTGGGCAGTGACACTTGACCATAAAAAATATTGATGTAGGTCATACCGGTCAAATGTATACCGGGCAGTGGCACTGAACCTTTATTTCATATTTTAATATCTGAGAATAGATTATGAGAAACATCAGTGTTTGGAGTGCCGGTAAAATGTATACTGGACAGTAGTGCTTGACCTTATAAAAATTGATGCTATAAACTGATAACCTTATAAAAATTGCTCACCGGACAATGGCACTGAATCTAAAAAAAAACATCAGTGTAGGACATAACGGGCAAATGTATGCCGGGAAGTGGTACTTAACTAGACCTAGTATAGATTTCGGACATTTACCAAAGCGACTATGTGAATGTCAACATTCACCGGTCAACAACCAGCGATTTCGGTCATTCACAGTTCGGTCATCACCGATGCTGTTTTCAGAATTCCATCTCAGATATTAAGGAAAGAACGTTGAAATAAAAAACGAATAGAAACAACGATGGTGATAATCTATCAAATAATTCAGGGTAAAAAGAATTTTAACTGCTTTCGCTTTCACCTGAGACAGACGTTGTTTTCGCAATTCCATCTCCGAGGAAAGAATTCTGAAAGAACCGAATGTTTACAACGATAGAGGTTTTCTATCTGCGTACTTCGGCAACTTGTGTTTATTCTGCATTCATTCCCTCCTCGCTCCTAGACCGATGTAGTATACCGAACTTCATGCAAGAATGATAGTTGGAATAATTGCTGGAAATATTTTTAGAAGAAGATTTCTTAAGATATTTTTAATTAAATAGTCATATAACGTGACATTTTTTTTCTTTTTTAATCCTAATTTGTTATTAATTTTCTTCTTAGATGTTATATTTTAATTTTACATTGTCATGCAATTATCGTAAAATAGTAATTTATTAAAATAATTTAGGAAAATAATAAATAAAAAGTGATGATTTCAGAAACTTCATTCTTTTTTTATTTCATTTTGGCTCATTTCCTTTTGGAGAAGGTAAGTGTAAAGCTGAAATGAATGTACTAACGACAAAAAAGTACCGTCAAAAGAAATTTTTCTAAAATCCAGTATCTAGGAAGTTTCCAATGAGAAATAACTGTTTGGCAAAGTTTCCCGGGTTGAATAAGTAAGTTTTGACTATCAGGATTTCCTATCTGTATCTGTCAGGTATCTGTATTTGTACCTATCAAGATATCTGTAAGTTTTGCCTATCAGGATACTCCATAAATAAACTCTGTATGTTCCCCTCCGTACTTATTTTCCTTTTTCCAATTGATGAAGTAGTATACGGACATATTTTTTCTTATTAGCTTAAAACTGGTAAGAGTAACCACAGTAGATTGTAGAACTAAATATTGCAAATTATAACATTTTGAAACTCTTTTTAGCATTGAATAGGTGTTGCTAGAAATAAAGTTTTAATTTGAGTCATATTATCTTAGAATTAAGGGAAAGTTTTGTATTTTCTGGTAAAGCTAGAAATGCTTGTTCTCTAAACCATAAAATTATTCCTTACGTTTCTAAGCAACTGTTATTCAATCTAAATATCAATAGGTAAAGTATGCTTATTAAATAATTTTATAAGATTTTGATAAGCTTAAAACAATAATCGTTAATTGGAGAAAACAGATCTATAGATGATGTTGGAGAATTTCTTAGATATATCCAATGTTTTTTTAAATACTTACTTAATGAGCCTTTAGTAAAGGATAATTTTATTTGGAACATTACGCAAATTGTCCTTATTAAAAAGAATCATAAGGCAATGTAATTGAATGAAGGCATTTCTGCTAATTGAAATAAATTGCCAAATCTATGATAAGTGCCGCAGAGTGTCTGGATTACATCAAAGAATAATAGAGATAATGGTTTGTAAATGGATTACATCTCGAATAAAAAATGAAGTAAAACTAGTGGCGTAGGCAATCTAAAGGGGGCTTACTGTTCTGTAAAACATCATTTCAATGAATTATTGTTAGTTTTCGCTTATTAATAATAAAATACTTGCTTTATTTAAAATGCGGGTATGTGTGGAAATGGTGAAATTTAAATAGAGTTTGGAGATAAATTAATGAGAATTCTTTTTCATAAACACATTTTCAAATTGTCATGTAACTGCTAGATCTATCTATCTATCTATCTATAAATAAGGAAAAAATATAATCTTATTATCATCTCTCACGATTATATCCGCAAAAAAGAGTACTTTCTAATATTGAATTAATGTATCCAAATTAAAACATATCAATACAATACTCCTCACAATATTGTATTGATAATTTTTTGTTTTGGTTACATTAATACAATACTATATCTCTACTTACTTAGGGAATGTGAGCATTAAAGGGTTCTGTATTAATAAAGTTCAAAAGTCAGAAGTTTCTCTCATTGATTTACGCACCCGCTTTTCGTACTGGAAGAATTTAAAAAAATATCACATATCAATGAATTGAAAAAAAATATCAATCAGTCGTGAACAATCATGCTCATATAATACTTCGATCATGCAACAATCATGCTACGAAATCATGACAAAACTGAAAGGTATATACCGACACAGTAGAAGAGCTTAGTGAAAGAACAAGGTAAATGATATTTTGGGGGTATATATTAATCAGTGAAAATTACATAAAATAGTTCCATTAATATTGGTATGTATAATGAAAGAAAAATAGTTTTTTCCTTCATTTTAATCTTAACGTAATTAATCCGTAATAGTTTTCAGTATGCTCACATAATTTTTATTTTCGGCAAAAAATTATTAGTCTCGTCTCTTAATAAGTCTTTAATAAAATATTTCGGATATCACTTTTTATCTTTTTACCGTGATTACAGCCCTTCTAAAAATGTCACTTACCTGGTTTTTCCACTAAGCTTTGCAATCAATAAAGATAAATTAATTTCCTTTTTAAAAATTTATTATTGTTTGTTGCTCTTCCCAGTGGCTTTACTTTATTAAATTAAGCAAAACAAGTTCTTTTTTTGCTGTTGATCTCATCAGAATGGAGATTAATTATTTTATTTTACATCACTTGGCGGGGGATAATATTGCTCGCAGCCAGCACACGATTGTCAAAATTTACCCAGACAATTAGTAAACCGATTATTAAGTAATTTTGTTGGGCATGCATCCTTTTCAAGGGCAAGGAGTCGTAAGACACTTATTTCCACAGTATCGGTAATAAAACTGCTTAGTATTTGTTCAGTTTTAGTAATCACCAATTATATCAATATAATACTTTATTTACATTAGTAAATTTGGTACTCATCGCATAGGCATTAAAAATTGAGTTTAGTGCGACATATATTTAATTACGGAGCAAACTAAAGCCAAAATTTAAAAAAAAATTCTTGTAAGACCGACCTAGATAAGGACTTAAGAGCTTGATCATTTCTCTACCTGACTTTTAATTTACTGTATAAATATTTATAAGCAGTGGTGGAAAAAAGTTCTTTTAATTCTAATATATTAAAATATTAATACACTATATTTGCTACCACTAGAAAAATATTTTCCAAAACTATGGAATACTCGTTGTAGATTTCTTATTAAAACTGCACCAAGTTCTATAATACCAGAA
Source organism: Parasteatoda tepidariorum (assembly GCF_982258835.1). Classification (NCBI taxonomy): domain Eukaryota; kingdom Metazoa; phylum Arthropoda; class Arachnida; order Araneae; family Theridiidae; genus Parasteatoda; species Parasteatoda tepidariorum. The sequence goes on along the minus strand of NC_141757.1, from coordinate 31,978,744 downwards.
GCGAATATTACCAAAAGTTATTAAGTGGGATACTGTAGTGGGATACTATTTCTATATCGGTAAAAAATATCAGTCGGAGTTGGTTAAATAAAAAAATTAATGACACCGAAGATGTTGCTATGCAACTGTTTCTAGGCAATTGACAAAAATATATTTATACAATTTGTGACGCCAGCAAATTATCCTTCAGAGATACCAAATATCTCTCAGGTGACATACATCATCCTAAGGGGATGGTTTAAGTCATCTACTCTCCGAAGTTTTATTTTTATCCAAAGTTTTATATAACGTTTTGTTTTTATCCTTTATCTAAAGTTTTATTTTCAGGAATTAATTTTCTGAGAAATGCTTTTAGAAATAACTGTTTTTCCTTTATAATTACCTGCATAAAAGCTTAGTTTAAAGCTTTAAAGGCTGCATTAACTATGTATCAAGATCTAAAATTAGCTAAAGCTTTAGCTAGTTTGGAAAATTTAGATGCCGAATTATTAAAATTAATGGTATCATAATTTTTTTAAACTATTTGTGGTATTCAAATTCTCAATTAGTTGCTTTTGCTTTTTTTGAAGAAATGTTGAAAAAGGAATGAAAATGCCTTCAGACCAAATGTCACATGATGAGTATGAAATGGATAAGTTAAGAAACTCGAACAATTGTCACTCTTTCTCAACCTTTAACAATTTAATTTTGTAATTTTTTATTCTAGAAGTTAATAATTATGAAATTTTTACTCAGATTTCTAATTTTTTTAGCATAGTTTGTTGTTTGATGTTTTGTATCAATGAGAAAATTATCTAAAATTAAGTTTTATTTTTTCCTAAATATGCGTTTTTTCCAATGGGGCAATTAACACCTATCTTGTTTTAACAAAATATTGTTTATGGCTTCTTACTTGAACCATTTTATGATAATTTCTAATTATACGCAATTTTCATCTTTACTTACACAAGACATTTTTGGATGGGGCTAAGAGCTATAACTTTCACCCTTTGACTTTTTCATCTTGCTAAAACCTTTTACTTATATATACTAGGGGGGGGGGGGCTAAACCTCCTGTTCGCTGCACTCACAAACACCGATGATTTCTTTGTAATAATTGTTGTTTCTTAACAGACAACATGTTCACTTAACATATATGTACTAAAAAGAATTCTGTTTGTTTGTGCCTTCACTTTCCACGTCCAAATATTATTATCTATTAGTATTATAAATATTTAGATTGGTGAACAGAAGTAATTTTTCTGAATAATACTTTTTGAAATAACATTTATATTGTTACAACACTATATTAAACATTGTCGGAATATTATACTAAATATTGTTATAAGATTATATCATACAAATTTGATAAGTACACAGCCGTAATTTAATATTTTCGCTCACCAAATTTACAGATATATTAAATACTATTTTCGCTTGCATCTATTATTTGTGCATGAAACTGGTCGTTAAGTTCTAAACCACTTAGCAGATCTCCTTTAACTGTAATTTAAAACAGTATAATAGGGGATAGTGTTTTACAATTAGCATGATACGTAATGTAGCATGATATGTAACTTAAACGTAAATTTTGGGAAAACGGTACGCTATATACGCAAGTTTTACTTAATATTGATTGAATAATATTGCCATTAAGATATTTGGTAAAGAAGCTTTGGTACATTTTACGTAATATGAACGGAATGGATTTTACCAACTACCCTTCGGAAAGATTGCTTTCGTACATTTTACGAAAGATTGATGGAAGAAAATTTATTATTTAGATTTAATAAAAATGATTTTGTGTATTTTGCGTATTATTAACAAAGCAAATTTACCATTTAAATTCTGGTAAATTTCGGTTCGAATTTATTTACGCAAATTTTCTGTTTTTTTGGGTAACCACTTTTTTTTTGCAAAATTTGACGTTTCAAACTTACTTACGTTACCTTAATTGGGTAAAATTTTCGTGTTTTGAACTACCATTTTTGCTATAATTCGCTGTTTCAACTTACATAAATTTTGACGTACTTTTGATGTAAAAAATATGTAAATATTACCTAATAATAATGTAATAGGTAGTATACGTCGGCTTCGGTGGTCATATTTTTATTTTTATTTCCATTGTGTTCTTTATTGCTTCAATCATTCTCTCTTTTGAAAATTCTGCTACTTTTAAGCGCGTTTTTTTCAAAGATAGTTTTGTCAATTTAGAATTTAAAAAAAAATGATCACGAAAATGATTGAAGAATACTAGTTCATTATTTCTGTTAACGGGGCGAAAATCAAGTCTTAACTGAGCAGCCCAGTTAAGCATTATATTAATTTGTTACGTAATTTTTTCTTTTACTATTCTTTTTTTCATTTTGCGCATCTTAATAGAGGGCGTTGTTTTCTTTTGTATTAGAGTTTCCTTCGAATTTAGTTTGTTTGTGAAATCGCTGTTTGACCGGTTTAATGTGAATTTTTATTTTCTCAGGATTTGTTGAAATTTCCTTTCTGATTTGGTTTTATGTATTTCATGTATTTTTTCTTGGACTTCTGCAAAACCTTCGGGGTACTGAGAGAGTTAATTTTGGGCATTTGTCCTCTGTCTCAATAGAAAAGGTTTTGTTTTATGGCTTCCGAGGTCGGTACCCCTTGAAGACGTCGGCGGTCATATTTTTGTTTTTATTTCCATTGTTTTCTTTATTGCTTCAACTAATAATAATGTATTCATTCTTACCAAGTAAAAAGTAGTTGGTAAAAATAATCGCAAAAAAAAGAGTTTATATACTCAGAATTTTTGCTTTAATTCGATGTTTCAGTTTTACGTAAATTTTACGAATGTTTAGTCAAAAGAAATATACGTATTTTTAACGTAAATGAGATGGTTCTCGGCTATCAGGGTTGTACCTTTGGACATAGATAATTGCTAAGGATTTAATAATAATTTTTTAAATTTCTAATTATGTCCTTAAATTGACACTATACCGTGGGATATACGCTTCGCAACCAATTCTTTTTCAGTTACATAATTAATTTAAAAGGCAATTTTCACCTGCTTAGGTAAAAAGAAGTCAGATAAAACTAGACAGAACTATGAAATTTCAAAGGCTGAAAAAGTGTTTTCCGAAAATCAAAAAGTTATGATTGGATTATTCTGAAGAAATAATCCTGTAATAATTTGCTGCATTTTGATACTTTAAAAACAGTTTTTAGCATTTGAAATTTTATGCTTTTCTCCAGGTTCATCTGAACTCACTTTTCCTAAGACTTTAAATTTTAAAATGCCAATGAAGGTGAAACAAAATTGGTCGTGAATAGTTTCTCTCTCTGTATAGGGTCCTCTTAAACGATTGATCACACTATTACAAAAGTTAACATCTAAACAATACACTAGTGACTTGATGAAGATTTTTTTGTGTTTTTTGTTCAATGAATTAATATTTTTTAATCAAAAATTTTTTATTAATAAATTCAATTTTATTATTCACGAATTGCTATTACTAATATTAATGATAAATCATTTATTAATGAATCAGTTTGTATTTTCCTATGGCTTCATTAAATATAATCATAAGGATAATTTAATTCTTAAAATCACACTTAGCTTTAAATTTTAATAGTCATTTGCGTTTCTGCAACGTTATTTCAAATTTTATTTTTTAACTTTTGTTTTAAATAAACCAAAATATTTTTTATATTTTCAGTGATTTTACATTTAAATTTACATTTAATGCGAATAATTTACAAAAAAATAAAAAAAAAATCACCCCGAATATATTTTGATCTAATGATTGAATCTTCGTGTTAGAGCTCAATGGTTAGAGGGGATAATCTTAACTATGTTAATTAATTAGTGTAAATGATATTTCGAGTAAGGAAATCCGACAGAGAAACATACTTCCTGTGAATAAACAAAAAATTTTCGACAAATTGGGATTTCCGACTCTTAAATAGTAGGGATTATTTTGGATTTGGAAAATATGGTTCCGATAGTTTGGTAGAGTAGTTGAAAGCTTGGACCCACTAATGATAATTTTCCGTTTTGCGTGATAAGTCGCTCTAACTCGAAAACTTTTATAGAATAATAGAATAACTATAGAATAATAAAATTCATTCGTCGAAAACTAATTCAATTCAAAATTTTATCGACTATATTTTAATGAAAAAAATAAAAAATAATAACTAGTTATAAAAAATAATTTTTTGAAGGAAATTATCTCCGGATAAACAAATGAGTTATATAATTATGTGCAGAAATGTTTCATCTTGCTTAAGAATTTCTAGAGATATGGCGAAATAAGCAAAAAATGAAATTAATATTAAGGGGTTCAAACTTTGGACGGCTCTCTTGATCAAACTAATAGGAACATATTTCTCAGATTATGGCTTCATATTTTGAGAGTCAGAAATTAAAATACTTTGAAACTGTGTGTTGATTCAGAAGATGCAAGTTTCTGTGTCTGATTTCCTAACCTAGAATACCGTTATCCTTAATTAATTAGCATATCTGAGATCAGAATCTAAAAAAATCAAGATTAAGACCTAGTACGTGAAGATAATTGGATCAAAAGTTACTCAAAGTGATGTTTTTTTGCCATCTGTGAATAAGAAATTAAAATAAAAATTGCGAAATGTGATGCACTATGTTAATATTTTAATTTCTTGGATAGCATTAGCAAAATGTTTTGATATAAATTTAAAACATGGTCTCTGATCGCATATTCATTTTAAAAAAAGTACAAAAATTTAGAATATGTAAAGAAAAGATCAAGAAAATAAAAAACCTACAAATAAAATATAAAACTTTTGAAATATTTTGTTCAACTAAGAGAATACATTTCTTCGCTTTTGAAATAGTTTGCTTAACATTAAAAGTAATTATTGCAAGTAAAACATTTACTTACCAGCATTAATTAGTTTAAACAATTAATTCTGTTCCTCTAAGAGCAAATTTTTTTTGCGTCAGTTTTTATTTAAATTTTAATGCAGGCATTAATTGGAAAGTTTTGCAAGTAAATGGTTTCTCAATGAAGAAAATAAGTGAAGAATATTAAATATGCCAATTCTGTGTGTGATAGAAAACGATAAAAAAATATTCTAAGAATGCAGTGATAAGAAAGAAAATTGTTCCATTCGAACAGTACCTTTTGGAAAATGTCAAGAAATGGAATGAAAAAACAATAGCATTGGACGACAATCGATATTTCCCCCGAAGCAGATATTATTATTCATTTCAGCGTCCGAGAAGGGTTGCATTTGATATTTCCGAATTAATTATGTAGTTTTCTAGCTTGTCGTCGGTGAAATTGAAAGCGGAAAAAATCGATTTTTGTTAATTAAATTTCGAGTTATCTTAAAAGAAAGAAGCATAATGCCGGAAATAATAATGGGGTTGTAGAAAAAAAAGTATTTCTAATTTCAGTAAAATCTAATTCCCCTTTCAGAGTGTGTGTGCGGGGGAAGGTTTAACTTTCTGTAGCGAAAGTTTAAAAAAAAAATTTAGTTCGTAATTTTATGTCGTTTTTAAAAGAGTTTCTTATAATTCTGCGCATAATTAATCAAAATTTTATCGAATAGTGTTTTTTTTTTATTTTAAGAAGTATTAACGAAAAAATATTTTCGAACATTGATAAATTATTCAATTCTACTTTTTTTCTGTAAATTTTGCAACTGGCGAGTTAATATCAATTCATATTAATGGAAATCTGTCATAATTATTTTCATTACCATTTTTATTAAGTAATTGTAAAAGAAAGTATAAGTCTAACATTGCTTTTCCTATTAAAAAAATTGAGTATCCTTTTTTTTTTTTTGGAATGGAAACTGCTGTATGCATAGTTCCTGCTGTCTGTATTATAGACAATATGTATATATATATATATATATATATATATATATATATATATATATATATATATATATATATATATATATATATATATATATATATATATATATATATATATATATATATATATATATATATATATATATATATATATATATATATATATATATATGTATGTATATGTATATATATAACTGGCTTCAGTCAGCCAGAAAAAGGTACGTTTTGGTTAAAATGTCCACTTTTAAACTTGGAATACCAATCACGGTCGATTCTTACAGCCATGGCTTTCTCCCCATTCACACAAACAATATCAGGAGCAACTTTTACGGCTTTAGAACCTTGATTAAAGTGAACAAGAGAGAGCTGTCTAAAATGATGATTTTTCTCATTTTCATCTGAAAATTAGCATGCATTGTTTTAATGTTAACTAAATCAACCCTGGACGACTAACGTAGAAAAAATCATTGAGTTGATTGAAAGGTTAAAAAAATATTTTTTTCTCCGAATAATCTAAAACTTAAACAATATTCCAAACATTCAATGACAAAGGGAATCGTAAAATATATCAAAAAGGGATCTTAGTTCAAAATACAACTTTTGGTGGAAACAAAAACACGTTAAATTGTTTTTACAATTTACCAACTTCTTAACCATAAGAAGATTAACAAATTCAAGCTTACTAATAATTTATGAAAATATTTTACTAATAATTTACTGCATCATTTGCTCATGTTTTTAGTTTATTGAAAGAAACAATATCAAAAGTTTTTTACTTATTTCCAATTGCAAAAAAGTTTGAATCGCTAATACAAGCTAAAGTACCTAATTAAATAAATATGTTGATTTCTTTTGAAATTATGACTGTATGTTTATGGTGTTTCCGTTTTTATGATACTTAATGTACTCTAAATAGCCTCTTTTGAAATAAATATTTCCTACTTTTTTGAAAAAATGACAGATATATGCTTTTATTTCGTTTTTTCTTCAATGCTTCTGTAAGAAATTTACGAACAATTGCAAAATACTCCAATAAAAACAAATTTTATTTATGTACTGTGCTAAAAAAATTCACCTTGAATATCTTTTGAACAGACAATCAGATTTTTTAGGCACTAGGAAGGAATCCTAATGGTTCAAGAGGGAGACGCCTAATACGCTAATCATTTAGTGCAGATTAGTCAACAGATTTGAATTTCTGACCCTTAAAAATATAGGGGATAACCTCAATTTGACAAATATAGACTCAAAAGCAAAAGTTAGGTCAGAAAAACAGTTCAATATATATATGTATATATATATGTATATATATATATATATATATATATATATATATATATATATATATATATATATATATATATATATATATATATATATATATATATATATATATATATATATATATATATATATATATATATATATATATATATATATATATATATATATATATATATATATGTGTGTGTGTGTGTGTGTGTTTAGTAACGCATTTTTTTTAAAAGTAGATAAGATACATTAACGATATTTAGAAAACCTAATTTAAAATGTTTCTAATTTTATATTCCTTTTATCAACGCAATTCAACTAGCAATTATGCGCGTCTAAATATTTCATTTAAGTTAAGTTTGTAATTAAAACTTCGCCTTTCATTAGAAGCTTCCCATTTCATGCTAAACAAAGTCTTTTCTTTGTGAAGTACTACAACATAGCGTGTAGAACTAATCTCTAAAGTAAGCAGTTTCACTGAAGTTGAAAATCTATTCAGCAATATTCTCAGGTTTTGATGAAGTGCATATTTTGGAAAAATGAAGTATTTTTCAATATCCGGACATAATGCTGAAAAGCAATTGAATTAACCAAACTTTTTAAAAAAGGATTTATTAAAAGCAAAATATTTAAATTTTGTAATGCATGCACGGTAAGCAGATATATATATTAATCTAATCGATGGTAATAAGTAAATGTGCGATGAAAATAACGTTTTATATTTACGAAATGCTTAGTTTTAAAACTAAGTCCTACAAAGGAATGAGGTTATGAAATATAATAACATAAAATAGAATTTTTGAAATTTTGAATAAACGTTTGGGTAGTTAATCTATTATATATAATTCTCTTACGTGGCTCCCAAATTTTGGCTGTATTTCTTTTCCGCTGGTGGCAACGTTTGCTTTGTTTTGAAAACACCAAAGCATTCCGCCTTTTAATGATGTGTTTCTGATCTAATATATATAATTCTCTTACGTGGCTCCCAAATTTTGGCTGAAGTACTTTGTACAACTAAATAAGATTATTTTCACAACAGTTAAATATTTACTTTTTATATATATATATATATATATATATATATATATATATATATATATATATATATATATATATATATATATATATATATATATATATATATATATATATATATATATATATATATATATATATATATATATATATGTGTGTGTGTGTGTGTGAAAATTATTTAAAATGAGTTAAATTTATTTAACAAGTGTCAGATGGAAAACACTCTTCACGACATTTTTTATGAGTTTCATCTCCTTTCAGATAGAGCCATCAACTATGCCATTGTTTACCAAAATATGGACCTTTAACCACCATTTGCCGAATGGCAAGGCTTTATTTTTAGTTGTAATTATAATAATAATTTATAATAACTTATATAATAAAAATACTTTATTCTAATTTATAATAATAATAATGCATTTAATTATACATATTATAATGTAGTAATAATTATTTAAATCTTAAAAATTTGACAAAAAGTTAAAATTTGTGTTTATTATTTATGTTTATTTCATTTCTGAATAGTGTAGAGAGTAATTACTATATTTTGTTGTATAAAACTATCAAAATAAAAATAAAAATATTCATAAATAAATTATAATGTTAAAAAGGAAAGTAAATGTACTTGATCTGAGAAACTTAAATGATAATTAATCAAACATATTAAAAAAACTTGAATTTATAATAAAAATATTGACAAATTTTGTTTAAAAATTATTCGCTTCACATAATAAATTTTTCAATTCATTTAAAAAAAATCTCTATGCTCTATATGATAGATTTAAAAATAATAATAATAATTACGGATAAGAGATTAAAGATTTTAATTCCTTTGTAGTCTGAATTTCAGAATTTCATGAAGAGTAAAAGTTACATAAAATGTACAGACAGAAAATGAACATGATTGAGTAGCGTTGTGGCTTTCTAAGTCAGAGGCTTTGTCAGTTGCACAGTCCAGAGTTAGAGACCTGAAAGCTGTGAAGCAGTTTCGCGGGTCCTGAGTCAGAGAGGGTCTCTTTACTGTGCGAAACCTCTTAGAGCTGTGAAGCAGTTTTACAGGTCTAGAGACATAAAGGTCCAGAGTTAAAGAGGGTCTCTTCACTGCTTGAATTCTCTGTGAGCAGTGAAACAGTTTTACAGGTATCTTGAGTTGTTGTTGTTAATTTACGTCGCACTAAAGCTGCACAATGGGCTATTGGCGTCGGTCTGGGAAGCATCCCGGAGGATGATCCGAAGACATGCCATCACAATTTTGATCCTCTGCGGAGAGGATGGCACCCCCGCTTCGGTAGCCCGACGACCTTCGCGCGAAGTCGAGCACTTTACGGTAGCACAGTTTAACGAGGACCAATACCGCACACCCTCGGTCCCTAGGCAGACTGATCCAAGTGGTCACCCACCCGCACACACAGTCTGTGATGCTTGACTTCGGTGATCTGCTGGGAACCGTGTCTTAACGATCAATCCACTGCGGGACGCAGGTCTCTTGAGGAAAAAAATATTAGTATGCATCTAGGAAGCGCTTGAGACTGCGAATCTCTAAATGCTTCTACTTAAGGCTGTTTTTCGATCTAAAGCTCTGTTCTCACAATGTTTAAAAAGAATATTCGTTTCGTTTTTAAATAATTCCTTGTTATTCCCTTTTGATTTTTTCCCCAGTTTTATAGTATTAGTAAAAATAAATAATAATAATAACATGGGTTCAATCAACCCAACTTAAATTTTGTTCGTACCATTTAATAATGCTTTTTATGTGTAATTTGTAAAAAGCTGATTAATCAGAGATTTTATGATGATTCTGCCATAAAAAAATCATTAATGTTGTAGTATAAGAAAAAAACTGAATTATATATATATCAAAATATTTTTTATAATAATAAAAAAATATACGAAATATAAAAACGTGGATCCGAAACGTGGCAACCGAAATTTATTTCCGAAACAGTAACCGAATTTTCAGTAACCGAAATTTTCGGGTTTTTTTTTTAAAACTTTATGGTAGAGCAAGAAAATATTCTAACAATAATCATTAACTATTTAAATTTTCTACAAAAAAAACTAGTAATAATTACTTATAAAAACAATACTATTAAAAAGTGATTATTTTCTTGCTATCTTTTTATAAAACGAAGTAAAAGTTTACTTTAAGCAATTGAAAAAATATTTATAATGAAAAAAATAAAAGGTATAAAAATGAAAACACAATATAAAAGTTACTATAGCATTTGAAAACTTTTAAACATAATAAAATGCTTCAGAAATCAAAACATTATTTCAGTCACTGCAATTAAAAAAGAAAAAATAACGATGAAATAAACTAATGAATTTAGATATGTTAGTTTGACGAAAACTAACATGGTGCTGGTGTAAAGTTATTGCTTATTATATTTTATTATAAATCGGAAGTCGTCATGGAAAAATCTTCAGAGGAAGGCATTGGCTTACAGTGGGCTGTCTGGCCAACTTTGATGATGATATTTTATTGTATGAGAAAATAATCGATTGAAAAGGATTTAAATTCGGATCATCTCTTTGTATTTAAAAATCGAGTGAGGCACCCCTGTTGTTGGTGATCGGCTTTGCGCTAAATCTTTTTTGATGCACAATTAACTATTTCACCTTGAAACTTGAAATTACGAAGATATGTAGAAAAATGTAGCATGATGGAATAAAAAAAAGTGTAATAGTTAGTCCGAGAATACACGATGACTCTAAACTAGCTATAAAAAACTTGGTGTAAAAGCTGCAGCCACTGTGCAACTAACAGAAACTTAACTTGAGACTTAAGTTGAAATTTGACGTGACTAATAGATATTTTAATACGATGTAATTTTTTTTAATTATTTTGACATAAAGTAAAAGTTATTTAAATTTGTGAACTTTATGAGCTTTTTTGAAATTCAGATTTGCTCGAAAGTTACAGCAATTTTAAATGCTTTTTTCCCCCACAAAACCTAACATTGCATTTTGTTTAAATGCGCAAAATCTATAAGAGTAAGAAACTAGAAATTACGGTTAGCTGTCAATAATGCACAAAAATAAAGATATATAAAGAAATATTATTTTATTCCTTTGAAATTCATCAACTGTTCCACTTGTAGTAAAAAAAAACATGCCGGTCACTCTAAAGCTCACAGTAATTACAAAGGTATTAATTAAAGCTATTGTTAAAGCTGATACGAAGTTTAATTTCATATATTAAAAGAGCTGTTTTCTATGAATTCTTTTACTAACGGCTGTCACTGAACTTTTCGTTCTTTGAATGAAATGTTGCTTATTTAACGTTACCCGGTAAGCAGGGGGGAGCCTAAGTCACGAAGGGGTGCAACATTACCCACGCCACACTGCCACGCAGATGCCCGTTCGTGGGTGGGTCATATTCAAAAATCAGAGGACGACATATCGAGAGAAATTCCTTATGCATCCATATGTTTTGTAATCTCTAATGAAAAGTCCATGTCAAAATTTACAAAAAAGAAGAAACAGAGAATTAGTGTTGTCAGATATATCGACATTTTTAGAAATTAAAAAAACTTAATTCCAAAACAATAGAAATCATTTCATATTTTAACTGTTGTAATATATGTTGTATATGTTGTTGTATAGTCTTGATAACGTGCGACATTCCTTCCTATAATGTAACTCTTTCTGTTTTCCTTAATTTAATTTTTTTTCCAAATACAATTGACTATTTTTCAAACCCTCCAGATAATTGAACATTTCGTTATAATTAATAGCAAATTGTTGCAAAAAGCTTAAATTCTAGCAATTGTTACAAATGACACTTAGATATTTTCTAAACGGAATGTTACATTCTTTGTAATATATGTTGTATATGTTGTTGTATAGTTTTGATAATGTGCGACACTCCTTCTTGTAATGTAGCGCCTTCTGTATTCCTTAATTTCATTTTTCTCCAAATACAATTGAATATATTTCAAACCCTCCAGATAATTGTACATTTCGTTATAATTAATAGCAAATTGTTGCAAAAAGCTTAAATTCTAAAAATTGTTACAAATGACACTTACATGTTTTCTAAACGGAATGTTACATTCTTTGTAATATATGTTGTATATGTTGTTGTATAGTCTTGATAACGTGCGACATTCCTTCTTATAATGTAACTCTTTCTGTATTCCTTAATTTCATTTTTCTCCAAATACAATTGCCTATTTTTCAAACCCTCCAGATAATTGTACATTTCGTTATAATTAATAGCAAATTGTTGCAAAAAGCTTAAATTCTAACAATTGTTACAAATGACACTCAGATGTTTTCTAAACGGAATGTTACATTCTTTGTAATATATGTTGTATATGTTGTTGTATAGTCTTGATAACGTGCGACACTCCTTCTTATAATGTAACTATTTCTGTATTCCTTAATTTCATTTTTTTCCAAATACAATTGAATATTTTGTAAACCCTCCAGATAATTGTACATTTTGTTACAATTAATAGCAAATTGTTGCAAAAATCTTAAATTCTAACAATTGTTACAAATGGCACTTAGATGTTTTCTAAACGGAATGTTACATTCTTTGTAATATATGTTGTATATGTTGTTGTATAGTCTTGATAACGTGCGACACTCCTTCTTATAATGTAACTCTTTCTGTATTCCTTAATTTCATTTTTTTTCCAAATACAATTGCCTATTTTTCAAACCCTCCAGATAATTGTACATTTCGTTATAATCAATAGCAAATTGTTGCAAGTAGCTTAAATTCTAACAATTGTTACAAATGACACTCAGATGTTTTCTAAACGGAATGTTACATTCTTTGTAATATATGTTCTATATGTTGTTGTATAGTCTTGATAACGTGCGACACTCCTTCTTATAATGTAACTCTTTCTGTATTCCTTAATTTCATTTTTTTCCAAATAATATTGAATATTTTTTAAACCCTCCAGATAATTGTACATTTCGTTACAATTAATAGCAAATTGTTGCAAAAATCTTAAATTCTAACAATTCTTACAAATGACACTTAGATGTTTTCTAAACGGAATGTTACATTCTTTGTAATATATGCTGTATATGTTGTTGTATAGTCTTGATAACGTGCGACATTCCTTCTTATAATGTAACTCTTTCTGTATTCCTTAATTTAATTTTTTTTCCAAATACAATTGACTATTTTTCAAACCCTCCAGATAATTGTACATTTCTTTATAATTAATAGCAAATTGTTGCATAAAGCTTAATTTTTCTAGCAATTGTTACAAATGACACTTAGATATTTTCTAAACGGAATGTTACATTCTTTGTAATATATGTTGTATATGTTGTTGTATAGTTTTGATAACGTGCGACACTCCTTCTTGTAATGTAACGCCTTCTGTATTCCTTAATTTCATTTTTCTCCAAATACAATTGAATATATTTCAAACCCTCCAGATAATTGTGCATTTCGTTATAATTAATAGCAAATTGTTGCAAAAAGCTTAAATTCTAACAATTGTTACAAATGACACTTAGATGTTTTCTAAACGGAATGTTACGTTCTTTGTAATATATGTTGTATATGATGTTGCATAGTCTTGATAACGTGCGACACTCCTTCGTATAATGTAACTCTTTCTGTATTCCTTAATTTAATTTTTTTTCCAAATACAATTGACTATTTTTCAAACCCTCCAGATAATTGTACATTTCGTTATAATTAATAGCAAATTGTTGCAAGAAGCTTAAATTCTAACAATTGTTACAAATGACACTCAGATGTTTTCTAAACGGAATGTTACATTCTTTGTAATATATGTTGTATATGTTGTTGTATAGTCTTGATAACGTGCGACACTCCTTCTTATAATGTAACTCTTTCTGTATTCCTTAATTTCATTTTTTTCCAAATACAATTGAATATTTTTTAAACCCTCCAGATAATTGTACATTTCGTTACAATTAATAGCAAATTGTTGCAAAAATCTTAAATTCTAACAATTGTTACAAATGACACTTAGATGTTTTCTAAACGGAATGTTACATTCTTTGTAATATATGTTGTATATGTTGTTGTATAGTCTTGATAACGTGCGACATTCCTTCTTATAATGTAACTCTTTCTGTATTCCTTAATTTCATTTTTTTTCCAAATACAATTGCCTATTTTTCAAACCCTCCAGATAATTGTACATTTCGTTATAATTAATAGCAAATTGTTGCAAGAAGCTTAAATTCTAACAATTGTTACAAATGACACTTAGATGTTTTCTAAACGGGATGTTACATTCTTTGACTTTTAGGAAAATGATAGCAATAATGAATACAAAGCAATCAGGGGTTAGGTGGCTGGAATGAACGAAAGGTGAAGGTTCCCTTTCATACAAAAATCAGTAAATAATAATTTAAAATGAATGCACCGAATTGCATAAATGAAAACAAAAAGATTTTTTTTCTCTCTGCTTACTTTAAAGCTTACATACTGAAAATAGAAGTAAAAACATAAATAATTGCACTATAGATGGCTGTGTCACTTTTGAAAAAGTTTAAATTGTAAGAATGATTCGAAAATTCGTTTTTTGAGTAAACTGTCACATTTTATACTTGAAATAATTTTAAACTTATTTCTTATGTTAAAAAATATATATACTTTGTGAGTAATAAATAAAGAACTCAACAGCTGTCAACTCATTATTTCATTATAATACAATTTAACTGAATCAAATAGCAATATATGAAAAATACTTCTTAGTTTTTATCACTACATCGTCTTTGGAATTTTAAATATTCATATTACTGCAAATTTTCAAAAAAGGTTGTATTTTCGTTAAATTTTGCTTTAATTTTTAAAGGCATCACTTATGTTTCTTTGTTAGTATCCTTTAGTTTTAAAATAAGTTAATATCATTTTGAAGAATTCTTGTCTCAAAATATTTAAATAAAATAATTTTTAATTTAAAATGCTCTGACAATAAAATTATCAAAATCATGTTTTACGAGAATTCTTTGACAATGATTTTATGTATGAACTTTGGAAAAAAATTTAAGGGTATTTTTTTTCTAAATACAAGTAAATCGTGTCTTTTTAAATTATACGACAATCACTGAAACGTCGTCAATTCTTTGCAGAACTTAAATTTTTAATTCAATTTCTAAGCAAGAAGTCAATGAAAGAACAAATTACGATACATTAATATTTATTAGATTTATACTCTAGTTTAATAAATGTATAGAATTTTAAAGGAATGTGTAGTATTTTTTTAAATAATAAATAGCAATCATTTTCGTTTTTGTTGGGATACATCTTTTCACGAATATTTAAATTGTTATGAATTATTCAAATAAGTTATGCATTTTTGCTTTAAAATTTCAAAAGGATTGCGTAATTTTCTTTCTTGAATTTATTTTTGTAAGGAAATTAAAAATGCTTTGATCAAACTTTTTT
This sequence comes from Parasteatoda tepidariorum, assembly GCF_982258835.1. NCBI lineage: Eukaryota > Metazoa > Arthropoda > Arachnida > Araneae > Theridiidae > Parasteatoda > Parasteatoda tepidariorum. The sequence continues at coordinate 31,963,226 of NC_141757.1, read as the reverse complement.
TTATTTATTGAAAGGTGTATTGAAATTTTAATAGTAAATTTTCTTTCAGCACTGTCGAAAAATAAAAAGGAATACTGAATTTGTCTTTAATGTTATCTGCAATAAGCAATTCTAACTGGCATGGGGGAACTCTGCTGTGTTTAAGGATTTCATTTATTTATTTATTTATTTTTGAGGTACATATTTCGCTTAGTGATCATGGGAAAAAATTTAAGAAGGGGTGTGAGGTCAATTTTTTCTTAATATTACTCTCAGAAAAGAACTCTCACACTTTTGACGATTTGGCAATCCTTGAACTGTATTTCGTAAGCGTTGAGAATCATTTCGCCCCAAAATCACGTGATTAATAACAAAATGTGAACTCTCAAATATTTAACAAAAATATTTTCTCAACTTGAAACCTCATCGCAGTGCATTGTGGGAAACTATTTACTATAATGACCAGGGGTATCCAACTTATATGAGGCAGGGGGTCGCAATTAATAACACCAGTCAAATGGTGGGCCGGAACTTTATCAAAATTTTATATAGAACTCTTTTATGATTGAAGGAACATTAAATATTACTGTCAGACTTATATCAAGTTGCACAAAACAAAAGTATTGAATTACAATTTAAAAAAGAAGTAGATTTTTAGATGAGAAATTTTTTTTGCACCGTTGGTATGTTAAATTTCACAGAAACGAAGAAATTAGGTTTTTTTTAGCAAAAAAAAAAGCATTTTTAACCCATATGGATTTTTTACGAAAATTTTCCGCAAAAAATGACAACTAATATACTTTAAGTCGTGGGCCATAAAAAAAGGTTTCGCGGGCCGGATGAGGCCCGCGGGCCGCCAGTTAGTAACCACTGATAATGACGAAACTAGGATGAAGACTAGACGATCAAAAATAAAGTGACGAAAAAAGGTGACTGGGCTGTATAATGGTCAATGAGTTGGCCTAGTACCAGGAAGATACCGGTTTCAAATCCCGCTTCGGGCATGGGTGTAATTTATCTCTCTGTTCTATCTGTCCTTCTTATATTGTAAAGGCGACATAGTTCTAGCTATATGGTGTCCTCTATAAAGAGATTATTGGAAAGCTTAGACAAATTAGGCATTTCAAGTTTTTTTAAAAATAGAATTTGAATAACGAAATAGTTCTTCAGTTTTGACAAAATATGTTTTACCGAAGAAGTGATGATAGTTATTTTGTCACTTTGACGAAATATTTGCTCGGAGCATATACCAGGAAAAGGTTTCATCAAAAACGTCGAAAGTTTCGTGAAATTTAAATAGTCATTTTTTGAGTGATTCTGCAAAGAAGAGTTAATGTTATGTTACGTCAACCTCATCTGTGTTTCGCATTTAACATAATGTTCCGGAAATTTTAGCATTATATCATGTTATGATATTTAATGTAATGCGAAGCCAAATTTCAGTTGTTTATTATATTATAATGATCTAATGTAGTGCTATTATATTATAATGATTTAAAGTAGTGCACATTATTTATCACGTTTTGATAAGTTAATGCACTGTGATGTCAATATAATTGTTTATCGTATTTTGATAAATTTGATAAGTTAGGATATGATGTAACGTGATGAATTTTAGTTGTTTATTGGATCATGAGGATTTAAATTAGTGTGATGGCAGTTTTAAATGTTTATAGTATCATGATGACTTAATGCAATGTGATGTCTTTTTTAATTGCGCTATTCTGACGAGGTACTGTAACGTTATAGTAATATAATTGTTTAACTTATTTCAATGTGTTACTGTAACGTGATATAAATGTTAGCTGTTTATCGGATTAAAAAGATTTAATGCAATTCAATCGAAAATGATTTACTGCATCAAAATCAGTATATTGGATTATATACTGTATATCGGATTGCGCACTGTATATCGGATTATGATGACTTAAAGTACTGGGATGTCAATATTTAGGAAGATATAACGAAATGTGACGTTTATTTTTAATATTTATCATATTTTTTGGAGTTACTGTAAAGCGATGTCAATATAATTGCTTATTGTAATTTGATGAGTTACTGTAACATGATGTTATTTTTTGGATGGTTATGGGATCAGAATGATATCATGAACTTTTTTGTCAAATTTAACTGCATATCGAATTAGGATGATTTAAAGTAATGGCAGTTTAAACTGTCTCTAGTGTCTTGTGATAATTTGAAATAAATGCTATGAAATACAAATATTATGTTGTTTCTTTTCACATGGTTTTAAATTTGAATTGATGTTTCGTAAAAAGTTATTTGACGTTTTTATACATTCTATAGAAATTTACCAAACCGAAGGAACTACCAATTTTTTTAATCCCTGTTCTTCCAAAATGATAATAGTTTTAATTATACAGCGAATTGTCGTAATTTAATGTAACAAACTAACAAAATTTTGCTCATTAGAAAGAAAGACAATTAAAACCGTCGAATTATTACAGTTTCCACTTCCCGAGAAGCAACATTTTTCATTGTTTTTCTTCATTTGTTAATTGATCTAATGCAGTCGTTTCTCTTAATGAAAAAGACTTTTCGTTCGCAAAGTATTTCAGGGCGTTGTTCACTTAATGACATCTGATAAAGGTTGACAAATAGTTTTCAATGAATTAAAACAAAAGCGTATCGTGGACAATAAATTACGGAAGCCCCCTCGCACCGAATTTTAAAACAATAAGCCGCCAGTGCTGTCGCTAGGAAACGGGCAGACTATCGATTTTTACTCTGTTCTAAGTTCTGTTAACAACATTCTGAAACATTATCTTTAAATCAAGTGGAAATTAGCTATCTTAGAAAAGAGCGCTGCTTTCATCGCTGAGGGATCAGTACCAAATTAGGGTTTTCAAGACGTGGTAGTGAGAGTTTGAGGTGCAATTTTGCACTCAAAGGGTCTCATTAAGTGCACGCAATCCGAAAGAAGAAAAAAAGAATGGGCAGTAGTTAAAGTGCTAAACCCCGTCCAGGAAATGCGTAGTAATAGTTCTACAGAAAATATGCAATAAACGAAAGGGAAATATATTATTAAAAATGCTTTATGTTAATGTAGTTTTCTTGTATTAGGTAGGATTTTCTTCGCCATCCATGAAATAGCGTATAAACTTTGAAAACTGTTAGATTAGAATAATAAAAAGTTTTCTTTAATTCTTAAAAGATGCTATATTTTAAGTGTATAGAATTTATTAATATCTTTTAGTAAGTCTTATATGTCTATTTCAAACTTTATATGCGTATTTGATTATGACTTTTTTTTTCAATCTAAGAACGCGTTGACACTAGTGAACAAAATCTGGTTAGGATGAGAAATTTTTCTCAGGTGATGTTTTTTCTGGGCGATATTTTGTACATAAGAAATTTTATATTGATGATATTTCATCCCGCAAGTTTATGTCTGCCCATAGTTTGGCTGCGAGAATTTGTCGCTAAACCTTAAATTCTGACTACGGGAGATTTTTTTTACAAAAGAGTGAGGTTTGACATCGCGAGGTTGTCCTTATAAGTATAAGGTTTTGACAACCTACTTTTCATTCTTTACATTGACGTTCATTTGATACCATTCAGTCATTCTTTACAATATCATGGTTTCCGTTTTGATATTTTTCAATCATTCCTTTTCAATAGCATGAAGTTAGTTTCGATATTATTTAATAATTTTTTTCAATAACATGAAGTTTTTTTTTGTTGATAACATTCAGTCATTCTTTACATTAACACGATATTCGTATTGGTATTTTTTAATCGTTCTTTTTTCAGTTACATGAAGTTCGTTTTGCTATCTTTCAGTCATTCTTTAAAATAACACGAAGTTCTTTTTGATATTATTCAATCATTCTTTTTAATAGCAAAAAGTTCGTTGTGATATTATTTAATAATTTTTTTCAATAACATGAAGTTTTTTTTGTTGATAATATTAACTCATTCTAACAATAACATCTTTACAATACATACTCATTCCTTACAATAACATATTAACTCATTCTTTACATAACATTATTTACAATAACATTTTGATATTATTAACTCATTCTTTACATAACATTCTTTACAATAACATTTTGATATTATTCATTAATTTTTTTAATAACATGAAATTCATTTTGATATCATATAAACATTCCTTACAATAATATGACGTTGGTTTTGATATGAGTCATTCAGTCTTTGTTTTCAATAGCATTAAGTTTTCTGTTATATAAATCAATCATTATTTGTAATAACGTGAAGTTTGTTTTGATATAGTTCAATCATTATTTGCAATAGCATGAAGTTCGTTTTGGTATTATTCAATTATTCATTAACTTAACAAAGTTCGTTTTCTTATCATTTATTCTATTTCTATCGAACAAAATTAGTTATAATGAGTATACTACCCCTTAGATTATTCAAATGACGAGTTAATTCTAAAAATAAAGGATCGAATCCCATAAAAGAGAAATAAAAGAGAAACATAAAATATGCCATTTGTAGTATCGAAAAAATCATTATGTTGCAATAAAAGCGTTATTCCGATGATAATAATGAAGAAAATAGTTTCGCAGATAAAATCTCTACCGAATGTTATTTTAAATCTTTATTGCATTATATTTCGTTAAATAAAACACTTTCCTTATTTCATTAATTATGCAGTTTTGCAAATAAATATTCGAAAATAAATTTCTTTTCTTTTTAATCTGCCTTAAGAGTGATTAATTATTAAATTTCCCTAAAAGTAATATAGATATTTGCACATTTTAATACAACAAAGGCAGATAAGAAATGGCTAAAATATGCATATTTAGTAAAATAATTTATGAAGAAGTTATTTACGAGCTAAAGGTTTAATTTAATATTCTTAATCTTTGCGATCATTGGTAAAATAATAATTTTAGTTAAACATTTTGTTGATTAGTATTTCGAAAAAGTAGAAGGACAGTATAAATCAATAAGAGAACACTAAGTATATAAATATGGAAAAAAGTTTACAAACACTGCATTTCATAACCTATCTGCCACTTTTTAGCATCTTACTAGTTTCTAAAAGTAATAGAAGCCTAAGGTTTTGAAGCTCAATAAAAATTTTAATTCATGTTTTTGAAATAAAATGTAGAATTAGAAATTTTTTTTCTATAACTCTACGTTACTATGACTTACAGATATATGGAACTATTTTATACATCAAAGTATGGAACTATATAGTCTGCATGATTTTGCTTTTTAGGAAACAGGCTATTCGGCAAGGGAGAGAACCCTGGTTGAGGAAAGTTATTAAAATCCAGGATTATTACTTTTACTGCATTTGGAGGCTATGTCTGGTGATTAGGGAGGATGATGAGGATGTTGCGATTCTTTTAGTTTGACGCAGTTAATATTACAGAGTATTGTCTAGTGTTGTCATACTACTAGATAGGAGTCCCTTTGCTAAGACCATCGGCTATTTTTTTTTGAATTGCAATATATTTCTATTGTTATGGATGAACCAGGTTTCATATAGTGTATGTAATTAATGGATGTGTAGCGTATCTACCACTACAAAAATATAATTCCAATTCACTAGTATATAAGACATGTTAACTCGATTCTATGGTGGGGTACCTTTTCATAGATGGCGGTTGGCATGGTCTGTAACTTCCCTCCCCACATTGGTGACCTTCGGACGTGATGTGAACACGCCTACCTTGGCAGAAACGCCCACTTCTGTATGAACATGCCTGCAACGACAGTAACGCCCACTTCGTTGGATGCTCCACATTGAATAGTTGACTTGCTACTTGTGACTGCAACATCATCCACCTCCTAGCGCTGTTGCTGCTCAGATTCAATCACACACAACGTATGCACTCACTGCTAAAGGCAACGCAGGAGCGACTGTGAAGTTAATACACCTCTCACATTCAGCATTCAAAAAGTTCGGTGATCTTAACACAGATCTCCCGGCTTCGCACAAAAACAGCAATGATTCAACTAGTGGTATCCATTCATCGAATTCTATCACAGATATAATTCTGGAGGGGAAGTACTGTAGCGTATCTACCACTACAAAAATATAATTCCAATTCACTAGTATATAAGACATGTTAACTCGGTTCGATGGTGGGGTACCTTTACATAGATGGCGGTTGATATGGTCGAAAGCTACGATCCCCACAGATGTAATATATGTAACGTAATGGATCACTCCTGCGATAGGCTACCAAATACTCCTCATCCGCGCTTTATATATGACTATCTCTTGCTGGTTCATCCATGTTTAATAAATTCTAGAGCCTCTGTCTGCAATGTTGTAGTTCCATGAAAGGAATCATAATTCACTCTGAAAAAAAGTATGGTTGAAGCTGCAGGAATGTAGGAAAATTTCCCATGTCTATGGCTCTATAGGAGTACCGAAAATCTTGGTAATTTTTACCGAAGCACTTCACAACTGTTACTTAATCATATGGTAAAAGAAGCCAGGATTTATGGTTTGCCGTTGACATATGAATAGAAGAGAAATTAATTACAAAATGAATAGTTTAAATAACACATATTTTGGTTTTATTAACAAAAATTATGTTTTTTTATTATTATTGTTGTTTCACTGAATATATTATTTCCTTACAGTATGGAAATTTTAGTAGAATTTTTCTCAACATGTAATCTTGCAAATTTCTGGCTGTTCCATATTTTCCACAAATTTCATTTTTCGAAAAAGTTTTTACTATTTTTAGAACTTGAAATGAATTCTTTGAACAGATGAACTTTGCAACTCTTCAACAGAAGAAACAGAAGTTATTAAGCCAATGCCAAATAAATTGACACTCTTAAGTTGACTCTTAAAGTTGACATGCCCATTTTACAAATTTCATCTTTGACCACTTAACAATGAGGAGATGGAGGGATATGGAAAAAAAATTTGAAACGTAAATCCAATATTTTATGCGGCATGAAATCTTTCAGTAAGAAAACAATTAATCTAAATTATTTAAAAATAATTTATTGTTTTATCGCTGAAAACGTCCTCCTAAACCATGTAAAATAGGAAAACATTTACACTTCACCAAATCTTTTAATCAACATTTTTATTAAAAATATTAAAAATCACGCTCACTATTCAAATATATTTTTTTACTCATTTCTCATCAATGCATTTTAACAAAATTAATCTCGTTTAATGGTTTGGAAGCTATCCAATGCGTGAACATGACATCGAAATGCATTACTGCTTAAAATATTCAAATATGCAAAAGGAGATTGTTACTTTCGGCTATAAAGATAAAGGAAAACGCACTTTGCGAATCAATTAGGATAAAATACGGGATACAGTAATTAGTTAAATCGAAATGAATTCTTAATCCAGCTAAAAATTAATGTAATTAAACATTAATATAATTAAAACTTTAACTAATATAATTAAAACAGGGTAGCTAGGCTTCTGTTCGCTGCCGTTCGCCAACCCCGATGATGACTTGTTGACCAATAATTGTTGTTTCTTGCCAGAAAACAGAATTTCTACTGAAGTTAAAATTATTTACTTAACATATATGTACTAAAAGGAATTCTGTTTACTTACTTTTGTGTTATTATAAATATCTTGTGCATTATAAATATATAAATATTTAGATCTATTGGTGAACAGAAGTAATTTTCCTTAGTAACCATTTTTTAAAATAACATTCATTTTGTTATAACATTATATTGTCAAGCAAATTTGACTATTTCAGAACCTAATTTAATATTTTCGCTTACCAAACGGGTGGATATATAAAATAATATTTTTGTGCATGAAGCTGATCGTTAAGTTCGAAATCATCAATCAGATCTTTTTAACTGTAATTTATATCAGTATATTAATGTTATTTCCACAAAAGTAATAATTGTAAAATGGTTAATAAGATTAGACCACCTTTTTAAATAACTTTATCTTGAAATGTAGCGCAGAATTATATTATAATAGTAATAAAAAACATCAAAAATTCTCTTAGTTTTAAACTCTTGAATTAAAAGAGTAATAATAGCAGTACAGGAAAATAACTTTTTATTAGGCGTACAAAAATATTTATAGAAAAGCAATTCGCGATCGCAACGCTCGAGTACGCCCTCTATCGGGAGCCTGTAAATATCAGACATTAATTTATCACGTTTTCATTTAGTTCCATCAAACTCATCGGCTATGACGGACGCCATTTTCTTAGCAGCAAATAAAAATCAAAATTTCCCTAAGGAACAGCTGAAGAACTTGAAAAAACTAACCAGAACATGCCAAACATTGAAGCAGAACACGCCAAGCATTTGAAGAACAATTTCTGAATAATTTTTACCTTTCAATTACCAACAACATAACTTACAATTTCATGATCACTTGCTGTTACAGATGTGTATATTACGGAAAAATAATTTTTTCTGTCTTCAATTCATTACAAATTAAAATGAAGTCAACATTGCTTTCGTCATTCCAATAAAGAAACGTCAAGAACTGCAATAGTTATAGAATTCTTCTTTGTTATAGAACAGTATATATTTCTGTATCTATATAATTCGGAAAACAACAATAAAGAATCAACCAAATTACTTAAATAGTGTCATTTGTGCTGATGATTAATAAATGTTTTATCGTTTTCTTGGTAAGTATTTCTTAGTTTTGAAAGAATAGATAATTTCAACTAGAATTCAACTGTTCTGTTTTTAAGCTACATATTCAAATTCATATCGAGATCTTACAATTATAAAATTTTGATGTGTGGTATGTTATCTAAAAGTAATAAAGGGATAATCTATGCACATATTATTTGAAAATAAAACTTTCAAACGAAGAACATTTCATTTGGAACTCTACGGATTTATAAAGAAGGTAAGTGTTATGATTTTTATAATAAAAAATTAGCTTTTAAAACTTTTTTTTCTTATTTAATGATAGTTCTCTACAGAATGGTTTCTTACATCTGATTAAGAACTATAAGAATAATAAGAAACTATATGAAAGTTTTTATTTCAATGTAAAGAATTCTTAAAATCGTTTTTTATCCTAAGAATTCTTTATTTTCCGTTTTATAGTTTATAATTTTTTGATAAAAATTATTGTCAAAATACTTTTTTTGAAAACATAAATGGTATAACATAAATGGTATGTGTTTATGTATACTTCTTGCATATTCTAATGTTTTAAGTAATATGATTCAGAAAAGTATGAATAAAAATTCGGTTCTTATGTATTAACGCCACAGCAGCTACAGATTTGGCTGTTTTTAAGTGCCGCCAATCGACACCTAAAATTTTTGTGACAAATCATAAAACGAAACACTTTATTTAAAATCAAAGTAGTTTATCGGATTTCGGTGGACAATGGGCAAAATATTTCGCTCCAGAAAAAATAAAATTGCATCTTGTTCTATTTTTGGCAAATCCCAAAGACGCATTTTCGTAGCACTGAAAAATGGTAACAAAAATCGAAGAACAAATCATTTTGGAATTCTTCTGATTTATAAGCAGGTAAGTGCTAATTTTTATAAAATTAAAAATTTTACTTTTAAGTAGTTTTTTTCTTGATGATAGTTTTCTATAGAATGGTTTTCTACGTCCGATTATGAATCAAAAAAGAAAAAACATGAAAGTTGTTTATTTTAATATAAGGAATTTTTAGAATTATTTTTTTTTGTTTTTGTTTTGTATCGTAAGCATTCTTTACTTTACGTTTTTAAGTTTCTAAATAATGATTTTTATTAAAACTTAAAATTTTTTGATAAAATTACTTGTCAAAAACTTTATTTACAAAATTAAATTACATAAAATTATGAAGCTTATGTATACTTTTTGCTTATTTTAATGTTTGAAGTAATATGATTCTTAAAACTATGGAATGTAAAGTTTAAATAGGCCTTTCAGGTTATATCATTAAATTTAGTAAAACTATTTCTCAGGCATTAGGTTTTAACTTTAATAAGAAGATACATATTTTTTTCTGTTTATTTACAAATATTTTTCATATGTTCCTTCTTTAAAAAAAAAAGAGATGCCATCTTGTTTTCGGTTGTATAAGAAAGGATATCAAACATTTTTCTTTTTTAAATTTAATAAGCCACATTAAAGAAGGAACGTTGCAATGCTACACGCTACATTAAAGACGTCTCCAGAGTAACTGAATGACGGTTCATATAGAAATCGCAGGTATGCGTCTCATACAACAACGCCCCCTATAGTTCGTTGCGATCGCGTATACCTTTATGATATTTTTTTAATTTTATGCTGATGACAACCAAAACAATATGGAAATGAAAGAGGAAAAACTGGATCCCACCACGTGATTTTCCTGTCAATAAAAAGACACAGATAACAATGGAAAACTGTGACACCATCCTTAGAGACAGCACTAGAAAGATGTAGAAGGGGCACGATAGAAAGATATAAATTAAGTTTCGATTTTTATATCGAGAATCATCAACTGCTAAACTTGTAGAAAAAAATTTCTTACGAACCGATCTACTACCGGCTGAAATGTAACTGTAGATTTAAAACTTGATATGCTGAAAGGACAATTCATTTATGACTTTAACACTAATTTATTTTCTCTTCGAAATTTCAATATATTTAGAAGTTATTGCAATCTATATATATATTTCTCTTACACGGCGACAAAAAAATGTTTCATTACAACTCCCCGAATGGCAACGCTGGAAAATCGACCAATGATTGCCACTAAAAATGTCACATGCCAAATCTAGCTGTGATGGCTCAACATATAGAGATTTTAAAAACGGAAACTGAAATAATCTTAAGCTAGGCAGAAGTGAGTAGTCTTTGTTGATAGATCTCTATTTTAGTATTTTGTCGAAAGCGCTTTTTTTCACGAATTTATATATTACGAATTTATTTGTTTTATTATTGTTATTAGTTATTCATTGAAAAATGAGTCTCAGTCGCTCTGTTACGCTTTAAGCTTTTATACTATAGCACATTTCTAATAGGCTTAACGAATTTGCCATTTATTTGAATTCAAATTTATTTTAATGACTTAGTATTTACTAAAAAGATGTAATTTTTAAAAAAAAAAAATTGTTATATGGATTTGAATGATTGTTTTGAATTCTCAGAACTTTGTGTATTTGCAATGTACCTAAGTTAGTAGCGAGTGAAGCGAGCTTGGTTTGCGAAGAAAACCATGTAAGATTGCGTAGCAAATTTTGGGGGTTGGCGAGCGTTAGCGAACAGGAGGCGCAGTCCACTGGTTTTAAGTAATTTTTTTGCAATTGCTTATAAAAATTTAAATAATGGTCATTCACCCATTGTTGTAAAAAATTATTTCTGTGTAGGTCTTCATTTAATAAGCCTATGCTGGAAATTGATGTCATTGATGTCAAAAGTGAAAAGCACTGCACAAATTAAAACTTAATTACGAGACTGAGCAGTTAGATGCTGCCAGACATAAATATTATTGACTATATCGATATTTTAGACTATATAGTAATGACTATATCGATACATATCGATATATAGAGTCGCGAGTGATAAAACTCATTTCCATTATTTTTTTTTCGAATGGCAGACACTGAACTTTATTCGTTTCGCATTAGAAGATGCCAGAGGTGTTACTCATTTCGCGTTACCCTGTGGGCACCTGTGAACCAAAGTCAAGGAGGCGAGTAACATTGCCCGCGCCAGACTGCCAGAAACCCGTTCACAGGGTGGGCCACATTCATACATCACACACAACAGAGGACAACACAAGAGGGAGAAACATCCATGCGCAGAGCGGAACTCGAACCCGCTGCCATTGGCTTCGCAATCAGGCGCCCTAACCGCTCGGCCACCTGGCTGGCTCATTTCCACTATAAACTGAGTATATCAATATGCATCATTACAGAGAAAATTACTTTTTACTTAATACTTCTAGTAAATTTTTCTACAGACATTCGTTATTTCAAGTTACTAAGTTTTAAAATTTTTGTGCAGAAAACATAATGTTAACGTTAAGTTGAACACCCAAAACAGCAGTGGTGCTTACGATTTTTAACGATTGAAATATAAGAGATATGAATATGCGATTAAGAGATATGAATATGCGAAAATACATAAATATATAATTTAAATACTAATTTAAATAAGTTTGATAAGAAAAGAAATTAAACGAATGTATTAATATAAGTAAATATAATTTTTACATAAAATTAAAAATAATTGTATAAAAGCTAGTTTTTTAATTAAAAAAAAGAATTTAAAACATATAAAAACATAAAAAAATTATATTTATCAGATTATATAGTAATATATCATGTACAAAAATATGAGCTTTTTAATGATGAAGATTAAAATTACCTTAAAAATATTTAATTAAAAGTTAAAAGTATTTAATTTTTTCAAATGAATAGTAAGTCAAAATTGAAATTCAAAGAAATAAAATAGTTTCTCAAACAACACGCTGAACCGCAACTGAAACTTTCTAGCAATGAAAGATTCAAGTAAATTTCAATTAAAGTCGAAGTTAATTATTAAGATCACCCCTGATATTTAACTATTGATACGATCTTCACGGTTACGAGTAAAATATCTCCCGCTCAGGGGAGCAAAATTAATTAAAACCGTTTTTTAATTAACTTACGATTAAGAGAATATACCCCATTTATCCTACCATTAGATAACAGAAAGAAGAAAGAACCGTTACTGGTAACTGATATTTTTATGTCCCACCTTTTTCTCCGATATCAACGATAATAATAGGACGATAAAAGTTTTATCACAGCTGCAAACGAAAGAGATATCGAATGCAAAACTTCGTGCTCTGGTATTTCGTTGGAAATATTGTAATTTGATATAATGTGAGCAAAACAAATGATGCATAAAATGTAATTATAGGAAGTTGCATCAAAGATATGTCGTAATTATAGTTTTTAGTTTATGAAATTCTTTACCTTTCGCGCATTTCTATTTTTAAAGTATTGCATAAATTTATATTGTTACATTAGACTTTTCAATTACGTAGTCAAGATAAATTACTTTCTTTTCAATAGTAAAAATAACTTTAATTTTAATTATAGTATATACAATTACTAAAGATTTGTTATTTGCGTAAGCATACATATGAAATAAGGGGACATAAAACATTCACTCTACTTTTAGTTTCATCCTACTGATCATTCGATCCTACTCCAAAACTGTGAAACTTTTTTGTTTAACTCTTTTTGGTACCATACTTTGATTTTTATTTCAGATTATAGAGCTCAAATCATGCTCTCTCAACTAACCAAACCCGCGATTGCTTAGGTGCTTCTCATTCATTTTTATTATTGTTATTTTGAGAAGTCGATATTTTTCGAAAAAGCAAAGATAATTTTGTTAATAAATTCTTAATTATTACAATTTTATAAATAAGATTTGTCAAATATGTTTAATGCAAAAAAAAGAATGATTAACTGGAACAGTAAAAATAAACGATAAATAATACAATTTAATTATACAATTAATTATACAAATTAATTTGTATAATTAATTCAAATCACTTAATAATTTTATTTATTTAAATCACTTGATAATTTGATTTATTTATATCAGTTAATAATTTGAAATTAATCATTCAATTGCAATTGAACTTAGGTAAGCAAAAAGTATGAGACCCCTATCAACAATTTTACCTTGGCTCCAGATGGGCTCAAAATTGGCTCAATATAGCTCCTATAAGAAGATGCACATAGGGACCAATATTGGGATACCTAGAATTTTTAATATTGGTCCTAGAATGTCCCATATAGGTCCTACATTCGCAAATATAGAACCTATATTGACTAAATAATGGATATAAAATATCGGGTGAATCTGATAATTCTATTTACGACCGATATTGGTTGTAAAGTGACTGTAAAATATCGTAAAACCTTTGAACCCTTATTGAGCTAAGATTCCTGAATAATAGCCAAGTGAGGGCCTAAGTTATTTTGCTGCTAGGGACTATATGAAAATAAATTTGAGATCTAATTTGAGAAAGACAGCAAGCAGATACGTACAGGGTTACAGTGGGATGTTCATTCCATGTGTCAGAGCGTTTAGGGGAACGGCGATATTAGTCGATCAAGGATGCCTCTAGAATTTATTGCAAGTAAAATAACAGGAGATTTGTCTTTCCGTTAAACGCTCTGAGGGGTGGAGGCAAAGGATTTAAATCTTACGTAATCCTAAATGTATCTTTAATCTGCCTTTCTCGAATTTGTGCTGTATTTCAATTTGTCAAGGGCTTACGAGCCATTCTTTGTATTGAGCATATGAACCTTCATATGTTTGTAAAAAAAAATTATTTATTATTACAATTGCCACTTGCATATGGTGGCTTGTGCGCTCATCACAAAGTACACCTTATAAGCCATAATAAAGGTGAAGAACAGATTGAACGCGTTTAAAGTGGTATAGTGTTCATTTGCTTAAACACTTGCTTAAAGTGCTTTAGTGCTTAGAGACCAGTATTTATTTTTGGACTTAAAATAGTTCTTTTCGAAATTCTAATTTATTCAAAAGTTATTGCATCTCTAAGTGCTTTTTCCGTGACCTTTTTCGCATATTTTTTGCATTACATTATATTTAGTTGCTCACAAGAATGCTTAGAAATAATACTTGGTAATTTGAAATTGCCATGGTTTGAAGAAGAATGTATAAGGAGTAAGATGGGATAAAAAAATTAACAGTCGAATAATTATTCAAGAATTATTAACTGTTAAACTTGCAATAAAAATGCACCGCATTTTGATACGATATTTTTAACAGTGTAGCCAGGGAGCTTTTTTTTTTGCAGAGTGCTGGCAGTAGAAATTTACAGCCACTTCTTCAAATTTTACGAAAATTTAGAAAGTAGAAATTTTCCATTTCAAAAAGAGATATTAATTAAAATATTTTTTTTCCAAATAAATTTAACTTTTAAAAAACTTTAATTTTAATTTAAACTTTAAATTTAACTTTGAATTTTAAAAATTCAAATTTCTGTAAAATTCAAATTTTTTATGATTCATTTGTTATCTTACTTATTCTAAATCGGTTCAGGATTAAGTTATTTTTTTAAAATTATATTTATCATAAAGTTTTTACATTTTCATAATTTAAGCTTTGTTTTACCAACTATAAATTTCAAATCTTTTATGATTCATTAGTTATCGTACTTATTCTAAATCGGTTCATCATTAAATAATTTTTTTATATTATATTTATAATAAAGTTTTTGTATTTACGTAAATTTAGGTTTGACTTTACAAAAACTTCAGTTAAAACATAAAACACAAATATTATCCATTCTTTAAGCTATTAAAAAAGGCTAATATTTTATTTATCGCTTCTTTTTAAACTTCAACTTCACTGAACAATACCGTTTACGATTTTAGATACGATCCTATATTTTAAAATATAACGTTTTAAAAAGATTTCCCAATGCAGGGAGTGAAGCACATTCCCTTTTAGAACTTTTCAAAGTGTTCCATGAAATCTAAATTTAGGGTTGAACTACTCCTTCCTTTCGAAGCTAGACTCCGGATGCGGCCATAGCTGGGGCGGCATCCATTAGGGTTTCCCTTATCTTCCGAAAGCGGGAGATTTGCGAGGGCGCGCCGAACGAATGTCGGAAGTGTTCGGAAAGAGATAGTGCGCCCCACTATCTCCGGTAGGGGTTTGGGGGTGGCGCTTTGATGGTTGTGGGGGTAAACATTCCCCTTCCCCCCTTTAGCAGTCTTATCTACAAAAACCGCGCTATTGGTGAAAGTCGCCGCCCCTGCCTCCTGTTGCAATATTTTACTTCCTATCCCTGAAAAGTTTCCTCGTTTGTTGTAGTTTTACCTTGGGGCTTATCGCATCTGTTTTTGATTATTTTCCGTTTCAGGGAGCAATTTTCTGTGGATTTCACTTTCAATATACTTCGCTTTCTGACAGTGAACTAGATATTTGCTCATTTTTTTTCTTCTTTTTTTTTTAAAATTACGAGCTTTGTTATCATTTTAGTCAGGAAGAGGAAACATTTTACAATTAATTTAATTTCTGATTTATTTTATTGAAAAAGTGACAGTGAAGTCGAGTGTTGGTTTTCATTAAAATGTATCGTATTATTTGGCTAAAAGTCCTGCATTTACACTTAATGCTTTTTCTTTTATTTCTAAAGTTGGTTGTTTTTATTTATTTTCTTACAAACATTTGATCTAAAACAGAATAGATTTTTGAGAAATTTTGTTTCATTATAAATTCTTTTAAAGCACATAAACAATTTCGCTGATTATTATCTT
The DNA here is from genome assembly GCF_982258835.1 of Parasteatoda tepidariorum. Taxonomy (NCBI): domain Eukaryota; kingdom Metazoa; phylum Arthropoda; class Arachnida; order Araneae; family Theridiidae; genus Parasteatoda; species Parasteatoda tepidariorum. The sequence goes on along the minus strand of NC_141757.1, from coordinate 31,947,036 downwards.
TTAATATCTGAGAAAATAAAGGAATGAAAACATAGCTATGCAATACTTGGTAAATTTAGCTATGCAATACTTTTAAATATAAATTGTTATACTTGGAAAACTCTGCTAGAGCTGTAATCAGAGTTCATAAATTTAAACTTTGTGGAATATACATTTTGATACAAAAATAAACCCTTATCACGAATTAAAATATTCAATTCCTTGAATGAGAAATGGGAATTTAGTGTAAGATGAAGGCTCAGTTAGTTTTAACATGACTAGTTTATTTTTGTCACAAGGTAAAATTTTGTTGATAACCATGGTGTGGCTAGTAAATTTACAGTCCTAATGTGACAAGTTGATTGAAAGTTCTTAAATAACAGGTTAATTGATAATCTTAACGTGATAAATTGATCTTTAGTTCAACTGTTAGTCATGATGTGACTAGTTAATGTTTTGTTTAAATGTGTTAAAATAATTGTTTATCCTAAATCAGAAAGACAATTGCGTAACATAACGTGATAGTTTTGGTACTAGTCACAATATATAAAGTTAATTAGTCTTAACGTGATATTAGTCTTAACTGATAGTCTTAATGTGGCAAGTTATGATGTGAGGAGTTAATTGTATGCCTTAGCTCGATGAATCTGTGGTATTTTTAAATGTAGCGAATTGTTTATCTTATCCTAAAAAATTAATAGCTTATAGCAACGTAACAAATTAATTGATAATCAAAGATGCCAATATTTTTGCATAACGTGGCGTGTTAATTATTTAGCTTAACGTGGAAATTCAATTTTTAATGATAAGGAGAAAATTAAATTTTTTATCATCAAGTGACAAATTAATCAGTAATTTTAATGAGACTAGTTATTTTTTGGCCTAATGAACCGATTTAACTGTTTGTCGTGGTTCCAAGAATGAAACTAAAAACCACGTTCATATTTACTTGATGAAATCAGCGAGCATATTTTTAAGACCAAACAGCAGTGATGCATGATATCCCTAGCTTTTAATGTTTGCGATGAAAAAAATGGTGTCGCATCTTCTTCATGTAACACGTATGAGGAAATAAGAAAAGAAGCTTCGTGAAGGTATTTTTTCCTCGGTAATTGTTTCAGAAGTTCTTTTGTCTGAGGCAAGTTCAAATCCACATGAATATTTTAAGTAATGCCACTATATAAAATTATTAAAAAAAATGTTTTAACTGAAGGGATAAATGTAAATACGTTTTTCGGAAATTATTCTTGATAGAATCAACTTGATAGAATCAACAAAAATTATTTCTGAATTAAGTGAAAAAAGTACAAAAGCAATTTAGGAACATTAAATTAAGCCATATTTTTAATTCCTAATAATTTTTTCCCTCCACAATACTTTTTATTTGCATATTTTGTTATCACAATTTTTTTTAAAAATTGGAAACATATATTTGCACCGAGAACTATTTCCATTTTTTTCTAAGAAATTTTCTTCATTTAAACTTAGATTTTTTCCATTTCTTGTCATTTTTTTAAAAATAAATAAATATTTAATTTAAATACCTTAATGCAACTAAAACTTTAATGTTTTAATCAATCAAACATTCGGGTCTAAAAGAAGCGTTCAAAAAGGATTTGAAGAAGTGTTCAAAAGAATTTCAAGAAGTGTTCAAAATTCAAGAACTCGAGATTTCTTTAAATCAAAATCAAAATTCAGTTAAAAATCAATTCAAAGTCAAAATTCAATTCAAAATGTAAATCAAAATCAATCAAGTTTTATTTCTTTAAAAAGAATTTGAAAAAGTGTTCAAAAGAATTTGAAGAAGTGTTCAAAACAATTTTCAACAAGAAATGTTTTTCTTTAAAAAAATGTCAAAACACTTATCGTATAAAATATTATTATTATTGTCATTTTTTCTTCTTATTCATATCAAAATTAGTAGATTTTAGCATAATTTTTTTCATTTTAATCTGTTACTTCATTATTTTTAATATCATAGTATTTGAAAGTAAAGTTTATCCCTTTTCGATCTTTGATGAGCCTCCTATTTTGAAAAAAATTAATTTGTCGTTTGATCTAATTGTAAATGTTTATTATTCATTTATATTTGGGGCAGAGAAAAGTAGTTACATACCTCTCAGTGTTTATTACTTTTTATCCCCCGGTATCAGAACAATGGCTGTTTCAAGTGTTTACTTTAGCGGAAGGTTAGATATGTCATTACTGTAAATAACAAATTCTTTTATCAATTTCATAAATAACAGAAATTTAAAATATATTGCAATTTTGTAAGTAGAGACAAAATATAATGAATAATAAAATTTAGAGTCAAAGTTTCGAACTGGACTCGATTTTTTTTTCAATTAGTCTTTGTTAACTTATACATTAAACGAAAATGTAAAACAGTTGGTTTATTGTATTACAATATTATTTATATGCAGGAAATATTAATTAAGTTGTAAAGAACCTTTGTCATTATAACTTAAAAGAACGTTTTAATTAAATCTTCATGTATTATAATGAATTCTAATTACTAGAGAAATCTTTTTCACACATGCTTCATTGATACCCGGTTCGCTTTGAAAAATTAAGCTTATGAAAAGGGCTCTCAAAACCACTTCAATTTTCCATTTAGCATAAATCATTCTCTAGAAAACTAATCACTTCGTATTATTATGATTGAAAAGACGTTCAAAATGCAGAACAATCGATTATAATAAATCTCAGCCCAGGCGCTTTTGCCAGAGCGCCAAAAGTTTTCGTTGGCGACAAAACTTGGCGCTGCAAACTATGAATCAGTTCCGAAAAGCGTGGTTAGGATTAGTGTCAGAACTGTAAAGTGTGTTTTCCTGTAAGGTTCACAAATTCTAAGCTTCTTTACTGAGAACTTAAGAGCGGGATGTTCGAAATCACTTCACATCACGTCTTCGAATCATTTACCCTACGTCTTGTGTACGTTTATAAAATTTAAAGATTAGGTATTTACTCTAACTGACATATAAAAACACGTTTAAGTTATTGAAATCGTTATCAAAATAAGTGATGGATGGATTCAAATAGGGAATTACTTGAAACTGACTAAAAACTGATATTTTTCTTAACGATTAAAGAAACCGTAATGATTTGCTTCAAGTCTTGGTGAATAAAATAATGCTTTGGAAACTGCAAAAAAAGAATGCTAACTAATATAAAAGTTTTATCAGTTTATGGAGTACGTTTCTCATTTAAATTTCACTCAAAGCTACAAATAATCAAATAAATGAATTCATTACAATCCTAGCTCACAACTGTAAACGATAGTGTGAAAGTAATAAAAAAGGATTATTGGAAACTAAGGTGTTAAGTTATTCAAGAACAGAGAATCGATTGTTCAGCATGTTCCTGTTTTGTGTATCTTTACTACTGTTTGCTTGTAAGTATGTTTTTATTATTTGTTTAAACAAACGTATCAAATTTAACCATATGCATTTTAACTATCTTTCATGTACAATACAATACCTAGATTTTTTTCGCTTTTGATTTGAAAAAAATATGATGTGTACATGAGTGGTTTATTAAGGGATATTTTTCAGAATTCAAAGAAAGCAATAAGTTTTTAAAAAATTATACGTTAGTAAATGGTGCATATAAAGCAATTCAAAAAACTGTTAAATTAAGGACTGATTAATTGCGAAGGACTGCTAGTCAAAACAGCATGCAATTAAAAGTTAAAATGGCAAACAATACTATGGAAAAATGATATAATATTATAGACAAATATCTTTAAATTAGAAGAAAGGAAATATTTTACAAAGAAATATTTACGGAGAAAAAATTCTAATACAATTACCGTAATGAATGGTAATGAAAAAATACTCATAATTCTGTTTAATGGAACCAAAATATACGGTATTTAAAGCAATCATTTGGTAATTATTTTTTATACAATAACGAAGTATCGAAAGTTCAGGTTCTTAGAATTATAGTTCTTATTTCCAACATTGTGAAAACATTGCTAAAATGAAAAGTAAATTCAGCCAAATAAATGTTCATTATGTCATCATCAAAGGTACTATTTTAAAACTACCAAATTTTACCACATTCATCAAATTTTAGATCGTAGTATAAAACTATATTTTATTGTTAATCTTACCAAAATCATTACCAAAGTGCTTCGGTGAAAATTACGGATCGAGTTGTAGAATGTTTCCATAGAGCCAGAGACACGGTATATTGTATTATATTCCGGTAGTTTCGACCAAAAATTTTTTTCTCTCAGAGCAGATAAATATTATCTTTATAAGTTTTGCTATACAACCAAAGAAATCTTTATTTTAAAAAATTGATTTATGCCAATGTCATTCATCTGTCAAATGAAAATGCATTGATTGATTATTATTTTTATTTGATTTTTATACGTCTTAATTTAATCAATATCTTTAATAAAAATTAATCCGATTTTTAATGAAGCCTTTTTTTTTAATTCTTTTCATTTCCAATGGCAAGGCAAAAAGGTACAAATAGAAAGATAAAATAAATAACGCATGCAAATGCACGTAGGATAACAAAGAAAGAAGACCGAAGCCATTGCCTTAAAAGTTCTCTTGCTTCCCAATATCTTGAGGACTCAGTGTGTCCATGAAGGAGTTTCATAGCAAGTGACTGCGAAAGACAGTAGATCATTTAGCCGCAGAGCGTTGCCCGAAGTTCACCACGAGGAGGTAGATCTACGTTGAACTCCAATGAAGTTCTGTTCTAAAAAGTTTCAAATATTTCCATATGCTGCTTTTGCGTTCTAACTCACTAATGCTGTTTTCAAAGCCTTGCTTTCGATTGCTCTCTTGATGCTTAAGTGTCACAAGTCTACCGGTCATAATTTCAGTGCTTGTCTGTTACTCAAACTGTATGAGTAGTTTATTGCCATTTTTAACTTTTAATTCTCTCGACGATTTTTAAAATCTTTGTTTCTGGTCTTGCACATTTTATTCGCTTGTAGTAATTTTTCGTAATTTCTTTGCATTCCTTTAGGTAGATTTGTTAGTAAGAGTCAATGCTTTGCAAATAATTGCAGGTAATGAAAACCTGTATCTTCACACAGGGTGGCATATTTCCCTTTAGTATGATATGATTTTCGTGAATAAAGTTCAAAACGATTTTGATTCTTCTGTTTATTTCATAGATGTCACAGAATTTTGATCTCTGCCAAAAGTAAATAAACTTAACTTCTTCATATTCTACGCTGTTAACTTCTTTTTCCTTCATTAAAGTTAGTTTTTGTCTTACGTAAATTAATTTTACTACTTCATAACTGTATCGTTGATCATTTAGTTTTTTTTTCAAAAATTTATTACAATATCATAAAAGTTGATTATAGATTTTTTCCCCTGTTTTAATGTCTTGAAATAGGTAGTGCTTACGTATAAAAGGCGATTTTGCAGAACAGAAGTTAATAATTTAGGTGATATTGTGTTCCTAATCTTTTTACTTGTTTGCTTTCCGAGTTGATTCATATATATATATATATATATATATATATATATACTTTAAACCTATCGGGTCACAAAGTCCTCCACGTTCCCATAACAAATCATACCTCTGGGGTAACTGAATTGATCGTCTTCTTGTTCAAGTCGAAATTACGATCTGTGAATAAACGGATACATGAACGGGTTTGCCCTATAACTGGGTTGTGAGTGTGTGGCTGAAGTTGTATTTCTGCTATTGATGGCACCACTGAAAAACAGTAACTGTACCATTTGCCTTAAATTCGATTGGTTTCACCAATCAGGCTTGATGATATTTGCAAGTGGAATTAGAAACAGCAACAACAAGCAATAGAAGTGATGGAACTTACAGCGGTGGCAAAAGCCTCCTCACCGTCAATGAAGACAAAGCAGTGAGGCATTTAATATTCGTTACATTCGTTACTTAACTCGATTAGTTTTTTGATTCCTTGAATATGATTTGTAATGTGGAATTTACTTGTAAAACCTGCTTGCGCTCTAAACTATACTGAGTTCGTGAAAATCTTATGAAAAAATTCTTGGAGATCAAATTGAGGCCTGCCTTACAGTTCTATAGTTTTTAACACTTCCTTCATTTCCATTTGTTCACGAAAAAAGCTATCACTTAGTGGGATATTTTTGTTAAGAATTTGATAAAAAAAAATGGTAGTATTTTTGCGAAATATACAGTAGATAATTATGATAATATTAATTTATAAGTCATTTTTTCTTGAGCATTTACTTCCTTTTATAGATTCGTAAAGTATCCATTTGTATGGAAGTAAGATCTAAAATCTTCGCAAGCTGCATTTTCTTCATTAGTGTTTTTATTTTTTGAACATATAGATACGCAAATAATTATAAATATGATTTCTCAATCAATGGTATTTACATTTATTAAGCCTTTTTAGTAAATAAATTTATTTTAAACTAAATTAATTATCAATTAAAGAAACAAATTATGAATATAAGTGTTTTTGAAAATCTTAATTTGGTTTTCACAATCATAAATTATTCATTTCACTAAACTAAATCCTGAAAAATTTCACTTTAAATTAAATAAATAAATTATAAAATTCTTTGAATACATCGCATGAATAAAAGAAATTAAATGTTTTGTGAAGAAAAAATTTTTTTGTTTCATTTAGTTTGAAATGAATAACTAGTATAATTATGTTATGTAGTAGTTAATTCTTATCTTTTTTCAAACTTTTTTCATAAATTTATTCAAAGAAAAACCGTTGTCAATGCAAAAAAGCGTTTCTTTTTCTAATCAACAGTCTAATTATTTATTTACGCAATTATTTTTTACATAAAATTACTCCATGATTTAAAATTGCTTTTCTGCAAATAAAAATGCTAAAAATTTTTCTTTCTAATACATTTGGTTAAATGTTTTTTTTTTCAAAATATATTTTGTGTCATTTTTAAAACTTTACATTTATGTATTCAAAATGGATTTTCAAATACAGGAAAAGGAATATGCAATTTTAATGAATCCAAGGAAACCAAGGGAAAAAGGAAACTGAAAAAAAAAAAATTAAAATGTCTATCATAAGAAATTCTAAATTTTAACTTAATTAACTTGAGTAATAATTTTTTTATTTTCGTTTTTCTCATTTCATTTATGTAACAAAGCAGACGTAAAAATTCAAACAAATATTTTTTAATTTCCTCTAAAATTAATTTTGATTTTTTCTTATTAACCACTTCAATTCTTAATATAATGCATATTTTTAATTAATGTTACGATGAATGATCGAAATTTATGGCTGTTGACTTCCACCGGTGAATGTTGACAATCACAGCGTCACTTTAGTAAATGTCCAAAATATATACTAGGTCTAGTTAAGTGCCACTGTTCGGTATACATTTGCCCGGTATGCCCTACATAAATTTTTTTTAAGGTCAAGTGCCATTTCTCAGTAAGAATTTAACCGGTACTCCGAACACTGATGTCTCTCCTAATCTATCCATTGATATTATAATATCAATGCATAAATTAATATCAAATCGGATATAACAAATATTTCGGACATTCACGAAAGTGACTATGGAGTTGCTGACATTTACCGGTGAAAGTCGACATTCTCTTGATTTCGGTCATTGACTTTAACATTAATATTCGATAAAAGGTAAGTAAAGTTTGAAAGGAAATTACTAGGATAAATTTATACTATAACTATAATGCTTGTTTAAATATTAAACACTTTTAAAAAATTTCAAAGCTAGCTTATGGTATGGCCAGTGATCAGTAAAAAGTGTTTTACTCATTGAATATAAAACACATTTGTGCCTGGAAAAATATAATGGTTACAAAAATACACGCCTACCCGTTAATCTTTTCTTGTTAGAAATATAACAGTGACCACAAAGTGATGTTTTGGTCGTAAAGGTCATCTTTAATTTGGTCCTTGAAGTTGTTTGAAACTCAGGCAATTTGCTTGAAGAATAAAAAAAAAAAAATAAATAAATAAATTAAAAAAAAAAAAAAAATTAAAAAAAAAAATGAAGCATGGTAAAGTAGTGCAGTGCTGCTATCTGTCGAGGAGTGAGAGAGTTACACTTTGGTTGTCAGGGGTCACCGATTTAGAAAGAGTGTGAAAGAGACATTCTTTGGTTCTGGCGGGGAATGAATTCTTGATCTCTGTGTTCATTGCTTGCTGCCGTAACAACTCTGGAAATGTAGTATAATTGAGATAGGAAGCTTTATTAAACTGGCCTTTTAAGTTAACAGTCAACTTTACTAATTTTGCCTAAGTTTATCACAATATTGGGCCCTTTCTCAAAGCACGAAGCTGGCAGCATAAATGAAAGGTCTTCTCAACTTGAACTTTCAAGTTGACATAAGAATATTTTACCGGCAACAATCTAAAAAATAAAATTAAGGTCATTACCTTTTGCCTTAACTAAGAGTTTAAACATGCCACAAAACCAAGATTCTTCAGTATGGGTTCCTCACCCTCTGATATTTCATTCTAGTTCTCGCTCGCGGATTTTCAAGGGATACAAAATTCATATGCGATTAAGCAAAAATCCTTGTTTCTAAGATAGACTATACTGATAAATCGTTGGATACAAGTCCGGTGATTGAGGGGGATGCTTATTTTTCTCCTTTAATATTCAAGGAAAAAAGTTGTTGCCGTGAGCCATTCTTATGGGCCTTTAGTTTGGTGTTATGGACATGCATAACGAGAACATAGCGAAAACAGAACCCATTTAAATACATTTGTATGCAAGCTTAATGAATACCTAGCTTAAAAAAAGCTTAAAAATTTGCTTGAAGATAAAAATATTTCATTTTAAAATTTTTCTCAAGTATTTCTTGTCACCCTGCAATAGAAATAACTGTTTTCTTTTTAATTTTAAATATTTCTTGTTCAATGTGAACGTTTCAAATGTACTTATTACTTAATTAAATAGTACTTAATTTAAATATTATGAAGTGCATTTATATAAGAGTTTTTTAAGCGAATCATTATCTCTTTAAGTTTTTTTTTTCAATTTTCGACTCATTAGAAAAAAATTCTAAATTTGTATTTTTAATTTTGAGCGTTAATTAATCTATATCAAAAAGTAACACAGAATTGCACTGAAGAAATAAATACACAAAATAGGGATTTCTCCAGTGTTTGTACATCATAAATATATTTCTTTATCTTTAGTATATAAATATATATATAAATTAGATTTAATTAAACGTTTTAAAGTGTATTTTAGATGATAGTTTTATTTCTGGAAGAATGAATTTTTCCATGCCACTGGGGAAAATTTTTTTTTTGTTGCATGAATTATTTTGATAATCTGTATAAATTTTCAAAATTATTTCAATGTTTTTGATATAGTGCCCCGATAAATACGTAATAAAATAAAAAAACTTCCACATATTCATAGAAGGGGTAAAAAGGAGTTAAATCAAAACTCAATTTTCTCTTTCAAACTCTCAATTATTTGTAAGCACTTAATAACCAATAAGAATTCCTTCTTTTTCTTTCACTAAAAATAAGGAATAAATTATAATTTAATCAAATGAAAAATTATATTCACTATCATAAAAATCGAAAGAAATGAAATGGAATGTTTTTATCAAAGTGAACTAATCGATTTAGTAACAGAACTGAAACGGAACCGAAACGGCTAGACCGAAATGACATATACAGTGAATACACATGTATATAAACGCATAAGTTTTTTAAAACTTGTACATTCAGACAAAGTATAAACTAAACTAAAACTATCATTCTGAAAAAAAAATTAGTAGCTTTCCTAAAAAAACTAATTTCAGATTTAAAATCCCTATCCCCGAATTTGGCAAAATGAATTACTTGTTTTAATGCAACAAAAAATTCGTTAACCAGTGTAATCATTACTTCAAATTTCATTTGTGCTGCTCTTTTCATGCAAAGATCTTATCGGTAAGCTCTTTTTATTTCGGACAAAAGTGAAAATGCGTGTTTAAGAAAATAGACATACAGTGGCAGTCAAAAGTATTCGTACAATGAATTTTGAAGTGCTCATCGCTTCATAGTATTTTATTAATTATACTACGTCATTAAACACAGATACCAGGCCTTGTATCCTTTATTTTTGAGCAATTTAATCAAAAGAAGTTTTCTTGTAAAACAATTACAGGAAAAAAAATATAAAAAATAGAAATTAATTATCAAAACTTTTGTGTCAAAAGTATTCGTACACTTAAGAAATTTCCCTAAAATTATATAGTATATCACAGTTTAATACTTAGAAGGATACCCTTTGGCCTTAATTATTGCTTTCATTCGACTTGGCATTGAATCTACCAACTTCTTTGTAATATCTGGTGTAATTGATGCCCATTCTTCCAATATGGCGGTTTTCAGCTGATTTTTATTTTTTACTCCTCGATTTTTGATTTTGTCGTCTAAAATACTCCACAAATGCTCAATAGGATTCATGTCTGGTGATTGTGGAGGTGTGTTGAGTGTTATATAATACCCAGAGCTTAGCATTATAAGCTGTATGCTTAGGGTCGTTGTCTTGTTGAAATATATAGTTAGTTTGAAGGCCCATTTGTGAAGCGCTAGAATTTAAATTACTTTTTAGAATGTCAATGTACTTTTGGTGATCCATAATCCCATCAATGATGTGCAATTTACCCACTCCATGTGCGCTCATACATCCCCAAACTAGAATGTTACCACCGCCATGCTTTACTGTCGCACTCAAATTTTTTGGTTGTAGCTCTGTATTCTTTTTACACCACACAATTTGTCTGCCATCAGATCCAAACACGTTAAACTTGCTCTTACCCGAGAATATAACCCTGTTCCAGAAATCAGGATTTTTATTAACATGCTGTTTGGCGAAAGACATTCGTTTCTTTCTATTAACTTCCGACACAAAAAACTTTTTTCGAGATACTCGACCATGGAATCCTGATTCGTTAAAAGTGCGGCGTATAGTACTTACCGAGATCGAAATTCCCTGCTTGAGGACTTTTACTGCCGGGGCACTCAATTTTGGATTTTTCTTAATCAATCTTACGAGTCTGTGCTTAATGCTAAGAATTTTTGGGCGTCCACTTCGTGGAATATTTTCAACAGTGGGCAATGTCGATCTCTGCACTGTAGATCTTCCAATAGCAAGTGATATCTTTCTTAAAGAGTTTCATTATTCTTTCAGCGAGAGAAGTTCCCTTCCGAGCCATCTCAATTTAAAGCTTTTTTTTTTCTTTCCTCCAAGCCCTGAGCATGTACCTAGGTTATGAAAACCCTTAACCATATAGCTCAGGACTTGGCCGCTGGTCCAGCTCCACTCCAGCCTAAATAACATAATATTCAATTTAAAGCTGTATGATTGACAACAAAAAATGCGAGTTTCAAAGCATAAGAATGAAACAGATAAAGCGGTAAAAGTAAGAATAATATAAAATTTCGCCAAATATATTCCCACAAACGATATTTGGCGCACAAATTGTCTTAATTTTATTAATTTACAACTTGAAATGTGGATGTACGAATACTTTTGAAGCACGAGGTTTAGTGGTGAGATTCAAATTCTCACTCTATCGAGGAGCTCTTTATGACCAAATTTAAAAATTTCCTCTTAAAAATTCAAATCATTCATGCAACAACTTGAAAAACATTAATATTTTTTGAAAATTTCAATTAATTTTTACGCAATTTCAATTTTTATTCACTTTTGAAGTTAGTAATTTAAGTGTACGAATACTTTTGACTGCCACTGTATTTCAAAATGAATGTTTAAAAATGAACACAGCCAAAAATGTGCTGTTTCAATGCTCAAGTCAGATTTAAAAACGAAACGAGGAATTTAGGTCTTACTTTTCTTTAATTCTTAAACACTACGCATGATCATAATGGGGTAATGTTCCAGACTTCAGAGGGGTAAGCAGACTGGGTATTTTACAGAAGTAAAGTTTTAAGCATCTATTTGCATTCAGAACGCTAAGCGCTGAAATAGTTTCACAAAATCCTAATTTGTACAAAGTCAATTTCTTAATTCTATAATAAGTATACAGTCTTTTAAAAAGAATTGTTGGTTTTAATATCGTTTAAAATTCGTCTAATTTAAATAAACTGTATCAAGTGATTTTAACAAATGGACACCATCAAATTAAGAACTTATTGGAAACCATTAGTTTAAGAAAATAAAAATTTTCATAAGAGACGTTTGAAAACGGAATCTAATGTTATGTCCATTTCCTTAAACACGCATTTCGAACTGTGTCCATCTTTAAACATTCATTTTTAGCTATGTGCGTTTCCTTAAACACACATTTTCAGCTCAATCCAGAATAAAAAGCTCATCGACCATATGCTACTGTTTTATTAAGGGTAAACATGTTTGCCTTAAAGTAATGTTTGAAAATAAATAACATGGTATACTCGAGTCTGATTTTTTGAGTTAAAATAAAGGTTTCTTAAACTTTATCAGATTGTTTTTCACCTTCTAAATGAAAAAGAAATTGCTTCAAAAGTCCGAATTTTTTGAAATGATTAAAAACTTTTACGCAAATAGTTGAATTTTTCTTTAAAACTTTTAAAAATAAAATGTTTTATTGTTCATTTGTATGCTGATAAAATTCGGTTAAAGTTTCTGGATTATACCATATCCGATTGTTAAATTTTGACAATTACTACTTCACATTGTGGAAATCTGCAAAAAACAGAAATCCAGATCCTACTCTTGAGAATTCTTAGAAAATTTTAATAGCTTTCGAAATTGAAGTGAAAAAAATTTTTGAATCTTTAGCGTCAATAAGAATTGAGTGATTTTTTATGACCTTCAAAACTAATGGCATTAACATTTTTAAAATAATTTTTCGAACTAATGTCATGATATTCTGAATATTTCTTAGCCCTGATACAAATTGTCTTGATGCATTGGTATTTACTTCAAAAAATATATATTTTTGTCATAGTCTATTACCTTTCTATTTTATAATGTTAAGCTTATAAAAAAATAAACTTTAACATACTAAAACTCAGTTTACTTACTTACTTTTATCATTCATATTTTACATATTTTTCAAACCTGATTGTAAAAATTAACCCCAACCGTAACTTTTCCTTGGTCTTTTGAAAATTGCTTCAATGCAAGTTTTTTTTTTGCTTTTAATTCTTGATGATATTAAATTAAAGACGCTTTAAACACCTCTAAATAGTAAAATAAATACGGTATTTCCTAGATTTTTAAAAATCTATTTCCGAAGTTACTCAGAATTATCTATGTTGATTATTTTTGTTGTTATTTCTTGTGCTGACCTACACAAACCAACGATAAATAGTTAGTAATAGTTAGTAACCGATAAATAGTTAGTAGCGATAAATATCCGGGAGCAATGCTAAAGAGCATCTGAAACGTCTTTTATTCGAAGCATCTCCCCGGTTCAACAGGATATCAAACTGGTTTTAATTTTGTCCGCATTAGCGGCTCAAAATATTTAGATTGTTTTTAATAAAACACAAAATATTATACATAATAAACATATAATATTATTTCATGTTTATTAATCTACATAGATTTATTTGATATTTAAATTAAAATTCAAGTTTCTGCTTTTCAAAATTTTCAAAACATTGTAAATTTTGTCGATTTATTTTATCGAATAACATAAACATAATAAAATCCATTTTAGGGAAAATTTTACCGAAGGAAAATTTTTAAATGATCCACTCATTATGAATAAAGATTTTAAGCGATTATGTTTCTTGGAATAAGCGCATTATGTATGCCTAAAAAAAAACAATAAGTCTTCGTATTCTCTCCCAATCATTATCTTATTAACAATAAGTTTTAAGCTATTGTAGAATTTTAGATTTTCTGCACAATGCAAATTGTTGCAATACGTTTTAATTATTTATCTTGAAAGATTACGAGTGCAGAATCGTTGTTTCATATTTGTGTAACCGTTCTTTGTCCTTCTCCTTCAATGGAAATTGTAATTTAATAAAGTCAGGAAATTAAATTATCATTGCTTTGATCTGAAACTAGCGAATAGATGTAGACTATGAAGGCCCTTTTATTAAGTATTTTCGCATTGTTTTTGATGTGAAAATAAATATTTTTACCCATTTTTAACATATTGTGTTGAGATAAGAATAATTAAAACGCTTCTAAATTATTAAAGAAATAAATTGGATGCACTTCCTTTAAATTTATAAGCACATAAGTAAATTAATTTCCGTTCAGAAACTCTTAAAATAAAATAAAAAAGATAAAGAATAAGAGTATCACTTTGTTTTCACTCAAACATCGTCTATTTTTATACTTACCGTATTTTATTGTATTCGCGATATTTTGTCTTTGGAAGGTTTTAACTTTGTAGAATTTCCTAATTTCTAGAAATTTATGTTTTACCTTTTTTTAACTTCGAAATTTTATGTTTGGTGAAATTTAATGTTTGTGAGATTTTTCTTTGCAAATTTTTGTAACTTTGTTTTTGAGAAATTTTGTGTTCCAGCATTTTTTTGAAATTATTTCTGTAACATTTCGTTTTACGAGAGTTTGTGTCATAAAGAGTTGTTATTTGCTACGTAATGTTCCTGCAATGTTTTATTTTTCTTAAGATTTTGAAATTAGGAAATGGGTATGCAATATATTACGAAGGAAGGAATTGATATTTTCTGTTAACAATAAATATACCTAAATACGTCCGCTAGTAAATAAGCAAATAAATAAATAAATAAATAATCGATTAAATAAATAAATAAATAAATAAATAAATAAATAAATAAATAAATAAATAAATAAATAAATAAATAAATAAATAAATAAAGTTAACAAGGGAGAGAAAGACGACTGCGACACGATGGGACAGCAGTGCTGTGCTATTCCTTCAAAGATTTGCAAATTCTGAAATCGAAAATATATCCTGTCTCTGCTATATTTCTTTTAGGAAAAATACCGGCATTCATCTACTTTCTTTCTAAATCTGCAAAGGCAACTTTCGCAAGGAGCCAGTTTGGTATTGAAGGAATACAGTTGCATGTTTATTGTTTCGTAACCTTTTCTTGTGGATCCCATGCTTACTTCGATGTTAAAATCCGCTTTAAGAACCAACTAAAAACCTCCTGGAGCATTTCAACACCTTTTCTATTTTCTGCATTTTTCCTAATACATTTAAAATAATTAGAAGTTTTTTCTAAGTGGATTTTCACTCGTTTTCTGCACATGCATTGCCTTAATAATGCATATTATATTTCTTCTCTTTCTGTTTCAGAAAAAGGAATAATAGGGACAAAAAAGTAAAGATTGTCTGTTTGCCAGTTGATTTTGCTCAGCGTTCGAACAAAAGACAAGGTACTTAAAATTAACGAGCGTAAAGTTAATTAGAGAAATTCAATTTTCGTCAAGTTCTCTAAACTAATCTTCCTTCTGCATTATTAGTGAAAGTTGTTCGAATTCTAAGTTTGAAACAAAAGGGAAAAATCTACTCTCCCCCCCCCCCCACCCGAAGATGTGTCTTCCGGACATAACGAGCTGCGAGATTAAAAGTATATTTGGCAAGTGAATCCAATTAGAGTTTGCATATTATTGTTTCCTTAATTATTCGAGAATTTATAAATTTTAATGATGTTACAAATTGGACGTGATTAAGAGACTAATGAAAGAAACTATGCGAACGAGTTGGAATCGTTCGTTAAAATTGTTATATTCTTTTGAAGTATCGAATTATTAGAATTTGAAGTCGCATATGAGATGAAAGTTTTGATTCATTTACAGACGTAGCATTCTTATTTAAATGTTGCAAACCGAAATATTTTTGCTTTGTTTTATTATTTCCTTTTTTAAAATTATTTTAAAGAAATGGCTAAGAAAACAAAGCTTTATAAGAATTTCAAAAAAAAAAGAAGAGAAAAAAATCTAGGAGGCTCTGTTTTTTGCTCGCTTCTCTCATCTACCCCGTAATTTCTTCACATGCATCATAGTTTCTTTTTTTAATATCATAATTTTTGAAAAACAAAAAAACGAAGATTAAAGCAAAATGTAATTATCAGAATTTTGTGTAAAAAACATTTTCAAAAAAGTTAATCGTAATGAAATGAATTATTATTTTAATTTGAAATACAATCAACTGCACTAGAAAAAAAATTGAATTTTGGTTAGAATGCCTGATGCAATAAAAAAAGATATAAACGAGAAAAATTTTACTCGTTAACGGTATATAGCGATGAACTTCTAGCTTTACAACAATTCAAATCAGAAACGGTTTTCCTTAAATTAGAGTTTCTATATTTTAAATATGAATTTTAAAATTTATATCTGTCAACATCGAATCTTTTATTTCTTTTCCTGTTTCTTTCGACATTAAATCAATAGCGAGCTTATAAAATAATAATCTTAAGTAAGATAAATAAAATTTCCTAGAATAGCAGATGAATAGTCATTTTTTAGAGTTAAGATAAGTAAATAAAATTCGGAATAAAATATTTAAAATTACAATTCAATTCGAATAAATACTTGAAAGTTACAGAGTGGTCCAAATAGAATTTTATACTGCAAGTTTAGTAGTAAATACAAGTTCTCGACCTAATTATCGTATGTTGAATTCATCGTGATCCCTGTTCGCTCACCTTCGTAATTTCAGGTTTCTAAGTCTTTTAGCTTTTGGCACTAAAACAAAAATGAAACTTATGGTTGGACATTTTAAAGGGTGGTGGCCGCGTCATTACTGCATTTCGTTTTTTTTTTTAATTCAGAGAGAAAATTATTTTTTCTGAGTTTTCCCAATTAATTGACATTTTTATGTTCGGATTGATAATGCATGCACAAAATTTGTGGTGAAACTACCGTTCTCTATGGTAATGAGAATTTTAGTAAGAGAAATTCCTTACAATTATGGTGAATCTTAACCAAAATATACGGTATTTATACTAATCATTTGGTAATTTTCCCGATAAAGGTTCATCGGAAGTTCTGGTTTTCAAATTTATAGTTCTTATTACCTCACATTTAGTAAAAATAGAAGGAGTAAATTTATTGTTATTTTAAAAGAAAATTTGACCAAATTAATGATTTTATGTCATGCCGAGAGATATCATGATAAAATTACCACATTTTGCCTCATTTACGAATATTATTATTGACGATCAACTAGGTTTTATCGTTAAGGTATCTGACAGGGCAAAATCTTTGAAACCAAGTTTATTATAAATTTAGAATTTCTTTACTCTTACCTTTCTAAAAATATTTTACTTTCGTTCGTACTACAATTATTTACCAAGTTATAGCAGTTTTTCTTCAAGGTGATACTGTAACAGTGGATGGACCAATGGTTTCAAGTCTTTAATTGCTTTTATCTCAAAATGAGATTTTTTCGCACTTTATACCACCTAAAACACTATATATCATGTTGCTTCTAAAATAATTCTCTACATTGCTACATGAATATTTATGAGAATAGTACGCTGGATTTGAACTACAGATAAAGAGAAAAAAGTAAAATTTTTTATGCAAGTTTTTTCGCAAGTATGTAATTTCTTAAAAATTTACTTTCTTTTTAACTACAGATCCCAAACTCAGTAGTATATGCACTTGCTTTTAAGATAATGGCTCAAAACATTGCTGATAGTATTCTAAATAAAATTCTCTAAGGATTTTTTGTTGTATGAGATGGAACTTTTTTGACCATGTTTACCAAATCTGCCAAAAACGCCTTATTTTAAAATAAAAAGGGCCATTTAATAAAATAATAACAATAATAATAAATTATTTTATAAGTTTTATAAGTTTTTACACATGATAAAACAAATAAACTAGTTTTTTAAAATTTTGCAACAATTATTAATTACATTAATTATTAATTAAAAAAAAGTTGTCAAAACTAGTCGGATACCTTAATTGTATCAAAATAATTTCCAAAACGACTCCTAATTACTGACTATTTTGGAGCCAGAAACACGTAAATTTTACCATATATTTTTGTTATAATAATAAACTGAAGAGTTAGTGTTTCTTACAATTCCAGAACCGTTTGCGAAATCGTTCTGAAATTCTGACAACAGTTAGGGGTAATTTTACTCCTCAATTCAAAACGTCTCTCGAGATTTCAATTAATTCGTTTAGAAGAGGTTTTTGAAAGAAGGATTCGTCTCAATGATTAGGGGTTAGCTTTTTTAAAAAAAAAATAAACTATACAGACGATTGTATTTTTCAAGTATTTTAAATATAAGTTTTATGATATTTGTTAGCTTATAACTCTGTTTGAAAAGAAAGGGATTTGTTGCACGTTCTTTAATATTTAATTATTTTTTGTTTATTATGTCAGATAAGCTAAATGATAAAATTGAACATGGTAGCATGGATGGATTTTATCATTAAATTCATAATTCTATAGTAATCCAAAAACTCGTATATATCTATTTTCTAGTTATGCTGCTTAAACTCGTTTCTACAGTAAATAACCTAAAATCTACGGCAATTAGAATAAAAAAATGTAAGTTATAAACTGAAAAACAAAATTAGTTAAGAAAGAATACTAATTGTACATATAAAATTTGTATTAAATTGTATACATAAAATTTACATACTGAATAGCATAAAATATCTCTATGCTGTTATTAACTACCGAAAATGAGTTCTGCTTAATCTCATAACGTAAAGCCGCCGGTGAGATCCACAAATAATAATAATTAAAAAAAAAGAAATATTTTAAATTTTTTAATTGTGTTTGTATATGTCTTTCAATTAGTATATGATTGTAGTGTTTTTCTGCCCTGATATTTTTGATTATCTACATTTTCACCTCCCTTAAAGAAAAACGGATATTCAGGGAGACGCTAATAGACAAGCAGATTTTCTTGAAATAAATAACAATTCATTAAAAAAGGAATTTCTTCGCGCTGCGATCTCTTTCTTGATCAAATGCCGTGAGATGTAATTTACACGTTCATTCAAGCAAAGAAACATATATTCTGCCACCGTGGCATCATACGAGGGAACATCAACTTAAATGTTTTCCAACAAATTTCACTGAATGAGACATAATTACTTTTCGAAGAAAAAATCTATTTTTCATCTGCAGTTCATTATATCTTCCATCTCCTTAACATTTGACATTCGTTCTAGAACCCATCTATCGAAGAAGTTAAACAAAAAAAAAAAATCTAATCCCACCGAAGGAAAGGAAAAAAAAACTCTCAATTTTATGCTCTTTAAAATCTCTCCTAAAAGACAAACTTTCCAAGTTCTCCACCTCCCCCACTCCTCACCACGCATCATTTGTTGCCACTCTCCTGGTTGAAAATAACTTCGGAAGATGCTCATTAAGACAATCAAGAAAAGACATCTTTGGAAACTGGCAACACTTAAGCACAGCTGCCGCGACGCCTGGAATTATAGGAGTGTTTAAAGACGCTAAACATCCCCGAGTATCGGTCGTTTAAGAAAAATGAAAAAGCGGAAATGCGTAAGCAGCCCATAATGGTTACATCGTTTTGACATTAACGTAAGATGAGTTTTGGGAAAGGAGTAATTTGCAGGTATTTTCTTTAATTACTCGGATGAGAAATAGATGTACGTCTGAATTTGGCAGCAGATGTATTCAGATGCTTCAATAGATACGCAATGACATAAACATCTAATCCAATGCCTTAAGCAGTAATAGAGAATAATTTCGCGGTATAAATTTAAAATAGAAGCGGGTAAAATAAGGTAGTTTAAATACGGGGATTAGAGATTGTAAATTGCTGCAAATTTCAACACTGCGTATATTTTGTACAGTTTTTATACAAAACCATTGAAATTTAATACTTTTAAATAATCAGATTTAGTGAATAGTTCATTCTTCAGTATACTCATTTGATACGGTTTAGCACTATCATAATGATGGCCTGTTGAATTTTTGTAATAAAAAATTTTGTATTTCTGAAAATTTTTTTTAATGAAAATAACTAAGTCGCTTATATTTTGTACAGTTTTTATTTAAAATGATTGAAATTTAATACCTTTAAATAATCTGATTTAGTGAATAGTTCATTCTTCAGTTATATTCATTTGATATGGTTTAGCACTATTATAATGATGGCTTGTTAAATTTTTGTAATACAGATTTTTGTATTTCTGAAAAACAATTTTAATGCAACGATTGAAATTGAATACATTTAAATAATCAGATTTAGTGAATAGTTCATTGTTCAGTTATACTCATTTGATACGGTTTAGCACTATTATAATGATGGCTCGTTAAATTTCTGTAATACGGAATTTTGTATTTCTAAAAAAAAATTAGTGAAAATTATTTATGTTCCATAGCATATTTATGGAATTTAAATAAATAAAAAAGAGTAAGACAAAACCGGGCACCAACTCCTGCTGTTTATTGGAAACCTCAGGCTACTAGTTGTAGACAGACGCCCTTATGTTTGGAGATGAATGAAAAACGGAGGAGGAAATTTATTTATCTACGATGATTTTTAAAAATTCGATTTGAAAACTTTAATGCATTAACTTAATTCTGTAGTTTATGGAAGATTTATTTTAGGTGAGTTCTATATCTGATTAAGCCTCTTTTTAGATATTGTTCAATTATTAAAAGATGTTTTAAATATGCTACATTTATTTTATTTGGGGGGGGGGTAAAAAGGTGGAGTGGTGGTTTATAACGGTAATCTAATGAGTCAGTTAAGGCTAAGTAGCTTTTTCCCCAATTATCCAATTAAAATTTCTGGAGAATTGGATACAATATTTCATCTGTAAACTATGGGCAAATGACGCCTGTAGCTTTGTAGAGATACTTGATTAAAATTTTATTTTTAATTTCTGTTCTTAAGTCTCATAAACTAACTTAATTTCTATTAATTGGTAATATATTTCTAACGTTTCCTAATTTGAGACTCTGTTTATTTCTAGGCATAGGAGGCTCATAATATTAATATGTTGTTATATATTTCATTACCAAACAATTCTTTTTAAGTATTTTTGGGGAAAAGCATAGTTTCCACTTTGAAAATTTGTTTCTGTTTCTTCTGTGCTATGTAACAGAATTTTGGAAGTTTTTAATATATCTAATTGAAAGCAGTATTAAGTAAGTGGCTCACCACATTATTGCTCAAACTCTTTCAATTACTAAAAACGATACAAAATTTAGGATACAGAAAAAGTTTAATTAATAGTTAATGTCTTTAATTAATTTTTAATAATATGAATGCTTTGAACTCTTATTTTGCTATAATTATTAACAAAAAATGCGAAAATTAATTGGATTAGCAGTGGAAAATATTAATATTATTGATTAAATTTTCCATAATATGAATGATTTCCACTCTTATTTTGCGATTATTATTAAGAAAAAAGTGCGAAAATTAATTGGATTAAAAGTGGAAAACATTCATATTAAATTAGGAGTAGAAAACATTAATATTAAAATCAGAGTGGAAAACATTCATATTAAATTAGGAGTGGAAAACAATCAAATTAATGAAAAAAAAATTTTATGATGTGAATGTTTTCGATTCTTATTTTGGGATTATTATTAATAAAAAATGCGAAACTGCATTAAGTGGCGAATTTAAAGAAATACTGTTTTATACATAATTTTTATTATGTTATTAATCAAACAAAGATTTACTCATATATTTATACATTACCTACATTTGCCCCTAGAAATAAGATTCGTATAAGTCAGAAATGCATGCCAAAATACATAAGAGTTTTATCGATATTTTTGAGAAATAGCTTTTTGCCTCAAAATATATGTTATAAAACTTGGATGTAAAGAAAATACGTAAAAAATATCACGACTCGCTTTAAATTCAGAAAAACCTATTTTTATAAGTGCTAATAATAATACACGAGAAAAATACACAGGATGGATAACTCGAATAAATTCGAATCGAAAAATCGAAATATATATTCGAATAAGACATTTTTTAGACTTGTGTTAACTTAATATCTGAATTACTTAAATTATGTGATAAATAGAAAAGTCCATGGAGTCATGATAGGTTAAAAGTAAATTGAATTCGTTAAAAAACGTTATAGAAAAATTTAATGTCTGTAATATATATTCATAAGTTTAAAGTTGTAAGATAAATAATATAAAATAATTAAAGTTTGAAATATGTTAGATTAAAATTTATTATCTATAATATATCATATTAAGGTTTCAGGAGTAAAATAGATTATTTTATAATTTAAGGTCTTATAAATACAATGTTAAAATTAAATATACTACGTAAAAATTAAATATATTATCTTAAAATATATTATAATAAAAACAAAGGCATAAAATATATTGCATTAAAGCAAAATTTCTAAAATTTATTTTATTAAAAATTTGGCTCTCAAGTATATTGCACTAAAATTAAATATCTGAAATAAATTATAATAAATTTGTATGTCGAAAATATACTGCTATAAAATTATATATTTTAAAAATACTTAAAAAGAAACTTAATCATTCATAATTGTTTTCAAATGTCATAAATTTTTACCGTTTTAGACATTTTTCTACATTGTTTTACACTAAAATTTATTTTTAAATGAATTTAATTTACCCTTATATGTAAGGTTTGAAGATGATATTGTAAAAAAATAAAATTATTAAAAAAAATGGTGATAAAAGTAAAGTTATATATGATGAAAGATTAAATCAGAAAAGTAGAAAATAATGAAGAAAATGACATTATTGCAGGAAATCTATTAAGGAATATTATCAAAAAATTGGAAATTTAGATGTAATTATTTTAGTACAAAATTTCAATAAATTAATGTTTGTTTACTTACTTAAATTGTTGAAATATTTTGAAACTTACATACGTTTTTAGTTTTTCAATACTTTTTTATCATTTACGATGGTTTCAAACAATATGGCTTTCAATAGCGACAATAATTTTCAACTAACTTTATTTTTTCTCTTGAATACGATGCAAAGACGATATCGTAAGTAAAGCAAATCATTAAAAAAAATAACAATAATGATAAAAAGTCAAGATATAATTTAGGATAAAATAAGAAGAGCAGAAAATAAAGAAAAAAATAGGAGATAATTTTATGTCGGAAACATATAAAAAAAAAATATTACACAAATGTCAGAAATTTAAATGTTATTATAGGTTATTTTGACATCTTATCTTAAAGCAGTGTTTTAACCCATTTGGAAAAGCGATGTTGCTTTAGGCTTTTCATGTTCACAAACTTTTCGACTCGATCAATTTCCTCACCATAGCCACAAATAAAGAGCTCAAAGAATTATTAAAAATAAGGTTTTCATACGCATGCATGAAAAAGCAGCACAACAATATGAAATAAGAAAAAATAAAGCCAGACGGTATTCCAGTACTTCTAAACATTGATATTTTTTCAGATAAATTTTTTTTTAATATTAGCATGCATTTTTAATGTTTTTGCATCATCTCAAACACCAATTTAAAGTATTTTTATTTTATTTTTATGATTAATTTATTAATAACTATTGTTTTGGGGGCAGTTTTAAAATAAATTTGAATACTGAAGAAGAAGAAAATATATTTTGCGACATCTTATAAAACGTGCATTGGCTGGAATTAAAAATTCATCCAGACCATTGGTCTACAAGAAGGCATACATAAATTATTACAGGTTGCATACGTCAATTGATGCAGGATGCATACACCAACTGATGCTATCCAGAAAAAGAATTGACTAATGTGTTACCAGAAATCACAATAATGCGATAGCAATTTTCTCTCTTTGTTTCAATTAAATGTAATTATGATTATTTTTAATTATCCTTACATAATTAAAAACGTAACTTTGCACTAAGCACAATGCAGTAAGAAATTAAACACGCAGAATCTTTGAACAAAATTGTCTAAGTCATTCACATCAACATATAAAATTATCACCTGATTAACTTCAAACAAATGAAGCGTGCCGCTAAAACATCAAAACAAATTGCAGTCCACTCATCAAAGGCTTTCTTATGGCCGGCCATAAATATCAAAATAATGCCACGCGTGCATTACTACATCAATTTATGCAAATCACGACCGAAAGTACCAGAAAAATACTTTTAAAACTCAACACAAAAGACTCACGCTAAAACTCCTCCTCCTCCCCCTCACAAGAAATCCACATTCAAAGTCTCTTCCGCTTCAAGCCTTAATCTCTAGATTGCAAGCCTTTCTCCCAGAGGGGTTGGGGGTTGGAATCTAAGCATTGAGGGGGTATTTAGGGGGCTTTTCGTAAACGCCTCAGCAGTTAATTGCAAACGACTTGCTGAACTGGAAAAGGGGAGAATTTTAGGGATTCGTTAGCGCGCACCACTGCGTTTACGAAACAGAGTAATCTTATTCTGTGCTGTCTAACGGGAATTCGATAATTATTTACTGAGACTTTAATCCTAGGATAAATATATATGCCTCCACTAATGTATTCGCGAAATTTGCGCTCTGCTTTCTTTAATCCCTCGCCAAATAACTTATATTTTTGGTGAAATGAGTCGCATTGTCTCCTGCAGGTACGAAACAAAAAAAAAAAAGAACGGATAAAAAAATCTGAAGAAGAGGAAAAACAATTCATAATGCAATCATGGATGTGGAGGAGGTGATTATAAAGAAAGAAAATATTTGGCTTCGCTTTCTGGATTGATAATCTAGTATTAACTTTGAAAAAGAGAAATCGTTCCATCCCGAAAAATGTGCCTTTCTGGCCAATTAATTAATCGGAAGTAAATATAGCATGAAGAGTCTAGTATTGCATGGAATTGCTCATTTGCAAAAGCAAACAGCTGAAGTCGTTAATTTTCTTTGTTATTGAATTTCCTTTAAAGCACCAAATGCAATTTTTATATTTATTTCTGAAAAACATATCATTATTTTCTGAATCTACTCTAATGTCTTTTAAAGCTAAAACAATTATTGAAAAATTCAAATTGGTTAAAGAGAAATTAGCAATTATTTATAATAGAAAACGAATCAAAAAAATTGATTCAAATTAATTGAATAAAAATAATGTATTTATAAAGAAAATCGGTATAATGTCTGTAAATGCTTTATAAAAGTTTTTTTTTAAATAAATGGAAATATTCTTATTTTTTCTTATACTACGTGTCTTAAAAGTTAAATTCAAACTTCCCCATGACGGCCAGATGGCCAAGCGGTTGGCGTGCCTGATTGCGAAGTCAATAGCTGCTGGTTCGAATTTCACTTAGGGTATGGATATTTTTCTCTGTGTGCTGTCTTCTGTTGTGTGATGTTTGAATGTGGCCCACCCTATAAACGGGTATCTGTGGTAGTGTAACGTGGTTAATGTTGCTTACCTCTGTGACATCTTTCACAGGTTTCCACCAGGTAACGCTAAATGAGCAACACCTCCGGCATTTTCCTAGGCGAAGAACGACAAGTTCAGTGCCTGCCGTTACGAAAATAAAAATAAAATAATAAAAAACTTCTCTATTTTGTAAATATTTAAAGAAAAATACAGTGTTGGTTAACTGACGGTAACTTTAGACGGATTGCTGATGAGAAATAATGTTTTGTCCAAAACAACATTTTCTCCCCTGATTTGCGAACAATTTTACAGATAACTAGAAATTCTAAATGAAAATTGAGGAAAATAAGATAACGATTTCATCATGTTAGAGGGATAAATGAGTGCAAATCCTTTAGAAAAATCAAGCTCATTCTCTGTCTCAGATATGCTTCCTAGAAGCAAAAAAGAAGAAAAAAATTGGTAGAGAGAAAAAAAAAACATTGAGTAATCATGTGTATAAAGGACGTCATTAAAAAGAAAGAAATATTTGGCTTCGTTTTCCGGATTGATAATCTAATATTAACTTTGAAAGATCGAAAATTTTTCATTGCCAAAACTGAGTGTTTCTTTCCAATTAATTAGTCAACTGCAAATATTTTACGAAGTAGAAATTGCTCAATTACAAAGGCAAACAGTCAAAGTCATTAATTTTCGTCATTACTTGGTATTTTTTATTTATTTACTTTTTTTTTGAAAGATTTAAGATATTTTTTTATTTTTTCTTAATCTAATTACATAAGCATAAAAGCATACGTCATAAAATTATTTAAAAATATGACCTCACGAAGGAAAAAAAACAAGATAATTTTCGCTTCAAAAATTAACAAAGCAACAAAATTTTCAAAAAAAATAAATTATTGCTCTTTCCTATAGTTTATCTATTTAATATTATAGTTACAAATTATTCAATTGATTTTCATAAAAATGTAAAAGTTACTACAAAATATGTCGAGTTCAGCGCGTGATGCAGGACACGCTGTGACACGTATGAACATGAGAACTTGTATCATACATGTCACAGCGTGTCCAACTTAGTCCATAGACAGGTATGAACAGTTGGTTAATGGATTTGCTCACTCCTATCAAAATAATTTAGTAAAACACAATCACTTTAACTATTTTAGTGGAAGAATTGGCTTAAATTATGTAAGAAAAAGAAGTAATAGTACTTTCTGCATAAATAGTTGAAATTGCAACCTATTCAGCTGAAAAAATAATTACTGAAGGTTGAAAAGAGTTAGTGACAGTAATGGAACAATATAAATAAATTTTGACCCAGCGGCCAAAGAACATGCTCAAAGTGAAGATGGCCGTAGATATGAAAAAAATATGAGGTGTCACATGAGGGTAGATCGACACTAAAAAAAGGGTTAGACTATCACTTAAGACTATTTAAAATAATTAAAACTAACTCGTAGTTTTTTTCCTCATTCGAAAAATTCCACTTAAAAAGTTTATATAATGGTCTATAAAATAAAAACTGAGATGCTTCAAAATATTACAAGGTAAAGTTAGTTTGGAAGCATTGTAAAAGAACAAAGTTAATTATGATTTCTTCAGTATTGCATTTGAGACATTTCTCTCAAGTTCCATCAATTTCCACAAAAATATGAAACTGAATGTTATAAGTGAAACTTACTACATTACAATAATTTCATAATAAATTCTAGCTTTCTGTAAATACAACAACTGATTTTTTTTCTTTGTTTTCCTTTTGACCCAATATTTCTTTTTTTTCCAACTAATTTTCTGTTCTTTTTGATCCGAGATCTTTCTCCGTCATGGAACATTTCTGACGGAGAAACTCACATGGGGCTTTAATCCAAGCAATCATAACCAAGTAAGACCTTTTCATCAATCTCCCATTTTCTTGTTTCTGGAAGAAAAAAATAATAAATGTTGCCAGAAAACATTCCGAGTATTCGTTCGGGCACTAAATAAAAAAAAAGAAAATGTATCATGGCATAACCCCTTCAGAATGTATTTCTCACTCTCTCTTTCAATAACAGTAGTAACAGTTTTTTGCTAGAGAGATGGCTCTCAAGTATTAATTATTTTTAACTTTGGATTATATGGAACAAGAATGAATAAATTTATTTGTGAAGAATAGTAACTATTTTTGAAATATAAGCTATTTTTAAAATATAAACAAATTTTAAGTATATAAACTATTTTTAAAATTTTCCTATTTTTTAAAATATTTTACTCCATTGTAGAAATGGCAAAACTCTCCAAAAAAAATAATGATTTTGACAATGTTATTTCAGATAAATTAAGTAGGTTGAAAAGTAACTACCATCTCAATTCGCTAATTTTAGTACAAAATTACAAGGCATGAACTTAATAAAAAACCTTAATCAAATAAACATTGTCTATGAATATTGCTAACATTTTAGCAACGTTGCTAATTTACTGGTTTAATTGTGGTAGCAAATTGTACAACTTTTCCTCCCTATGATTAACTGCACTTTTACCTTTAAAAAATATCACTGTAGAAAATAACGAGCAACTTTATTCTTGCCAATGAGCAACATATTAATTCCATTTATTTACCAGATTAATTCGATTATTATTAATAATAATACACGGTGATTATAAAAACTTTTTCCTTATTATTTAAAAAAATATTCACTTATTTTTTTCCCCGGCATAAGTAAATTTAGCTATTTTATTTATTTGTTTATTAAATTATTTTTATAGTTTATTTGTTAAAAAAATTGTTAAATTTCCGTTTTTCATTGGTTACTGTATCACAAGCGCCAACGAAATGAGAAAATACCGAAAATGAAATGAAATGTGATCCAATATGTTGCATGAAGAAATTGCTTTCAACTAATACAAATAAATTATACTAATTAAGAGCATAAATTAATCATATTTTCTACGTATCCTTCGTATAATTGTAATTCGTAATAATCGCATTTCAATTAGCACTGCACACTATGCATAAGCAATGTCAGAAATGTTAATTCATTTCTTACTCTGCCAGTTGTTTTCTGCAATGCCAGATTTTTCTTTTTTCTGTAACATATAATAAAATTAATAGAAATATAATAACATTAAAATTAACATAAAATTTAATTTATGTTCTTATGTTGGAACATTAATGTTCATATGTTGGATAAAGCAATATTAGAATGATATATACAGATGGTAATAAAGGTAGAAATGTTTCGAGCACTCTAAAATTGGCACCCATTCTCAAGACTCACCAGACATGAGTTCAGAAAACAAAAGAGATATGAAACCACTAACGCACAGTTATGGACAAAAAACGGAAAATAAAATTAAAAAAACGAAACTAGAAAAATCGTGATAGCGGAGAACGAAACGAAAAAAAAAGTGAAAAAAGCAAAGTCAGAAGAACCACATTGGCAGGGAGAGGCAAATCAGAGCAAAATGCATTTCTTTGCACTATGGAGACATGATTAGGAACTCATGTTCTTAACAAGTGAATCGGCATACATGTGAATGAAGCAAGATTCTAAGTCATCGAGATGAGCTGATCTGACTGGGGAGTCTTTACTTTCCCTTTTCATTGGCAACATTACCTTCTCTGTTTCAAATCTCTTTTATTTTCCTAAAATGCATCTAACGTGTGTTAAGAATGGGCGCATAATTTTTAACGCTTGAGACGTTTCAACTTTTTTAAGTATCTTCATATATCTTCTAGCAAATGGAGTTTTTATATTATTGCACAGATCTTTCCATTTCAGTTACTAGGGGTTATTCATTTAATTAATGCTCTAATGGTACAAAATAATTAGCACGACATTTAATGTTATGAAAGATTTACAAATTACTTAGCTACATTTTCACTATCAAAACTCCTCATTCCTTTTCGAGCTGGTATCCATTAGACAAATAAAAATCATAAATAGTAATTTATGTTAACTAGTAAATGCCCTGAGAAACTTTGTAATACAACAATGATTAAGTCTGACAGAATAGTTTAGGATAACTATTAATGATCTACCCAAGCCAAGCGTAGGGAACCATCATTAATTATTTATAATGCTGCATGCTTTTGGAAATATTTGCTGAAAACAATATCAGAGCATTGAACTTCTGCACAAATTTTAATTTCTTAAATAAAATAATATTTATTTTCGAGAGAACTAAATTAATTCAAATTATACATTTCTGCAAGGCTATTTAAATAAATTACTTTTTCATAAATTTGCCTGTAACTTTACAACCTTAATGTAAAAAATGTTTTTGCAAAAATTAGAAAGAACGTAATTTATTTACTCATATTTTAGCAATACAACACCAAGTACTGAATAGTTATGCATTTTACATTGTACTAACATTTACATAATTTGGTAAAAAGTCCTCTTCTCTCAAAATCTTGAATCTTAGGTTATTAGGTTTTATTTTCATAGGTTGGGTTTTAATTTTTTATTTTAATAAGTTTCAAATAATGGTGTGTTATTTGACAGTTCTGTACCTTTAAGAAATTAGTGAAAATATAGAGCTCACTTTATTGCATAAAGCGAAATAATGCTTGATAATTTTAAATACTACTATAGATTTTTTTTTACAGACGTTCAAAGCAATAAAATTATACATGGCTTGGAGATTTAAAAATGGCCTGCTTTTAAATTTGTTAAAATTTAATTTTGTTTCAGCTTAAATTAATGAAAGACGATTTAGTTAATGCAAAAAAAAATTTAAACGTGAATTACACCAAAACAAGGATATTTATCAAAAATATATAAGCAGACAAACGTAAAATAAACTACTTTTCGAAAAATGCTGTTTGATGCTGATTGTGGTATTTTATCGACACAATTTAATCAGAAAAAACTGTATATAGAATCTAAAATACTACACGCCTTGTATTTTACGTGTATCGAAAGAAATAGATAAATAGAGTAAATATCCACCATCGGTTTGTTTGTTAAAATTAACTATATTATCCAAAAGTATTATGCAAAATTAAATAAAAAGAATTAAAAGCATATTTAGAATTTTCTTTCTTCGTCTCCATCCCTTTCGAAGCTGCTTTCGGTCGGGATAAAAAAAAACTTTTTTTTACCAACGAAAGTGCCTGCATTTTCATTACTTATCCTATTAATTTTTCATAAAACATTAGTAATGCGAAATATTTAAGAATTAAAAAAAATTTCACACACTGTTAGCGATTCTTTCTGGAAAAAAAATGGCGAAATAACAATTTATTTAATTGCTATTTTACCATATTCAAACAAAACAGTCAAAGGACCATAAAAAATATGATATTCAAACTATTAACCGCGAGAGAAATCGTAGATTGACTGCTTTTGCCTAATACGGTTAAACAACTAGAATTTTATCCGTGCAAACTGGGCAAAAAATAAACTTAGTTCCTTGTAGATGATATATATTATATGACCAGGTGAACAGAGGTTCAAATCCCAACGTTCACACAGCAGTTTTTATCCACTTCATAACCACTTGAAGAGTTTCTAATACCTTGCACTCCTCAATTCACGACCTTGGACGATTAGAGTGAGGAACTCTTATTCATGCATAGATAGTTGCATCTCTGATTTGCTTAACTCAAAACATTCTAGTATTTCTATGGTATTTCTAGTAATTAACATTCTAGTATTTCTATAGTTTCTTTTATAATAGATGACACCACCAGATAGTTTAATTAAGCTAGGTTCTACGGTTTATTTGACAATTCAGCTGTCCATTATCAAACCTACCATAACCTAACTATAATGTCCAGTTAAAAATTTTTTCCACGGTTTGAAATCATGTCACTCGTAAATGATTACATAATCGTATAGTTTTGTATTCACGATTATTTAATCATACCAGTTGTTAATGGTTTCAAAACCATAAAGGTAAGGAAAATGTTCACAACTCTAAACTTTACGGTTAATTAATTGGATGTACGGACTGCTGCCACTTATTTTACAGTAATGTGAGAGTGGAAACTCTAACAGCGGCTTACCGGGAGTACACCAGTGATCCTTTCCAGAAAAGGTTATATTTGAGGAAAAGGCAACACAATCTTTCCTACTAAAATGGGAGAGTTAGTGCATTTACTACTTACAAAAAAGTATAAGTACCTCGTGAGTGAGATTTAAATTCTAGAAACTGCTCGAAATGCATGTTTAAGAAAATGGACACAACTCAAAATGCGTGTTCAAGGAAATAGATATAGCGAAATTCTCGACTTCTTTATAGAAAATGTTATTTTCTGTATAAGTATTTTCAGTATTTCTTCTGTACTGAGTATTTTCAAACTTCTTTATGGAGTATTAAATAGATATTTATAAAAATAAACTAGTGAATGCAAAGGAATTATTGATGTGTAAGTTCACTTTCATGACCGACTTGATTTTATTTTTTAAATTAGTATTCATTTTAAAAGACTTTAAAAGTTAACATTTGTTTTTACAAAGTTGCTACTTTTCCAGAAAATGTTTAATAGTGGTAGTACCTTTTCGTTGTAGAAATTTAGTTTTCAAAAATTCCGTTTCTCATTTAGAGTTCTGAATTTGAAGAAATAGAATAAGTGTTATATACTCATCCACCATAACCCTTAAATCCTGGACTTTACCACGTATTCATCGCGCTTAGTGTTTAAAAATGTAAAAAACTTGGATTGAACATTAAAAAGACATTTTTTGCCATATCAATTTTCTCAAATACACATTTTGAGCTTTCCATATTTTCTTAAAGACGTATATGGAGCTGTGTCTATTGCTTTAAACACTCATTGTATCCATTTTATTAAACTCGTATTTTGATCTGTTTCGATTTTCTTAAACACGCATTTTGAGCTTTGTCCAGAAAGAAAAACTCACCGACCATCTGATTCCATGTTAGGAGATATGGGCATTGCTCCTATGCCAGGAGATATTACACAAGGTTCAGAACATCCCCCTCCCCCCCCAAAAAAGGCTGATAAAGCAATGCAACAGTTTAAGAGTTCCATGCTCATTTCTTCAAGCTCATATTTAAAATGAATCTTTAAATATTTTATATAATTACAATTCCTTCATTTTTCTCGGCCTTTATAAATTAAGATGAAATATTCCCATCTGACATTATGATATTTGTTTACACAAATTTAACAACGATTAAGTATAATTGTTATTGTAAGAGATTTCATTTAAACACAATTGTTTTTATAAGCGATTTAATTGTAAATATTAGTAACAATCTCTCCTTTCCATATGCCTCAATGCTCCTTTCTCTAAAGGACACATTGTGTAAAAGAGCTTTCTTGGTTTTATTGAAATGGTTGTTTATAATTAAAGTATAACACCAAAATAATAATTAAAATGCATAAAAAGTAAATGTTGCCAATAATATTAAATGTTAGTCTAGTTTACAATTTATATATATATATATTTCTTAATTTGTGCGTAAACTCATCTAGCTTTACTTTAAATGGATGTATTTTCTAAGAAAACGAATGTTTTAATAATATAACATTAGTTATGAAAAGTATGAAAAGAAATAGTTATGAAAAGTAAATTGCTGAACAACTGATGTTATTTATCCATAAGATAGCATACAAGAGAAATTACTTTTGATCAATGCCTGTTTTATTAATATTGATATTTATTTGAATTATTACATATATAATTAATATTGATAGGCAACATTAAAATTATGATTTATGTACAACAAGAACATTTTGTAACATAAACTTAACAATTACCCAGCATTTAAAACTTGCAGATAGAAAGCTCCGTGAACAGGTCCGTTTCCCGAAGTATTTCTTTCTTTTACTCCAAATAAATTTTATCACCTGTGATTTTTCCCTCGAAGGGTCGAATTGACCGTTAGTGAGAGTCCAGCAACAAACCCATCTATCAATGGGTTTCTTCTCTTCTTTCCTTATTTCATCAGGCGACCTACAACTATCGACAAATCGAGAAAGAATTGCCTTCGATTAACCGCCCGCCATCGCAGCAAACAGGATTGACCCAAACCTGATGAATTGGTTCTTTTCTTTTCTCCCTTCACTTCATTTCTTCTTCTGTTTTTATTTGCTGCTCATCTTATTGGGAGGAACTGAAAGTAAAGGTTTAAGGACTTATCGCGTTGGGACTTCTTATCTGACTTAAACAAGGTGTTCTGCTCGGGGATTAGTTTGCTATTTGCTGAGAGGGATTTCAATGCAAACTTGATTTTTGGGCAATAGTTTGCATATGCAATGGTTATTTTCTTGTAAGAAATATCTTGTATGGTTCATTAAAAATATTTAGTTTCTACATTTGATATCTGCCTTCAGTAATATATCCGTACAAAAAAACAAATGCATCTTTAAAATATTTAAATTAATAAAAATTATTTTAAATAATAATTATGATAGGTGTTTTCTATTCACCGTTCTTAATGTACCTTTTTAAAGATCTTTCTCACATATAGACCCGCATTATAAGAGATAGCTAGCTTAGTTTTCTCTTTGCTGAGAATAATTGCAATGCAATGAACAGCTTGCATATATTTTTAATTAAATATCTTATATGGTCCATTATAACAGTTAGCTCCCATATTTTATTTCCTCTGTATAATTTTATTTTAATAATATAGTAGTTATAACAAAAGCTTTTTAACTTTGGAAATTTAAATTAATAAAAAGCACGTTAGAAATAGTGTAAGGTGTTTTCCAATCACCATCCTTAATGTACTTATAAAGGTCTTTATCAAATATGGAACTGAATTTTGTGAGAAAATTATTGAAGGGCGACAACATTAAAAAACATGAGTGAACATTAGACACGGTATCATTCAATTTGAAAATTATATTTCGATGGATTGAACATGGTTTGAAGACTGGATCTAAACATTGTTGTAGTGTTTCAGGTATTTTATATTTTATACCGCTAATGGAGCGTAACAAGATATAATTTGAAAGCATAATTTAAGATTGTAATTTATTTTCACGTTGTCTTTGATAGATTTGCGGAAATAGAATAATTTCGGAAGCTTTGACTTCTTTTTGATCTTATACATAGAAGATTTATTTATTTTTTAACTAAAGAGAAAAGAAAAACTAAATTCAGTGTCGCAACAGCCCATACAAGGCCAAGGTCTATTGTGCCCATCTTAGTTTTCTTGACCTTTGGCTCTGGGGTGCAGGAGTGGGTGTTCCGGTTTGGTGGTCAGCAGAACGCAGGACCTCCAGCGTTTAGTCCCCAAGTATTCTTGGTACTTATTTTATCGACCCACTGAGGGGAAGAAAGGACGAGCCAACATTGCCCTGACGACGAGCCCTGCACGAGGATCGAACCCAAAACCTGTAGCCCGAGAGCACGAAGAACCACAACGAGAAAAGAAAAGTTAATTAAAATAATCAGTAACGCGACGTGGTGTGTATATGAAGACAAAAGTTTTTAATTAAATGAATTTTTTATGTTCCTTTGATAATGCTTCTTAAAAGAAACTTTAACTACATGCTATAATTTATCTATACATGCACATGTTAAATATAATTTGAAAATTTTGAAGTTTCGGCCTTTAGGAAATTTTTTTTTTGCTATTTGATACTATACTGTAAAAAAATTTAGTCCATGGTCAAATTACTATAAAAACTACTAGTACTCGGGGGGTCGAAACTTTTTACCATAAAATTTATTTTTACTGGAACACGTTACGGAACAAAATATCTGATATACCGTGATTTTCACGTAATAGGCATCATAAAATCACTGAATCACTCTAAATAATTAAAAATTACTGTTAAAATTACGACATAATATTTTACGATAAAATGGATTTTACGGAAGATGCACCTAAAGTGCCAATTCTTTATACCGTAATTTGGTTCGGAATGTTTTACAACGTAGAGACCTGATTTTTGTGTTCTAACTATGTGTATGCAGAGTTCTTTAACTGAGTTTTATAAAAAATATGGAATTTTTATGGGAATATTAGTTAAAGAGTTTTTCGATTAATCATAGTTAAATTAGCCTTTTGTGCCATAATTTTTAAATTTTTTTTTAATGAAATAGGAAATTTAATATTGAAATTAATACGAAGATTTATTTTTAATAATCATGAAGAAGTTAAAATGTAGATATCTATACACACAATTACCACGTTTCTTCAATATTTCAAACATATCCTGAATTCTAAAACCGTTTTATGTCAATTTTTCCTATATTTCTTCTGTAAAAACACGTTTAAAAAAAATAAAAAAATTTGAAAACGAATTTCAGCTAATGAACATTTTAAATAATGCGCATTTATGAAATTTGTTTCAATCAATCTTTTAACACAATGGTTTCGTTTAATATTTTTTTATGAAACTTACACCTACATAACGTATTACATAATGTATACGTAACGGTACATAACGTATACGTACACATACACAAAATTATGTTCTTTGTTAAAAGAGGAAAATCAGAATTTCCTTGCCTTTTTTAGCTGTTTTGTATTTTTTTTATCTCATTACTATACGTGTAAAATGAAGACAATTATAAATCTATACTTTATTCAATTTTACATGTTACGAACAAAAGATGAATGATGAAAAGATGAATTTCATGACGAGGTTTGCATTACTTATTATCTATCTCTTATTCCATTTCTTGATGAATCAGACCGGAAGAGAAATTACCTCCGGGAAAAATGACTCCACCATTTGGTAATTATCGAAGAGTAATCCTACTCACTTCTGTATCTGGCATAGACTGATAATTAGAGGAACAAGAGCGTTAATTGGGCATCATAAATCATTTCTTAAGTCTTAAGCATGCATTTCTCATTGAACGATCGTCTAGACAGATACCTTCATTCAATTTTACTCCTCATTTCTCAACACTGGATTATAGAAAAGAATATTATTTTGATTGAAATGAAGGTAGTTTAGTGGAAGATCAGGTTCAGTGAGATTTAAAAGAATTACATTTGTATTACAACGTATTACATAATTTTCACATCAATATGCTATGATCAATATGCTTATAAGTATGGAGCATTAATTTATTTGTTAAGTCTATGTACAGAGCACAAAAAAAACTGTACATTCTGAATAAATACTGATCAGATATTCATGAATATGATCAGATTTTCATGTACTACAGCTGTATCTGATTGTTTCAAGATGCTTACCTTAGATATACAACTTAAGTAGAACTAACTATATTTAAAAATTACGAAATCAGACGAAAACAGTTGTGAATAATCATATCTTTTTTCAAAAGATTCGGTTTTCTGAAAAGCCATATTCGGCTTCTTTTCAAAATGGGGGAGTGGTTTAGCACAATCTGGAAAATATTGTCCCAATAGTTTGATCAGGAGAGAGGGTGAAAGATTAGACCCCTAAACGTTTGTTTAATTTTTGCATATTTCGCCATGACTCGAAAAATTTTACAGCAAATCGAAAAATCTTTTCACACAATTATGAAATTTAATTATCTAAAAAAATTAAATGCCAAAGATATTTTTTAAATAATTATTTATTATTTTTTCTGTTATCTAATATATTATAATAGAAAATTTTTTTTTGAATTTCTTACATTATTTTAAATAATATAATTTTAAATGGTAAAATACAAATTTTAGCAAAATCGGTCAATTTTTGTTATTCAGCAATTTTAAAATTTGATAACTGATAATTTTGCTCCCGATGGCTGTCAAATTTTGTATTTTTCAATTTGAAAATATATTCTGTAAAGCGATGTAAAAATTTACGTAACTTACAATTCAATTTCCCCCCTATTATTTAAATAAAATAGTGAAACTTTATAAATAATTAAAAAAATTTTTTGTGGAATTTTCTTTAGATAGTTGAATTTTATAATTGTGTGCGAAATATGCTGAAAGTAAAATTAACATTAGGGATGTAAAATTTCGACAGCCATTTTGACCAAAATATTGGGACTATACTTTCCATATTCAACTGCTCCTTCCCATATTTTTAAGGTCCGAAATCCAAATCCATCAAAAAAAAGGTTGGTTTATTCGGGAAGAAGACGCAATTTTCTAACTTAATATATCATTATAACTTAATAATAAATCAATAATTAGATTAAAAATTATTCAGGGTATTATTCAGGGTATCCCTTTTATTTCTGCAAGCGTTGTATAACATTATTTTTTTACAAAAGAAAGAAGTTTTGTAAATACTCTAAACAGCTACTCTAACTACCTGTATTATTAACTCTAACTACTATTTATTAACTCTAAACAGCTTAAAGTTTGAATCTTACAAAAAATCTCATTAAAATAGCACTTAATAAGTACTTAATGAAGAATCTCTGCAAAATGAAGCAGAAAGTTACACTTTATAATATAAAAACTCCTTTTTCTTCAAAAGTTACAAAAGGTGGAAAAAGTCTTAAGGGCCTTAAAAGTTTTAAAAGTTTTTTTTTTATGCATGCTTATAATTTTTGAAGCAAATGAAGTTTTTATGTTATTAAACACTTAACGCGTTATCCCACTAGTTCTTCCAACAATTTTGCTTTATTTCCAACAGCAATTTACAAGAAAACTAAAATAAAAAACAAAAGAAAAATGCAATGGAACATATTAAAAACAAGTTACAGGATTTATCTAAACAATAAAACATTTCTGGTGCTACACCAGGAACTAATTTTGGTGTTACACCAAAAGTAATTCTTGATGTTTTACTGCATCATTTTTAGTGTAAAGAAGATACCTTTATTTTCAATGTTAAAATTCACTAAAAGTTTTCGCAGTGTTATGAGCTTGAAAAGAAAACATAATACCTAGAATAACTTTTGATCTAATGATCGGTTTTTCACGAATAATGAATCAAAATCAATGGTTTGAGGGCTTAATCCTAAGCAAGCTGATTAATTTGCGCAGACGATATTTTAGGATATAGAATCAGACACAAAAACGCGTTTTCATTGAATAAACATGTCTATTTTTTGATAGATTTGTTTTCTTTACCTTCAAATTATGCTAAAAAATGTTATAAGGCCAAATTATAAATATAATAATTATGAGCAAAAATTTCTTGAATCACCTAAAACGTTACAGGCTTATGGCAATGTGAGCAACAGGTGTAATTAACATTAATGGGTCCAAATTTCTACCATGCTTCAGATCTAACTATTGTGGCCATATTTTCCAGAATGTGACTATTCCCTATATCTTGAGAGAAGTCCGAATCCATGGGAAAAATTTATGATTATTCAGTGGAAGTACGCTTTTGTGTCTGATTTCACAATTTAAATATCGTCTACAAAAGCTAACTTGCATGTTAAGGCCCTCTAGAAAATTAAGATAGATATAAGAGTAGTAATAGTAAGAATAGAAATTTGTGTAAATGTAATCAATAGATCAAAAAAATATTTATGGCGTTTTGTTTCATTTTTTCGCACTATACAATGCGCAAAATAAAAATAAGACCTCACTGAATAAATTTTGATCTAAAGCTTGTATCTTCATGTTACAGGATTCACTATTAATGGTTCGAGGGGGTGACTTCAATTATGCTAATTAATTAGATCAGACGGTATTTTAAGTTGCGAAATCAAGCACTGAAACACACCTTCTCTGAATAAACATACCTTTTTACCGATGAATTCGGATTTCTGACCCCCCAAATGTAAGAGGTAACTGCAAACTGGCAAATAGGGTCCCAGTAGTTTGGTCAAAGAGTATATAAGGTGAGCGGCCCAAAGTTTGGATCCTTTAATGCTAATTTTATTTTTGGCGTATTTCGCCCTATCTCTAGAGCTTTTAAAGCGAAATGAAAAGTTTTTACACGCAATTATAAAATTTATTTGTCTTTGTAATTTACTTGTGATTTGTTTGTATAAGATAATTCCATGTAAAAAATAAATTTTAATAAATAATTATCATTTAATATTATTTAACATTAATAGTAGTTTACAGATTTTTTATTGTAAGGCATACCACTTTTTACAACATTTTAAAGAATATAATTTTACAAGGCAAAATACGAAATTATTGTGAAATCGGTCGAATAGTTCCTGCGAAATTGAATTTTTTTTCTTTAAAAAAAACGTTTTTCTTTCGTTTAAGAATTTCTCAAGGTATAGAAAAATACTCACAAATAAAAATAACATTAAAATTTTAGACCACTCTCCTGAACAAACTATTGGGACTATATTTCCCAGATTATGGCTATCTTCTATATTTTGGAGGTCAAAAATTTGAATCCGTCAAGAAAAAAGGATGTTTATTTAGAGTAAGTACGTCTTTGCATCTGATTTCGTAATTTAATATATCGTCTAAATTAATTAATAAGCATATTTGAGGTCACCCATTTTACAAGGCAAAATACGAAATTATTGTGAAATCGGTCGAATAGTTCCTGCGAAATTGAATTTTTTTTCTTTAAAAAAAAACGTTTTTCTTTCGTTTAAGAATTTCTCAAGGTATAGAAAAATACTCACAAATAAAAATAACATTAAAATTTTAGACCACTCTCCTGAACAAACTATTGGGACTATATTTCCCAGATTATGGCTATCTTCTATATTTTGGAGGTCAAAAATTTGAATCCGTCAAGAAAAAAGGATGTTTATTTAGAGTAAGTACGTCTTTGCATCTGATTTCGTAATTTAATATATCGTCTAAATTAATTAATAAGCATATTTGAGGTCACCCCTTTGAATAATTAAAAATGAATCCTGAAACGTGAAGATCCGATCATTAGATCAAAAGTTATCAAGGGATGTCCGTTTTTTACTTCTCGCACTGTACATAGTACACCTAATTTTAGAAAATAATTTTTTAACATGCGTTTTTCGATATCTTATCAGCGGAAATGGAATTGTTCAATTTAATCTATATAATATCATTCTATAAAAAAAATGTGGAAGTAAGAAAGCTTACATTACTTCAAAAAAATACAAGAGCAAAAAATAGATCTTCGTGACAAATCTCTTCTAGATCTTCCCCTCTTCACGGAATCTCCCGAATTAGAATTAATAAATCCAGCCAATTATCTAAGTGCTGCTACACTCCGCAACGCTAAGTCACGTGTCACTCTAAAATGCAAGATGGAAAAAAAAAGTAAAAAAAGAAAAAAATCAGATAAATTATCGATCCTTGCAATCCCCTGTAGACCACCCCTTCCCACGCATCTTGAAATCATTGTTGTTGCAAAAGTAAGAGAAAAAAAAAGGAGATTTGAACTTGGTGGGGTAAAAATTCAATTTACTTGATGCGGGTTCCTTCGTGATCTACATAATTACTGCAAGTTGAAATTCAATAGCCTGTTGGTAATACCATTAGAACCGAGTTTTCTATTCGAGAGAAGTTGGAGTGTTTTTTTTTCTTCTTTTTGTAGAAGTTTCTGCGTTTTATTTTATTACTCCTTTTGTCAGACAGGAGTGTCGTAACAGGCCATCTTGGAGGGGAAACTCTTTTGAAATGTCTCAAGTAGCACTTCCTTTTGCTATGGATTTTCTTACGTTCTGTAAAGCAGCACTTCGGATCCAAATGAGGTATCGATGTCGCTGTAAATAAATCTGTATTGGAATTGTGGTGAAACAATATTGGAAGAAAAATCTGCTTTTGTTGCACAATTAACGAGTTGCTTCTGTTCGAAAGGGACTCAATGGCAATATGCGCATTTGTTGTAAAAAAAGTAGTCAATCATTTGGCGAACAATAAGTTGAGTAATTTGTAAGACAAAATCTGAAATTTTTAAGGATGGATTTTTTTTAAAATTTGAATTGCTAAACATCTCCTTATACTCCACAAAGTA
The DNA here is from genome assembly GCF_982258835.1 of Parasteatoda tepidariorum. NCBI lineage: Eukaryota > Metazoa > Arthropoda > Arachnida > Araneae > Theridiidae > Parasteatoda > Parasteatoda tepidariorum. The sequence goes on along the minus strand of NC_141757.1, from coordinate 31,906,182 downwards.
CAACAGAGGCTTACAGATGTAAGTAGGCAAAATTCAATTGTAAATTGAAAAGAAACAGAACAAATTGTATACAAAAGTTCAAGTTGCATACAAAATTGCGTAAAATATTCAGTGTATTTAATTCAGGTTTTCAGTGCATTTAAAAAACAAGAACAAAACAGGTGGCCAAGAAATACCTGAGTGTCTAAGTTCCTTTTTTAAGTTTATTCCTTGAATTAAATATAAATTATAATAAAATATAATGTGTTCTACAGTTTCAACATCCTGACCACAAGAACAAAAATTACAATTCCTTAAATTGAGTCGTGGTGGCTCAGGGGATAAAAAGTTCGCTTTCCAATGAGGTAAACCAGGTTCGAATCCCAGCTATGGATGGCCGATACAAATTTCTCATCCGGCTCGCAACAATCTTAGTGCTTACGTAAAATACCCTCAGTGATAGTTGGATCATGGGTTAGAGTCCTCTTGCCTCCAGCCTAACCATGGGAGGCTTTCGTGATTTTCCTCTCCATGTAACGCAAATTCGGGTTAGTTCCATCAAAAAGTCCTCCACGAAGGCAACTTTCTCCCAATACTTGTCTTCTGGATTGGGTTCAAAACCACTAGGCTACGGAGTTGAATATTGGTAGTCGTAAGCCCAAAATTAGGTCATTTGTTCAACAACCGTTATAATTCACTAAACTAATAAAAATCATTAAAAGATGGATGCCTATAAAGAATTTAAAGAAATATTTTTAATTCAATACGAATTTCTGGTTAATCGTGCTACTTTCTCTTGAAGATAGAATTTTGTATTGTTTAAAAAAATATTAGCTTATCGTTAAGTTTGTACCTTGAAATTCAAAATATTTACATCACTCAATGGGCTATTGGAGTTGGTCTGGAAAACATCTCTAAAGATGATCCTAAGGTATGCCATAACAGTTTTGATCCTCTGCGGAGTGGTACCCGAACGTCCTGCTTGCGAAGTCCGGTACGCGATTTTCCCTAATGTCGACTCCCGGGCACCTCCACTCGCCGCGGTTTTATTTGACAAATGTTTCATCGCCTTATCTAGTAACCCTCACTGAGAGGCAACCCTATGCTCGCCTCAATACAGCACTCGCAAAATTCGTAAACGAATCTTCGCGCTCATGGATATTTTTAAAAGTTGCTTGTTGAATTAAGTGAAGATTTTATCCTCGTTTAAGACTAGAAAAATTCAAATAAGGAGAAAAAATACTTCGTCCTTCTATATAGAAAGAGGAAGAAAAATTTACATACGCACAATTATTTCAGTTAATTACATAAATATTTCGGTTAAAACTAATTTTCAAATAGAAATTATTCCTGTAAATTAAATAACAATTTGGAGTAATAAAATATTTGGATCTTCAGAATAATCAATTTCTTTTGAATACCTTAAATAATAAGCTAAGTTTAAAAAAATAATCCCCTATATAAATCATCACATTATTAAGTGTTCATATTTTTAAAGAAAAAAGTATCAAAATTTTTTAACGCAGTTTGAAAAATAATTCTTTTCATTTCCTTCATTTTTACCAGGTTTTTTCAATTATTTCTATTTTAGAAAAAATATGTATTCTTCAAAATGCTTGCAATATCTTGAAAAAATTTTTTTATATATTTTATACTGAACAACTTTTGATTGACAATATTTTCTTCATAAGAGAGTCTTTAAAAAAATTTGAAAATATTTTCATTAAATTTGTTCAAATATTTTTTGTAAAATGCGTGCTATTATGAAAACAAGGGGAAAAAATATTTTTAGTAAAGCCATGACATAAAGAAACAAATCTATGACGTATTCACTACTATTTTCGTATAGTAATTTTATTTTTTATAACATCAAATCATATTTATTAAAGCTTAAAATTGTGGCTGCTTAACTTTTTTTAATGTTTCTTAAGTTTGTCATGGAAAATTCCGATATTTCCCATTATTCTTGCTTTTATCACTATTATTTGTGCATATCTAAAATTACTCACCTGCTTTTGAGTTGTTTCCTAATTAATTTTATCATATATTTTCCTATATATGCTTATCCTTTCATTCTATGCTTCATTAATTTCATAAATTATCCATCTTGTAACTTTTTATTCATAATTTTATAACAACTTTAGCTTATTAGATTCTGTAACTCAACAATTGGTCTATAAATTTAATAATTTTTTTATTCAATTTTTGGGCTTCTAAATAAGATATGGAAAAAATACTATGATAATTATTACATTTATTGTCAGTCTAAAATGAGGCCTTTTTTTCCTCCTAAGTACGAAAACACATTTACTAACTTAAGGTAGCGTAATTTAACACGATTCATCTATTTTAATAAGAACGATTCATAGAAAAGCAGGATCAGAAAAAGTGAGATGTGTATTTTAATTTATATTCTGCTTCAAAAATGGGACAAATGAGACTCAGAAAACTTTTCTGTTATTATTTAATAGTATTCATTAGTCTTTAAAATTTCAAAAGAATTTTTTAGTTGCTCGAATTATATAATAGTCTCATTTGCAACAACTTTTTTTTTAAATTTTTTTACACAATAGCTTTTATTGTTTGTAATTTGCTTTAAAAGTTCAAACATTTATTCTTAGATTGTCATGCATTCTGTGCGTCTGAAAACTGTATGACCTATTTTATTTTATCTGTCTCTTGCAGAATGGTAATAATTGTTTCTTATTTAGTAATAAAAATCTTACTTTTGCTGAGATAACTGATCGCAGGAGTTTTGATCATAACATCGATTAATTGTTTTAGAGAAAAGTGTAAGTCCTCAGCCTTTCAACCCAATTGCTTTTAAACTACTTTCTTTATTTAAAGTAAATTGTTAAATTTAAAAATTGTTAAGATTCTCTTATTTGACTCAATATCTTGTTTTTAATGAATCAGAAATAAATAAACAGATTGTCCTTAAATTGTTATACAGTTATGATATGAGAATGTCAAAGTTGATGCTTACTGTTTACATTATATTTTTATTTTACAAATCATAAAAAGTTTTCTTTAATCAAAATTGTGTTCACCTCATAAATATACTTTAACTGCTGCAAATTTTTAAGTCTTGGCGACCAAAGCTGTAGAATTGGCTGATACGTATAAAGGAATTTATCGTTTGGGACATAACATTTACAAAAAAGTGTCAAATCTAAGTACGATTGTTTGGACTCAAATATTATTGGCACAAATACCGCAAATAGGAATCATTACATTAAATTTAATCAGATATATCAGTATCAGAAAAGTAAAAAAGAGTAAATTCATATATTGTAGTAACTCATAAATTGTGTAGTTACTTAAATTAAAGGTTTCAAAAACTAAACAATGTAACAAGATCCTGCTGCATTATTGAATATTGCGTCCACATACTTGGTAAAGACACCATAAATTTGAAATAAATTTATAAAAATAAATAAAAAGCTATATCCTACTGATATCCTACACCCACAACAAAGCTTTATCCTAAAAAGGAAACAAAAAACTAAGAAATAAATAGGTGTTTCAGGAAGTCCGAATAAAAAGAGACTGATAATACACAAAAACTTTTAAAACAGTTAAATTTATTCACACCTCATGTTCACTCATGCGTATTTTAAATCGTATGTTGCAAGTGAAACATGCGCGAATTAGTATTCGAAAATTTTCGCGAGAAAATTTGAAACCCGACTTGGCGAATGTAGCATTGGCGAATTTCAAAATACGGTGCCAAAGAAGTGCCCGGGAGTCGACAATGTGTAAAGTCGCGTCCGGTACTTTATGGTAGATCACTGTAATGAGAACCACAATTGTTACCCTTTGTTCCCTTAGCAGTCCACTAAAGTGTGCTCATTGGCCGAATCCAGAGATACTTGATTTTGATGATCTTTTTCGAACCATGTATTGAAATCAGTTTACACTTGGGAATACTGAATAAGAAAAAATAATATTGAAAATTAGTCTTTGCAGGAAATTAGCTTTAACCCATGATGTAAATATTTATTCTAATTTTAATTTAAAAAAAACACAGTAATTTTGTCCTTAATGGTCGCCAACGTTCCTCTTAAGTTTCGCCTCCATGAGGAAAATGTGAAATTCCAGGCGTCTCCTCAAAAAGCATTTCTTAGAGAATTTATTTTTCTGCCTACTATTATTGCCAAATATAGGAATAAGTAGCCAACATTACTTACCATTCCCCATTTTTCCTAACGTGCTGAGAGGCTAAATAAGACTAGTTTTGGTTTTAAAGTGAATGTGATTTCATACCATTGCAAGAGCAGCCTATTTATATTATTAGTCTTGGGTTGTGCCATAATATTAAAATGTTCTGCATTCTTAATATTGTTTGGAATGGATCTGTTTCCCAATTTTAAACTTTTGCACACTTGCTTTTTTGGACGAGGGCAAAAAAATCGAGAAAAAAAGAAGTTTGGTGGGCAAAGTAAACACTTCTAAAAAAAAAAGCATTTACAAGTTTTAATTTAAGTATTTAATAAGATGAATGGAATTGTGATTTCGTTTTCAAAAGTTCCTTGCATTGTCTCGGAAAGGTAAAATTCCATCCGCGGGCCGGATAAATCCTTCCGGCGGGCCAAAGTTGGCCCGCGGGCAGTAGTTTGCCCATCTCTGCACTACACTAACTTGAACCGAAATAGGGTCCAATTTGGCACCTTATTCAGGTTGCAGCAAAATTGACCCGTATTATGCTTCAAATGGCTGATTCGGTGGCAGAATGTTGAGTCGATTTTTTTTTTGGAACTGAATGAGAATTTTTTATTTCCTGCCACAAATATATTAGATAAAAAATTTTATTTTATTATTTCTTGCCGGCTAAATTCATAACAAGTTTTCTGGTCTCTTGCAAGCTCAACTTTAATGCATTTCAGTTTGCAACAAATTCAGTAATAAATTAATATCAAAATAAGCATTTCATTTCTAAACCGGTTCTCGTATTTCTGACATATTTGAGAAATTCACCTTTTTACCATAAAACTAACCCATTTAATAATGAGCTTCTTTAACAAAGCGGAGCTTTTGCTAATCTTTTTCTTGCTGGGAATAATATGACGCATAACAGTTTAATTATATTTGAAGAGTAGTGTAAATTATATTTTAAAACTGTACAACTGGTTGCTCATGACTACTTATAAATTTTTCGTCATCCACAATCAATGAGTTAATAAACATTAGTTATTTTTTTAAACCACAAAAATAGACATTTAACAAAACAGCATGATAACTGAAAAAAAAAGAAGGATAAATGATGAACTTCTTTAGGAATAGTATAATTATTCCTAATTTTCATATTGCTTACTGAAATTTTTATAAGTAACTCTTCTTATTGCTTTGTGTGCATTAATATTCGCGTACTTTTTAAAAATTAAATGCATTTTTAAATAATGCTGTACATTTTGGCTTCTTTCTAATATTCCTTATTTTCATTTCTAAAATAGCAGGTAAAAACATTATTCAGAAAAAAAGCTATTATTGACGCAGAAAAAAAAAATGTTTCTACGTCAATAAAGATTATTTTTTCTTTTTCTGAATTCTTTTAAAAAAGGATAGTTTTTATTTTACTTAATTTGCATTCTGTTTTTATTTTCTTTAAAGTCCTTAATAATGCCGATAAAACTAGTTACTAAATTAACAGAAGAAGAAAAAACACTGGCAATCACTGTCAAGTCTTTACTTTCTCTCCCGAACTTTTTCTTTTACTTAAAAATAAACATAAAGGAAGAATAATTACCAAGTTAAATCCAGAAAAAGGAGGAAAAAAAAGTACTTTTCTAGTACATCGCAGAAATTATTTGCTACATTTTCATTTCCTCCCCTTTTTTTGAGGATTATTTTTTTTTTATTACTCACAAACCATTTTTCATTTTCTTTTGAATGCTAGATAATACGTTTATCTCGCAAAGTTCTTTACATTTTCAACATTTAACTAAGCATGTGCATTAATATAATTTGAGTTAATTAGAGAATCACAGCATTCTGCGTTTCCTTTTTAAGTGCTTTTAGTAAGTACTTCCTTCCATACTTTGTTATTATTATTGTTAAGAAAATGTAACTTAGCTAATGATTACTTTAGATGCTTCTACTATTTTCTTTAATAAAAAACATTATTTGAAAAAGATGGATTAAAATTGTGATCTCTAGTATGAGTAATGAAATGTGTAAAAAAGGTTTTGATCCCCTTATAATCAATTTTAAAAAAAAGTGATATTTGTCAGGAAGTATTTATGCTAATAGCATAAATTTTGGAAAGTGCAAATAAAAGCTCTTAAATCTATACATATATCTATATTATATAAAACGCTAATACGTACGTATGTATGTATGTATGTATCAATAAAACCGATGATATTTCTTTTCTCGCGCTGGCAACAGTTTTCATTTTTAATTGATTGGATTCGGCGCGCAAGAGCATGTAGTGAGCAACCAGATAACAATAACCAGAGTGAGCATTATCAGGTTGTTCAATTCAGATTCATACACTAAAAACATGACAATATTTAATTTAAACTCAATTAGGAATTAATTAATTAATTGAAGTGAGAATGCTTTAAAAGGCCGCTGTTGAATTGATATTTTTCTACTGGGAGATACCTAAACGTCTAAAAAATGTTTAAGTGTTTGTATTGAATGCATTGAATTTTTTTATATTTCGCGTTTATTTATGCATTGAATTTTCACGCTTTAAAATGCAGAATATTAGTGAAGCAATATTTGATAATTTATTTTGCTAATATGTTTCTTATTTAGCTAATGTTTTGATTTTTTCACGATGTACAATCTAAATAGCTAATTTACTTTTTTAAAAGCCCATAAGAACATTGGTAGAATTCTTCTACATAAGTACAATACTATGTCTTTGATGATAAAATACTATGTCTTTGATGATAACATATTATCTATGTCTTTGTGCTAGAACATTGTGTTCATTGGCGAGCGAGAGCAGCGAGCCATGGTTCACGGCGTGAACCACATAGGATTGCGTAGCAATTCTCGGGGGTTGGCGAGCGTTAGCGAGCAGGGGGCGGAGTCTCCTAGTATAATAAAATAAAGAATGTGTGTGCATGTGTGTTTGTATATAGAATTGCGGGTAAATGGTAGACTCTAAGAATACGTTTCAAAAATTATATAAAAGGAATTATTTTCACGAAAATACAAATTACGAAGCCTGGTTTTTAATTTTTTTAAATTATATTTTAAATTCAGATACATTTAAAAACTGAAATCTTATTATTGAATTAGGGGAAGCCAGTGTTTTAAAATAAGCTAAGTACGATTCAGTTTTTTCAAATATTTTAAAAATAAACTTATAGATTATATCTCAAAAATCAAAAAAGCTGTTTATAGTGCTTCATGTTATACTAAATTACATTTTATTTAATATGACAAGTTATCTGAATGATCAACGTGTTTGTGGTAGCATAAGCAAACTACGACACAAAATTATTATTTCTAAATTTATCTGAAGCTACGTGCTTATTTTGTTTACAGTTATTTATGTTTTAATACATACCAACTATACTCTTATATAGGTCCAACGTATTTTAGAGTAAATTTGGTACCGATTAAAACAGCAGCAAAACTTTACATTTTCATGATGCATTTATTATTTCATGATGCATGTACTGGAGAGTAGCTTGACTGTGGCACATTTTAAATATCACGAGTCGCCCTGAGCAATATTATTATGCCAGATGATGCTGAATACAGTTAGCCTTTATTTTCATGGGATAAATTACTAAACATTTGCTTAGTTTAATCTAGTGATGTAAAGCAACCGAGAAAGTCAACAAATAATAATAAATAAAAAAACATTGGAAGCATTTTAACTTTATTATTTGTGTCGGTATTTGTCTGAAAATGTGGTGTATGATTTTGTAGTGTTGTTCAGTACTGATTAATTGATGCTTTTTTTTCACCCTGTACGAAGAACGGGTATTCAGCTAGTAAATAATATGTTAAGTGACTTGACGGTTTTGATCAGATAGAAAATAAATTAAATTTTCTCCATGTTAATTTACGGATATCTATTTGAATGTTTTTTTTTCATATTTATTTAGTAATTTATTTATGTATTTCTTTTTTAACTTCAATTAAGGAACTTTGAATTAGTCATTTAAATAAACGTTTTTTCTCAACTTTAGAGAATATTTTCACTTAAACTAAAATTAACTCATTAAACTAAAGGAGCAAAAAATAGTAATGCATTGTATGTTTCTGTTGAGCTTTTTATCAGACAGAGAATGTAATCATCAGGGAGCTTTTTATTCTAGACACACCGCTCAAAATGCGTGTTCAAGAAAATGGACAAAGCACAAAGAGGGTGTTTAAAAGAATGGATATTTCTCAAAAAGCGTGCTAAAAAATGGACACAGCTCAAAATGTGTCTTTAAAAAACGGACACAGCCCAAAATGTGTCTTTAAAAAACGGACACACCTCGAAACGCGCGTTTCAGAAAATGACACAGCTAGAAACGCGTCTTTAAGAGAATTGAAATGACTCGAAATGCGTGTCCGAGAAAATGAACACAGTTCGAAATGCGTGTGTAAGAAAATGGATGCAACTTAAATTGTGTACTTAAGAAAACTGACACAACTCGAAATGCTTACTTAATAATATGGACACAGCTTGAAAGGCTTGTTTAATAAAATTATACACAATACAAAATTTGTCTTTTTAATGTCTAACCCAAACTTAGCAACTGAACAAGTCATTTCGTACTTACTTTTCCTCACTTTTTTATATACTAAGCAAAATAGCAAGGCAAAGTCCCGGACTTCGGATTTAGGAGTTTGCTCGGTATGTTAGAGACGTGTCATTTTGGAAGATATCGTGCATTCAGTACACTAAACGATAAAGAGGTTTTTAAATATGTAAATTAGTGTAAAATAAATACCACTACTATTACTTATACAACCAGTGACAATCTTGTAAAAACAATTGATATCATTGCCGAAAAAGACTAATTAAAATAATTGTACCATGATATTTAGACAAATGGACGACATCAAATTAAAAATTTATTTGGATTTTTCAGAATTATACTACAGCAAGTAGGGTGATATTATACTTTGAAATGAATAAACACCAGAAGTATGAGAGATTATTGGCAAAATTTATCTACGTATCGAGATTTTTTTAAACATCTCGATAGTGGTATTTTCATAGTTATTTTCACATTTTTTCAGATAATTAGAGAGTAATAATGAATATAAAAATGATCGAACACAGATGATTTTTATCATAGTAACGTATGCAATGGCAAAGCTCACACTGGCTGCTTCGTATCATACTTTTTTTAGAGTAATTTTATTTCTCCCTTCATAGATCGTATTCATATTTTTTTCTAAAAACTCCATGCTTACGTTTTTCAACAGGGTATTTTCAGATTTACTTGATTCATATTGCCCCTTTAATCAGATTAATCTAAAACACTTGCTGTTGGACAGTTTATTTGAGCGCAATGCAATAGAGGTTTAAAATCTGAGGTTTTAAAATCACTTCAATTGGTATCAGACCAAGTAAACTGTATATATAATGTATTGTGAACATAAGATAAAATGTCTGTTACCTTATTTGTAGCTCAATTTTGAAACAGGGAATTTTAATTTAGACTAGAAAAACTATTCATTTTAAAATTCTGTAAATTTTAAATTCGCGGGTGAAAGCAGACTTTTTTTGATTAACAGTAAATGTAATAAATGTTTTATTTGTATTTTGTCTGTAATCTATGTTTTTATGGTAAAAATTTTTTTTAATGGTATATCCCAAAATCATTGTTTAACTTTGGCTTTTTAGTTGTCCGCTTTAAAGTCAGATTGTCCAAAAAATTGTGGAATAAATTAATGATTGATTGTGTAATTCTGTAAAAAAATCAAAATTAAAAAATAATAAATAGACTGATTGATTTTAACATCTGGCATTGAACTTCTGATTCACATAGAGGATGTGTGACTTTTTAGAATTTAATTTTTTTCCCTGCAACTCTGAAATCAATTCGAAAAATATGAAAGGTTTAAGTACCAAAAAAAAAAAATTGTCTTCGCGAAAACTTTTTTCTAAGAAATTAAATCACATTCACGTGATCACGTGGTGCTAAAAAAACTTAGACATGATTAGTTTTTTTTTCTTAGTCACCTTGCATTGTGAGCGCACACCAATTAATAAGCTTCTCTTAATGACTATTTTAGAATAACGTCACTCACATTATATAGCTTTCTTAATAATTCCCGTTCTTTCAACGAAAATTCTTTTTTTTTCTTAACAATGCAGCGTTGGCAGGAGATTGCTGGTTTAATTTTTCGAAAATATACATTCATTACCATCGCTTTAACGCACAACCTCTTCCCTTTATCCTCCGCCTCCTCTAAAACGATAAAAGCTTTCCAAGACCACCCCTTATTCCGGCGTCTGTAAATAATTTTCTCGTTAGTGTCGTCTGCAATTAAGAATTAGTACTGAAAGGGGGATTCTATGCATCGTTATCTTCCAGAAAGGAAGATTATTAAAGTATGCGCGAATGGAAGTAGAGGGTTTCTGAGCTAAGCGTTCTTCTGGATAGAGACAAGATTCCAACTTTCTAATAACGAAGAAAGTTCTACAATGTTCTAGAATAAAGATAAGATGTTTAGATATAGAATTTGACATCCAAGGGTGACGGGAGCAGCAGAATTTCTATTAATTGTCCCTGGGATTGGCGTCGATAGTTGATGACATTTGATATATCCGTCTGAGACGTTTAATGATAATGGATTTGAGGGGTGAAAGAACATTTTGTGATAAAACAATTATCAAGCTTTGTTATTAATGAATCCCACTTTTCAACTAAAAGTTTTATTGTAAGGAAAGCAGTAAATGATAATAATTTTTACAAACGCTATCGAATTAAATGTTGTATTCAAAATTCGATCTTTTTAAATGAGCAACTCTGAATTATCCAGTACAATAAATTATTACCCTTCGTAAATATATTTTTTCGGACCAATCCAGTGTAACAGACCAATCAAATGAAGTTCTTAACGTCAGTATGAATGCGCCTTAAGAATATATGGCATTATCCTCGATTTGTGCTTTAACTTCGTGCTTGGTAATCTGGCAACTATTACAAAAATGTTTGAAATTATTTTCATAAGAGCATATTAAAAAAAAACCCGTATTATCTTGAATAACTTTTGATCTAATTATCGGATCTTCAGGTTCTAGGACTCGATCTTAATGGTGCAAGGGGGTGACTTCAAACATGCTTGTTGGTTAATGCAGGCAATATTTTAGGCAACAAAATCAGGCTAAAAATGGACATACCTCTGAATAGATATACCTTTGTTTGATGGATTTAGATTCCTGACCCTTGAAATATAGGGGGTAGTCGTAATTAGGGAGGTATGGCCCCAATAGTGTGGTCAGGAAAGCGGTCCAAAGTTTGAATCCCTTGATGCTAATTTGACTTTTTGCATATTTAGCTATGCCTTAAGAACTTTTTAACAAATTAGAACTTTCTTTTTGTACACAATTATAACATTTACTTATCCAAAGATAATTTCATGAAAAATAACTTCCATAATAAAATAAGCCAAGGATAATTCCACAAAAATAGCAAATATTTATAATTTTTATTATTCAATTTAATAATATTTTAATTAATTTTGAATTTTAAGGTAAAAAATTTCTTATATCACTTTAGAAAATGTAATTTTGCTTGGTGAAATAAAAAATTCGTGCAAAATCAGCATTTTAAAAATTTGATTTCTCAAAAACTATTCACCCGATTTCGCTCAAATTTTGTATTTTGTCATAAAGATTTACATTCTTTAAAATGATGTAAAAGATTTCACACTTTACAATTCAATTTGTTTTCGACTATCATAAAATAAAATAGTAAAAATTATTAATATTTATTATTTTTTCATAATTTTACTTTTGCATGAAATTATGTTTGGATAAACGATTTTTATAATTACGTAAATTTTTTTTCATTTTGCTTAAAAAGTTCTTGAGATGTGGCAAAATCCGATTTGAATATTTTGAAAATTTATAAAGTTTCTATAAAGTTTAATTTCAATTTTATTTATTTTCAAGAGATTTCTGAGATATTGTCGAAGTTCTTTACGTATTAAATTTTATTAATAACAAATCACCGTAAGTAAGAGTTTAAGGGCATTTCAGCGTAGAAGGCAGAAGAAGTATTATAATGTTTTTCAGCCATGTCGGGAGACAAGATCCCTTAATAACTCAGCCTGATGATCCGTCATGTACTGAGGTGACATAAATCGCGGGATACCTCTTAATATCATGTCGGACATGCCCAAACATTACGAAATGCAGCAACTCAACAATTAGTCGGTACTCTCTTTCAGGAATATTTAGCCATATGCAGTATAAAAATATGTCCATAATAGAAAAAGTCTCTCGATTATACGACATAAATATCCAATGAGATGCATGTCCGGTGATCTAGGTGGCCAAACCATTCGCTGGAATTGTCCAGAATGTTCTTCAAACAAGTTGAGAACAATAAAGATCTGATAACATGGCACATTGCCATCCATAAGAATTTCCGTCGTAAATTGGTTGCATGTCCATGAATAGCTGCAAGTGGTCTCCAAGTAGGTGACATCACCCCACTAGATTGCGCAGTGCAGTGTCTTGTAGACAACTGGGTTCAGGGCTTCGCAAGGCCTGAGCTACACTCGAGCTCCCCCATCAATTCCGGTCAGCTTAAATAGTGACTCTTCTGACTAAGCTACAATTTTCTAGTTGTCTAGGATCCAACGAAAATAGTTAGTAGCCCGAAAGAGGCGTTAGACGTGACGTGACGTGACGTCATGTTACAAAAGAAGGCACTCGAGTATGTGCTCTGCTGCCATATTAAATTACAGTTAAATTTCGCCTCACTATTCTAACGATCAAGTCCATTTCATGTACCGCATTGATGTTTGCGGTTATTTCCCTTAATGTTAAGTATCTGTTAACACTAACAATTCTACCTACACATCCGCAGTCTTGATCAGTAAGTGCAGGCGGTCAGCCACTACGTTGTCCATAATTGGAGGTTGCACCTGAAATTAAGTATTCTATGCACACTCTTGACATTGTAGATCTGGGAATGTTGATTTCTGTCACAATTTCCAAAATGAAATATCCCATGCGATGCGACTCCTATTCCACGTTCAAAGTCTATTAATTCTCATCTTTCGGTCATAATTACATCAGGAACATTCTCAGATGAATAACTTCTGCACAAATAAAAGTCCTGCTTTAACCATATACACATTTTGCGCGTGATACTACTGCCATCTGTATATTTGCATATTGATAACCCATGACTTTTTTCACCGTAGAATAGAATTAAAAAAAAAACTTCCGTGATAAAACTCAAAATTAATGGAAATATGGTATTAGATCGTTGAGGATAAAAGTAAAAAACTCCAATAATATTATTTACTCCAATAATAATTTCTTTTGGTAGCAACTATTAATCGAAGCAAAATAATAAGCTATGGACTAAAAGCCAAAATTAATGGAGAAATGTTACTAATTACTTTAAGACAGCATAAAAATCTGCAAACTGTTATCGACGTCAAAGTTAGTAATATCTACTTATTGAAATTTAAAAAAAACGTGCAGTGTGAACTAAAAACCAAATTAATGGAGTTCTCCATAACGAATAAAAAGTTTTATTCTTTATGGAGAACAGTAAAAAGTAGTCGCATTGGCACCAAGGATGCTTAATCTAATAACGAAGATCCACCGGGAAAAGCAATAAATTAAAAAACATTGGAATTATTTTAGTTTTATTATTTGTGTCGGTATTTGTTGAAACCGTTTTGTGCACGACTACATCCTATACTTTTAGATTTAGATTTCCAAATTCGTCGAAAAGAAGGTAGGTTTTTTTTTGTGTGTTTGATTTTGTAACATGAAATATCGTTTGCTATAAATAATTAAAATATTTAAGATATTGCCCACGAACCATTAAGATAAAGTCATAATACGTGAAACTCCAATCAAAAGTCATTCAGGGTATTCCGGTTTTTATTTTGCGTACTGTACACTATTATTCATGTAAATTCATGCAACAATTTTAGCCTAATTATTTTTATGAAACTAAATAAATTTATATCTAATACTAAAATCATGAGGTAAATAATTGATTTTTTTTTTCCAGCCATATCTTCGAATGCCAACAGCGATGAAGAAGTGGGTCCTAGATTCAGAACTGAGCCGCCTTTTCGGATAGAATTTTCGAACAGCAGTGGTACAGAAATTAGGTGCTCCGCAGAAGGCGTCCCATCTCCTAGAATCAGTTGGCAAAACAGAGAAGGAGCCAACGCAAGGGACTTATCGGGTATTAGATATACAAGATCAGATGGAACACTGGTGTTCCCTCCTTTCTCGCGCAGTGATTATAGGCAAGATGTCCATGACACTCTTTATCAGTGCTTAGCTTCAAATAGTGCTGGGGCTATCATCAGCCGAGAAACGCACGTCAGAGGAGGTCAGTTTACATTATACTTTCATTTGCATGAATTTTTTAGTTGTGCTATATTTTATTTTTGAAAATTTTTGTTGTTCTTGAATTGTCAAAAATTGGTTTTCTCTTGTGCAACTGAGGACATATGGTTTTTGGTACATTTTATCAATATAATTTTAATCATGGAAAAACTGAATATTAAAACTTCATTTTAAGCATAGAAGGATGTGCAATGATACAAAAATTTATAGTAATGTGATATACTCTCAAAAATAAATAAATAAAATATCAGATTTTGGTTAAAGTGTTGAACAGGGGCCCCTTGATTTGGCAAGAAATTTAATTGTAAAATTTTGCTGAAACTCAGTTTCTGGTTACCATAATATTCATTTCTTGCTGTCTCTGCTTTTAATGACGTCAGCATTTGATTATCACTATTTCTATTTTCCGTTATGTGATTGACTCTTGGTTTATTTTCATAGGCATGTTTTCAAATCGCCAAATATCAAACTGCCAAACATCATTCTGCACTTTAACGCAGTTTTTCACTTCTTTCTTAAGTCCTCCGTCGACTTCTTAAGGAGATCATGTACTTTTAACTATCCTAAATTTCCTGTCAACCAGTGAGGTTTCCAAAAACTGTCTGGAGTCTTCAAATGAGAACTACTAGCAAATTACAGCACAAATGTGAATCTGAATAGCATTATGAAGCAAAAACACTTGAGTCTCAATATGAGGCCCTTATGCATGAGAGCATTAAGTTCCAAGTATTTTAAAAATACCATGGTTGAGTGAGCTCAGATTATCTGAATAGCGTCTTTTTAAAATTGACCTGTTTACCAAATACCAGAAAACTCCTTATGACAACTGTTTCAAAGTTCTTATTAACAAATGATATTTACAATTAAATTCACAATCGGTTATATGAATTTGAAATAATTGTTTATTTCTATTTAGCTTGACGTTATAAAAAAGTACTCTTGTTGCTATTACTAATTGACTAAAATTACGGGTTTGAGGATTGCTTACGACCATGAAAAATTCATAATTTAACCTGGTTGTTTTAAAACCATAAGATACCACTTCTGAAATTAAAATTGCATACCTGGAGGAATTAAAATTGCATACCTGTAAAATAATATGTTACACATATTAGGTTTATTAAATTGAATTTGTGTTATTTATTTTACTAGTTGAGGCTAGAAAAATATTTTTACAATTCGGTCAAACTGGAACAAAAATCCTAAATAAATTATTCAGCTTTGTTAGATTAAAAAAAAATTTTTTTTCTTCCTAAAAAGACCTTATTTCGATTATTCATTAACATTAATTATGAGATTCTTATGCATTCAGAATAATTTAAAACGTATAGATACTTAGAAAATTCATGAGATTAATTTAATAATATGTTACACATATTAGGTTTATTAAATTGAATTTGTGTTATTTATTTTACTAGTTGAGGCTAGAAAAATATTTTTACAATTCAGTCAAACTGGAACAAAAATCCTAAATAAATTATTCAGCTTTGTTAGATTTAAAAAACAATTTTTTTTTCTTCCTAAAAAGACCTTATTTCGATTATTCATTCAGATTAATTATGAGATTTTTATGCATTCAGAATAATTTAAAACGTATAGATACTTAGAAAATTCATGAGATTAATTTACGGTTCCTTACTTGTCAATTTTTTAAAGTCTTACATTTGAATTGGCATGAAGCTGCTTCTTTTTTTACTGATTTTTGCTTAAGACATTTTTCTCGCAACAATTATATTGAAATTTTAATTAACGGGTTGCAGATGAATGCGTGTTTAGTATTAAAAACGATTATTTCATGGTACATTTAAGTTAAGCGTATTTTTTTCCTTATTATATATTCTTACTGTTTTAATTTCTCATTTTTCAATTAGTATTTTTTTTCTTTAAAAAAATCTAGAGAAAATGTTCGCATATCTTTGAATATAATTCCTTAGTAATTCTAAAAGAACACATTACAGGGTAGAGAGAATTCAGAGGAAATCCGGCGCACCCCAACTAATTAAATTTTTATCGATTGCTTTATTCCTTTTTTTCATGCAGTTCTTCCTCGTTCGTCGTTCCATCCTTTCAATTTTCGAAAAGATTATTAGAAACAGTCTCGCAATGTTTGCATACTAAGATGGGAAGAGAACAGTTTCTTCAAAAATGTATTCCAGCCCCCCCCCCTTCAAAAAGTTCTTTTTTGTGTATTGTCGGGGGGTCGGAAATTGTTTTGTCTCCATGTAATTTTTTGCTCGACGAAAAAAACTAGTTTAACTTTACAGTTTTTGACATTTTTTGTTTCTAGTTAGGTGACTCTTCATCAAGCTTTATTGAAGTTTGTCTCTGTCATATATTAAAGTGGAAAATTAATTTTGGAAGGCTATAGCGTCTTTAAATTTAATTTTGTTAGAAAGTCCAAGTGAAAAAAATTTGTTAAAAGAAACCGGAAAAGTTGGATTTTTCTTGTTATGAGTATTTGTTCTGTGGACGAGATTAATAAAGAGAAAAATGCAGGATTAGTTTGTTCTCAGACCGAATGAAACGAGTTTTAAATCTTTATCTTTGAAATAAAAAAATCTTGAATATTTTGTAATGAAGTTTGGAATCATGTCTTTTTCACGCAATGGAGCATTTTTTGATAAGGTTTCTAAATCTAGACAGTCTTCTGCAGCTGGTATTAATGATCTGAAAAAAAAGTTTCAAAACCGTCTTCCTTAATCCTTAATCTGGGATATTCTTCAAGCGAAGTTTGGATTGATGTATATTAAGTTATATAGCTCTTAATTTAACAGAAATGATAAGGTTTCAAAATCTAGAATGCTTTCTGTAGTTGGTATTGATGGTCAGAAACAAGTTTCAAGACATTCGCAGATGCAGAATCAGGAATATCTCTTTAATGTGAATGTGTAAATATGACTTTTTAGTATGAAATAAGTCGGCCTTCTGAGCCCAAGTCTGCGGGTTCGATCCCCGGCCCAGACACCGGATTTTCAGGATGCAGAAAATCCTCAGCGGCCATGTCGTATGATTATGCGGCATGTAAAAGATCCCTGGAGTGCCTTATTGGCTCTTGGCATTTCCGGCAAAATTAAATTCCTAGTGCACTTTAGCATCCAAATAGAGTCTCGGTGCTGCCATCTAGTGTGGCAGAAACTAGACGTCCAAATTAACATGACCAACGGTATCTCACCCATGGTGGTGGTCCTGAAAGAGTGGATACCACCTCTGGAGAACGCACTAGGTCTGCTCATCGGCGAGACCGATTGTGCAGCTCATTAGAAAAAAAAAGTATGAAATTAGGCAAACAATATAACTTCCAGTTAATTCAGTTAATTTCTTGAAAAAAATAATGGAAAATGCGCCATGAAGCGTAAAACGTATATTTAAATCCAAATTCAAACAGTTTCGAATACAAAATTACTTTCGAACGAATTTGAAATCACAAACTGAAAAAATGAAATACTTGATTTTGGAAAATAGGCAATTTTCATGCACAGTTGCATCTGGCATTAAGAAAATGTGAGTTTTTATAAATATTTTATAGATTTACCGTCGTGATTTAGGAGATAATTTTCAGGCTATTTCTATTAGCTCTTGTAATTATGTAGTACGCATTTTCCATTAGTTCTTGTGATACCTGTAATATTTTCATCGAATTCTAAGGGTTCAGATTGGGAAGCAGAATCGGGAAAAAAAACTCCGAAATATGAATTGACTCGAAAAAGGGCAAGCTCACAATATGCATTCTTGCATTAGCGCGTATTCTTAGACATTTGTGTCTAACAAGCAATTATTTTCAAAGCATACATTTGCTTAAGAACGCAAATAGAAAGTTGCATTTTAGCTTTGATTTTAGCTCATCTTACGTTTTATCTTAAAGTGGCTGTCGCAAAGCTGGTGGAAAGTAAAGATATTCAATGCATCTATTAGCAGGCAAGGTTTCCGGATCTAATCAGACACGTGTAGAGAACTCTAAGCAGACGCTTGGTAGTATGTCAACAGTCATTGGTAGCAGCAACGGGATTGGGTAGCCATGCCTTAACAGCTCTCAAATAGCCCTATACTCAGCATGCGCAGATCTGCATAAAAGCCAGGATTGATCACAATACCAACTAAAATCTGAATTAGCCCTTGCTTATCAGTTGGACGGTTTGTTCTTTTGAAATTTTTTTCTCGAAGATAAGTTTTAAATAAGGTTCCTTTATTTTATATGAATTTATTTTTTGGTAAGTATTCTTCATTTTCCTTATGTTCCAGCATCATAGGATGATTTAAAATACTTTTGAAAGATAGGACATTAGAAAAACTATCTCGTCTTTAATTTCTGTCCAACCAGTGCATTGCATCGATAATTTTTCTTCAAATAATCACAACTTGAGATAACAATTTCATTCATTTAATATCCTCAGATTACAGTTATAGTGTATCCAATCCAAAATGTCTGTTTCGTGAAATGTTAACTATTTGTACTTGCATGATAGCACCCAAGCGAAAATTTTTCAATTGAGGCATCCTTGTTCAGAGCGAAATCCTTTTCAATTTTGAAACCTAACCCTCACAATGATGTAATTTCGAAGAGATTTTCATCTTTGCGCTGAACTGAACTTCACCCACCAAACAAAAATGAGTTTTCACCAATGAAAAACGAATTTTAGCTTCATTACACTTTAGCGATATGAAATGATTTTTTTCTCTCTCTCCTAGAAAAGAAGGCTTTAGCTGGAAATAATATCCCGCACGAGGCTCAAAACCCTCGACGAGTTTCGAATTCTTTTGTAATTTTTTTCTTTCATTTTTTTAAGCAAAAAAGGGAAGTGGGAACATCATTTTTCGATTCAAATTACTTTAAAGTTACAAGCTGAAAAGAAAATCGGATCTTTTTATGTATGAAGAAAAGATTCATGTTTTTCTATCATAAATAAAAATACTCATTTCAAACTAATTTCGAACTTTTTTAAAAAAAAAATATTTTATTCGAGTTTTAATTTCGATAGTTCGCTGAAAAAAAATTGAATAATAAATATCCAAATTTTTTCTTGGCATGGAAAATTGTTTTTTTTCTTTCTATCAGCTAAGGTTGAAAGGAGAAAAAGTATTTATAAATACCTAAGTCGTATTGCTTTGTTTTGACGTGAATGTATGGATATAAAATTATTAAACTGTTTGCAACATAAAATTTTTAATATGCTTAGTATAAAATTAAAATATAATTAATAATATTTTACAATGCAAAATAATCATGCTCCAAAATTCACAAATGGAAAAGAGAAGAAATTTTTAACTAAGATAAAGTCAGGCCTGACCATTTTGTTAAAAAATATTTTTAAAGTTAGGCCTAACCATTTTGTTAAAAAATATTGTTAAAGTTAGGCCTAACCATTATGTTAAATATTACTTATGCAAAAACATTACGAAATTATTTTCTCAACTAAAAGGTAGAATAATTTCCTAAATTTTTAGGGTAAAAATAAATTTAGTTATCTTTTTCATATTCAAGTTTTTTTATGCAACTTATTAATATTTTTTTTAATGAAATTCTGCAGTTTAGTCCAGATTTTTAGTGAAATTGTATAGCATGACCACTGCAAAACGGATAACCCACGAAGTGATTAAAGACCAGAACGGGTATCCCACGATGATGAAAAACTGCAAAATAGATGATCAAAATGTGTATAATAGGTATTAAACTGAAAGCATTTTAAATTGAATTAAAGGCAAATTCCAACAAAATTATAGCTTAAAAAAGCTTAGCTTAGTAAAATTTTCCATAAAGAAGAAATCTGATCATTATTGGATCTAAAACTGTTAGACAAAAAAGATAATCATTGTGATTTTATTTTATTCTATTTTTAACCGTCGTTGAACAGCCGACCCAATTTTTTGGGTTTAGGACTACTTATGTTCTACTCCTTAGTCCTATAATTTTGAACCCAATCCAGAAGACAAGGGAACTCCTTTTTTCAGAAGACATTTGCCTCCTTGGAAGACTATTTTTGATGGAACTAATCAGCATTTGGGTTACATGAATAGGAAAACCGCGAAAACCTCCCACGGTTAACCTGATGGCAAGGAGACTGTAATCCAAGATCCGTCTGCTACTCCGTTTACCATATTTTACGGCACTGCAGTCGGTGTAAGCCGGATGAGGAATTCGTATCGACCACGCATCGCTGAGATTCGAAACCAGTTCACATCATTTAGAAACTGCAAAACAAAAGCTCTAACCCCTGAGTCGTCACGGCTCAATCACCATGATTATCATCATTGAATCGACAGCCAAAGGTGAGCCTTGGTCTCCTATCAACCATTTCGCCATTTTGTTCACCTTGTTACCAGGTCTTGCCAGTTTAGCACCCTGATTATTTTAAAGTTCTTGTTCATGGAGGCCATGGAAGTTTTGGAAGTTCCTGGAAGTTTGGAGCATCCTCTAGCTCTGCCATCAATTGCTTTAGGTTTGAATTTTATAATGCGTTTGGTTTGTTGTGACAAAGTTGCAAATATTATCCAGCAAGTTTCATTCTGCTTAATGTCATAAATTTTATAAATATTGTAAATTTTTTAAATGTCCGTGTTTGTTGTTTTCGTGTTATTCATAGTTCTAATTTCAGTCTATTCATTGATAAGCCCTTAACCTGATACCTCTTATTCAAACAAAATGTGTTTGATCATTACGGATTTAAGATAATCGATCTAGATCTTGAATATTCAGTGAAATAAAAATGTTAATAATATACGTTTAAATTGGAAATAGGTGTGTCTTTTTTTTAAACAATTATGAAGATCCGTCACTGTCCGCTCTGCTGTCCAACCAACTTACGTCATTGATAATCATTCATCATTGTTTATTTCTTCTTAAAAAATCATGGAACATTTCGGTTTAAAAATGTATAATTATTTTAGCTTTTATTAAGGGGAGTTAGTTTATTAAGGGGAGTTTAGCTTTTATTAAGGGGAGTAGGGCATATAAAAATAATGCTAATTCCGACCTTTTTCGATGTACCATTTCTCAGCATCTAAGCTGAGAAATGGTACATCGAAAAAGCTTCGTATTGCTTCAGTTTTTTTCACAGAATATTTTCATATACATGTTTACACTGTGATAACTTTTAACACATATTTTTGGCAGAAATCTTTTAAAAAATTATGAGCTGAGAACCTTTATTTTTTCAAAAAGTTTCATTAAAAATCTTTCATCACTCAAAAAGTATTAGCGCTAAAACATTGCCACAGCATTCAACTGATATACTCTCAATTAGCCCCCAAACAATTTCATTGCGATATCATAAGTAGTTCCCTATAAAAGGTATATCGAAAGAGGTCAGTTTTATCAATATTGATGCTTGCCCTACGAACTCTCCTTAATCGTAGCGAAATAGACGATTACCTGGATATGAAAAATAATCATCTGTGAATAAAAAAAAGCTAACCTAAGGAATGTAGATGGTGAGATTCAGTAACAAGAAATAGATGAGCAGTGATTTTACTGGTTAAAGAGACTTATAACAATTCAAATAGGGAACGGTTTTTGTCGGTATTTAAGTTTCTGTTTAAATTTATTTTCATAATCTTCACTATGAATGTTAAGATTCATATCTGGAAATATGGAATATCTTTCTCTCTCGTTCTTCTTACTTTCGATTGACATCTACACGATTGCGAGCTTATAAGTTAAGAAAATAAAGATCTCGTGAAGGGAAAATAAATTTACAACCATGGATAAATAGTCAATACTTATATACTTACAGTAATCACGAAAAAGTACTTAAATGTGCACTGGCTTTTGAACCAATGGGAACTTCAAATAAGCACCAGCTGAAATTATAATAAAAGATTAGTTTCTTGGCACACCAAATTTCGACTCTGTAATTGCATTTCAGCGGACAGTAGATCGACCATTATGCCTTTTTTTTCTTACAAATTTAGCAGTTAATAATTCTCGAACAAGCATTTTATTCCATTGAATTGTTGGTAGGTTTTTCAGCACCGGTGTAATTTTGAAAGCACCTAGCCATTTTCTTAGTCTCCAAGTTTTATAGAATTTTCGCCGCAAAGCAAAATGTAACGTAGAAAAAGAAAAGAAGGAAAGAAAAGGAAATTCGCAAGAAATTGATCTCAATCTGTTAAAATCACAATAATTTTCGAACTATGTAGAATTTCGGAAAAAAAAATGTGTAAAGTTTATAAATAAATTTCAACTCTGCAGTTGCATTTCTGAGGCCTGTAGAGCGGCTCGTATAATGCTTTTTCCAACAAATTTCACAGTTATTAAATCTCGACGAAATTATAGATAATTAATTTAACATATTTATGTTCTATTAATATATTTAAACTCTACTGTTAGAAGCATCTTAATACGCGAAAACACTATCATTAGATCGAAAGTTTCCAATTTTTAAAATAATATTTTAAGAAATTTCTGTAACATTCCAGCCCCATCCTTTGAAAACAAAAATAAAACAAGTCATGTACCCGTAATTATGACTAACTTCAACAAAATAAGATGAATTGACCGAAAGCTAACTCAAGTCAGAGGTGTTAATTCTTTTACATGGTGGCTACAGCCTCATGCTGTTGACAAAAAGGGCCCGTGTTTGAATCCAGACAGCGCATAAAAACATCTTTCTTGGACTCTCTTTATATTAGTCAACGCGCAATTCTCTGACTATTTGACTAACGGCAGTGCTAAAACTATCACTGTCTTGTTTCACGGTTAACCTTGATTCGACAAATAAATCAACTAAGCCTCAAACAACGTCATGACATCCAAACTGGAGATAACTATTGCAAGCATAACGTTAATTTACGGTCAGTGGCCTTTTATTTTACGAGGAAAATTTATGCGTAGGCCTGTATTTTTGTTGCTATAATAAATTTACGAATATAAACTTATTTTTCGATGAGTGGCTCAAAATATTTGGGGTCATTAATCTTAATCTACTGGAGAAATATTTAGAGTGTATACATTAGATACATTTAAAATTTAATACGCGTTTTAAAATTATGGAATTGGATTGATTTTAAATGTCACGGTACAGTATTCGAAAATACTACAGTCATAAAATGTCGTAAAATTTATTTCCATCAGAGAAAATCTCTTAATAAAAACTATTTTCTATTTCCTTCGATTATTGTCATTTATGTTTTACAGCCTGTTATCTTAAAACGTTACTTATGATCATACTAAAAGCAAATTAGATAAATGCCATTAGCCCTTCTTCCGTTATACACATTAACATAACAGAATTCCTCAGCAATGATTTTCTTTGACATTCGAGTAGTTACTCTAATTGGAATGAAAAAGAAGGCCCTGTCATTCTTTCTCGAATAGAGATGATACTAGTAATCTAATATTAATTATTATTAAAGCACTTCAAACGTACGGAACGGTTTCACTCAAAAAAAGAAAAGATATTAACATTAACACACTTTCAAAGCCCATTAACTTCTCCGGAAACGAGCAAACGTCTCTTAAAGCATTTCCCTTTAATAAAACGTAACATTTGCATCTTTAATCATTTGCAGGTTATCGGTTCCATTCCATTTCCCGAATTCTGCTTTTCGGAGGAAATCGGAAATTAAACCTCGCGGAATAAATATTTCCCGGGAGGGAAATTTGACTAAATTATAGTCCTTCCTAATAAATGGAACAACTCTTTGAAGCTATTTCGGCTAATAACGGAGCAAAACTCTAACTCAAAACGCTCGCGGAATGTTAAAATTTTCGATTTCGAAAGTGCAAAACTGGACTCTGCACTAAACTACAATGTAGTAGCTATTTTTATGAAGCCTTTTTAAAACTATATTTAATACGTGAATCTTCTGGAGCAATAAAGTGGCTTTTATGTTTGAATGAGAAAATGCGGTGAGCATGAAAGCAAGTTAAAGGCTTAAATCTCTTTTCTAAATTCTTATTCTTTGAATTCTTATTCTAAACATTTGTTCAAATGTTACACTTCATTGTACTCATATAGCATTTGTTGTTTATGCCTGTAAAATATTTATGTGGGTTTCAAGGCATTCAAATAAATTGTTAAGAGAATTTGTGAAAACGAATAAATGGAGCTTATATTATCTTATTTTGTATAATTAGTTTTATTTTTCGGAAGAGTCAAAATATGTGTTAAATGTAATTATTTTTTGAAACTTAACGGATATAAAAAATTTATGAAAGTATTGAGTAAGATACTTATCGCGTAAACTTTATAAAATTTCATTTCGCAATTGTTTTTAATTAAGGTAAACCGGGCTAATCTATTTATCGATGCATGCAATGTGTAATTCCCTGGGTATTTTTAGAATTTTTTTTTCTATATATTTTTAATTGGGCTTGTATAGCCTGGTTGGTAGGGCACCGGGACTCATGTTCGTGAGAACGGGAGCTCAAATCCAGCCGGCAGAAGACTCCCAGTGTGGTCAATGGTGACTGGTGCACTCTAAATCTGCAGGATCACAAAGTCCTCCATATTCTGGATGTACTGAATTGGAGATTGGTCGTTTTCTGGTTCAAGTCAAAATTACGATCTGTGGAGGAATGAATGGGTGTATTAATGGGTCCGCCCTATAAACGGGTGTGACTCATGGGTGTGGCAGGAGGCCCGTTTATTCTTAGTCATAGATGGCGCCACCAGAAAACAAAATCATTTGCACGCCACTACCGTAATGGCCTACTACATAAGCAACAAATTAATAACTTTAAAAAAATAATTAACCTTAACACATGTTTTTATTCCGCTTAAGTATATAGGTAGTTAAAGGACCGACATGATATAAGCTTCTTTAATTTGTAATTTTTATAATTACTTGTGATGCCATTATATATTTCCTTAAATTTATTTTTTTTTCTTAAATCTAATAATGTCTTATCCCTTTTTAAATAAATAAATTAGTTAATTAATATTTATTCAATTACATAAAAAACGAATTAATATGTTTCGATGCGGCCAACTTTTTATTTCAATGAAAGTGTATTTATTATTCAATATCACGGCAACAAAGCATCTCAATTTATTTATACCTTTCTTTCCCTCAGCCATATTAAACATTAGCTTGCACCTTATTAGGGTTACTATAATTTTCAGAAAGCTTTTTGGTCTCAAACCTTCAGTCATATTGTTTAAATCGTGTGGTTGGCTGAATTTGCTTTACCTATGGCAGAGTCTTTTTTCGATAACGCGCCTATAATGGATCTCTCCTGTGCTCTAAAAATGTTGATTAAATACTTAGCTTTTGAATTGATTATGATATGGCAGGTCATTGGATATTTTGTCTCCCTTGGCCTGACCCTATTAAAATCATCAATCTAAATTTATTATTTTACACATGACATAAAATGTTACATGGATTAGACTTTTATTTTGCAACTTGAGCTCATTATTATTAGTTTAGAAATAAAAAAACTTTATTCTAAATAACATCCACTTTTCATTATCTGCGATTAGTTTTGTTTTCATAATATACACCGAAGAACCATTACATTATGACCAGCTAATAACATGTAGGACAACCTTTAGCCCTCAAAATTATAGCACCCGCCGTGGCATTGATTCCACAAGGTGCTGATAGGTAGTCTGAGGTATCTGGTACCAAGCGCTCAACAACTGGTCCTGCAATTTCCTTACATTGCTAGAGGATAGCGTGGCAGCCCGAATTTGGTTTTCCAAGTAGGGCCAAAAATGCTCTATTGGATTAAGGTCAGGTGAATTTGGGGGCCAAGACATGACTTGAAAGTCACTGGAATGTTCCTCGACAATTCGACCCTTATGACATGGTGCATTATCCTATTGGTAAACACCATCCCCCGCAGGAGAAGCTGTTGCCATGAATGGGTGAACCCGGTCTGCAACTATGTTCAAGTAGCTTACAGACGTTAGGGATTGTTCTATGAGGATTATGGGTCCTAATGTGCCCAATGAAAACATTTTTCCTGGGCGAGAAACCATTAAAACCTGGGCGAGCCTATTGTTATAGATGGAGGGTGGTCATAATGTAATGGCTCTTCGGTATATCTTCATCATTATTGTAGGAAGCATTATTTTCCTTTAATTTTGATTTTTACCGTTATCATCGAAAATCCATCCATTTCAATCTAAACTGTTTTCAATTACACTAATTTTAATACCAGGAGAATAAAAACATAGATAAAAGTAAATTATATTTGGAATCTTAGTGATTTAACAAACGCTTATTAAAATACGGAATAAAACGCCTATCAGTTAATAAAACTACCTTTTACATTTTTTTAATTAAGAAAACTCCGGATATGAAAAACTTAAAACTTTCATTTTTTAAAATGTTTAGAGTAATGATATCAAATTAAACAAGGAACGTATTGTGTTGTTATGTTTTACCTTAATTAAAGTGTGATATAAAACTTTTCCTTTTCCTCTCATTTTCAAATTCAAGTGATTCTAAAAGTTTGGATACCTTTTTTCTATAAATTTTTTTCGCAATTTGAATTTAAACAAATTACAGGTATCTCAAAGAATTGTAAAAAATGACTATTAAAAACATGGACTGCATTAATATCTGAAATATTTGATATGTTAACATTATTTTTGTTAAAAAAATTGATTGATTTAAATTTTGAAA
The DNA here is from genome assembly GCF_982258835.1 of Parasteatoda tepidariorum. Lineage (NCBI taxonomy): Eukaryota > Metazoa > Arthropoda > Arachnida > Araneae > Theridiidae > Parasteatoda > Parasteatoda tepidariorum. The sequence continues at coordinate 31,879,109 of NC_141757.1, read as the reverse complement.
TCATTTCATTTGATAGGTATTTTGAATCATTTGATATGTTTTTAAGAAAAAATACATATAATTTTATGCATTTATTCTAAAAATTATTGTGATGAATTCTGAAAAGCTAATACCAATGTATTTCAGATAAAAATTCAAAGGATGAGTATATTTATTTTAAATAAAATTTAAATAGTTAATTCAAATACGACATAAAATATTGAAAATATTAAGTTCCTAAAAATTAAACTGCTCTTGGTATTGTAACTGATGGATTTGTTGCAAAAACAGAGCAAATCTTGTTTTTCAATTTTAATGGATTTTTGATTTTGGACAATATTGCTGCTACGATTAGTGCAATAACTGAGCTCAAATGTCCGATCAGTCATTTCCTGTGTAGTCCATAGTTTTGGGGAAATAATAATGCATTACTATTGCTGAAAATCTTTTGTTCAAACAAGATTCATAAAGAACTCTACGAAATTTATTTTAGCATTCGCTTTTACAAATATTAAAAATATTTTTAGTTTGGGAGAAATAATAATGCGCTACTATTGCTGAAAATCATTTGTTCAAACAAAATTGATAAAGAGCTCTACGAAATTTATTTTAGCATTCGTTTTTACAAATATTAAAAATAATTTTAATTTGGGGGAAATGATAATGCATTAATATTGCCTAGAATCTTTTGTTCAAACAAGATTCATAAAGAGCTCTACGAAATTAATTTTGGCATTCGTTTTTTCAAATATTAAAAATATTTTGAATTCAAAAGCTTACGCTAATGATACGATTAATTAACAATTATTTTTATTTATTTAGGATTTTGATATAAATTTTTAATGAGTTTTATTATTTAAAAGCAGTATTGTTAACACAAGACAATGATCAAAATACAGTTTAGTTAATTAAATAAATATTGCTCGAAAACAGCCAAGTACTCATTAAAAGAAATACCCTTTTTATAAAGAACAGAAATTATGTTAAACGCGCAAATATATATGTAAAAAAAAGGAAACGTATTTTAAAATGTACAGATATTATCTTAGCAGAAATAAAATTAATGAAACACGAAACATATTATCAAAGTAAGCTTTTAATATAATCTGTAAGTGGAAATAAATGTTATTTTAAGGATTAAAAGCTCCTCGATCAGAAATTTAAATACGCGTTGGGTGAAGGATCATATTTTAAACTATAAAACTCAATCGTTTGTTCTATTTATAAGCACATATATACTTTTTATTAACAAAATATCTTATAGATTATAAATATCTTTTAAATATATTTAAGGCTCTCAATTATGTCTTCAATCCTATTTTATTTAAAACTTGAGATGTTGTTTACATAGTACAAAGATAATAAAATGTCAAAGTTTAAGCAACCCTATTGATTACTTTTTAAAAAAACACGCGTTTTTAAACGGAACATCACTAAACTGATGTTATAATATTTAATAATAGTTAATAAATTTTATGTAGTAATTAATAAGAAATATTTATTATTAAAATTTTTGGTAATAATTAATAAGTTCTATGTAATAATTAGTAAGTGATATTAATTATGATTTTTGGAAATAACTAATAAATTCTGTGTAATGATTAATAAGTAATAATAGTTATGATTTTTGATAATAATAAGTCTTATATGATAATTATTAAATAATGATAATTATAATTTTGGATAACATTAATTACATTTCATGTACAGAAAAATTAGCACTTCATATTTATTAGAAGGAAAGTATTTGTAATGCTTGTTTCTAAGTTTAATTTCCATCTTTTGTATATTTTTATGCTATGTGCAAAGATCCATAAAATACGCAGTTCGGATATTTTTAAATTTTATTTTAATTTTTATTATACAGGGTGATCCGTAATTGCTGCCTTTTAAATGTATTTTTCGATTTCTTATTCCATAAAGAAGTAGAAATAAAGTTTACACACTATAGGATACGAGAAAGTGGTTTTAAAAAATCTTCAAATTCATGCAAAGTCATTTTAATACCGCTGTTATAAAATGACAAGCCCATTGACAACCTGGTACAAAAAGAGCAGTTGGTTTTGAATTTTTATGAGGATTTTGTATGTTTCAGAAAAGACTAATTATAAAAAAATGTGTTAAGTTATTTAGAAAAATGGCGACTATGCGTCAAAAATTCATTTGGATTAACAAATTTATTTTGGATAATATATTCAAGACAAATTTACTGCATAAATTTATTTTGGATAATTTATTCTGTAAAGAAGAAACATTTTCCTTTGAAAGGCTTGAAAAATAGAATCAAATTCTATGTCCATTTTCTTAAACAGCCGTTTTAAACTGTGTCTGTTTTATTAAATATGCATTTTGAACTATGTCCAGGTTGGAAAACTGATCTGTTAGTAGCATAACTATAGAATAAACTACATTTTGAATCATTCGGTTAATTAATTGTTCTTTCTTTTCTGTAGTTGTTCAACAGAAGTTTGTGCCTCAAGTATATGATGATTTTGTTATTAGAGGGAATACGGCCGTACTTCGGTGTCATTTACCAGCATTTGTTAGGGAATACGTGACTATAGATTCATGGGTAATTGACGAAGATGTAGTTTTGAAAAGTACGGATATAGAAGGTGAGTAAATTTTACTTTAAATTAACAATATTTTAATCATGCAGACTGAAAACAAATGAGAAATTAATTTTTAAAATCAGTTTAAACCATTTAACTTAGATTTTTTATTCATTTTGAGTCTTTTTTATTGGTTTCATTTAAAGGTTTTTAAAAAGTAATGCATAGATTTTTATTGCAGTAGGTATTGAATATGTAAATAAAAGGCATATATAAAATTCCTAACGTGGTTTTCGGAAGTTACAGCTAGAAAAAAATATTTGTTTTAGCTGTTTATAGGCAATGATTTTAACTTATCTATAAACTTTACAAATTTGAGAAAACTATATAGAGTTTAAGTTTAAAAGGATCGGGAAAGAAAATGTACGAAGTATGTTTTTGTATAAGATTTTTTGATTCAAAATATCATCTGCACTGATTTATTAGCATGTTTAGATTTTTCTAGATTTATTAAGATTGAGTCGTAATACAGGAAAATCCGATTATTAGATCAAAAGTTATTTAGGTTGTTCACCATTTGTGAGCACTGAATTCAATCTTTTATAAGCATAATTATGTGAAAATTTACGATCTGAAAATAAAGTAAAATAATAATATGGATCAGAAATATTAAATTTGGGAGACACATAAAACTAAATTAAGCATTGATTCCTTTTTTTTTACAAGAGCCGCTTATAAATAAACATTCATATTTACAAAAATATAATCTTATATTTATCGCTAAATGTGCTCATACTTAAGTGAACGACTCATATTACCTGGTTAGAAATTTCATTCACTTCAAAAATATATTATTAGAAAATTACAGTCGACATGTTTCAAGAGCTAAAAAACAGGTCTAAGAGTTTGCGTTTTTAAATAAAACAAGAGAAGAAAAATGTGCATAATATGCGTTGAAAACTCTATTGTTTAATTATGTTTTAAAATTAATTTAATTAATTTTAAAACATTTTGCATTCTGTCCTTCATTGTTTAACTATTTTCGAAAATAACCTTTCAGTGAATTTAAAAAAAAAATGTTGTTTAAAAATGCTTACATTTGATGATTCAGGATTCATGTTTGTTAAATCAAGGATTATTGAATTACTAACTTTCATATCAAGGATTCAATTTATTTCCAAGTTAAAATAAGATAACTTGCAAAGATTATACTCCAAAAGCTCTTCTCAATTACTTTACAAAATAAAGTACACTTTAAAACTCGTATCATGTTTTTACATTTTTATAGTTAAATTCTTCTCTTCTCGATCTAATCAATAATTTCCAATTTTTGAATAAAATTGTCAAAGCATATTCAGTGAAACTGCATAAATTTTTGAAATAAAATAATTCCGCTTCCCTGTGATGTTAATTTAAACACTTCTTTTCTTCCTATGTTAGATAAATTGTACAAATAAGAATAAAAAAAAATAGTTCCTTACCTCAGGACAAATTGAAATTATTATAATCGCTTGCAATATTTTACTTTATTTCTAAAGGTTGTCACTCCTAATTGCTGAATAAGTTATTGTTTACGAACAATAGAATATATATTTTATCCAATAAGGGTTTATCTATAAAATTTAGGTTGCACATTGTTTGTTAGAAAAATATAATCATTAATTGCAGTTTGCAGTTTATAAATGCATTGTGCAAATTGATTAACATAAAAATGAAGTACATCTTGATATGGAAGTATTTATCAAAAATTGAATAACGCTTTTGTCTTCTTTTATATATACATATATATTTCTAATATTTCGAAAATAAGTGCATATAGTTTTAATTTGTTTCTGAAATGAATTTTATTGTGTATATAAAACTGTTTTTTCTAAGAAACATGCTCTTTATTTTAAACAATAAAGTGCTTATGGGATGATAAAATTATGATTTAAAACTTGATTCACAACGTTGTTAAAATTAAATATTTGTATTCTTGAAATAGTGATTGAATAAATGAATGATTGATAAAACAACTGATTGATGACAAACTTCAATAGTCATTGAGTTGTTGGCTTCAACTATTTAATTCTTTACAGAGTGATTGAGTAAATTTAAAGTTGGATAGCGAAAAGGTTAAATTAACTATTTGAATATTATTTGAATATCTTTTGAATTATTTTAACTTTCTTAATTGAGTAACTAAATGTCCTTCAGCTGTGTACATTAATTTATAGTGTTAAGTGATAACGATTTATTTATTAGTTAATTTTTTTACCAGTGCTAAGAACGGGTATACAGCTAGCTTAATGATGTAATTTGTATTAAAATAGTTAAGAGTTATGAGTGCATGCATGATTGTAAAATGTTTTTAGATTTTATTACGATAATTTATGTCGTGTTGTGGTCAATTGTCAACTCTAATTTTTATTTTATACCCGGGAAAACTAAAAAAATTCAATGACCAGCTCTTGCCATTAAAAATTACGTACTTTAAAAATTTATACATCGTGAGAAAAAGACAATTATTATGAAATTTGTTTAGCATTTTTGGCTGGCTGTGGATCTTAAGACCAAATACTTTTTTAACAGCTTGATATATCTAGAAAAAGACAAGGGCAGAAGTGGATTGTGTGAACATGCTGTTACTTTCTTTTATAGGAAAGCAAATGTCCCAAGGGACGTCTTTCTCCTTCCTAAGAACTTGTTAACTCTTTATGAGCAAAAGGCATTTCAATAGTTGTTACAACACGGATAAATTGCAGAAACATACCACCAATTAGCAACGCTTAAACTATCGTGCATTTTTCAAAAATATCTTAATTCAGGATTAAAATGCTTTTGTTACATTTCAATGTGAAAAGAAAAGAGTCTGAATCTTGAGTACCATACACAGCTGCGGAAGTTTCAACATAGTTTATAATTCTAGAAAAAGTGCAATTTTTCAATGCGTACTTCTTAAGCATGGAAGTATTCTATAAAATAAGCATACTGTAAACGACCCGATTGATTTCTAGAATTTAGCCAATTTTAGTTCTGCCAGCGTACCTCTGTCAATTTTTTTAAGCGAGTAATAATTCTTTACAAGTTTCTCCAAAGTCCTTTATTTTGAGCTTTTTCTAAAGAAGTTTCTCATATTTTCCTACAAAGAAAGTACTCGATTGCCCTCTTCCTAGCTTTTCTAAAACTACGAATAATAAACGTCATCAATGTATTTTCTGACGAAACCGAAACAAATGTTCGTCATGCATGCCTAACACCTAAAGGGAAATCATAAGAAGTTTTCGCTCGTAACTTTTAATTTAAATCATGTGCTAATAACCATAATGGTATGAAACTTTTTGTAATGTTAATATTTTTCCTGAAAATAAAAGTATAAAAGGTTGCGGGTTCGAATCCCGCAACCATGGCAAGTATGCTTTTTTTCTGTGTGATGTGTGAATGTGTCTGGTCATTGGAACGAATCTGTGTCAATGTAGCTTGGGGAATGCTGCTCACCTCTTCGAATGTGCTCTTAAAAATTGTCTTCGTCAATCAAGAAGGTTTTAAGGATATTAATCCTGTCAGCACTGTTAATAGCTCGTCAGATTTGTCACGTGTATCAAATTTCATACTTAGTCTAAGTTGCGATTAATAGTGTAAATAGATTTTTTTTCTTCAAGTCTGAAACCTTTTTTTAAAAAAAGTTTGTTTATGGTGGTGGTAATACTACCAATAAAATTTTGTGCTCAGAGAAAAAAATATTTCCTGTAACTTTGCTCTTTTGAAAAAATTACTAATACTAGACAGTTAAAGGTCATTATCAAATACGATTACCAATTACCAAAATTATCTGTTACCATCAGTGCATTTACCAACTGAATACGGAGAAATAAAAAAAAACCTAATCCTGAATGAATGAGATATCAGTAAAATTACTTTCGCAGATGTTTAATTTAATACAGAGATTCATCTTTAAGCTATTTTTCCTTCTACCTTAATTAATTTTATCCAGTACCTTAAAAATACTATTATATGCTATTTTTCTCTCTCATATTTGAGGAATGCGTGACTACTGCAGACAAAAGTATCGCATTTGTTTCCGTTTATTGCAAAAGTAATTCCGTCAGCGATAATAGATTCAACAAACTTCAATAACTGCAGTCCAATAAAGTTAAGCTTCCTCTTTTCAGCGAGCTCTCCCCCTTTTGAACTTTGTGTTTCCAGGAAAAGGGGTTATTAATCTAACCTGATTGGTTGTTGCGAAGGGGGAGGTGATAGAATGGAATCATCACTCATCAGTGCCTTTAATTGAAATGGAGGAAAATTATGATAAAAGGAGAAGACGATATTACTTTAGATATTTGAGTTCGAGGAAGATATTGAAATTGAAAGCCATTCGAGACAAAATTGTTTTAACGTTGTTGCATTTCCCCCGAGAGGGAGTATTTTCCCCTAAGCCTAACGATGTGTTTAATTTTATCCCTCGAAATAGAAAATCCGAGAGGCTTAAATTTTGGTGTTCATGTCTAACGTTGCATGAATTCATACACATGAAGTATAACTATTCATACAAATTACAACTACTGTTGATTTTTATGACATACTTAAACAGTTACTAATGGTTTAAGTTATGATTATATTTTTCGTTTATTGCAGATGCATTTTCAGTACATAATCTTGATTATGTTACAAATCTTTGTTTTAAAATATGATGCTTGGATGCTTCAAAATTAAATGCACTTGTGATGCTATAAAAAATGATTTACTAAGCTTATCTTTGACTGACGAATGCAAAGATAAATTCTGTTTCTAAAATAAACGAAATATTACATTGAAAGTAAGCTTCACCTTAAAAAACACTAATTAACTGCAATAAAAATTGAAAATAATTTCAAAAAACCCTATTAAAAGAAGTTGCGTCAATCATATACTTTAAAAAGGATTTTTCACTCGTTTTCTTTTAGCTTTTTCTTACGTACCAAAAACCTTTAATACACGGGAAAAAAATCTAGTAAAAATGCAGTACTGTACGGTAATAGCACTTCTTGTAAATGAACCGTAATTATGGTGAAGAAAATAAAATACACGGTATTTAAACCATTCATTTTGGTAGTTTTTTCCGGTTCATATAGTAAAAGTTCACTGGAAATTATGGTTTTCAAAGTTATAGTTCTTATTACATCACATTTAGTAAAAAATTCAAAACTGAAAAATAAATGTAACCCAATAAATGGTTTTTATGCCATGGTCTAAGGTAACATGGTAAAATTACCAAATTTTACCAGATTCAATCATAGATTATGAAACCTTATTTTATTACTGATTATATTAAAATCTACGTTTCGATAAAATTATTAAACTTTTCGGTTTTCCATCGAGCCAAAATCACAATGAATTTTCGAATATTTTGGAAATTAATCTTTTTCGACTCGGAGTGAAATTAAATTTATTTCATGATACTCGCCGCTTTATGGTTTAAAAGCAAACAGTTAATTGACTGATAAAAATTATTTATTTTCAAACAAAAATTAAAATGGAAGCTAAGCTGAAATGTATGTAAAAATATGTTTAAGTTAATTTTAATTTAGTTTTATAAAAAATATTCATGTTTTGTAAACAAAAAGTATTTTTAACATCAAAAATAAAGATAAAATTGTACTTCAAAATGCATAAATCTTTGCAAGATAAAGAAACGAAGACGTTTAATAAAATAATTTTATTTATTGAGTACCAAATATTTCTTTTTCGTTTAAAAAAAACAATTATTACAGTGAATTGAATAAAAGAAATTGGTTTCTTTAATAATTACTTTCGCACCTATAGAAGTCTTAAATGTGCATAGTAAAATGTCTTTTGCTTTCTTCATGCGTATCACATTCGTCCTCGTAGAGCAAACAATCTATATTTTTCTGTCTACGAATTTTAATAATCAGTTAATAGTTAGTATAATAATTAAGAGGTTAAGAAAAAGTAATTTTATTTTGAAAGACGAATCTTTAACTTCATTTAACTAACGAATGTTTGCATGACGAGTGTTACCATATTTTTCATCTTTGGGCATTCGTGCAGAATTAAAATTATTGTAATAAAATATTTTTAAATATTTAAAAAAAATCATTTTTATTTAAAAAAATTAAAATTAAAAAGCCGGAAAACAAAATTAATGGAAAGATATAATCAAGCCATCAGCTCACACTATTATATCTGCGAAAACGATGCTTTCCAATATTGCATTAATATAGAAGCAAAATAAATCAATACAATAGTGTAAGGAGCACCCAAAAAATTGAAATGAATATATAGCAAATTAGGCAAAAAATAGGAAATAAAATGCAAGAAAAATACGGAACAAAACACGAAATGCAAAATACAAAACGAGTAGCGAAAATTATTCAAAATATCTTCGCAACAAGTCTACCAGACCGCAAAACATGAAAACAAAATCGCAAATAGGGTGTAGAGGGATCTTTTTATGGCGCGTCCTTACTGCAGTACTGAAGTGTGTTTGATTTGTTAGTTATATTATTATTTTTCTTAATTTTCTTCGGTATTCTCTCTTTTCTTTTTATCCTTTTTGTCTTGTTATATGTATATATATATATATATATATATATATATATATATATATATATATATATATATATATATATATATATATATATATATATATATATATATATATATATATATAAGGGGCAGCTACAGTTTGAAAGTTGTAAAGTTGTAGAGTAGCGTTTTTAACTATAGTTGCAGTCATAGCTAGAAAAAATACGAGCTTAGGGTTTTATAAGATAAAGGAGTAACTATTAGTATAGAACATTATTGATTCAGTACATATATTTGAAGAGAAGTGGTGAATATTTGATTTTAAAGGCCTCTTTACTGCATATGGATTTCAGTTACTCAGTTTTATCTTGATCTAATTGAAAATTAAGAATGAGGTTTTAGAATTGCAAATACTTTGTTGTGATGCTTATTGGACTATTATACTAATTTTTAAATATTTTAAAAAGTAAAATCCAATCCCAAGAATGAAATGAACTGTAAGTATCCTTCCAACTTTTTACAATTTATTCTAAAAAGAAAACTTTAATTCGTTTTATTCTGTCCAAATGCAAAAGTATCATTGAAATGTCTAGCAAACATTGAAAACAATGACATAAATTTTGTTTTGGCATAAATTCTTTCTGAAAACCCTGAATCACAACTGAAATAGAAAAAAAAGAAAACAACTATGAAACAAAAAAAGAGTAAATAAAAAGAAAAAAAAGAAAGAAAAATGTTTTTCACTTGCATAAATCGGGTCAACGAAAGAGTGAGAAACATTGAAACAAAAGTAACGCATTATTTCTACGCCAAAATAAGAGCCAAGAATCATGCTTTATTGATCACGGAAAAAAAAATTCCATCCAGTTACGGCTCTATACTAATCCATCAAGAAGATTCTGTTATCCTTTTATCATTTTTCTGTTTGATCAAAAAAGGAAACTTTTATTCGAAAACAGAAATTTCGTTCTTATTTCGTAAGAAACTTTTTTTTTCCATTTCGTATAAAGTATAATCTTATTATGCGGTAAAACAACGTCTTTCATTTTTTTTAAGGATGCAGGTTAATTCTATTTAAATACTAAATCTTAGAGCTTTGCTAGTAGAAATCTCTTTATATTATGCATAAAAAATTCTTGAAATGTATTATGAACTTATGTATAAATATTCATGAAATTCATCAAAATGAAGGCGGCTGAGAAGCATTTTCAAAATATTTATCTAAAAATATGTGTATTTTTCTGAATACTGTAAAAATTTTAAGTTTAATGAGTATTCAAAATATGTTCGAAAATTTTCTATGAGACGCTTGAAAAAATTTTTCAAATTTAAAAAAGGTATAACTGAAAATGCTTTATCTTAATTTGCGGTATGATCAAAAGGAAACTTTTATTCTAAATCAGAAATTTCGTTCTTATTAATCACGAAACTTTTTTTTTTCATTTCATGTAAAGTATAATTTTACTATGCGGTAAAACCTTTTTTTTCTACTCTGAAAAATATTTTAATATATAGTTGTAGCTATTTATAGTGTTGGGGTAAACTACCTAGTCACATGCCGACCGGCCTGGGTATGTGGCAGGGAGCTGTCCTTGCATCAGAAAGGTCCTGGGTTCTAATCCCGGACAAGGCATGGATGTTTCTTTCTCTCTCTGTGTGTTCTATGTCCTTTCCTTTTTGTGTGAATGTGACCCGCCCTATAGACGGGTTGTGGCTGTGTGAATGGCGTGGCAGATGTCGAATTCCTGGCCATAGATGGCGCCACTAAAAAACAGGAGCAATCGCACCCCCACTGCCTAAACAGGCATACGACAAAAAAAACTAGTCAAATTTTAAAATATAGAATTGTAGCTATCGTGAAAAAAATTGACAAAATAAGAATTGTTTGAATTATTAGTGAGAAGCTATTACCAATGTGCTTGTTTTTAGAACAAAATACTTTTTGAATGGAGCCACAAATTGATTCTAATTCCTTTAAAAATATGCTTTGTCAATAATAAACAAACAAAAGTTGAATAAATAAAACTATAACAGTGAAAAAGTAAATAAAAAATTGTGACTACGTGTACCATTAAAAATTTTTAGTTAATCTCAGCACCAAAAATTATGGCTACTGTAAACTAAAATATTTTACAGAGTAGGTTGTACGCAAATTAAATACCAGATTTAAGAACATTTCTTGTAGAAATCTATTTACTATCTGTACAAAAAATTTTGAAACTTATTAGGAATTAATGCATAAAGGGTCACCTCATAGAGAAACGAAGGTGCTCTGTCCTTTGAGCCACGGTTCTAGTATTTTATTACTAAAAAAAAAGTCAGAAACTGTCTTTACCTTAAAAGTCTTTCAAATTAAAATCATGTAAGTGTAAAAACGTTTAAAACTTTAGTGGCCCATCCTGTTGCCATCCGCAACTTAACTTGAAAAAGATATACAAGAAGAATGATAATAATCAGGTAGAATATAAGTTTGACAATAAAGTTGAATCATAGTTTCATTTATAAGATGTTCCAAACCATAGATTAATTGCAGAAATTTAAGAACAAGTATAAAAGATGATCGTTGAATGATTTGAGAAAAGGTAAAGTTATTGTATGGTAAGCAAAACTGTATGGAAAACACTGGAATTTGAATTGACGGTTTAATCAATTTTCCATTAGGATAAAAATCAGTGAAAAGCCGTTTTTTCAATAAAACAACTTAAAATGTCGGGGGGAAATTTGAAAAGTTTAGTTTGGTTAATTCCAAGTCCTGAAAATGCAAGTTTCAGAACTAATAAATGCTTCCAATCCAGTTCTAGTTTTTTCCAGTCCAATCCAGTTTTTTCCAGTTATAAGAGTATGTTTATTATATAAAGGTATATTTGCAATTTTTTATTACACTTTGCCTGTTTAAACATAAGTGTTTTTTAAGAACCTAATATGTAAATCCTAATTTTTTGTACCCAAATATTTTCTTGAAAAACTTTTAAAAAATCTTATAAAGAAGAACAAATTCTTAAAATTTCAAATTATTTATTTTGCGAAACAAAATTCAATTTAGTTATGTGTCTAATTTTTAATAAGAAGCTCATCAATTGTAAGTTCAAATTGAAGCAATCAAGAATTTGAAATTGTGCATTAAGATTTCGAGACGAAATTATTTTTTTTGTTTAAAAGTAAGTTTTAATAATTTAAAAACAAAATGATAATAATATATAGAAGTGAAAACAACTGTTACAATTGTATAAAAATGTTCGCAAGAAAACTGTGAGGAAAAGTGTGTTACTCTTTTCAATTAATATCTACTACCTAAGACATATTTTTTTTCAAGTAAAACATGGAAATCTATTATTTATTCAAACATCGTTGATAAAAATTTACATATTTTGCAAATTTATAAGAAACCCATTCCGAATATAAATCGAAGGGAGAATTCAATTTCAATTTGAAGATTTGGTAAACAAAGTAGCGGCACACTGTGATTTAATTTGAATCAAAGAAAATATTGAAACCCATTCTTTGTTTCCGTTGAGAATTCTGTTTACACATTTCTGTTCCTCTTGCTTTATTTCATTAAGTAAAAATATAATTGAATTAAAGTTTGTTTAGATAAATAAATGAATTTGTTTTAAATAAACTTTCCCCTTATTTTCTTCTAAAGGCCTTTTGAAAATATTTCAAAAATTTCTTTTAGGAATTACGCAAAATATATTTTTTTTTATAACGAGAAAAGAAGTTTATGTACTAAACAGTAATGCAGAATTAGAATAAATTTCTGTTTTTAGTCTTATTTCAAATTCTATACTTATTTCAGTTTTTAGGTTTCATATAATTTTAAGATGTAACTTATCAAAACGCTTCTATGTCAGTGTTTTTAAAAAAGGAGATTTTAGCATTCTTTGAACAATCATGAATGAAATAGTTTGAACAGTTTTTGAAATATTGAGTAATAGGGTTAAAAAATCTTCTACCACATCGTTTTGTTTCTTATAAGTTTACGTAATTTTTTCACTACATTGATTTTTAGAGAACATTAATACGAGTACCATGCATTTCATATTTATATAAGAATTCTGGTAATATTACCGCACTGCATGGTTATGACATTTCTGATAAAAAAGACATGATTATGGATAAAATAAATATATACAATATTAAAAAATGCTAATTGGTTCTTTTTCCGTTCATATGGTAACAGCTTTCAGTAAATTCTGATTTTATTACCACATATTTAGTAAAAATTGAGAAAAACTGAGATGTAAATTTTACCAAATAAAAGGGTTTTCATGTCATGCTTTAACGTATCATAATAAAATTCTATAATATAAAAAATTATAAAATTTTAACACATTTACTAAATTTTATTTATGAAATCATACTTTATTGTTAACTTTACCATTAAAAATCATTAAAAATTAATGAGCTTTTAGGCGTTCCTATGAAGTCAGAAACACGGCAAATGTTACCATATTTTTGCAGTTTTTGACATGCGTTTTTTTCACAGTGGGAAAATAAATAATGACAGTTATTTATAAAGTTTGAAAATACTCTTCTTCACAACATTCTGAATTAATATCGCATAAAAATTTAAAATTTTAACCAAATATTTTTCTGAAGCCATATGCTATGAAATTAAATATGACACATATCCCAAACACATAAGACGAAGAAAAATTAGTAAAAATTGAAAAATTGAAAAAATATGACAATCAAGGTTGGCGTTACCAGCCTTGAATTGTCACAAAAATGCAAAACTCTTTCTATCGAGAAAGCTAGGACAAAAGTCAAAAATGTTTTCTCTGTACCCCAAAAGTTTTGCTCCGGTCCGAAAAAAGAATACAAAAATACAAGAATAAATAGTCAAATATGTAATACAATGCAGTTTAATTTATAGAAGCATAAAACAGTAGAATAAGAAAACAAGACATATATAGAAGAAAAGTAAGAAAGAAAACTTAAGTCAAATAGAAAATAAAATAAAATACGTTTTAAATACAAAAGCTAATACATTCATCAGTATGTAATAATATCTAAAAGAATTAATATCTTCGTAGTATGAAAGAGAGATATTCAGAGATTGATAATCTGAAACCTAAAGACGCCCTTTAATAAAGCGAAAAATGTTTTATATTAAAAGAAATAATCTTTGTAATTAAGTAAAAATTTCAATCTGAAATATTTTTTCTAACACATAATTGTATTAAAACTTGTACATTAAGAGAAACTGAAATGTAATTCTTTATCCTCCATCCTTTTCAAGAGCTCTTTCTTTTAAACTTAGGACAATTGGAAACTGTAAAACATTAAATAGCATTATATTAAAGTACAAAGTTCGAAGAATGAGCTAGTGCTTCTGTAGAGTAAAACGAATTCCATAAAGTTAACTTATTTCCATAAAGTTAAAAAAAATTCAAAATTTCACAAAATGCTCTAAAAACTTCAGAATATTCCCTAAAAAGCAAAACACAAAAGGCCGAACATCGTCGAAATCCGGAGTCTTTGTTTTGTTCTCTTATTATTAGATAAATTATTGTTTTACTAGAGAAACCAATGATGTAAATATTTTTTCGCATACGCTGTTTACAAATGTGTGCGTTTTTTTTGAAAACTAAACAATTCATCTAATTTTTAGATGACAAGTACACTGTTCTGTCGACGGGAGAACTGATCCTGCATAAAGTGGATGACGTCGATGGAAAGAGAAACTTCAAATGTCGAGCGAGACATCGACTCACGGGCGAAGTCGTGATGAGCCCTTCAACAGGAAAAGTTATTGTCACAGGTAAGTCTACAATAGATCCCATACAAATAAAACTACTCTGTAAAAATTGTTCCTGAAGTTAAAGAGCACAAGGTGTCCCTGTGGATGAATAATTGATTTCAAAATTACAATTCTCGGAATCGGAGAAGAATGAAACAAACGGTATGTCTATTGTAACAGTTAGAAGTTTTGGAAATTTGTTTGAGGATTACCGTTTCAATTAAATTGCTTGACTTAGACTGAAGTTGTGTTCGGAGTCCCTGTCTGCGAAGCGAACACTCCACTCCTTCATCACGTAGAAGAGCCCGTAGGCGCCTGTTGTACTGTCGTTATGCAAGAAATACTAGAGAAGTAGCAGAAGCCATGGTAGACGCAAGTGTATACTCTGTGTCTCGCTAAGTAAAATTGAGATGGTAAATCAATATAAAATAAAGACTGAGTAAGTGGGACAAGTTAAGTAAATATCTAGGAGTGGATACACCCGAGTCGGCGATCACATGAAGGTCCTTTCACCTCTCTAGGAGTATCCATAGTATTAAACTGCTTTCGTTGTACAAAGTTCTTGTAAATGCTACAGAGGCCGTTGGACTGTAATCTAACCTGTGATATATCAGCATAAGAAGCAATTTTATCAATAAACTAATAAGTTTAAACTTCCGAATTTGGTACGACAACCTCTTTTCACGTTTTCGTGCTAGAGCCAATATCTCTGGTCATCGATTGATTACATTAAGATATGTTCCAGTTTTGGTAATTTAATGCTAAAATGTCAATATAAATTTTTATAGCTGTCGCAATAGACATACCGTTTGTTCCATTCCCTTATCACTTTTTTTCCCTCAAACTTTTTAGAAATCAATCAGTCATCTGCTGTGCACCCTGTACAAACTCTCAGGGTGTCAGTACTCTTTTTTACTGTAAATTCAATATGTACAGTCAACAATTATAGTACATAAACAGAAAGAGGTATAAATGAAGGGCTATATTCAGTCATAGAGTCTGAGGAATGTATTTAACAACCCTGCACCATTTCGTTACGCAGTGCGAATGGTATTGAAATTGGATAAAAATTGTTAGTACACTATTCCTTTAGGCTTCGCGGATAATAAGGAAAAGCTCATGGCCTTTGATGGATATTAATTTAGGCTGATTTCCTGTATAATGTATTGCGAAAGTTGAATAATACACCACAGAATAAATATTGCAGTAATATTGCTTTTTAATGCGTTTCCAAAAATGTTGACGTTTTTCTGATGTGTAATAGTGCATCTTTGAAATAAAATTCGCACGGAGAAACGAATTTTGGTTAATTGACCACACTGTATGGTAATAACGCTTCTAAAAAAAAGATAATCATACTAATTCTGGTTGAAACCAAAATATAGCATATTTAAACCCATTCATTTATATGGTAATGGTTTACCGGAAATGCTGGTTTTCATAATTATCATTTTTATTGCAATGCATTTAGTAAAAACTACAAAACTCAACGTAAATTTAACCGAATAAATGACGTTTATTCCGCACTCTAAGGTATCATGGTAAAACTCCTAAATTTTTATCACATTCACCAAATTTTATCATTTACTATTATAAAATCATATGTTTTGTTAATTTTACTAAAATCATTATGATGCACTTTCATAAAAATTATCGAGCTTCTTGTTGTTCCCTCAAAGAACACGATTTAATTTTACCGCATAGTTTCGACTGTACTTTTTTTTTCTCAATATGCCATCTATTTTATTTAATTTAAAATTGAAGAGCAAAGGGCAGTAAATTTAGTTTAGACAGATTTAGTTCAGTCTTGTCCAGACATTTGTTCATTTATAAATGCATATCTTTATAATTTTAAATGTTGGTAAATGTTACTTACTTCGCTGTTAAAATTACCGACTTAAAATCACCTAATTACCTAATAAATTAGAAATTGCCCAATTCACTTAAAATTACCTAATTTCACCACCCTTACTATCAAACGACATGGAAAGAAAAACCATATTTTATTGTTGATTTTACCAGAAAGTCATTACCAAATCGCTTGGATAAAAATTACTTTGTTTTTTGGGGTTCTCATAGAGCCAGAAATACGGCAATTTCGACCATATTCTAGTTGTTTTGACCATACCCTTTTTCTCACTGTAGGTACAAAAACGAGCTAAAAAAGTCCGAAGTGACTCTAGTTAAAATCTTAAACTTAAAAATGCCAACTCCTGAAATTTTTGAAATATTTTAAAACAGCTAAAATTATTTTAAAGACTGGATTTCAAAAATATTATACATATTTAACTGGCCGCAATATTTTTAATATCATGTTTTTAAAATATTTGTCATGATATAAGGTGTTTTCTGCGAAATTTATAAACACATCTGAAGCATAATTGCTAAAGATAAGTAATGAATGAGGTTGTTAAACCGTATTTTCCTCCAAAACGTTATTCAACAGAGAAATTATTTCTTCTGAATATTAATGAAGATTGTCCGTTCTTTTTATTTGAAACTATTAAAAAAAGTATAAATAATCCCATGTTTTCAGACTTTGGTGCTGATTTAGTTTTTCTGTTTGTATTCTTAGATTGCAGGGAAATTTTTAAAACATTAAGACCCTATCCATTATGAGGATTGGGTAGATATTGTGCTACGCATGAATAGAGCAAAGAAATGTGAATTAACCTCAAATAAAGATTCATAAATGCACAAATTATAGTTTTGGCTCCATGAACTGGGAACTCAATTTTCTCACACGTGTTTCTTATCTCCCTTCTTTTACCATCTTGTTCGAGTTTGCTCCTCTTTCTACTGGTTATGCTATTTTTTCATTGCAACTTGTTTGCCTCCTTTATTTTCTTCTTTCATTTTGTGTAAAGACTATGAAGAATGTTCCATAAAACGAGAAGCAAAATGAGAGCAACTGCATGAAAAGTTTTTATAAACCATAACTATAGATCCATTTCTGAACTATAGATCCATTTGTGCTTTTTTCTCCTTATATAGCTTTATTCGTGCAAAACTCTATTTTTTGTTCATTACAAAGCTTGTAATATTTACTTTAGTGTTTTGAAGTTAAGTATTCTTTCTACATTTGTGTAATTACAGAGCCACATTCACCAATGGGACCTAGAGTAACTTTTAGCCAATCACAGGTGAGAGCTGGTGAAGGAAGTTACGTGCGTATACCGTGTGTAGCTACAGCTCAGCCAGCTCCAGAATACAGGTGAATATAATGTCGCAATTACCTATAATTTCATATAAATTAATCATATGCATGGCAGTAAACCATCTCATCAAGTAACTCGTAGTCACTTTAATATGCCATATGGTATATTAACTGATTTGAAAAATGCCGTACGGCATTTTTCAAATCATTTCACCCTATAAAAGTTAAAAGAGGTATTATAAAAAAAATTCTCCGTCACAAGTATTTCTTAGATGTACTGAACTTTTTAATAACAGATTAACAGTAGCGTCCTCTTACAAGTCGTTTTACTTAAAATCATTGCTTGATATAGATATGTCTGAAAAATTCCAAACACCAGATGTTCTTTACTTTCACGAAGGGGTCATAAATGTTTAATTTCCATTTTAAAGATTATTTTTAGAATTAATGGGCAATCATTTTTGGAAGTAGTATTCAGTAAAAAGTTCACTGGAAGAGATAGGGCTCAATGTAACAGACAAATCAAAATATTTAAATATTCCCTTTTTGATGTCTTTCAATTATGTAAATAAAAATCTTACAATAAATTCCCTCCTTCTATTCCGTTATTAAACACTGGAACAAGCATAAATGAGTAGTTTTTTTCCCGATACTGATTGTTAATATAATGTTCGCTCAATAAAATTTAAGATGAAGCAAAGTTGTAATGTCTGTTGGGCGATTGTTATCGACAATGTCAATCTTCATCTATGAAAAGAGTTGTAGAGGTAGACACGCTACAGTACTCCCCAACCAGAGTTTTATCTGTGATAGAATTCGATGAACGGATACCCCTAGTTGATTCATTACTGTTTCGTGAGAAGTCGGGAGAGCTATATTAAGATCTCTGGACTTTGAGTGCTGATCGTTAGAGCTGTACTAAGTTCACGGTCGTTCCTGTGTTGTCATTAGCAGTGGGGTGTATACAGTCAGACGTCGTGTGTGATCGAGACTGAGTAGCAACAGCGTGATTAGGACAATGTCGCAGTCACAAACAGCAAGTTAACTGGGCAACGTGGATCATCTATCGAAGTAGGCGTGTTCAAATCGAAGTGGACGTGTATGATGAGGTAGGCGTGTGCAGATCACGTCCACATATCACCCATGTGGGGCGAGTGTTATCGACAACGTCAACTTTCGCTTATGAAAAAGGTACCCCGACATAGAATCAAGTTAACATGTCTTATATACTAGCAAATTGGAATTTTAGTGGTAGACGCGCTACATGACCATTATGTATAACATTTTCATAAAACATAATAGTATAATAAAAATTAATTTTAAAAACGGTATTTAGCTTTTATTAAAATAAGAAGAAACCAAACACGATATTTATGATTTACAACCTTTTTAAAATTTAAATAAATAGGGTAAATGGAACAATGATTGAGTAAATATTTCTAGAAATAACAGAGGCAAAAAATAAGACTAATTATCAAAAATTCCGTTTATATCGAAATAAAATTCGGTTTGACTTAACATAGTTGAAATCGGCTCATTTTAAAGAAGAAAAAAAAGCTTTACTTCTGAAATAATTTTATAAACTTCCCAAACAGCGATTAACTCTTTAAGAAATCAAATAAGTCGAATTCTAGCATTAAATTCTTCAAGCACTGATGCGAGTATATTTTAAAGGCAAGTTTTACTTCAACCTATTATTATTTTTTTATGACTGCTCATATTTAAATGAACTTACTTCAACTTAATAAATTGTTCTTTTTTAAGCGTGTTAATTGCTTACATAACATTCAAGTTTTCGCTAAATTAAAACACATTTTTAAAATATGAATTTTTAAAGTTGGTTTTGTTTCGAGAACTGAGATAATCGCTTTCTTTTGCTTAATTCGCTCATCATTCAAACTGTTTATCACAACCAGCTGTGGTATTCAACTCAAAAGCAAAACTTGGAATAACGCCAAAAGAAACCTATGTTTGTTCTGAAAAGGTGAATGTAAAGAAGAAGAAAAAATATAATTTTTAAAATGCAGAATATGGAATTAATATATTTTTTCTTTGCTTGCGGTAACCACGTCACAAGTATTTAAATTAAACTAAAGAGGAATTTCACACAACGCGAAGAAGAAAAATTCTGAAACGAAATGAAAAATATATTCAAAAATTCTGCAAAAGTGAATATTAAAATCAAAGGAGGGAAAAAAATAAAGTTGCGTTAAAGGATTCTAATGGTTGTCAAAGCGTAAAAAGTGCTTCTCAATCGATAAAACAGCCGAAGTGAGAAAACATTCTTTTTTTATTTATTTTTCGAAAAGTAACTAAGCATTGAAACTACCCCTCTACTAAAGGATTTAATTGTACTCTGACGAGAGGAAAAGAAGCTTAAATACTTCCACATTTTCTTTTTAGAACAATTTAAATAATTGCAGGCTATTTTTCCGACTGTTAAATTTTTTCACATCTCATTAATAGGAGTATTAATTTTTAGAGTCCTAATCTTTTTTATAGATATTTTATCAAGGACGTGCAAATGTTGTAACTATTTTTTTAATGTTTGCTTTTTAAAAGAAACCATAATTATGCTAATCACTTACAATTTATCAACATTCCAAGTTTTTCGTTAAATTACTATTTTTACTATTTATAATTCAGACACATTTTTTTTTTGTAATTTAGAGATGAATTATTATCAGACTCTGGCGTACTTAAAAAGTTTTACTGAATGAAATGGATTTCTTAATTATATCGCTTAGGAAAAATATTTATATTTAAACTTTATACTTTCTAATGTTTGTGTCTTTGATTTTTTTCGACTTCTGTTTAAAATATTCGAACTTTAAGCACCATTATAGGATTTAAGCAGGAATCTATAAAAAGGAATTATCGATATTATTCTCAGAACAATTTAAAACTGTTGGAAAAAATGGCTCTAAATGTTGAATTTCCGTGATGTGTTTGTTAATTTTTATTAGCAGAAATGTGTTATGATAATGAACAGACTTCTTTTAACTAGTTAAAAAAATGAAAGACATGAAAATGTCTATTTCATTAATATAATAATAATTTTTTTAAAGTTCTTATATTGGAAATACTTTGAAACATACGAATGTTAGAAATTTATTTCAAAAAAATAATTTAAATTTGCAAAACATTATAATAATTGTTGTATAAAAGTACTTTCATAGACGTAAGAAATTAAAAATAACAAAAAAGTAATTTTCTTTTAAAATAATATAATTAAAAGTGTTTATTCTTGAAAAATGATTTTAGAAAAAATGTTAAAAATATCTTTTTTGCTTTTTAGTGAGTTTACATTATTTTAAATAAACAACACACCTTATCATAACTTTTTCTTTTATTTGTGTTATGAAATGTCAATTCATTTATTATCAAGTTCAATTTTTGAATTTAAAATGTTGCAACATTTATTTTAAATGCTCAATATTTTGTTTTTAGTTTTTGTTTTCTTCAAATCACTATGTAAAGATTATCTTATTGGTAAAAACAATATATCATAAGTTCCAGGAAGAATGGTTACACTGTACTTATGAATTTACGTTACAAGTCATACAGGAAATGAGAGCACTGTACGCGAAACCTATGCACTACGTCGGCATTGTTTAACGAAAATTGATTTTCAGATGAAGTATGATAGAATGATTTGTCATATGTAAACCCCGTAAAAGATAACAGCTCATTTCCTTTCCCCCCTTTTCTATTGTTTTTTAATAAGTAGTAATGAGTTGAAGGCAGCGTTTTCTTTATTAAATAAATTTAGTTTATATTAAAAATCAAATTTTTTTTTGGTTAATTTATATGGTTCTTATTAGTGATGTTCTATTAGGAATATACCTGTTTAATACCAGTTTTAGGAATACCATGCAATAGTTCTTAAACTTATAAAATCATCTATGTAGGGAATACCGGGCAGGCACCCATGTAAATAAATGCCGAACAAAATAATATGTGCACCAAATTTTTGTATAAATAATTTCTTGCAACTAGTACTATATTATTATAATCACTCTAATTAAGTACATTAAATAATCGATTTTCACACTTTACCATATGTGTCTCATATCCAGTCTATGAGAAAAATCTTTAAGAGTAATTCATACTTTGCGAGTTTGTTTTTATAGCATAGTTTTGAATGCCACATTTCTAACTTTGCTATCATAGATAAATAGTTTTGAGTGGAATACTGACTGATTTCAAAATTTAAAATCTTGGTAGTGAAGGATTATAAAGGATTTAAACAAATGGTGTGTTTATTATGAATGGAATGAATTTTTAATGCAGAAATTTAGTTACAAAGGTTACGCAATGAGTACTTGAAAAAAATACAAATGTCGCAGGACTGTATGTTTGATTTGCGGTATTCCAATTCTAAAAACAGCACACGTTAGTTAAAAGAATACATGGTTTAATGCGGTAAGATAACCACTTTTCACGTTTCAGTGCTTGAACTGATCTCACTGTTCATTGATGGCTTCCATCGTCATTTGCTGAAGATTTTGCAACGAAATTCCAAACTTTCTGCTTAAAATTTTTATATCTCTCACGAAAAAACATACCTTTTGTTTCATTCCTCCATAGCTCGCTCTTTGTCTAAAATAATTCTAACTTTGAAATCAGCCAACACTTTGCTGAATATTCTCAGTAAACTACTATCAGTTAAATGCCAGAAAAGCAATATACTAAGCAGTTTCAGAAAAAAAATCTGACGAAGGTAAAGGAAATTTCACAAAACGACTAAAAACATTATATTAACAGCAATGAAAAATCCATTTATCTCAATATGCTCTTCTCAAAAAGTGGGAATGACTACATTAACAGCAGCGAATTATAAATTCTATTGCTATTTTGTGTTTCATGAACTAAATATTCCCTACTTATGCGACATACATTTTATTTTTAAATTTAAATGAAATTAACACTATAACTTTTTTATAGGACATCAGGTTTTCAAAAGCATTATAATATGGAAAAAACTATTGGCGTTACATATGCTAAAAAATTTTTTTTTGGATAACCATATACTCCACTTGTAAGAAAAGTGCATTTTGTTATTGAAATATTTAAATAAATAGTTGAAATAGTTACACAATTAGTATAAAAATTATTTTAAAGGGTACATGAACAGGTTAACAGTACTTGTTTTAATCTTTTTTAGCTGAACATAATGGCGAGTTTTCATACCTTACTTTTTAAGACAAGCATCATAACACTCAATTCCTTTTTTTGTATATATTTTATACAGTAGAATATAACTTATGTATTGTTGTCATTTGTTAAGGATATGATCAAAGTATACAGTCTTATTTTTAAACTTAATACTCTTATTATCTTTTGTTGTTGTATCTAATTCTTTAAAGTCCGGCGAAGTCAGACCTGGTCAAAAAAAAACGATAGCTAGAAGAAATTTAATCTATTTAAACCATCAACTTTTATTTACATTTGTAAGCATCTAGAAACTATTTAAAAAATAATTTTTGGTGTTAAATCGGTTAAAAAAATCATCAATGTTTAAAGTCAGTCGTTTTGGCTAAAAAAATATGTTTTAAGGTATTGAAAGAAAACTTTCGCAATAATTAATGTCAGTTCCCTTCACTAAATAAAGCTATAAATTTATCCTAAAATTGTTATTATGAATAAAACTTAATTGTTGTCAGAAGTTTGGCAACTGCCCATTTCGATTGATAATCAAATTAAATTGTAAATTCGTTATTAAAAACTTAGTCAATGTTATGTTAATGCTTTAATATTTATATTATATATTTAACTTTATTACCTTCAATATTTATCTTCACAAAATACTTTTAAAAGTACGCATAAAACACTTTTACAATATCCCTTTGATGCAATTCAAGCAGCCAGAAAATGCATTTTTCGAAATCTCAGATAAATTCCTCTCATTAATGGGCTTATATTAAAAGCCGGCAAAGTGACAAACTATTATTTTTAAAAACTTAATAATGAGCCTTTTGCTAGAAAGATTCATGGCTTTCATTATAGGAGCACTTCAGAATAAAGGCCATCTCGAGCACATGATCATTATTTTACTTCCAAACGTTGTAAACTCTTTACCTCATTCTAATAAAGAAAATGACAGGGCTTGTTAGAACCCCCTTCCTTTCTTTCAAGCTTTATACGTCACGTGCTTTTTCTTTTCTCTTTTCTTATTATTATTCTTTAGATCCTTCACGCTCATCGAACTTTCAACCGAAACAAAAGCTTCATAAACGAAGCCCCTTCTTTTTTTTAAAAGATTATGGAAATTTGTCTCTTCTTAACTTTTTTTCGGGGAGCTCATCTGCATGCAAATTAGATGCGGAGATTCATAATAATCACTTCGCCCTCTTAAAGGTTCTTTTTCTTTCTTATATCGTGCATCCGTCAAAATGATGTGTCTCCGAATTTAATCAAATAGTGCAAAAAGAATGCTATTACTTTGTGAAAGGTAATTGTATTTGTTCATATTGTCATGTCCTTATGTTGGAAATTATTTTGCTTGCTATTTGCAGTTATTCAAGTTTTTTCAAATAAAGTGGCAATAAAGTGAAATAAACATGGCTTAGTTTGAACTGGATCTCATTATTTTTCTTAAATAACTTTTTGAAAAAGATATGAGTATAAATTATTTATATTTGTTACTTCTTCAAACGTTTATTTTTAAATATTTAGAGCACGCATTAAAAATTTTAAAATAAGTAGAGAAAAGAAATTAATATTCTTAAATTTAGCTTCTCGAAGAATTGATTAGATTTCTTTTTATTTATGTTATTTTTAAATTAAATTTTTTTTCCAGTCTGTAAGATTTTATTTGGGTATTGCCTTTTTGAAAACCTTTATTACTCATTTTTTTTAATCGTCATCAATAATGATTGATAGTGGTTAGAAAAATTTTTCTTTTTCTCATATAAATAATTGTTTGTGTTCCTTAACACGTACGAAATTTCCATAATTTTTTTTTACAGGAAATACAAAATTATACATTAACTTTTTGTGCTCCACAAATATTAATAAGAAACCCTCTTCAGAGTATGCAAAATATTGTGGAATGGATATGTGAAGTGCATTAATAACAGATTGAAATACATATAAATTTCATTTATAATAAATAAAAATTAAGTAAATTTAAATAAGTTTGTTTAAAACAATGTAATATTTTTAGTTTTATATTATATTTTGTACTGCCAGTCACCGATGACTGACATGGTCCAAACGGAAAGCTCCGTGTCACCGATGACTGGCTTGACTACGTGTAAAGGGTAGTCTTTATGGAACACTCAGCGTGTTTGAAACTATTGCTGAATATTTTTCGTTAGATGAATTATTTAGCAAGAGCTTTGCCCTTCTGAAAGATATTCGAGTTCTTAAAATTCAATATTAATGGCGATATTTATAGAGAGAGCTGTGATGGCTCAGGGGATAGAGCACTCGCCTTCCAATGAGGTGAACCGAGTTCGAATCCCAACTATTGCTCGTCGGTACGAATTCTACATATGGCTTACACCGACCACAGTGCTGACGCAAAATATCATCAGTGATTGACGTATCATGGGTGAGAGTCCCCTTTCCATCAGGCTAACCGTGGGTGGTTTTCGCGGTTTTCCTCTACATGTAACACAAATGCGGATTACTTTCATTTAAAAAAGTCCTCCATGAGGCAAATTTCTCCCATTATTTGATCCAGGAGTTCCCTTGTCTTCTGGATTGGGTTCAAAATTACAAGCCTACGGAGTTGAACATTAGTAGTCGTAAACCCAAAAAATTGTGTCGGTTGTTCAACGACGGCTATAAAATAAAATAAGACATTTATAACGAAGCTGACAAAATGCTGTTTCGAAATCTATATTATTTTAATATTTGTTTTCCTTAGATGGCTGAAAGAAACACCAAATGGCCTATTTCCCGTTATGGCAGATCAAAGAACGAAAATCACGTCTGGAACGTTGCAAATAAGCAACGTGAGACTCTCCGATGGCGGGAAGTACCAGTGCATTATCTCAAACGGTATCGGTGACAGCAAAAGAACCGATACAGTACTTATTGTAACTGGTAAGCTTGTAATTGCCACTTTCGCTTAACAAATGCAATTGTTTTTCTCTCAAATTTATGTGCGTATATTACTTTTTTGCACCAATCATAGCTGAGGTGTGTTTCCAACCATGTGTTAAATTTACGATAAATAGTTCTTTTTATTTAAATTTGAAAAACAATTTACTTTAATGTTATGTTTCATGAGACATTTCAATGAGTTTCAAAAAGAACTAAAATAAGAGGCAAACCGGAAAGAAAACATAGCAGTAAACACAGGATGCCAAACAGAGGAGAACTGACTAATTAAAAAAAAAAAAAAACGCAGAAACAAAAAATATATATATACATTAATGAAACAAACGGTGTTTTCATTTCGAAAGCTGTAAAAAGTTTATATAGAAATTTTGTAAGTTACATTCAACAGATGGAACTGTACACAATTCAAAATTCTTGAATACAGTCGTCGCAAGACTGTATAATCTGTGATATTACAGTACCAAGAACACAAGGCGTTCAATAGAATTCATGGTGCCTCCTAAACCTTTATGTCCGTCCATCGGTCAGGTTTTTAAGCTCTTTCATATAATCTGCTTATAGCATATAATATCAGGGCTAAAGAGAATAGAAGGACTGGTTCACTCCTTTGTAGAAACTCTCGCCGCGCCAATCCTCAGTTTTTCTCTAACGCAAAGTTCGCACTTTTACTTCAGGAACGGAGTGTTCGGCCTTAATAGCTCTAACTAAGACATTTGTTTTTTCTATAATGACTTTCCTCAGTTTTTGCAGTGAATTTACAAACATTTAAAACTATTATCGTAATGCCAGTTTGCGCGATTGCAACTTGCAAAATTTCTGATAGAAAAACAAAAGGAAAAAATATAATTTTCCGCGTGTTCCCCAAATTAAATGAACAACTATGTAAAGAATGGATTCCAAAATGACACAGTTAATATAAAACAGCAATACGTTTATTCTATCGCTAAGAACTTTTATAAAAATTCATTATCTAAATAGAAACAGCCTCGTAACTTCAAAAAGAAAGGTGGGTGAAAAAAATTAAAAAAAATGATAAAGTCAAAGAATATTAAAATGTAAATAAAAAGAATAAATAAAATATATAGTATATAGTTGAAATTCTCCCAATTTCATAACATATTATTAATGTAGTTATTCTAAATATTTATGATTTTTTAAAAAATTATATTCTCTTAAATTTAAATATCTATAAATTATATCATCGTAAATTTAAATATCTATAAGCAATTGTAAAATTTCTAATGTCATTATGAGCCTAAATTATAATTTTGTTTCAGTAATTAGCGTTTAAGGTTGATGTTTCCTAATGATTAAGTATGAACAAATTAATGACATATTTTTAAAATCAGGGATTCTAAATTTAACTCAACTTATTGTTATAAAAGAATATGTAGATAAAAAAGTGTCGATATATGCTTTCATTTTTCTTAATAATTAAAGTTAAAACTGAACTTTTTTAAATAAAGTATTTATAGTGTCATTTTCGCCAACTAGTAAAATATTTTTATAAGTTTAAAATGGTATTTTTTTTTAATATAATGGCCAAGAAGGTTTTTTTGAACTATGTTTATGAACGGAAATAATGTGTTAATTACGTAAAGTTTGAAAGCTAATAACCAGAAAACAGTTGAAGCCAGTTCTCTTTGTAAAGATTTTTACAAAGAAAAAGATGCAAAGTTATCATAATATCTTCGCTTGCGATCTCCGAGATCTGTAGACAAAGTGACGTCATGAGGAGGGAAATCATAGCTTCAGCTCTAAGAGCGGAGTGAACTAGCCCTTCCATTCTCTTTAGCCCTGATATAATATAGAGATATGTAAGCTGACGTCAAACTTCACTTTTCTGCCCAATGAAAATTCAGCAACGATCAATCATTTACCAGTAGTAACGATTAGAAACACGTTTCTATTGGAATTGGAATAAGAATCATCTGGTTGGAATGTTGGAATCGTAGAAGGATTCCGATTAGATTATTTTGTGGTGGCTATTCCCAACCACAAAATTACGTCAATTAAGTTATTTATTTGGCTCAGGTCAAAAAGTTTAACCTCTGATTTGGACATCTCTGTTCTCCATCTATCTTAAAAAAAATCCTACTCAAAGTCTTGCTGCTCTCATTCGATGTCATAGCAGAACGTGGCCTTTTTTCCAGTTTTGTTCTCTTTAACGCATTCTCTTCATTGAATTCGGTGTGATGAGTCTTTAAGGAATTTAAGCATCTTAAATTCAGATAACAAATCAGTACTTCAGTACCTCCAAAAACAGAACAGCTTCCACCACAACTTCTACCGGAAGTTGAAACAACTTCTACAAATATTGCCTCCTACGGTTCAGAGCACGAAATACGGTAGAGAATAAAGTCAAATTTCTTTAGATTAAGTATAAAAAATAATAACAGCAAATAAAAAATAATAAAGTAATTTGTTTAAAAATTTAAGCGGATGATGACCAAAGAAATCGTGATTTTCACGTGGGAAAACTATATCATATTATTTTAATTCATATTCTAACGAAAAATTCAGCCTTAATTCAGTCTAGCCGAAATTTTAACTACTCTGATTTGAAAGACATTGTGAGATAATTTTAGCGCAGAACAATCATCATCCATCCCATACTGTTACTTTGCTATTGGCTTCTGCTAAGCCTAGCATGTCGGTGGAAAACGTCTCGGAGAGCAAAATTATGGCAAACCTATTTGATGGATGTTTCTTAGCAACAATAGGAAGTTAGCCACCCCTCTCTATCACCAAAATTTGAGGTGATTAAAATTGTTTTAAATACTTACAGATTGAAAAATATTAGCTCATCTGCATTGTACGAGACGTAATCTAGTCGTTATCTCATAATTTACGTCTCGTACTTTACAAAAAAAAGAACATTATTCATTGAGAATTGGGTTTAAAGAGTACTTACATAAGGTCCAGTTTAATATTAAAAGAAAATATTAGTATATAGTGTGACATTTTTTAATGCAAAGTTTACAAATAAAATTTAAGCACCTGTTAATTAGATATGGAGCAAGCAAATTTTGTAAATCATTAAAATAAATAATTTATAAAAAAATTTCAGAAATTTTTTTTTAGAACAAACAAGAATATCTCGTCTGCGAGCTTTTTATTCTTGAAAAAGTTCGAAATACGCTTTTAAGACACTGGATCCAACTTAAAGTGCGTGTTCAGGAGTATGGACACATCTCGAAATGCATGTTTCAGAAAGTGGACACACCTCCAAAGCAAAATTACGAAACTCGAAATGCATATCAAAGAAATTGTACAAAGATGTTTAAGAAAATTGAACACCCCAACCCGGTATTCCAGGATTTGGTCTCATAATGATTATACTAAGTGCTGAAAAAGTAAGAAAAACTAAGAAAAAACTTACTCGTTTAAGAGTTAAATTCGAGTTGAGCATTGAAAAAGCTAATTTCAAATTGCGTCAATTTTCTTAAACACGCATCTCGAGCTGTGTCCTTTTTCTTAAACGCGCATATCGAGCTGTGACTAGAATAAAACGTTTACCGACGTGATATTAAAAATTTTATTTTAAAATTTTCAGCGTTGAAAACAACTCGATAAAAAACAGTCTAAGAACATTTCAAACTACATCTTTTCTTTTTAAATTGCACAAAGAGGGTGCCATTTGGAGATTACATGAATTTCAAGATCAGGTCAGATCACTGATTAAATAATTATCACACATAAACATGCAAGAGTTTCAAATTGAAATGTTTATTTATAAAATGATTCACTCCAATAGGTTTAGAAATACACACTAATGGGTACTTTTCTTTCTAAATGCAGCACCGCTTCGTGTTACAATCATACCAGAGCACCAAACACTGAATATAGGTGAAACTGCTGTCTTGAACTGTTCGGTGAGTGGCCACCCAGTGCATACAATTGCATGGCGGAAAGACCAGAGACACTTGGTTGCCAACTCGAGAGTCCAATTGTTAACGAGAGATGTTCTACACATAACGTCTGTGAGGAGAGAAGATAAAGGCATGTATCAGTGTTTCGCTTACAATGACGTGGACGGAGCTCAAGGAACAGCACAAATCAAAATCGGAGGTATGATAAAATTACATATATTTTTGCTTTGAATGAATCAGGCACTAATAAGATTTTATTTTTAACCCTTTCGTCATTCTTAAAAAATATTAAGTAAGGCTGTTCTTAGTCAGGATTTTTGAAGCAGATTTCCAGTTGAGTACAGGGCATTTAACTAAATAAAGTATAAAAGATTGGAAAGTTTGTTTCGCAATAGCATTTTATTTTATAACTGCCGTTGACCAATCGATCCAATTTTAAGTTTATGACTATTAATTTTCAACGTCGCTACCTTGTAATTTTGATCCCAATCCAGAGGAAGAAGGAATTCCTGGATCAAGTATTGGGAGAAATTTGCCTCCGTGGAGGACACTTTGAGGAAACTAACCCACATTTGCGTTACATGGAGAGGAGGACAACATGAACCTCCCACGGTTAGTCTGACGGCAAGGGACTCTCACCCATGATCCGTTTACCACTGAGGATATTTTACGTCAGCACTGCTGCCGGTGCAAGCCGGGTGTGGAATTCTCATCTACCAACCATCGCTGGGATTCGATCCTGGGACCCCTCAATGGAAAGCGAGTGCTCTATCAGGTGAGCCACCATGGCTCCAGTCTCACAATAATAATTACCTTAAAAACTTCATTTTCATTAACGATTTATAACCTTAAAGGGTTTTCATATGCTAATGGCAGTCTAATGCTTACCGTATTTTAAAAATTTATGTATTAGAAAAAAAATATTTCTGAATAAGAGAAGATATGTTACTTTATTTTAATTCTTGTAGTTATTGAAAACAATAATAACTTTTAGTTGACTGATTATTTGGAAGGCAACGATTTGATTTTCATAAACGAATGTTTTCGAAATGAAGATTCTAAAAAGCAGTCTATTATGTTTAAAATATATGTCTGCAAAAGGAGAAATGTTTTTTTTTTAAATTTTTTTAATAAATGATTGTTTAGTGAGGAAAAAAATGGACCAATCTGAAAATCTTTTAATCTAATGATCAGATCTTCACGTTCTAGGTCTCCATCTTAATGACTCGAGGGGGTGACCTCAAATATGCTAATTATGTAGTGCAGGTGCTATTTTAAGTTACGAAATTTGCCACAAAAACGTACTTTCGCTAAATAAACATACCTTTTTTACAACGGATTAGGATTTCTGACTCACGAAACTTAGGGGGTAGCCGCAATCTGAGAAATATAGTCCCCATAGTTTGGGTAGGAGAGCGATTCAAAGTTTACATTTAAAGTTTACGTCTGACTCGGTAGTGAGATTATTTCAGTAGCTTAACTTTATAAGATTGCGTAGTATATTCTTCGGTAGTTAGAAAGGGGCGCCAAGCATAGGGTGTAGCTATTTTTTATTTTTTCCTGCATTTCAAATAGTATTTTAAGCTTTCAATTTGAAATTATGAAACATTTAAGGGAAAAAAACATACAATGTTTTCTTAGACCAAACTATATTTGATTCACAAATTCTCAGAACAAAAAAGGAATCTAGAAAACTTTCCTAATTTTAATAAAAGCCTAAAAAATATTAAAGTTTTGGCTAGTTGATACAGATATGTAATTGAATTGAGTGATAGAACATTTGTTTTATCGTTATTCAATCTAAGAATTAGTCAGCTAATTCAAAAATGGGGTGTTCAAAGCAATTTAATCCTGAATTCTTCAACCATTCTATAAATTTTTATTAAGAGAATAACGGTGCATAAACTAAAAAAAATAATTGGGATAGAGAAAATTACTAAAATAATTATCACATTTCAAATACAAATATTTATATTTATTAACTGAAGCTTTATCAGTGATAGTTTTGCTTAAAGTTTAAAAACCGATTTGTTTGAAATTTCGGCTGTATTAAATCCACTTAAATAGCAATTAGTAGTTGGATTTAATACAGTCAAAGCAATTACTTTATTCAATCTAAGAATTAGTCAACAAATTTAAAACTGCGGTATTAATAGCAATTTATGTCTACCAAATTTTTCAACCAATCTAAAAAATTTTTGATCAATAAAATAATAGTGCGTAAACAAAATTTTAAAAAAATCGTGATTTATATAAATATTAAAATATTTGTCACAATTCCAATTCAAAAATTCATATCTATTAAACGATCAGTTATCAACGTTTTATCAGTGATAGTTTCTCCTAAAGTTAGAAAACTGACTTGCTTGAAAATTTGGCTGTATTTAATCCACTAATTAGATAGTAATTATGTATCTTTCAAATTATTTTCCTTTAATGACTAGTGTATTTTTTACAGTTCTTATTACTGCAGAGAAGCATTTGTTTGATTGCCTATTTCGCTTGAAATGTTGTATCATATTCATTGATTAAAACACCAGTTAAATTTGATTCCTAACGTCTGTGGCAGGTTAACTTGAAAAAATAAATACAATTTCAAGCACGCAAAGTTTTGTGCACATTTTTTTAAACTTAACTAATTGGGTTTACATTGGTTTGGTTTAAAAATTTCTTCTTCTGAAATTCATTGAAAGTTTGTCTAGACTATGTTTACTTTGTCTCGTAGACATTTTCATGTTTTTCATTTTCAAGTAAGAGTGAAAAGAAAAAGAAACCCTGCGAATGAACTTGAATAAAGTTAATCATTGCATTTAGAATTAAAATATAAAAAAGTTTAATGAAAGATTGAAATCGACTTCTTTTGTTTGCAAAGAAGTAAATATTTAGATATTCTTTACTAAAGGAAAGAAGATTAGAAACCTATTCTTCGAAGTTATAGCTAAATTAAAAGAATTTTTTTAAAAATTAATTTTTACCGCTGTATTATTATAAGGACAAGGATATAATTTTTTGAATCCATCAAAGGAAAGTATCGATACCAGTGGGCAGTATCGATACTTTCCTAGTATCAAATGGAATTATCGGTACCAACTATTTTAAATACTATATATGAAATCAATACTGTTAACTACCAAAAAATAATAGTAATACTATTTATTGAGGCCAAGTATAGGAAAGAAGTATAAATAATTTTTCAATGTAGAAACTACTAAAACTAATGAAATAACTAATTTGAGTAAAAATATCATTTATTATGATAATTATTTTAATAGTTCTAAACTTAATAAGAACTTGATACGTCAAAGTATTATTTTTATGACCGGTAAAATCGTTTAAATGTTCATTATTTTAATTACATCATGTTAAGAAATACAACATATTTCTTGGTATATTAAACCATTATTTTAAAGATAAATGATAATATTATATTGATCAAATCACAATTTTAGTGTGAAATAATTAAATTACAATGATGAAATTTTAATTTTAATGCGAAATAATTAAATTACAATGATGAAATTATAATTTGTGAAATGCTTAAACTACAAGGATGAAATTATTATTTGAGAAATGTTTAAACTACAATGATGAAATTGTAATTTGAGAAATGATTTAATTACAATGATGAAATTATAATTTGAGCAATGATTAAACTGCAATGATGAAATTGTAATTTGGGAAATGATTTAATTACAATGATGAAATTATAATTTGTGAAATGATTAAACTACAATGATGAAATTGTAATTTGAGAAATGATTTAATTACAAGGATGAAATTATAATTTGAGAAATGACTAAACTACAATGATGAAATTGCAATTTGAGAAATGATTTAATTGCAATGATGAAATTATAATTTGAGAAATGATTAAACTAGAATAATGAAATTGTAATTTGGGAAATGATGAAATTGCGATGAATAAATAATAATTACTTTAATAAGAATTAAATTATATTTGTATCACTACCCACGATTGACACCATGCACCTACTTAACACCCTAAACATCTTGGTACCGATTTTTTTTTCCGCCAGAATTTTTGTGGTGACGATGTGTTTGTAGTGGCGCCTAATTTTCTTGGGTGGATCGCTCATTCTTGATATTTTTGTAATGACAAGTGATTGAACTATAATGATAAAATCATAACTACTGCAATGATAAAAGTGATAATTCTTCGTAAGGTATTCTTAGTTATGTAATTTTTCTGAATTTTTTTTCAATGGCCTTTCATAAAAGAAATATTTACTCTATATACTTAGGAATGTATTCAGAGTTGTCTTTTGTAAGATGTCAAATAATTCATTCTCATCTGGAGATGACTTAGGTTCAAATCCCAGCGATGGATACTCGAATCAAATTCTTCTCCTTGCTAGCAATGACCTCAGTGCTGACGTGAAATACATATAAAAAACGAATCATGGGTTAGAATCCAAATGCCGTCAGACTAACCATTGGAGATTTTCGCTGCGCTCCTCACCCTGCAACGCAAGCATTGGTTAATTCCCAAAAAAGTCTCGATCGAAGGTTAATTTGTTTCAAAATTTTTTATTTTATATTATTTTTAAATTTTTTTTATCCTGCTATTCCTTTTATCTTCTGAATTGGATTCAAAATTACAAGATTGCGGATCCAAATCGTAGTCTTGGAGTTTCAATAACCGTAGAGTCAATACTCAAATCATATCGTAAGCACTGATACACTGACATACACAATGACCTGGTTGGTAGGGCACTAGGCCCAGGTCCAAGAGGTCATGTAATCGATCCTCGCCAGCCTAAGACTCCCGTGTAGTAAATGGTGACTGATGCATGTTAAATCTGACAGGTCATAAAGTCCTCCATGTTCTCATGACAAATCATACCTCTGGGGGTATTTATCCAGGAGTTTCTTTGTCTTCTTAAAATAAAAAACTGAACAGTTTGTCAAATATTTGACATTGTATCGTTTTAATTTAAGTTTAGCTTCAATAACATTAAACTTCTAAGTGAATATTAACAGTATATCTATATAACAGTACATCTATATAACAATACATCTATATATATATACAATTTTAATCATTTTGTAAATTTGAACTGAGTAATAAAAAACTGATGCGTTTGTAAGAAAATTGCCATTTTACCTTTT
This sequence comes from Parasteatoda tepidariorum, assembly GCF_982258835.1. NCBI lineage: Eukaryota > Metazoa > Arthropoda > Arachnida > Araneae > Theridiidae > Parasteatoda > Parasteatoda tepidariorum. Next base: position 31,844,096 of record NC_141757.1, on the reverse strand, counting down.
TTTCATTTAAGTTTAATTTTTCTTTCAAAGACATTAAACTCCTAAATGAGTGTTAACAGTATATCTATATAATAGTATATCTATACAACAGTATATCTGCATATATAATTTTATTCATTTGGATAGTTTAAATTGACTAATAAAAATCTGACCAATTTGTAAAAAAAATGACGTTAAACCTCTTTTACTTAAATTAAAATTTTTTTCAAAAACATTAAATCCGTAAATGAATGTTAACAGTATATCTATATTACTCTGTAATAGATTAACGGATTATTGATTTCCTGCTCCAAACATAAATGCGGTTTGAAAATCAATAAAAACCTGAAATATTTCTTTTTATAGTTTCGTCGCTACAAAGTTTTTTTAAGTTACAAATCTTTTAACTTTCCTAGAATATTTTAAGTTTTTAAAAAAGGTGCGCAAAATTAACGAATTCGAGGAAAAATTCCAAATTTCATTGTTCTTTATTGTAATTAAATTATTACAACAGAACTATTTTTTTTAGATTTTAAGAACAAATTAATTATTTTTAATTTTGCCTTTCTCTTTTATCTAAATAAATAAATGATCTTCAGAAAGTGCTTAAAAATAGTAATAAACAAACTCATCAAAGTGAACAAAAACAAAATACTTTTGAGAAAAACTCTTCTCTTATAATTTAATAAGCAAGCGTAATTGCCAAAGAATGCTTAGAGTGTGCATAGGTAAATCCTCTTTTTTACTAAAAAAAGGAGTGTAAAATATGAAATATTTTACTAAGTATTTTTATGTTATTCAAAATAGTTCCTTTTTGATATTTAGTCTTTTGTACAGGATTAAGCATAATGTATAATGCATAAATATATTTGTATAAATATACAAAATTTAAAAATATGTCTCTATAAGATTTTTCTTATAATTTTATAAAATAATCTTTTATACTGTTATTATAAATGCTATTTTAAAGAAAACAATGTAAAGTATTTTCTTGTTAAAAAACGTTATAATTTTTAGAACTTCTGAAGATATTTAAAACGAGAATTTTTTTTTAAAATTCTTAAATCTTGTTTATTATGAACAAAAAATAACAGAGAGCGACGCAAATATGCATGAATTTTTGAACTTATTTTTACTTTAAAATAAGTAAACTCTCTTTCTCTATCATCTTCGATTTTAAAGATTCATCGCCATTAATTTTGAGACAAGCAAAATTTTAGAAGCTTGTGTTTTTTGACTGAAACTATTTGGTATGATATTTTAAGGATGAGCTTTTCCTCTGCAAGCTTTGAAACAATTTGAAAAAAATTTAAAAAGAATTCAGAAATTTTCAAACAGAAAATTAAAAAGTTTTTGTTATCGATTATTCGAAATCTTTTTCGTTAGATTTAACTTTTCACTGTAAAAAAAAAGCTTTCACTATAAATTTTGAACTCAATGTTTGCTTCATATTTGAAATCAGCATACTAAACGTAGTAAAAATCATTAAAACTATCAAAACAGTAAAATAAAATGATCTTAATGAACTGGAAAAATATTACAACTTACAAATTTATTTTCCTCAAAAATCCAAAAATAGAGCTTATGAGAAAAAGAATTTTCGTATGATAGAAATCACAACGGCAAATACCAAATTTTATAGATGATATAAGAAATTCATGATTAAAACATCAAACGAGAACAATTCAAGCAGCACAGAGGAAACAATGAAAAAAAAATAACTTAATTATAAATAAATAAATCACACTGACTACTATTTTAATGACTTGAATGAAAGAATTAAACTAAGTGAGAGAATATTAGGATTGAATTCAATTTATCAACTCTAACTTAATCAATTCTATAAAGCCCTTTTTTCTAGATATGATGTAATGATTTTTGGTGATTGAAATTGATAATAAAATGATATTCAATTTCAAAAACAAATTTGACTTTTAAGAGATTTCTTCTGGTGGGAAAATGAGTGAAGATTTTTATAAATTTTACCAACTGTGAAGAGAATTGGCCTTAAACATGAACAAATGAACGAAAGCGCATCCCCCAAGAAAAAAAAATAACTTTCCTGTATCAGTCTCTTTTTTAAGTCCCACGCTGCCCTTAACTGTTACACACATTAACATTTATGTAAGCAAAACCCTACGCATAAGTGTTTTTTCCTTTTCTGAAGTTATCAAAAACCGCCACAAAAAATAATCTGTGGAAAATATAATATGCTGATGAATTTAATGGGAAGAATACTTCCCACGATTGTATAACTGGGTTAACTACGCTTTTAATCATATCATTAAAAACCAAGTATGAACTACACTGTAAAAAATTCCTGATCAAATCAACCATCAAACCCATTTTTACCAGAACATATTACGAAATAAAAAAAATCTGATATACCGTAATTTTTACTATAACAATTATCGTAAAATTATTGTTTTTCTCTAGTTAAATAAATATTACTTCAGAAATTAATATTTTGTGGTAAAGATAGATCTTCGAGTAAAATGAATTTCACGGAGGATGCACCCTAATTTCCTGCACTTTATACCGTAATTTCATTCGTGATTTTGTACAGTTTAGATTAGTAATTTACTTTTTACCAGAACATATTACATAACAAAAAATCTGATATATCGTAAATTTTACTATAATAACTATCAAAAAATCATTGTTTTTTGCTAGTTAAAAAAGTACTACTGCAAAAATTAATATTTTTTTGTAAAGATAGATTTTCGGGTAAAATGGATTTTACGGATGATGCACCTTAAGTTCTTGCACTTTATAACGTAATTTCATACGTGATTTTGTACAGTTTAAATCAGTAATTTACTTTTTACATAAAATGGTGTCCCATTATGCTAGAATGGATTGTCGCGTGAGCAATGTCATTTCTGTAAGGTAATTAACATCCTCTATATAATTAATAGTTGAAGCTGACTGGATTTCTGGATATATCTATTAACCTAATTTATGGGAAAGGAATTATTTTTGAGTTACTTCAAAATCTAATTTATCACGCTCAAAAATTGCAACTTTCAATTTAAGCTCTAAAATATCCTAGAAAAAATTAGACCTGCAAATTTTAATATTTTCTAACGTTACTGATGTTCTTATTTATTAAGTATGAATCTATACTTCTCTGTTCTAAGAACTATTCACAGTGAAAACTTAAAGAGTAGTTCAAAATAGTTCAATACAAACAGTTACTGTTTTATTTAAAAATGATTATTATATTGTATTGAATAATTTCTAAGGCTCATAACCGTTCTCTACTCTCTTAAGATCTAGTTTACTCTTCCAAGACTGTTAATGATACTTATAATAATAAATATTTACTACATGGTCTAGACGCATGATCTTTATAGGCCTAACAGGGCCTGTCGTATAATCATAGGCCTTACAGGGGGCCCACAATTTGGCCCTATTTCTTGCTATGTATGTATATATATTTATAAAATAGTGTGCTGAATAGCGTTAAAATGAGGAAATTCGAAGTCAATATTCTGCATTACAACACGTCTGCCCTTAATATTGACCCATAATATTCAAACTGGACAGGACATCCCCAACACATACGACAGGACGTCCCCGAATTGCAACAAAACCACTTTCACTCATAACACTAAATTTACCTATTAGTAATATGCAAAATATGGTTTCTCTTACTCTTTTGTGGCCAAGGCAACTAGAACGTTTCTTAATGTGGATTTCTAATATATCCGCAAATGCAAACAATAATTTTGTTTTCGTTGGATAGCTAGGGTCTCTTAAATCACTACAGTAGAGATATTCCGTCAGTTTATAAATGGGAAACGGTTATAATCAAGTTCAGCCTTGTTAAAAACTAACGCATTAAATAAAAATAGAACTAGATTCAATCACATTCTATGTCGGTAAACAACCAGCAGCACATAGATTTGTCCTTATATCCTAACTCACGTGACGTTGAGAGAGTTCTCATCTTTTTTCTGATCTAAAGTCTAACTTGCAATCGGAAAATATTCTAATTTGATTCAGTTTTATTTGTTACTTCAAATATACAGAATGTGTATATTTAAAACTTATGTACTTCATCTCAATATACCTTCAGTTTTACTTTCAAAAATATTTTTTTTTTTGATTTATAATTCACAAGCTTAAAACTAAATATGAAGAATGAGTTGCGAGGAAAAAAATGAAATAAATTTCAAAAAGGATTAATAAATAATCTATTCATACTTTCACAAGAAAAATATGATGTTTGGTGAAGTTCACATCATTACGAAAGGAAAGAAATTGAATATTTTTTTCTTTTAACATACCCGATTAAAATTAGATATTTGCGGTGATAAATGAAACAAGTATTTATTTTATTTTGCTCTCTGAGGCATTTAATGAAATAAAAACTTTCAATATGACAGGAAGGATTTTTTTTTTCCTTTTATTTAAATCTATCTATAAAAGTGTAAAAACATATGGTATATTTATTCTGATTTTTATTTCAATGTTACAATATATAATTTATATTTTTAGCAGAAATGAAAAATAAATTTAATGCATTAACATTTAATCTCAGATTTCATGAAATTATTTTTTATTATTACTGTTCTCTGCAACACAAAAACGTTTTAATAATGTAAACTTATTTACTGTTTTTTTTATTGTTATTCATTTCATGAGGAAGAATAGTTAAATTTTGATAAATTTTATTCGATAAATTCGCGTATTGTAATAATAAAAACTATCTTTTTCTTTCATTCAAAAAACATTAAAAATATATAAAGTACATATTTATTTAAGTGATAAAAAAGGTGCATTTTAGTAAATATTGTTGAGCAATCACAAACTAATTTTATTTTAAATTATTGTGAAAAATTATAAAGCCTTGAAACTGCATTGTGAAAATTATATTTTCGCAATTTGGAGCAATAGGGATCATATTAAGGAAAAAAACCAACTTAGTAACTTTAAACATAATGAATTTTTACATTAGTTACAGGTAGTTTAAAAAATTATATTCAATTTATACTACTTTAAGTATAACTAAATGTATGTTACCACCATTTATTTGTAAGGCTTTGCAGTTTCTTTCCAAAATAATTTATAAAAACTATTTGTTGTGTTTGTAACAGGATCGTAAGACGTATATTTTTATTTATTATGCTTATTAACTAATCATGTATCCCCTAAGACGTAAATTAAATCCGAAACAATAATGAATTTTTTATTTTCATTAAAAGTCGCTTAAAATGTATTTAGTTTTCAATGTTTGTATTTTAACTATGTGTTGTAAAATTCTGAAGTTTCTCTGCGAAGTAACTCATGAAAACTATTCATTGCATTTGTAACAGGAAATATGCAACACATAAGACGTATCTTTTAATTAATTGTTGGTGTTAACTAATAATGTATCACATAAAATAGGAGTTATTAACGTTAACAATAACGAATTGTTTAAACTAGTTATTAGTAGTAAAAAATATAATGTTCGCTTTTAATGTTCGTAATATAACAAAGTGTAATAAAATTAAACAACTTTTCTGCAAAGTAATTCATGAAAGCTATTTATTACACTTTACTTTAAGAGAAGTATATTTCAGTTAATATTAATTTAATATCTAGAAACATTGCTTTAATTATTAAATATAAATAATATTTTTTTGAGATTATTTTTATGAAATGATAACTCTAAATAAAATGTAATATAAATATTGAATTATATATAAAATGTAATTCAGTCAAAAATTAAGTAAATTCCCAAGAAATATAATATTTTTGGAAGAAATTTCTATTGAAAAAATAATCTTTAATTTGACTAATTAGAAAAGCGTAATATAAGCTTAGTAAAAGTAAAAAAGACCATACCCACTAATTTCAATATGTGAACATTGGATTAAAAAGATTTACGTGGAGGATTTAATAAAAATGTCATTTTTTCTATTAATCAATACATTACGATTTGCTCACAATTTATTACTATTTTTTTTATAATTTTTTAATACAGTATGTAATTATAAATACATAATTACAATAATATAATATAAATATGTAAATATGTAATATGTAATTACATGTAATTAAAATGTAATAATGTAATTATGAACAAAACAAAAAGATAAGTATTAGTTTAGTAACTAAGTTAGCACCATTTTTTTTTACTCTTAAAATGTTTAAAGCGTGGGAATATTTGATTTTCTCTGCCAATTCTCCGCTGTTTGTTACTAATTTTTGCGTAAATAGTTACTCTTCATCAAACTTAATTACAGATTCAAAACAAGAGGCGTCTATGAGGTTAAATTTCAATTTTAAAAATCGGGACACCCGTTCTTTCAGCTATGGCTCCCTCCCCAACAACACAAGTGTCACGAGCAGCTTTGACTGTCTTAAAACCATTTTGAAAGCAAAAAGAAGGAAGTGCCAAAAATTCTCAGTTTTCCCAAGTTATTATTACATTTTAATGATATGAAAACCAACATAAATCAACTCGATCAAAAAAAAGCATAAATTATGGTAGAACAAAACATCTTTTATGAATAATTCAAAACAACATTATGACAAAAGCATTTAAGGCCTTGCGAAATGCTTTTAAACTACAAAATCGGAGCTATTTTCATCAGACTAAAAATGTGATTAAAATAGAGAATAAAAACTAAAAGTTTTTAATTGATATTTGATAGTGAGAAAGACAGTACAATAAATGATATTGTAGGTCAGAGAAGGTGTTCTTAGCTGAAAAAAAAATCAATAACTACCCACATAAACTGTCTGTAATATGTGAAATATTCTTCATTGATAATAAATTTAATCGATATAATGTATAGAAGATCTACTTCTTGTTCAAGTAGTTGAAACTCTCTCAAGAGATGTTTAAACATGATGGCGAAAAGCTATTATAAGCAAAACATTTTTTTCTAGATTTATCACATTGCACAACTTATTTTTAATAAGTACTTGAACTCTTTTTTAATGAGAATCTTTCAAAATAATTACAAGAATATTTTTTTTTATTTTTTATAAAAGCTCCTGAAACTACAAGTTTCAAATTTATGATGCGAGGCTTAAAAACCTTAATTAAAAATAGCTGAAGTAGCTGCTAAACTAGGTTTCCTTTGTAAAGTCTCGATTTTCACATCACCGATACTTATTATTTTTTTATTTTTTCAAAGTAGTTTGGTGTTTTGAATAAAATGCCTCATTAATTTTTTGTGTAGCATTAAATTGATTTCAGGAGGAATTACACGTTTTTAATGCATATTTTAATCGTAAATTAAGAGTATTAAAAAAATGTTTAATTGTGTCATTGAATTAAAGAGTTGTGATATGAAACACTTGGTTTCAAAATACGATTTCCCTAACTTTTTTTTTACACTGATTACCTAGAAAGAAAATAGCCATATTTCGATAACGTTTACTCCTTTTTTCCCCAGTTAAAAAATGACAATATTTGTTCTTACAATTTTGTTTTTTACGAGAATCTTAAAAATAGACTTTAACACTCGGATGTCCAAGTGAAGTCATTAAGTGACCCTAACGCTAATTTTGAGTGAATATTTCATTTTCAAAAAATTGTAGCGCTTTTAATATTTTTATAGTTTCTAATATTTAATATTTTTCTAACATTTAATATTTCTCATATTCTTGATTCATTTCATGATAAAAAAAATATTGAATTAAAATGTTAAATTTTAATATGGGGTCACTAAATGTCCCCACATGGTTTAGTCTGGTCATCCAAAGTTAAATGACGATGATTATGGTGCACACGACATAAATATTTTGTATTTGTTTTCTTATGGTATATCGATGGCACATTCGTAAGGCATTGAGTTGTCAGTGTTCGACCGGGATTCTCACTTCTGATTCTACCCAGCTTGAGATTCGTTGGTTTCAATTTTTACGTGAAATAAAGACTGCTAGTGTGCAATTCTGACTATATTGTTACCATCATGGTGTTGGTGTCAAAATTGTCGAACCATAATCTTAATCAACAATTGGCTGTTTCGGGAATGTTTTAATTGTTTTACTTCGTAACGATACCTATATTAAGCAATTATAGAAGTAATAGCAATATCAGAAAGCAATAGCAGTAAAATTATAAATACTTTTTTGTCATTTTGCAGATGTACCCCCATATCTTTTGTCCGCTTTCCCGGACACAACCGTCCACGCTGGTGAGAGGGTCAGTTTGAAATGCGTGTCAGCTGGCAACTTCGTTCCAAGAGTGATATGGACACTGTATGACCACGAACTCAGCTCGTCTCAAAATCCCAGGATCAGAATCGGAGATTTTATTTCAGCTCAGGGTCACGTGACCAGTTATTTGAACATAAGTGACACACGCGTGGAAGACAGTGGTGTGTATCGTTGTGATGTCAGCAATGATGTTGGAGCTGTGTGGCACGCTGCAAAACTCAACGTATACGGCCCACCATTTGTCAGACCTTTTCCAAATGTATCAGCCGTATCAGATCAAACCCTAGTTCTCAACTGCCCGGTTGGAGGATATCCAATAAAGAGCATTGTTTGGCAAAAAGGTGAGATGCAAAAGTATTTACTCCTAGGAAAAAAAATTTGCATGGCTAAAATAATATTATACATTGTGTATTTTATTACATTCACTTTAGTTTTTCAGAGTTATCAACACATCACTAAGTAATGTAATTTTTTTGAAATGTTTATGTTGTCAAAAATTATCTAATACAAAAATATGGTATCATTATGTAGAAGAAAAATACTAATAACAATTGAAAACAAGCTGCTAAGTCATATAAAATTATTTAAAAAAAATTCATCTATGATCACCTATCACGTTCCATCGAATCGATTCTCAGATAAGCTATATCGTTTTTCTACCCTGGATTGCATTCAATACAATTTTGATGCACTGTATCGTCAGTTTGGGCAAAGATGCAGTGCCTGAGGTATCTGACTAGCGCCAAAACATTATTTTGGCAAAATTTTCGAAATTGAGTATATTTTAAATTTAGAATCCCAGTATTCTTAGCTTTCAAAAAAATATTTTACTTTTGTTTGTACTCTAATTATGTACAAAGTTATGTCAGCCTTTGTGCAAGATGGTAATAGAGGATAGACTAATAATTTTAAGTCTATAAAGGCATTAATCTCAAAATTTTATTTTTTTCACATTTTGCACCACTTTGAACATGATATCTCATTTTGTTTTTAAAATAATTGTATAAAATTTTTCATGAGTGTTTATGATTATAGCACTACAGACGGAGAGGAAAAAGTAGAATTTCATTTTTTATGCTTGTTTTTTCACAAAGACAAGTACGGATACTTTAAAAAATTGCTTTTTTAACTACATTGATTCCTACTTCAGTAGTATATGCACTTGTTTTTAAGATAACAGTTCAAAACATAATTGATGCCCTTTTAAATAAAATCCTTAAAGTTTTTATTTTTTGTTTTAGGTGATAGAAATTCTTTTACAGTGTTTCAGTCTTTTTACACATCCAAAAAATGTCTTATTTTTACCTATAAACATGAAAAGAAAAATAATAATAATTATATTTTTTGGCTAGTTTTATAAGTTCTTACACGTAATAAAACAAATAAACTAGTTTTTTTTTAAATCTTATATTGTTATTTAAGAATAAAAAACTGCTGAAACCAGTCGGATACATTAAAACAAATACTGGTTTAAAGTTAACAGTGTCATTGCTATCTGAATACCTGCTCTTCTTTCGGGGTAAAATAAAGTATATAAAAGTATTGTTCAACACAATGTAATCATACACAAAACTGGACGGCATATACTGACACAATTAATAAGGCTAAAATAATTCTTAGCTATTTGTTACCTTTTCCGGCAATGTTACATTATTAAATTAATCAGAATACACTTTTAGAAATTTACTGATTTAAACTAAAGATTAACTATAATAATTATTATTAATCTTAATTTTATTCCCGCGACCAACCCGTGGTAATAAAAATTTACTATTAGATTCAGCAAAACATTTTGACCTAAATAAAGATAAACTATATTCAATATTAGTCGCCTTAATGCTGTTTCGTTTCCACAATCAAGCAATTTAAGCCAAAAGTTTTGCTTCTTAGTACAACTTAATTATTTTTTTATTACGATTTCTGCTGTCTTCAATTTATTTCTTAGCATAAATAAAAATCTACTGACAGTGTCGCAGTTTTCCATGGTTGTGCGAGCATTTTTATTGGACTGAAAATCACGTAGTAGGATCCAACTTTTCCTCAGTTATTTCCATATTGTTTCGGCACAAAAAATTCCAGTATAAAAAATAATAAAGTCAAAGAGGGATTGTTTTTCAATAAATATTTCTGTAGCCCTAATTTCAAGTTATTTTCCTGTACTTCTATTATTACGTTTTCAACTCAAGAGTTTAAAACTAAGAGAAATGTTTTTTTGCTAATTAATATTATAATGTAATCCTGCGCTGCATTTTAAGATAAAGTTATTTAGAAAGGTGGTCCAATCTTATTAACCACATTATAATTATTGTTGGGCAAAAAACATTAATACACTGTTATACATTACAGTTGATGATATCTGTTTAATGATTTAGAACTTATCGATCAACTTCATGCACAGTGAAGTGCAAGTAAAAATAGTATTTAATGCATATAGGCTATTTTGGTAAGCAAAATTATTAAATTACGGTAGTGAACTCATCAAATTTGTTTAAACAATATAATGTTATAACAATATAAATTTTATTTTAAAGAATAATTGTTTACAAGAACTACTTCTGTTCACCCAATAGATCTAAATAATATTTGCTAATATAATACTAATAGATAATAATATTTGCTCTTGGGAAGTGGAGGTAAGAGCGTGAGCAAACAGAATTCCTTTTATTACATATATGTTAATTGAATAATGTTAACTTTAGTAAAAAAACTGTTTTCGACCAAGAAACAACAACTATTGCAAAGCAATCATCGGGAGTGGTGAGTAGCAGCCAACATGTTACCCCCTTACCAACATGTTACCCTTTGGCCTTACCCCCTAGTAGTTTTGTATAAATTCATCTCAAATGCGTAGCGATAAACAAAACAAAATACATGGTTTAAGGTAACTTTAGAAATAGTAATTAAATAACGTTGTAATCACGTGCCATCCACGTTTATCGTTAAACTTATGTGAGATAATGAATAGAAAACAATTTATTATTAAAGAATGCTGAATAAACTTCATTTTTCATTAGGCCGATCTTTTATCTAGCAAACATCACGTTACTGTTTAAACATAAGTGATAAAACCTTTGCGAATTCAATTTGTGACAATGCCGAATGCTAAAATACTGCGAAAAATTCATTTTTCCTCCTGAATGAATGAAATACTTTTTTAAAATTATTTTTAGTATCAGGAGCTGAAATTGTAACTCCAGTCTGAATTCAAATTGCTTTCTAGGTGGTTTTGTTTGAAGTGTTCATTAAATTATATACAGCGACACAATTTCAAATTCTAACACGATATCGATATTGATGAAAATTCAATTATAACCTCATAAATTTTTATCTAATTGAAATGCGCTTGTGGTAGCTTTCATTAGTAATTTTTAAACAGAAATGTATAATGAATGTTTTAAATTGTAACAACAGTCTAAATTTCAGCAGAGTTAAAAGAGAGTTTCCAGATAGTCTCCAATTATTTGTCACCTCAGCAATTTTCCTCCCAGGTAATTGATCTCATGCAAAATTATTAGGTCATGATGTTAAATTTGAAGAAAAAAAACGACACATTCGATGTGAAATACCACTTTTCAGCGTTGGAAATAAAATCGAAACAAGTTAAAGATATTCTTTTGTGAATGGTCAGTGCTTTATATGAAATGCTTTTATGCATGAAAAAGAAACTCTCGAAATTAATTAGGCATAATTTAAGGCAAATTGTTTTGCCTCTATGTTTGTTTTAATCACAAAACATTACATTGATTACGGAAAATTATAATACAATCAGGTTCGGAATTTTGCTGGCATTGTTCTTAGAATTTGATTTCTTTTTGTGGACTTCTCTGCCATTTAAAACATTCATTATACATTTTACCTTAAAAATTACTAATGAGCGCTACTACAATCACATTTCAATTGGATAAAAATGTATGAGGTAATATTTAATTAAATTTTAATCAATATCGATAGAGTGTTGGAAAATTAAATTGTGTGAGTGCATGTAGTTTAATGAACACTTCAAACAAAACTACCTAGACAGCAATTTTTATTGTAAAGTACCATTTTCTATCAGTGTAACCAAATATAATCGCAAAGTTTTGTTTTCACGCATGATAAAAAGAACACTACACGGAAAGTAATTTGCGAAATAATCACTTTTCTAATCACTCTCGAAAGAAATATTGAAATAAAAAGAAATAGTTTAAAAAAGAAAATTGATATTTTCAATCTAATTTATGCTGATTTTAATGGCGCAAATTGAAACTTAAATTTCCTTTACGTCATTATGCAGGAAAACAGGATGACCTTTTCAGCGTTTGGGAGATAATAAATTAACTTAATTTTCTCCCATCCCTCCCTCCATGGGTCCCACACGTAGAGACCCAACTTTAAGCTGATTAGAGGAAGTTCTAATTAAAGGCAAAAGGGGTCCCGACAGGACGCTTAGAGCTCAAGTTCAGCTCGCTTTTCAAGATGCAGAGTTAGCGCGTTTCGAATAGGGAAGGGATTTTGGCGCAGGAAGGCGATTAGAGAGAGAGAAACGGGCATTTGGGGAAGGCTTATTTGGCGACTTCAATGAATGTACGTCGATCAGAGAGACTTGAGAAAGGATTAGAAAACGTATTCTAAGTTTCACTCAGTTTCTAATGAAGGAAGTTTTAGGATTCCTTTAATGAGTTGCAGTGCTACTTATTACTTGCGAAAGGCAACTAACTGATGGATTCACAAATATAGGCTAGTTTCTACTATGTTAGCAACACTTAAATCTGTTTCTCGTAGGCTCTATCATCCTACAATGCCAGGAAAAAAAATGTAAAAAAGCAAAAAAAGGAAGGAAAAAAAAACAGAAATTTTCTGTAAAAATACAGAAATCGTCTGTAAGATTTCATCTCATTCTGCCGAAAGCTCATTTTTTGCCCATGATTCAACCATGACCAAACACCTAGTCTCGTTTTCCTGGCTTCAATCTTTGAGCGTTTATGGTAGGAATGCAACGTAATTTTAATCCTTGTCAGAAGACAAGGACAGTGCCTGAGCTGGTACTACTTTCTCGAAACTAACACAGCGCAACAAGCGTCAGGAAATCTAGTCACGACAAATTTAACTTGTTTTTGCTTCTTATACACGGTGGTTGTTTTGTTGATTATCGGGATCAAACTCTCGACATACAGTTCTCCACCACAAGTGTGAACTATGCCTTATTATACGGAGATATCCGAGGGCTTTTAAACAATGGAACAGATTTTACTTGATAGGTTCAAATTTTTTTTGTTACGATTACAAAAAACTTTCATATCAACAGCAAACCAGACATTTTTACATTGTTCTCACATAAAGCAAAAAAACGAAGTTACATTGACGAGATGCAAAAGATTTAAAAAGAAAGAAGTAAAGAATATTGCGTGTGTAATAATTGTTTTTAAAAGTTCTATTCATCAGATTTGCTTTATGCAAATAAACCGTATTGATGAGTTTGTGGCGTAACTACCACTACAAATATTAAAATACCGAATCAATAATATATAAGACATGTTAACTTGAATCCATCACGAGGTACCTTTTGATAGATGAAAGTTGACATAGTCTAAGATTAATTCCCCCACATTGGTGACCTGCGGACGTGATAAGAAATTGTCAATATTGATGGATGAATCCACAATAAACAGTTGATTTGCTTTAAAAAAAATATATTGCTCAAAAAAAAAAAATGAAGAAGAAATCCGGTGAAGTAAATAAAAAGTCTCCCGGTTAATAAAAAAAAATAATAATGAGCGAAATGCTAGAAAAAAAAAATAATAATAGCGAAAAGCTATAAAAAAATGATGGGAAAAAATAGCGAAAAGCTATATAAAAATAAATAAAAAAAAAAAAAAAAAAATAACGAGCGAAATGCTTGGAAAAAAAAAATATATAATGAGCAAAAATTGAAGTTAATAAATAAACAGCATTAATCAACTAGTGGTATCTGTTCATCGAATTCTATCACAGATAAAATTCTGGAAGGGGAGTAATGTGGCGTAACTACCACTACAAATATTAAAATACCGAATCAATAGTATATAAGACATGTTAACTTGAATCCATCACGAGGTACCTTTTGATAGATGAAGGTTGACATAGTCGAAAATTAAATCTCCCACAAGTTCAACTATATAAAGCTTCCTAAGTCATCTGGCTTGGGTTGCAAGTTTTCCTATTGTGGTTAGAATACCATGCTATGAACACAAAGACACCTAGTTCGATCCCAACATGTGTCAAACGAACACTTTTCCCGCAACCACGTAGAATCAATGCGCGACTGTCTCGGTTTTCGACAGATGACAGCACTACACTGCATAGCCTCAGTCCACGATTCGCTCTGAAATGACAAATGCAGTCTTCTGTGTCCAGGTCAATGTCAAACTTTTTTGACGTCTACTGTAGTGACTTTAACCTTAACCTGCTCTATGGAGCACAGCTCTTATGCACAAATATTTTGTAATGTAATGATTATGCAATATGTTTTTTTTTCTGTAGTAAAAAGGAACTCTCAGAGAACTTTGCTATAGATACTAAAAAATGTTTTATTTTTCGCTCGCGAATATCAGCTTTTGACTCATAATGTTCATTTTTTTACTTCATTTTATGTAAGGATTCTATAAATTATATTTTAAGAGTACTCATTACGGAGTAGGCAAAAACTATTTTCTTACAGCGAGAGAATTCATTAAAAAATATCTTTTAACTTTAAGCATTATGCATTAAGGAAAAAATACTTTTTGAGCTTAAAAAAAACATTGAATTAAAGTAAATTTAACTTTTGTCTAATATTAATTAAAATATATACTATAACGAAATCTAGTTTCATTTTTTTACTTACTTTATGAACGAGCTTTCATTAAGTTTTTTTCTTATTTTTACGTTAATTGAAAGGAAAAAAAATAAATATTCCGTTTTATGTCAGAATTATTTCTGTTTCCGTTCATATCTATATACCACATGATAATATATTGATAGTTAAAATTTTAAATGTAATTTGTCATAACAAAACTGTTTTTGATTACTTAACTGAAGGAGAATTTCTCATTAAAAACTAATTATCTGTTGAAAATTTTCGATGAAGTGTTTTAAAATTAACGTCATAAAAATTTTGCTCTTTTTTCCGTGAGAGCGTGTTTTTAAAATATGAAAAGAAATAAATTTGTTAGGTAGTGCTGCATTTTAAAAGCGTGTATTCAAGCGGTATTATAAATTTTATATATTAATTATTAAAAATCTCATTTATTTAATTGATATAGTTAAAATTTGTAGAGATATTTTTAAAAAAAATATGTCTTCGATTAATGTCTTAAAAGAACTTTAATGACGTTTTTTTTAACAGAATAGAATTAACTCTCTTTGAAAATACTAAATCTTTAGAAATGGTATTGTATAGTCTATCATAAATTTTTAACTTATAATTCACTTGAAATAATTAAACGTCACAATTTATTTCATACTAGGAAACTGAAGCCCTGTTCGCTAACGCTCACCAGCCCCGCTGATTGCTTCACAATAATTGTTGTTTCTAGGCACAAAATAGTTGAAATTATTCAGCTAAACATATGTACTAAAAATAGTACATACTACATATTTACTAAAAATAGCACTTGTGCCACCACATCCCACATTTAAATACTTCCCTTACGATACTATTAAGATCTATTAGTGAACATAAATCATTTTTTGAAATCAAACTATATACAGAATATTTGTGGCGTAACTACCACTATAGATACAAAATACCAAATCAATAGTATATAAGACATGTTAACTTAATTCCATCACGAGGTACCTTTTGATCGATGAGGGTTGACATGGTCGATAATTAAATCCTCTCATTGGTGGTGACCTGAGGACGTGATAAGAACATGCCAATATCGATGGATGATCCACATTAAATTATTGATTTACTTAAAAATGTACTGCTAAAGAAAAGAAGATTCGGTGAAGTAAATACAGTCTCTCGGTCAAAAAAGAAAACAATAATGAAGGAAGAAAATATATAATGAGCGAATTGCTATAAAGAAAAAAAATAATAATGAGAGAAATGCTATAAACAAGAAAAAGAAGAACCAATATATATATATATATATATATATATATATATATATATATATATATATATATATATATATATATATATATATATATATATATATATATATATATATATATATATATATATATATATATATATATATATATAAAATGAGCAAATTTCATATAAATAAATAAACAGCATGAATCAACTAGTGGTAACCGTTCATCAAATTCTATGACAGATAAAATTCTGGAAGGGGAGTAATGTGGCGTAACTACCACTATAAATATAAAATACCAAATCAATAGTATATAAGACATGTTAACTTAATTCCATCACGAGGTACCTTTTGATCGATGAGGGTTGACATGGTCGATAATTAAATCCTCTCATTGGTGGTGACCTGAGGACGTGATAAGAACATGCCAATATCGATGGATGATCCACATTAAATTATTGATTTACTTAAAAATATACTGCTAAAGAAAAGAAGATTCGGTGAAGTAAATACAGTCTCTCGGTCAAAAAAGAAAACAATAATGAAGGAAGAAAATATATAATGAGCGAATTGCTATAAAGAAAAAAAATAATAATGAGAGAAATGCTATAAACAAGAAAAAGAAGAACCAATATATATATATATATATATATATATATATATATATATATATATATATATATATATATATATATATATATATATATATATATATATATATATATATATATATATATATATATATATATATAAAATGAGCAAATTTCATATAAATAAATAAACAGCATGAATCAACTAGTGGTAACCGTTCATCAAATTCTATGACAGATAAAATTCTGGAAGGGGAGTAATGTGGCGTAACTACCACTATAAATATAAAATACCAAATCAATAGTATATAAGACATGTTAACTTAATTCCATCACGAGGTACCTTTTGATCGATGAGGGTTGACATGGTCGATAATTAAATCCTCTCATTGGTGGTGACCTGAGGACGTGATAAGAACATGCCAATATCGATGGATGATCCACATTAAATTATTGATTTACTTAAAAATATACTGCTAAAGAAAAGAAGATTCGGTGAAGTAAATACAGTCTCTCGGTCAAAAAAGAAAACAATAATGAAGGAAGAAAATATATAATGAGCGAATTGCTATAAAGAAAAAAAATAATAATGAGAGAAATGCTATAAACAAGAAAAAGAAGAACCAATATATATATATATATATATATATATATATATATATATATATATATATATATATATATATATATATATATATATATATATATATATATATATATATATATATATATATATATATATATATATATATATATATATATATATATATATATATATATATATATATATATATATATATATATATATATATATATATATATATAAAATGAGCAAATTTCATATAAATAAATAAACAGCATGAATCAACTAGTGGTAACCGTTCATCAAATTCTATGACAGATAAAATTCTGGAAGGGGAGTAATGTGGCGTAACTACCACTATAAATATAAAATACCAAATCAATAGTATATAAGACATGTTAACTTAATTCCATCACGAGGTACCTTTTGATCGATGAGGGTTGACATGGTCGATAATTAAATCCTCTCATTGGTGGTGACCTGAGGACGTGATAAGAACATGCCAATATCGATGGATGATCCACATTAAATTATTGATTTACTTAAAAATATACTGCTAAAGAAAAGAAGATTCGGTGAAGTAAATACAGTCTCTCGGTCAAAAAAGAAAACAATAATGAAGGAAGAAAATATATAATGAGCGAATTGCTATAAAGAAAAAAAATAATAATGAGAGAAATGCTATAAACAAGAAAAAGAAGAACCAATATATATATATATATATATATATATATATATATATATATATATATATATATATATATATATATATATATATATATATATATATATATATATAAAATGAGCAAATTTCATATAAATAAATAAACAGCATGAATCAACTAGTGGTAACCGTTCATCAAATTCTATGACAGATAAAATTCTGGAAGGGGAGTAATGTGGCGTAACTACCACTATAAATATAAAATACCAAATCAATAGTATATAAGACATGTTAACTTAATTCCATCACGAGGTACCTTTTGATCGATGAGGGTTGACATGGTCGATAATTAAATCCTCTCATTGGTGGTGACCTGAGGACGTGATAAGAACATGCCAATATCGATGGATGATCCACATTAAATTATTGATTTACTTAAAAATGTACTGCTAAAGAAAAGAAGATTCGGTGAAGTAAATACAGTCTCTCGGTCAAAAAAGAAAACAATAATGAAGGAAGAAAATATATAATGAGCGAATTGCTATAAAGAAAAAAAATAATAATGAGAGAAATGCTATAAACAAGAAAAAGAAGAACCAATATATATATATATATATATATATATATATATATATATATATATATATATAAAATGAGCAAATTTCATATAAATAAATAAACAGCATGAATCAACTAGTGGTAACCGTTCATCAAATTCTATGACAGATAAAATTCTGGAAGGGGAGTAATGTGGCGTAACTACCACTATAAATATAAAATACCAAATCAATAGTATATAAGACATGTTAACTTAATTCCATCACGAGGTACCTTTTGATCGATGAGGGTTGACATGGTCGATAATTAAATCCTCTCATTGGTGGTGACCTGAGGACGTGATAAGAACATGCCAATATCGATGGATGATCCACATTAAATTATTGATTTACTTAAAAATATACTGCTAAAGAAAAGAAGATTCGGTGAAGTAAATACAGTCTCTCGGTCAAAAAAGAAAACAATAATGAAGGAAGAAAATATATAATGAGCGAATTGCTATAAAGAAAAAAAATAATAATGAGAGAAATGCTATAAACACAAAAAAAGAAGAACCAATATATATATATATATAAAATGAGCAAATTTCATATAAATAAATAAACAGCATGAATCAACTAGTGGTAACCGTTCATCAAATTCTATGACAGATAAAATTCTGGAAGGGGAGTAATGTGGCGTAACTACCACTATAAATATAAAATACCAAATCACTAGTATATAAGACGCGTTAACTCAATTATATTTTGAGGTACCTTTTGATAGATGAAGGTTGACATAGTCGATTTATAATTTTCCTCGCATTTATAATTAAAAGTATATTATTGTGGCAAACTTGATGAGTACACAACTGTAATTTGACATTTTTGCTTCTCAAGCAGACGGATTTATTTTAAATACTATGTTGGCACTCATCACTTTGTGCATGGAGTTAAAAGTTAAGTTCTAAATCATTAAACGAATCCCTTTAACCGTAATTCATATCAGTATATTAAAGTAATTTGCTCCAAAAAAATAATATACAATTGTAAAACGGTTAATAAGATCGGACACTGATTGATTTAAATAACTTTATTGTAAAGTGTAACATAAAATTACGTTTTTCTAATAATAACATTAATAATAAAAACAATCCTGTCAAACTCTTAATTTAGAAAACAAGCAAAATCAAAAATGCAATAATAACAGTAATGGTAAGTAATTTTAAAGTAGTGATACAAAAATATTTATAAGAAAATATTTAGCAGTTCACTCTAAACTTGTGCTATCTACCCAGCCCCAACCTGAATTAAGCTTTACCTATTGAAACACAGAGCTATAAGCGATAAGCAGAGAGCTCGCCGCACTTAACTATACTCAGTACTCAATGTTTATAAGAAAACATTACATTCATGGCTTATATTAATTTTATGCTGATGACAACCAAAACAATATAAACATCAGTGTGAAAAAACTGGATCCTAAAACATGATTTTTCCAGTCAATAATAATGCGCCGTCAACAAGGGAAAACAGTGACACCATCATTAGTTTTTTATATATAGTTAAAATCATACAACTTGATATGTTATGACCAATATAGAATGGAGTAAGAAAATTTGACTTATAAAGTTTTGCATTTTCGGTAATTCTTGTCATTATAATATTTTGTAGATAAAAGATGTTATAAGGGAACTAAACTACATAACACGCTTTCCTCTTATTGTTGAACTCAATTCAAACCAACAATTTCTTTTTGTTTAAAAACATATTTCATTTAAAAAAACTGATTTGAGTGAAGAATTGTGTCCTGTCAAGAAAGATACAGAAAGAAACCTGACACTTTAATAAACGTGGATATTCATAAATCCGAAAACTAATGGAAATGACTGGAAAGAACAAAGCTCCAATTTTCCACTTGGAAAAAAACGACTAAAAATAACGAAGAGGCTTACAGAAGACCACACCAGGATCTGGAGGATCATTCATTTCTCAGCAATTGTTAAGTGTAGAATATCATGCTTATCGCTAAAAAATGATCATCCTAGTTCTGAGCAAAGCAAAAGTTCCTTCTCACCTTCCTACTCTGGAAGCTATTTACCCTGACGGTTTTTTGTTACAACCCCAACAATGCTAGTCTTTCTCCTACAAGACGAAATCACAAAATGGCTGGATGATAATGGAATAAATATTTTGAAGTGGATTGGAAAGTAATTGTTTACACATGAATTTAAGATGAATGAATACTCTATTTAAGGTGCTGATTTGGCATGTTATATTTTAGGATCTTGTGTTATAGTGAATAATGAGCTTGATTTTTTAAAAAAAATCAAAATGTCAGTATTGTTTTTTCTAAAATTACTGTTAAAACTCTTAGCTACTGCTTTCATTTCTTTGTCTCTCTTCGAGCTCTCATCTCAACTAAACACTATAAATATGGTAATTTTTTCTTTAATTTCGTGGTTTTAAAACTGCCTTAAGCGAATTCACAAAGTTTATGAGACTTTCAGAAATCTGAATAAAACTACATTTTAAAGAATGTAAAAAAGTATTCTCGTACATTTTTCTATAGGATTTTGCGCATCAATGATTTTCAAACCGTTATAAATAATCGTAATTATTATACTAATTATATATTTTCGTAAACCTTGTGGCATGAATAGAAAAAAATATTTACGTGAATTAAGACCAAAATTGAAATTTTCTGGTGAATAACAAAAGTTGTAAAAAACTGAATATTTGCTTTTCTATGAATATATGATTGGAATATACAAATATCGATTCTAGTTTAACTGATAAAAGGTACTAAAAATAACTTAGTTTTATTTCATTTTTTAAGACATAGTTTCCTACGACAATTATTAATCTGTTAATTAAGTCTGTTTCCTTGATAAAATTTTCTAAAACAATATCTTATTGTTAATTTAATTTTACTAAATTCATTACCATCACACTTCGGTGAAAACTAGCAACCTTTTGATGTTCCTGTAGAGTCAGAATCAAGGGGAATTTTACCGCATCATGGTAGAATTGACCATACTTTCTTTTTCTCAATATAATATTTAAATGTCCTTCAGAACAATAAAGATTCTGAAAATATTTATTAAAATCGGTGATTGCTTAAATTTTTTTTATGAATTTAATACTTTAATAGTATCAATAGCTTTGTGTGAGGATTCTGATGATATGTGTTGAGACAGTAATTTCTTAAACATTCTGTATATAGTGCAATATGAACATTTACATTCTTGCTAAATTTTTGTTTTTTATTTGTAGGAGGAATAATTTTGCCTCTAGATCACAGGCACAAGATAAATTCTGCTGGTGTTCTAGAAATACAGGACGTCCAAAAAGCAGCGGATGAGGGTGAATACACTTGCATAGCTAAAAGTCCAGATGATCTGACTGCATCTGGTTCAACATTTGTTTCTGTTTTAGGTAACTAAAATTGTGGCATTTCCTGAATATATATATATATATATATAATTTTAAAATATTCTTATATCTTCTTTTGTCTGTGAGCTCATGCAGTTATTTACAAATACTATAATACCTACATAATTAAGTACAAGATTTTTTAAATGTTTTATAAAGAAATGTTGTAATTATACAAAATATTGTCATTATATTTTTTTGAAATTTTTTTTCTATGATTGTATGATTAAAATATTACACTAAAAACTATTGTATTGAAATACAAATCAAGCAATCTGTGGAAAATTCCATCAGCTGTTCTTCTCAGACCATGCTGTTCATAAGACATCTATTGCAATTGAATCTCTAGTACTGTTATTTTTCCTCTCGGAGACAGGAGAACATTCACGTAAAATTCTGAATCTGAAATACAAATATAGTCATCTGTGGAAAATTCTATCAGCTGTTCTTCTCAGACCATGCTGTTCATAAGACATCTATTGCAATTGAATCTCTAGTACTGTCATTTTTCCTCTCGGAGACAGGAAAACATTCACGTAAAACTCTGAATCTGAAATACAAATATAGCCATCTGTGGAAAATTCTATCAGCTGTTCTTCTCAGACCATGCTGTTCATAAGACATCTATTGCAAATGAATCTCTAGTACAGCTATTTTTCCTCTCAGAGACAGGAAAACATTCACTTAAAATTTGCTTTGAAGTTAGCAAATACAATATAATAAGCATCGTGTTTCATTCAGAAATCTTTTCCTCTTTACGAAGTGCTTCAAATCATATCTCTCTTCGAAATGGGACGATGATGCCACAATTTTAAATTTTTAATAATAGTTCCGATTTTGTGTTCTACTAGAAAAATTGTAGCATGCATAAGACTAAGATTCACCATATTTAAAAGACAGAAAATGTCTGACAGATATGCTTGTTTAAGTAGCCTCGAAAGTAAATTAAGACGATCACTGAGAGGAAATTCTCTCTCAGTAAGAAACACCCTTATTTCTTCTCCGAGTTCTCAACAGCGAGACAGAAATATATTTCTAAAAAAACCATCGAATTATCCAGTGGAGTAACTCCGTGGTTCTAGTGTTAAATACCATCGAAAACAAATTCAGGCGATCACTGAGAGGAAATTTTTACTCAGTAAGAAACACCCCTATTTCTTCTCTTAGTTTCCAGAAGCGAGACAGAAATATATTGCTAAAACACCATCGAATTTCCCTGTGGAGTAAAATTTGGTAGTGATCACTATCCATATTTTACGAAGTTGCTCAAAAGCTCAGAATTCAGTAGTTTACTTTTAATGAAGTTCGTTATTGCAACCGAGTCACTTAGGATCCGTTTTAGAATTTCTGATATTTTACTAGAAACCAGGGATTCTCGATATAAGAAGCAATGATTCCTTGTAGCTGAGGGCTAAATCGCTTCAATTCGAGCTGGTAATCTTGAAATGTCTCCATTCATTGATTAAGCTCCATATGTGCTTATGCCGATACATTTCATCCTGTCTACATTATGAAGAGTCATGAACTCGTTTAAGATGTTAAATATTTCATCAGCAGCTATGTATACATACTACTTATCGGAAATTGCATTTCCGATAAGTAGTATGTCCTTCACTATATCTTATGTCACTATATCCAATGTTGCACTGAAATACAGAAATACTGATTTATACGTAATAACTGAGTTTTCATCAAGCTGCAGCAATAATAAGGCGATGAACTAACGCTCTCGAATCATTTTTCTCTTATATCACCTGACTCAGCATAAATCAGCTTCATGTTTAGAATTAATGCGTCTCTGCTGTTTTGTCTGCTTCATGGCATCGTTTGTCAAGATCTCATAACATAGTACGCATTGTAGTAGTAGTAGTTAATCTGATGAACTTGCAAATGTGAAGCCAAAAGACTTAAAAAAATTCTCGGAATGAAGCCGAAGATATTTCATGCTACTTGAAAAGATTCCACCTTGCTTTGACAAATAAATATCTTCAGCATCGATGTCGCAGTTTTGCGTTTCAAATTAAGGCAGTGATTGCTATACAAAATCAAGAAATTTGAAAAGTAATAATCAAAACTGACAAATAAACTAAGATTAGAGAAGAGGGGAAAAAACTTATAGCCGTCTAAATACATCTGCAATAAATCAAACTAAACACAAATGACTGACTTCAAAAGATGAGAAAGAAAGTATAAATAACTTTTTATCTACTGATTGTATTTCTTATGAGCTGATCTTCAAATTTAATTTTTTCAAATTTTTCTTGTGTTGGATTTATAATCTTTAAAAAAAAAGGTCCGATATTTAATCGTATGTTTTTTTTATATATTATGGTTCTCGTTATATTTATAGAACATATATGATAAAATAATATGATATGATAAAGAAAAAATTGCTTTTTTAAGGATATTTCTGTGGTTGAAATAATTTTTAATATATGTTCAGATGTTTTATTATTTAATTTCGTAAGTATAAAACATAAGTTATAATTTTTTGCATCTCCTTAAATAATAACTTTTCTTATGGATTGAAATTTGTTTTATAACTTCGAATTTTCCGCTAATTTCAGTTTTTTTAGCATCGAATAAACAAATTGGGTAAAAAAAGTTTTTAAATAATAGTTTCTAGAAATGTAACAAAAAGAAATAAATATTATACGAGTCCAAACTTTTGATTGTACTATTGACAAAACTTTTGAATGAGTTACATATTCCTAATAGACAGTTAAACTCCGCATTTCTGGTTAAAAAATCCAAATCTTGCGAAAAAAAGGTATGTTTATTGGAAAAAACTATGTTTTGTACTTGGTTTTTCAAGGACTTTACGCTTATCATTAATACTTTCTTTTCGGTTAGTCTAACGTAAGTAAACTCAAAAGTTGTTATTTATTTTGAAACAAAACAAACAAGACGCCTCTTTTCCCGAAATAAGTAAAAATAAATAAATAAACAAATAAAAATAGAATAGGAAAATTATTATGTAAAAAAATAGAATTGACTTACTCCAGAATAAAAGAAGAATATCCTAATTTTAATGTATTGTAAATGTGTTTGTTCAACCATTAAAATTGCGTTTTAACACATAAAACATCAAACCGCAGTTGACTAATCTTTAAAACCTGGTTCCCATTAGATCACCGATGTCAAACATCATTGGCTGCAATCAGTTAACGGGTGACAAATCACTTCTATCATTTTGCAAAGGGACCGAGGTTGTCCGGTGTCGGTTCTCGTTAAATTTTTCTACCGTAAAGTGCTCGACTTCGCGCTCAAATCGTCTGGTTACCCAAACGGGGGAGCCATACCCTCTTCAGAGGATCGAAATTGAGATGGAATGTCTTCGGATCACCCCCTTTTTTAGACTGTCATCAATAGCCCTTTGAGCAGCTCTAGTGCATCGTTAATAAGGTACTAGTAAAAAATGTTTTTAGGGTGAAACATCTTTGATAATTATTTCGTACTATCTTATGATGGTGTCACAGTTTTCCATTATTCTCAATACAATTTCTTATTTGCTGAAAAATAACATGTCAGAATACAGTTTTCCCCTATTAATTTTTATATTGCTTTGGTTGTCATCAGCATAAAATTGATATTAGTCATACAGTTATTGTTTTCCGATAAATATTTTTGTTTCCCTAATTTAAAGGTTAGAATTACCTGTACTGTAATTATTACGTTTTTGATTTTGTTTGATTGGGATTGTTTTTTATTATTATCTATATATATATTTCTCTTACACGGCGACAAAAAAGCCACATTACAACTCTCCGAATGGCAGCGCTAGAAAATCGACCAATGATTGCCGCTAAAAATGTCAATTGCCAAATCTAGCTGAGGTGGCTCAACATATAGCACTTTTAGAAACGGAAACTGAATTTCTTCCGAAATTCACCCTATCAGCTGCGGCAATCTCATACTATTAAGATAGGCAGAAGTGAGTAGTCTTTGTCGATAGATCTCTATTTTAGTATTTTGTCGAAAGCGCTCTTTTTCACGAATTTATATATTACAAATTTATTTGACAATTTTTGATAAATTTATTTTAATGACTTGGTATTTACTAAAAAGATTGATTTGAATGATTGTTTTGAATTCTTAGAATTGTGTGCATTTGCAATGTACCTAAGTTAGTACCGAGCGAAGCGAGCTTTGTTTGTGAAGCAAACCATATAAGATTGCGTAGCAATTTTCGGGGGTTGGCGAGCGTTAGCGAGCAAGGGGCGCAGCCCACTAGTTATTATTATTATTGGGCACTACAGCCTATGACAGGCCAAGGCCGTCCCAATAAGTTTTTGCCATCTTGATCTATTCTGTGCCGTGGCCTTCCAGTTAGTTATTTCTATTATCTTTAGGTCCCTCTCAACTGCGTCCAGCCACGGAGTCGGTGGGCGGTCCGTTTTTCTTGTACCTTCTGGTTTAAAAAAGGTTACTTTTTTTGCAGGGTTTTGGTCTTCAGATCTATAAAGGTGTCCCAGCCACCGAATGCGATTGGCCTTAAATTATTATTAGAATAATTTAATTCTACGTTAAATTTTTCGATAAAGTTATTTAAATCGGGTGTCTGATCTTATTAACAGTTTTACAACTATTATTTTTTGGGGAAAATTACTAATCGTTATATTCTAACATATTAATATATTATTATGAATTAGGGTTAAAGAGTTACGTTAAATTATTTAGAACTTAACTTTCAGTTTCATGGCACAAAGTGGAGAATTCAAAAATTGTATTTAAAATACATTCATCCGTTTGGTAAGCAAAAATATTAAATTACAGTTACGAACACACCAAATTTATTATAACAATATATTTCTAGTTTTAAATGTAATTTTAAATGTTATTTCAAAAAAATGATTACTCTGAAAAATGATTTACGTCCACTTATAGATTTTTATAATATCATGATTGAAATATTTGAACGTGGAAATTCGAGGTGCAAGTTTTCATTTTAGTACATATACTTTTAATTGAATAATTTCAACTGATTTATGAGCAACAGCAATTATCGCTGAGAAGCAGCAGTTATTGCGAAGCAATCATTAGAGTTGTTGAGCGTTAGCGAACAGGGGGCTTAGCACCCTAGTATCTATATATATATTTCTCTCACACGGCGACAAAAGAAGCCTCATTACAACTACCCGAATGGCAACGCTAGAAAATCGACCAATGATTGCCGCTAAAAATGTCACTTGCCAAATCTAACTGAGGTGGCTCAACATATAGCGCTCTTAGGAACGGAAACTGAAATAACCAGAGAGAGCATTCTCACCAAATGTGATCTCTTCCGAAATTCACCTTATCAGCTGCGCAATCTCATACTAATAAGCTAGGCAGAAGTGAGTAGTCTTTGTCGATAGATCTCTATTTTAGTATTTTGACGAAAGCGCTCTTTTTCACGAATTTATATAGTGCGAATTTATTTGACGATTTTTGATTTATATCACGAGTTTATTTGTTTTATTATTGTTATTAGTTATTCATTGAAAAATGAGTCTCAGTCATGCTGTTACGCTTTAAGATTTTATACTATAGCGCATTTCTAAGAGGTTTAACGAATTACATGTCATTTATTTGAATTCAAATTTATTTTAATGGCTTAGTATTTACTAAAAAGATGTAATTTTAAAAAAAAAAGTTGTAATATGGATTTGAATGATTGTTTTGAATTCTTAGAATTTTGTGCATTTGCAATGTACCTAAGTTAGCAGCGAGCGAAGCGAGCTTGGTTTGCGAACCAAACGATATAAGATTGCGTAGCAATTTTCGGGGATTGGCGAGCGTTAGCAAGCAGGGGGCGCAGCCCACTAGTTTAAATAATTTATGAATTTATATGAATTTATGATTTTTGAATGATCACGATAAAAAATATATTCTAACAATTCAAGTTTTCTGTAAGATTCCTTATGTACCTAAAAGGTATATAATTCCTTATATGCCTTTTTCATAACGCAATAATGAACTTTCTTAACCATTGACGAAAACTAATCGAAATTCAAGTAAAAAGTTAAAACAACCTGATAAGACTCTATTAAGTAACTACAGTTAACTATACTAAGTCATTACTGGTCGATACGCAAGTAAAATATTTGTTTCGAAATTAACTCCACCAATCAAACGTTGTTTAGCAATCGGTACAAAAGTTTAATACAACCACTTGATCTACGGTTGCGTGTGACTATAAATTTCTAAACAAACGTGCGTGACCAAATCGCTTTACGTTGTTTCAGGCCAGTCCATCAACATCCAGGGCCGGCCCTATACGGCAAACTTACCAGGCACCCGATGACAGGGGCCATTTATTATTCGGAGTATGTTTATTTGGAGGAAATGTACATTGGAAGTTTATCTTTAAAGAGGTCTATACAGAATAGAATGTAAGGGGGAGGATGGAACAAGAATTAATCCATGACATTTCTGGAATGGGATGTGTGAATAGAACGTGTTGATTTCCGAGAGGGAGTTTCGAATTCTAGGATCTGTTGAGTCATTTTCTTGTGGAATGAAAAGGATTTCGGTGAATTAGAAACGAAAAGATATTCAAATGATTAATGCTAGTTTGGGTTTGATAGATAAATATTTGGGGATGATTGCTCTGTGGAAAATGAACTCAAATTTGGAATGATTGAGGGATTGCACTCGTTTATTAACGTGTAATTTCGTTGACATTTATAAAAATAAGATAGTTTTTTAAATCTAAACAAATTCTTAAGGCCTTAATTTATTTCATATCTGTTTTAAAGATATTATTTTTAGAACTTACAAAAAACACATTTGTTGTGTTATTTATTTGTTTATAAAAAAAATATGTAAATAAATTCCATTTATTAAAAAACTGAAGCCCAAACTTTTTTATCTTCATAAACATTTAAGAGGCTTTATCATTTTTATTAATTACTATTAAATACGTAAGAATAAATATGTGATGAATTTTAAATTTTTTCAGTAGATATAAAATGTACTGCATATGGTTAAATTCTGAAAAGTTAAACGACAAAAACGATCTGAAAAGTTAAACGATTGTCTAAGTTAAACGACACAATCTGTTAACAATACATTAGAGCTTTAAATATAATTGCTATTTATTTATTTTTTGCTGCTTAAAAGAAATGTTTTAATTACATCGTTGTAAAAATGTATAGATTATAAACTGATCAAAATACGGCAGAATTTAAGAAAAATGCATCAATACTTTTTCATATATATATATATTTTGCAGAAATAAAAAGTGAATCTCTAATGTTTTCAGATTAATCAATTTGTGTCTATGAAAATGCTAAAGTAATTTTTTTTAAATTACAGGATTTGACGTAAACTAACCTGTATTAATTTAAAATTCATTGAAGTATACACATCTCTAATACACAAGCAATATATATCTCCATAAAGAAATAATTTTGTTTTGTTAAAAAAAAATAAACGAAAAAAGTACGATTAGTTATTTTATTACATACCAGTACAACTAGAAATGAATAAACTATTATTCTTTGGAGTAATACACATCTTTATAAGACAATAACTTTGTTTTGTTAAAAAAAATACTAAATACAAAAAATACTAAAAGTAAAGAATACTGTTTTTAGATCAATCAAATTGTATCGATAAAAATACTAAAATAATTTTTTAAATCACAGGATTGTACGTAAACTAACCTGTATTAATTAAAAAATTCATTGAAGTATACACATCTCCAATACACAAGCAATAAATGTCTCCATAAATAAATAATTTTGTTCTGTTTAAAAAAATAAACGAAAAAAGTACGATTAGTTATTATATTACATACTAATACAACTAGAAATAAATAAACTGTTATTTTTTGGAGTAATACACATCTTTATAAGGGAATAATTTTATTTTGTTAACAAAATAACGAAAGAAATAATTTTGCTCTGCTTAAAAAAATTAACGAAAAAAGTACGGTTAGTTATTATATTACATACTAATACAACTAGAAATGAATAAACTGTTATTTTTTGGAGTAATACACATCTTTATAAGGGAATAATTTTATTTTGTTAACAAAATAAGTAAACAAAAAATACTATTACATGTTTTGCTTCTGTTGCCGTATGCCTGTTTAGGCAGTGGGGGTGCGATTGTTCTTGTTTTTCAGTGGCACCATCTATGGCCAGGAATTCGACTTCTGCCACGCCATTCATACCACCAGAACCCGTTTATAGGGCGGGTCACATTCACACACAAAGGAGGAATTACATAGAACACACAGAGAGAGAAAGTAACATCCATGCCCTGCCCGGGATTCGAACCCAGGACCTTTCAGATGCAAGGACAGTTCCTTGCCTCCTACACAGGCCGGTCGGCAATTGTTTTATTACATACTAATATAAAAAGAAATTAATAAACTATTACTCTTTGGAAATAAGAGCGTTTTTTTCGCACACTTAAATAATATTTTCGAATGCATTAAGTAATAATTAAATACTATAATAATATTTAACGAATTCTCCATGCTTAATTTGCTTTCTTTTTCTATTTTACAAAATTTTAGTCGCACCTGTTATAGACTCTCAGTATTTTCCGGACACTATAACAGCTAATGAGGGGGAGAGAGCAAAAATCATCTGCAGCGTAACGAAAGGTGATCCACCCATTCGATTCAAATGGCTCCAAAATGGTAAACCATTTGTTCCAACCGGTAAAGTTACAGTCCAACTGCTGGAAGATTCTTCCATCATTCAGTTTCGGAGAATAAAAGCTAGTGACAGAGGTGCTTATACTTGCATTGCTACAAATGCCGCTACATCTACCAACATTACATCCCAGCTTGTTGTAAATGGTAAGTAATATACCATCTATATAATTCATGACAGCATTATAAGTTTGAAACATCATTGTAACTGCTATTGAGCCAAATTATGAAATTTTACTACTGGGCAGTGGCTAGTTGTACCTTTCACCTGTGACCTACGACCACTTCATATCAAAAGTTTCAAAATTTTGAATGACCAAACAATTAATATTTATAATGTAAGGCGTTTCTTTTGAAGCATTTGTCAAAATATTGTAAACATAAGAATAATTTTTTTTCTAAAATAGAGAAAAATTTTAAGATACAAGCGTGATCTAAAGTAATTTTCAGAAAAGTGTGTTAATGTTGCTGCTTATCCTCTCTGTCTGACGGAGTCAGACAAGATCCACTAGTTCGTTAACTGAAGGGAAGTTGAAGACTAGGAGAGGATTGCTAAAGAGATCCTCCTTAGAGAGACCCATGCAATCCAAGTTGTGCTCAGGAGAAGCCTATTTGGCACTTGGTGCAGGTTACAAAGGTTTTCCTGCCCTCGTTGAAAGTAAGGCACTTGATGTGACCGATAGCAAGCCTTGATAGAACAGTCCGGGTACGTTTGTCGCACGGGAGGTCAAAGGACAAACCCGGTTATGATCCCTTGCACCAATTCTGGGTTGGGGGTGTTTTCCACTCCTCCGAGATTTTTGATTTTTCCCGAGAGTATAACTCCAAAAAAGTAAGTGTGGAAGAGGGAGTTGTTGTAATCCTTTAACCCACCTTAGCAAGAATATCGGTCATTTCATTCCCGTGGAGAGAAAAAAAACAGCATCCGTATCAAAAGTCAACGAAGTCATTGGTGAGGGAATGTGCAGCTTCAGTTAGTCCAAGGACCGGGGCACCAGTAGGTAGAAGTCTGTCTTGGCTCCTTCACCTACTGATATTTAGCTAAGCATAATGGAATGGCCTTCAAGCCTTGGGTGGCCCTACCAGGAGTAAACTCCCAACCTACTTCACCCATTCCGCCCAGGGTCATCCTCCCGCCACAATGAGGCAAACAGTAGGACTTTGGGAGGGTATAAAACAGGTATGAACCGGGGACCTCTCGAATTTGTAATAATGATAATAATAATAAATGCACATAGAAGGAACAGAGTGAGTTTATTCTACTATGTTCTAAATACATAAATAAACATACTTAAACGAAGCATACATAAACAAAGATTTAGGGACAAGAACAGTTTATGTTAATTTTTCACAAAAATGACGATTGAATCACCATTTGATGCATTTTCTGGATTTATAACTACGGTCAGTGTGCGGGTGGGTGACCACTTGGATCAGTCTGCGTAGGGACCGAGGGTGTGCGGTATTGGTCCTCGTTAAACTGTGCTACCGTAAAGTGCTAGACTTCGCGCGCAGGTCGTCGGGCTTCCGAAGCGGGGGTGCCATCCCCTCCGCAGAGGATCAAAATTGTGATGTCATGACTTTGGATCATCCTCCGGGATGTTTCCCAGACCGTCGCCAATAGCCCATTGTGCAGCTCTAGTGCAACGTAAATTAACAACAACAACAACAATAGACAGAATTTATTGTGTAACAATATGTTTTACATATAATGCAGCATAATTCAATGTTTTATTTTTAAATAATTTTGTTTCATAAATAGATTTAATTTATTTGCTCGGAAGAAAAGTTGTTCATTGTTTTATGTTACAATAAGTATAAGTTCAGTCAATAAAACTGACTTAAAACAATAAATATCTTCATAATAAAGGTAATGGTATTTTATTGAAATTTTCCGGTATTTATTTCCAGAGCACAGAGCCTGACAGATACAAAATTTCAATATCCCTTCCAAAGGTACCGGAACTAGAGTCATTATGAAGCATGATATAATTTGGCCAATTGATTTTCGGACGCTGCGAGTTCCTCCTATATTAGCGCATTATCATCGAAAAGCATTATTGGATGAGGAACTGCGTATTTGACTCTAGATTAATTTAAGCTGTGCATATTATTATAACTTTAAGTATATTTCCTTTACAAAGATTGCGATATCAAACAAGTCTAAATTGTTAAATGGATATGCCCAAGAAACTGAATCGGAATTATATACTTGATGATAGGAAATTTCATTTGCTTAAAAAAAAAAAGATGAAGATTGTAATAAAAATGGACATGTTTCCAGCTCACCAAAATAGATCTCCCAGTCCTTGACGAGAAGGAGGAAAACATAAGTAATTTGAAACAGGAAATGTAAATTTGCCAATAAAAAATAAAGGTGTAAAACAAAACTAGAAAAACTTCACTCAAGACTACTGTGGTTTTTTTAGTTTTGTTTTTCATCTTCATTACCCATTTTCAGCAGGTTTTCTTAAAATTTTTATTTACTTCAAATAAGTTTTGTCTTCTTCATTCACGTCTTGAGTATGGGTGCCTATTTTCAAGAACTCGAAACATTTTGACTTTCAATTATTTTTATTTTCACATTTCCAACTCTAATTGAAGCTTTTTTTTAACATGAAGTGAGTTGAAAACATGTTTTTAATTTTTTTCAAACTTTCGCATTCTTTGACTTTTTGCTATATTTAATAACTTAATTCGGGGCTCGGAACTGCCATTTTTCAAGCTAAGAATATTGTTCAATTTCCCTTTAAATTTTTGTGTGAAAATCACATTTTGATAAGAAAAAAAAGTTATGTGAGAATTTCGAAATTTTTTAGCTGTTATCGTATCTGTTTGAAACCTATTATTGTTTATAATCAAATCCTTGAACTTATACTTTACAACAGTTAATAGTCTCCTTAGAATACTTAATATCTGGAAGGCTCACCTAATAATCATATTTTACAATAAATTATTTTTAAGTAACTACCTTTTTTATATTTTTTTTTATTAAAAAATGTATACAATAAACGCATCCAATTTTAAATTTTAAAATAAAAATGAATCTATATTACAATTTTATTTCATTGAGCTATTTTCATTTAAAATATATTTAAAAATATAGTGCCTGGGTGGCGCAGTTGGTTTGTCGTCGGCCTTCTGAGCCCAAGTCTGCGGGTTCGATCCCCGACCCAGACACCGGATTTTCGGGATGCAGAAAATCCTCAGCGGCAATGTCGCATGATTATGCGGCATGTAAAAGATCCCTGGAGTGCCTTATTGGCTCTTGGCATTTCCGGCAAAATTAAATTCCCAGTGCATTTTAACATCCAAATAGAGTCTCGGTGCTGCCATCTAGTGTGTCAGAAGCTAGACGTCCAAATTAACATGGCCAACGGTATCTCACCCATTGTGGAGGTCCCGAAAGAGTGGATACCACCTCTGGAGAACGCACTAGGTCTTCTCATCGGCAAGACCGATTGTGCAGCTCATTGGAAATAAAAAAAATATTTAAAAATATAGATCAAAATTAAGTATGTTTGCTACTGGGTATCAGCCATATCTAGCATTTTTACAGTAGCCACTTTTCGTAAAATTGAAAATTTAAAAGATTGATAAAACTTGATATTGATTATGTGAGGGCATTTCCTTTGAAAGGTTTCTTATAATGTGGTGAGCATTATCTCAACTTTCATTTCTAAGGTAAAGAAAAAGTTTAGAAAACAAGAGTGAAGTTAAGTAGTTTTCGCAATAGAAGATTTTTTTTCCTTAGATAACCGTCGTTGAATCGAAAATTTTGAGCTTACGACAATCAATGTTCAACTTCATAGCTTTGTAATTTTGAGTCCAATCCCGAATACAAGAGAACAGCTGGATCAATTATTGATAGAAAATAACCTTCGTGGGGGACTTTTTATAGAATTTGCATTTGATTTAAGCTGCGTACCTTACACGGTCAGCCTTACGGCAAGTGGATTCTAATTCATGATCCGTCTACCACTGAGGATATTTAACGGAAGCACTGCGATCGGTGCGGGATTCGGAATTTGTATCCAACAACAGTTAGCTGGGATTTGAGCCCGGGTCATCTCCTTGAGAGATGAGCACTCTATCCTCCAAGACACCATGACTCAATTCAATTTTTATTAAAAAAATTTTTAAACACAAGTGAAAGAAATTTTAAAAAATATTCAAAGCACCTCTTTATTGTGTGAACCAGGTTCGAATCCCAGCGATGACTAGTTGATACGAATTCAGCACCCAGCTCGCACCAATCACACAGCCAACGTAAAATATCCTCAGTGGTAAACGGATCATGGGCTATAATCCCCTATAGTCAGGCTAGCCGTGGGAGGTTTTCGTTATTTTCCTCTCCTAATAACAGAAAAACGGGTTAGTTCCATCAAAAAGTCCTTCACGATAACAAATATCTCTCAATACTTGACCCAGAAGTTCACTTGTCTTCTGGATTGGGTTAAATATTACAAGGATATGGCGTTGAACATTTTTAGCCGTAAACCCAAAAATTGCGTCGTCAGTTCAACGACGGTTATAAAACAACTTGGTATAAAGAGGTATGTACTCATAACGATTTTTATGTGGTAACTCTAGAAGCTATCATTTAAAGCATTATTCAGTCTAAAATTAAATAGCGAGAAATTCTGAAACTAAAATTAAATTATTAACCGCAAGTGTACATTTTCAGTCCCCCCGACATGGCTGTCGGAACCCATGAATACGTCAGCGGTGTTGGGCAGCAGCGCTTGGATGAATTGTTCTGCTGAAGGATTTCCTACACCCAGCGTTATCTGGAGAAAAGCTAGAGGTTCGTATCTGTATTATGCATGGAAATTACTAAATGCATCAATGGCACAATTTCACGATGAGGGATTTAAACGTTATCAGAACTCCCCGCCATCGCTTTTCAGAGCCCGTATCCTTTCAACAATCAATACCTTCGAATTGTTCTAGTTTCTGTGCATATGAAATTACCCAAAATCTATTGGCAGAGGCAGGGGTGGGTTTTCCATTAGAGCGGAAATATGCGCATATTTATTCTATCATTGATAAATAAGTTGGAATGTTATGACGACGTTCTTCAAACGTTTTGGTGGGGGAGATTAAATGAGAAATGTAATCAATTGTTGATGTTACGAATTCTTATGGCGGGTTTTCACCGTTTTCCAGTTTACGAGCCCTTCTCAGTTGAATAATGGAATTTATGATTTAATTATCAAAAAGCTTGCGTATGGTATTAAAAGTTATCGCTCATAATTGAAATTAACTTTTCGAATTTAAAATACTTGAAATAGTTGCGTATTTATTGGAGGATGCATTTGATGAATCCTTATCCGGAATGAAATGAATAGTTTAAAGGTAATAAACGAAAGATTTAATAAACTATTGTTAAAATCATCAGTTACCATTTTTTGAATGATGCTGGTTGCAAAGAACAGAAACTTTAAGGGGCTATAAGTAACAAAACTATAGTTTCATTATCGATCAATTTCTAAGATCGAGATATATAATTTATATATATTTTGAAGAATTGCGTACTTCACAATTCCCTCAGGGGCTTGAAGGACTTATAAAATATTATGTGATTTCCAATTAATGATATTTTTATGAGGTTACATCAAAGATTATGTGTCCGTGCCCCCTAAACCACTTGATTTAACAGAATTAAGACGCGAGATCATGAATCTGTTACCATTGATCTTGACGTGTTAAGTTGGTTGGTTGGTTTCGTATGCATGTTTAGGTAGAGGGGTGCGATTGCTCTTGTTTTCCAATGGCGCCATCTATGGCCAAGAATTCGACTTCTGCCACACCCATTCGTCGCACCCGTTTATAGGGCGGACCCATTCATACATCCATTCATTCAGCCACAAATCGTAATTTTGACCTGAATCAGAGAACGATCGATCTCCAATTCAGTACCCCCAGAGGTATTGATTTGTTATGGGAACATGGAGGACTTTGCGATTCGACAGGTTTAACGTGCATCAGTCGCATTTTACTACACGGGGAGTCTTCAGCCGGCGGGGTTCGAACCCACCAACTCACGAACATGGGCTCAGCGCCCTACCGACCAGGCTATCCCGGCCGACCCGTTAAGTGACATTGTTAAGTAAATGTGACAAAAATTTGACATCACTTAAAACCTGCCGCATCATCAAAAATACAATGTTTGCTGGAAAAATGCAGTAGTAAAATCTGTTGAAGTATTGGTAATATTTTGTTTGTTATAAGTCTTCCAAGCCCTGGACAGAACTGCGACGCACCCTGCAGTGTTAATAAGTAACTAAGATATTAATTTGTAACTAATGCATTTTGGTAGGGTACTTATAGTAAACATGCAACTTATCTTCAATAAAAAGGTGACAGTGAAATTGTTTACAATATATCTATTGTAAAAAATCAGCTCTTAAGTTCGAAAAAATATTTTTTTATTTTTGTCGAAAATATTCTTTTTTATCCTTTTTACCAAAATACCATTAATTCTTGTGATTTGAAGCAAAAGATGTTCTGTAAGGAAAACTTTTAAAAAAGATCTAACTTTCTTACGAAATTCCTTAAGGGTATTGGATCATATATAATTGTAAAAAAAACTTTACTAAAGACCACGCTATCTATCAAAACTCAAGCAAGATTTCTGAAAAATCGTACAGAAAGATTTTCTGTTCAATTTCTTAAAAAAAAAAATCTTTGCACAGTTTTTTCAAAATTTCGCTGTACTTAGTAAAATAATCATGAGGTTTAATTTTTTTTCCTTTTAAAAAAGCTTAAAGAAAATTCTTCCTTAACGAAAACAAAGGAATTTTGTGCCAAACCGATTATGTTTTTCTTTCAAGGATTTGTGCTAATTTCTTTTTACTTAGAGAAATTTAAAAACATAGTTTCGCATTATAATTTGTATGGATGTTTGCGAGGATCACACATTGTTTTTCTTGAAATTACAATTGATAAAAAATGCTATGCTGGAAAAATCTATCCTAATATATAAAAGCCCAATACACAGTACCATAGTAATCCCGTGAATGCTACAAATAACTAACACCATTTTCTAACATTTCTATGTTAAAATGTTTTTTTAATAGATCTGTGAATTACAGGTTAAAAAGAAGTTACACTTTACTCAATGCAGAAAATTATCATTGTACTTCCAAGTGTAGAGAGAATCAAGAAAAGTTTTATGTTTAAAAAAGATTTGAAATAATGTTAAGATTTCTAGATACTAAAGATGCAGTCTTGAAAGTTTAAAATAGGACCTTAAAAATTGAAAAAATAAAATAGTACTTTCTGTAAATTAAAATGTAGGAAAATAGACACAAGATCATATTTTCTCTGAATAATCAATGCCTTTTTTTCGACAGTTAAGGACAATACAAAGGTCAAAACTTTGCTCCACTTAAAAATAATTTTTTATTTTTTGAATTTGTTTTCAGACATTTTGATATAATTATATACGGATTTAAAAATTATTGCCCTCTGAAATGAAAATCGTTAACCCAAAGATAATTTAAGAAAAATATATTATGTTTGTATCTTTTATTTTATTAATATCTAATTCAACTGCGATTGATAAAAATAATAAAAGGTAAGATGTATTTGTTTCTTAACCTCTTTTATGTGAGGCATTTTCTATTCCTTACTTATGAGTTTAGTACTTTTTAAACACACTTAAAAACGTTTAAATGACAAATGCCATCTCAAGGGTCACTCTCAGGCAGGAAAAATTTTTTTCACTTCGTCCATAGGTTAACTAGGGAAAATCCGGAAATCCCATGTTTATTCAGTAACTGAAAATTTATGAATAATATTATTATTATTAAGTGATAATAATAATAATCAACAATTATAATAATTAATAATAATTGAAGATTTAATTAACATTTAAAACATTTATCTGAAGAAATGAAATATTTTTTTACGTTGCATTTCTTTTTTGAAAGTATTGCTTTTTGCTCTTAATAAGTTTATTATATTAAGAAAAGCTATCCCATATAAGACAGATAACTTTGATTACTTTTTTAAAGTTTTTCTTCTAGAAGAAGTATTGTTTCTTTTTATAGAATAATATGTTCTATGAAATTTAGGGAAATTCTTTTCGCATAAATCAAGTCAGAAAACAATGAAAACGCTCACACAGCTAAACATTTCACAAAATAAATGCGATATTTTTTATTGCACTTCAGCCTTAGAAACATTGCGTTCTTGTCACTAATAAGCTAATTTATTCTAGAACAATGCAGTGACATTGAATAGAAGTACAGCAATCAAAAACATCTTTTAGAATGTGTATTTTGAACGTTTCCACCATGGCCATCACATTGAATTTGGATGTTGCCCAACATATGAATAAATGATTATGTATACAGGACAAGAACATCCCAGGGAAGATAAAAGAGAAAAATTATGAAATTAACTGTGTTTGGATAGGTTTCAAGAGTAAAATTTGTGAGTCCAGGGTTTGCGAAAATGGGGAGTCTTTAACGAACCCTTTGATTGCGGCAAGTTATGAAAAATTCCAGATAAGTCAAGACAGAGAAAGTGGAATATTTTACTTATACCATTGTTCCGGTAGTGAGTTGGAAGCTAGCCAAATGTAAACTTTGCCTTTCTAGTTCTCGGCAATCTTTCAAGAAAGTAAACCGAAAACACTTTAGATAGTATGCATCACAGAAATCAATATCTTTCACTTATATTTAAGTGATTTTGCTCTTTTGAAATCTATGATTACTTTTGAAAATGAAACAGATATTCATATGTTTTAGAAAATGGGTGAATGTTCAATGTCTTTTGTAATGAAAAGAAGAATTAATACGTTCAGAAACAAATTTGAAAATGTCTCGTAGGTGCCATATGTACTTACTTAAAATGTTTTGCGTAGTGACTCGAAAGTTGAAAGAGTGGTGTAAGTCACTAGATGTGGAGACTGAAGACAAGTTATCAATCGAAACAATTAAGATAAAGTGAATTTAAGTCATCGCCCATAATTTTTAAAATTTCACTCTCTTAAACTTAAATAGGATTCTGAAATTGCGAGTATGGTCAGATTTTTCTAACCAGAATTGAAGTAGGTTACTTAATTAAATATATAAGCAAAATAAACACAGTAGTGGAATAAATGAATAAATAATTCCAAGAAACTGAAGCGGAAAAGTATTGTTTGAATTAAAAGCTTCATTAGCTTCAAAAATATACAAATTGTAAAGAAAAAGCATAATAGGAAACGAAATATAAACTTTATTTTTTATATTTCAAATCACTTTTGTATCTTTAAAATCACGTCTGCCAAATCTTGAAAATGGGCGCCAATTTTTGAAAGCTTGAAACATGTTGATTGTTATTTTAAAATTATATATATACATGCATAAATACAAAAGAATACAGTATAATGAAAAAGAGAAGACGAAAATTATTTTTTAAAAAAATGAATAAACATCCGAAGAAAAAGAAGATATAATCTTTTCATCAGCTCACACGATTATATCTGCAAAAAGGAGTGCTTTCAAATATTGTATCAATATAGCCAAGCAAATATATATATATATAAGAAGTATATATATATATATATATATATATATATATATATATATATATATATATATATATATATATATATATATATATAAGAAAACTAAAAGAAAAAGTTTCAATTCGCCATTATACTACTTATCGGGGTAATAAGGGGCGTGCTGCCACGAAGAGGTAAGTTTGTGTAGGGGGATCAGATGGTAGCCACAGGAGGCTAGTTATTCATATAATTCATTCTGAACTTTTGAAGATATAAATCGCTATAATTTTAGTTGTTCATGTAATTCGGAGTACTATTCTAAATTTAGCATATCTATTACTTTCAATTACATTTTCTAACCGATTTATACAATTGGGAAAATAGAAAATGTTTAAATAATAGTATTTTTCAATAGTAGTTTTTTTTTAATTATAGTATTTTTAAATGATAGTAATCTTCAGTAATAAATTTTTCTTTTCATTTTCTGAAAGATAGCTGTCGTATGAGGCACTATTATCAAAAGTTTGATAAGTACAAAAAAAAACCCATCAAGAGCGCGCAAGTTAAAATGAAAAGTTTAATCTCAATTTGAAGATAATGAGGGAAGAGGCCTCTTAAGAAGACGCTATACTGCAGGAGAAACTTTTCATGACAAATTCTCCTCTCAATTGTTATTTTAAAATTTAAAATTTTGAGTAAAGTCAATTCAAGTAAACCTAGAAGGCTGAAAAAATACCTCCTACTGCGTAATCTGGAGAAATCCTGTCATAATTTATCTGAATTTTGATGCTTTAAAAATAGGGTTTAAAACTGTATGTTAAAATATAGGCTAGAAGCATAAACTTAAAAGTATATAAATTTGATAAATACTGAGCTGTTTGTTTTGACACGGATATGAAAAAATTAAAGATTTGGAAGCTAATTTCTTTTTTTCATTCCTGCATGACTCAATTTGCAAATAACTTAACTAAAAATTTAAAACTATCTATTTTGTTAATGTAATTCGCGTTGCAAGTAGATATTTTGAAGAAATATAAGTAGTTGTTGGAAGTATGCGCTTAGAGTTCTTTAAAAACTCGAAAATTTATAAAAGTTTGCGTCAATTATTGTTTTGCGCCTTTTCCTAGAGAAAATACGTGAGGACAAATATTGAATTCAATGTAAGCTCAATTGAAGAAATATTTCAAAACAGGAAAAAAAACACGAAAAAATCTGACTTTTTATTATATCTAAAGTTTTTAGTCGTTATACTTCTCTGGTTTACTTTTCGGATATTTTTTGTTATTGTTTCTGGCAACTTTTGTTATACTTGTGGGCAATTTTTCAATATTTTTAACTATAGGAACCAAACTGTCTTTCCTCTAGTGCTTATACAGGACTTCCCAGTATTATTGGGACTAACTTTAAGGGAAAGTATTGGGCATCAAAACTCAAAATTGGCTTGCAATCCATGGTCAGAAACGTGAAGAGAAAGTATTATGACAGGTACCAGAAACAAAGGGACATGAGACTGAAATCATTTGAAATCATCCCTCGCTCAACTTAGATCACAGAATGAGATCATATGTATCTCAAAGATACTATATGCGCTGTGGTAATCCCATGCTAGCGATTCGGCCATGAATTGGCAGACTTGCTCCTGCATACCTCGAATTTGTTAGATATTGGCCGCAAAACGAATGATTCCTGCAACCAGGCCCATTTAGGAATCCACAGATGTCGCATACACAGCACTTTTTATTGCACCTTAAACATAGAAATCCATGTTTCTTAAGTCAGGAGAGCATGGTGGCTAGGGGACTGGTCCTCCACGTCTAATTCTTCTTGTGAACAACAACACCTAGGGATGAACGAAGACATTTCTGACCGTAAGTTGCTTCGCAAATCTGAATCTTTCAGATGTCCTTTATCTCTCTTAAAATTTGTTACAGAAATCCTGGGACACTCTGTATATCTATTATTATAATTTGTAAATGCTTTGTTTATTTTTTAAATCTTTTTTAAAAAATTTTAATCGCGTACATATTTACTAGCAATTACAAAAAGTGTACCTTGCGATACTTATGGACTTTCAACTTTCGATTTTTTTTTAAATTATAACAATAAGGTTATCATTTTAAGCGTCCACATTTCTAGTAAGCTTAGTACCTAGGACATTAGTTCGTAAAAAAATAAAGAACGAAAGAATTTTGATTATTGATACTTTCAGAGTTTATAACATTGAATTTGCATGGACTTCATTTGGCATTAATAACAATTAAAACTATTACTTTTAGTGTTATCTTTTCGCGAGTCCTTATGCATGGTGAACTTGGCACTTAGGATAGTAATTCGCAGGAAAAAAATTATTCATTTTTGATACTTGTAGCGTTTCTTTATGGTTCATACTTTTACAAATAAGGCTGTAAATATTTCGTAATTGCGTTACAAAATATTTACTGTTTGTAACTGCGTTACAAAAGTAATAGCAAGCAAAGTATAACTGCTTCATAATATATGACCAACCAATATCAAATATTAAAAAAGATTGAATTCTTTCCTTTTCGAAATGTATTAAGAAGCACTTTCAAAATGGATTAAAGCCGCTTATGGCGTTAATTGCTTTCCCTTAAAAATAAAAGCAGAAAATAAAGTTGAAACTGCATTCTTCTCTGGACAGCCAACTGCTTCGGAGCAGCGTTGCTAAGCAACCGCACTGAATAGAAGTGTAGAAAATCAAAATTCCCGGAAATGAAAATTTTTGTAAAATTTGTGAAATGAAGTTTATAATCACAGTAAGAGAAACTGTAACTCAGCGATGAAACATTTGTTTTTAAATTTTTCCTCACATCGATTAAAGTATTTCCCTCAAATATTTTGTAATTAATGAAATTCCACAAATGTTTCCTCTAAATTCTTTTCAGAAAAGCAATTTCAACGTGGAAGAAGAAAAAAAATGGAAGTGTTATTCATATTTTTAAATAAACATTTTAAAAATCTTTAATGGAGAAAGATCATTTTAACAGGAAATGTTTTGCATAAGATATGTTACAGCATTTTTTTTAATGCAACTTCTAAAATTCTCGTTATTTTAAGTTGGAGACGTTGTAAAAATGCTGAGTTTTATGTCTTTTAATAAAACTTTATGGGTGTAACAAGGTTTAAGACTTTTATCAGTTTTTCCGCAACACTTATTTCACTGATATTTATTACACTGAGTGAAACTAACATACAAGATGAAACTGTAAGTGCTTGTTGTTGGTTATACTGTCTAACGCCATAATAATTAACTTTGGATCATACTTTCGTTACTTCTAAAGAAAGTAAATAGAACGTACTTTTACTTGCACTTCAGCCCTTTTCAAATTTAGTACTTGTACTTGTTTTTTTTTCCTTTTTGAGAAAAATTACAAGTATTAGTATCGAGAATATCGAGAAGGAAAATTTTACATTTTTTAAAATTTTTAAAAAAATTTTCTTTTTAAAAAAAGTTTATTTTCCAAATTTTTGAAATTTTTTTTTTCAATTTATAAAGTTATTATATATTTTTTACCAGCTAACTTCTTTTTCTAAAAATTTTGAAAGATTGTAATTTCCAGAAAGGGAGAGGGAGGCTGGTGGGTGGGAACGTCAAACCCTATGTGTGAAGATATTTCCTTCCTCATAAAAAAAACAACATAATTTTGTTTTAAAAAATCAAAATGTACTGTAGTTATACTAATTCATTTGGTAATTTTTTTACTCATATGTTAATACAAATTCTGGTTTTCAAAATTATAGTTCTTATTAACCCACTAGTAAAAAATACAATATTTAAAAGATAAATTTAAGAGAAAAAATGGTTTTTATGCCATTTACTGAGGTATCAAGATAAAATTGCCAAATTTTACCACATTTAACAAGTTATTCCATGTATATGAAATCATATTTAATTATTAACTTTACCAAAATCATTAACAAAGCAAAGGTAAAAATTACAGAGCTTTTTGGTGCCTCCATAGAACCAGAAACACGGTAAATTTTACTTTATTCTGGTAGTTTAGACCACAATTCTTTTCTCACTGTACGTACTGTTGAAGATATTTGTACCAAAAAT
Organism: Parasteatoda tepidariorum; assembly: GCF_982258835.1. NCBI lineage: Eukaryota > Metazoa > Arthropoda > Arachnida > Araneae > Theridiidae > Parasteatoda > Parasteatoda tepidariorum. Next base: position 31,799,877 of record NC_141757.1, on the reverse strand, counting down.
TTATGTTTTTGCATTAAAAATTTAAATTTTTCATCGATACGACATCAGAGCATCAGAGACTATTTTTATTTTCTAAATGTCATCTAAAAATACTAATGTTGATAATAAGTAACATTAATAATTTTGTACTCAAATAATATTGATAATAAGTAAGAAATTGAAATTTTTTTTATTTATTTAAAAGCTAAATTAATGGAGAACAGAAATTGTACTTATTCACATATGAGAACCGTATAAATTTGCCATATTGTTAAAGGCACCAATAATGGTTAATTAAATTTGGTAATGGATGCAAATTGAAACAAAAAAGCTTTATATTAAAAAGCTAAATTAATGATGAACACAAATAGTTCTTATTAGTGTATGAGAATTGTATAAAGTTGTCACATTTTCACTGGTGCCAGTGATGCTTAAGTAATTTAATAGGTTTTTTTAATAAAAAGATAAATTAATAGAGAACAAAAATGGTATCTCGCATATGCAAACCGTATAAGATTGCTAGTTTTATTGACTTCAATAATGCTTAATAAATTTTGGTGATAGGTACTATTGTTAATATAATAAGTACAGGCTTTAGTAAGTACTAAATATACTAATTCTGGTTCCAAGATGCCAACTATAAGTGCTGTTGAAGTAGGTTCTTATGGCCTTTCGAAAAGTTTAAATACCGGAAATAATTAATGAAATGGTAATTTGGGTGGACTGTATTTGAGGGTGCCCCTTGATTCTTGCCAAGTTGGGATTGTAGTTGATCGCCAATACGATGCTGGGCGATGTTGAAACCCAATCGTGAATCTGATTGGTTTAGATTTTAGCGTTATTTTCAAATGTTGAACGGTATCAGGGATGGCGAACCAGTGGCACGCGTGCCACTTACGGCACGCGATACAATATTTTGGGCACGCCACTGATCACAAAATTTACTATGAAGCATATTAACAATTCAATTAAAATTCACAAAAAAAGAACAATTAATGCCAAGAAAGCAATTAATAACCACAAAAAAACAAGCGAACAATAAATAACTAGCAAAAAAAAATTAACTAACATCTTATAACCCTAATATAAGTTATTTGTCATCTAATCTGCAACAACAGAAGTCACACTGATGTTACTTTAAGTTGAGTTACGCGTATAACTGAAACATTGCAAAAGTTGAGAATTGCATTTTTTGTAGTAAATAAAAAGTTTTGAATTGATAAAATTTAGTATTATTATTTACCCAATAATCACGAAGTCAAAACTATTTGTCGGCACGTCTATGACTTCATTGCAATATATTTTAGAAAAAATGGCACGTTGGTGCATGAAGGTTCGCCACCCCTGGTATATGTAATTTCAAAGGTCCGTTCGTTCTACGTTGGATACCGGCTGGTAAGATTACTTTTGCTTCTGGTCAATAAGATCGAAGGTATGTGGGCAGTCATAAAAAGGGACTTTAGAAAAAAATTTCATCGCCAGTCCGGTACCACAGACGCCATTTTCGATTCGTATTTCGCCGAATTTATGTGGCGATGGAGGCACACAGATTCTATTCATGATAAGTTTAGACAGTATCTTACTGCTATTAGAGAATTCGGTGCATCACCTAAATCTGAGGATATTCAAGCTTAACGAAGAAGTGAGTTGTTTTTTTCCTTTTCTTTCTGTGCTTACTCCATTAATTTTTGTTTCGACTCAAAATGCATTTCATTGAGTTTATTAATTTTGCTCATATCGGGTTCATTGCAATTTTATAAAGTTTTGGCTGATGTTTTGTTGAAATTTTTCAATGCTTAATTGAAATATCATTATATTTTGTCAGCCATTCTTGTTATCACACTGTTCCGCCCAAACTGGAATGGCGCCAAACATAAGTCGCCAATTTCGCCAAGGGGTACCCTCAAAAATATTTTTACCGGTAATTTTTAAATATCAACTACGGTTGACCTCGATAATTATGTCAAATTACACTGAATACAGTTAATCTTTTCTTTTCTTTTTTTTTCTTTTTTTTTATTTTTTTTATTTTTGATGGATGAATTTCTAAAAACATGTCTTGTTTAATCTAATAATAATAAAATTAAAAAAATGGAATTGCTTCCACTGAATTATTTGTGTTAGTATGAGTTTCAGTTTTGCACATGATATCGTAGATCGGTATGATGCATAATCAAAACTGATTAATGGATTATTCACCTTTCTTAACAAACTGTGCGAAGATCGGATATTCATCGAGTTGAAAATAATATAGTATCATTACATATAGAAATAATTTTAACAAATCTTTTTCAAAGTTAACATTTTACGATCAATAACTGAGATTTATATTTTTAAAAATTTTTTTTTAATCATAAGTTTCGCTTTTATGATATCTTATCTATTGCACAATAATGAGTTTTACGCTGAGTTTCTATTTGTTTACTTTTCTAAAAATTGTATTTGTGTTTTATATGAAACAATGATTTTTATTTGGTATTCATAACTTAAACAATACATATAAATTATTGCAGCTTTGAATTTATTTGCAGTCTTTCGAGAACTTGGAAAATCTAGCAATGAAAAATCACCCGGCATTTCCGGTAAAAGCTCGTATTCTTAAAAATCGTATCTGTCATAATTCTTTCTTGGATCTCTTGCGCGTATCACTTTCCTCTGCAAAACACTTGGGCCAAAGCCAGAGTTGGGGTGAGGAAAACTTTATGTTTTAGAAGAAAACGCAATGAGAAGGGATTTGTTCTCCGGTTTTCCATTCCACTCCCTATTTTTTCCCGACTCCAGGATTTGGGAAAAAGTGAATTGAACCATGAAAAAAGTAAAATCACTTAAGACTTGGCATTTTTATTACAGTGAGATGACATATGACTTTTTTTCGTCGTAATGAATTTGAAGCTATGATGAGTTACAGTTTACTATTTGTTCTTTTTTCTTCATTTCTTTCTAGAATGTTTCTAAAGTTGTTCGTTGAATGACAGTAAAAACAATAGTTATGTTTGACTTGTTCATTTTTTCACAAAAGAGCAATTGAATTTATTACATTTAATCCGAATAGCAGGTCACGAGAGGAATTATTTATCCGCAATCTATTTGCTCTTGCTTTTCTTCTAGTCTTGCTCTATTAAGAGAACAATCATTCATCAAGGAATGTACAGTCGGCAAAAAAAAAAAGATATCACCCTGAATAACTTTCGTTCTAATGATCGGATTTTCACGAACTAAGTGTTAATCTTAATGGTTCCTGGGGGTGACCTCAAATATGCTAATTAATTAGTGCTAACTATTAATTAAGTTACGAAATCAGACACAAAAACGTACTTTCTCTGAATAAACATATATTTTTTCTTACATATTTGGATTTTTAACCTTCAAAATATAGGGGGTAGCCGCAATCTGGGAAATATGGTCCCCATAGTTTGGTCAGGAGAGCGATCCAAAGTTCGTACCCCTTAATGTTAATTTCACTTTTTACGTTTTTAGTCATATTTTAAAAAATAATAAAGCAATTCGAAGAAAATTTCACCCAGTCATAAAACTCATTTACCCAAAGATAATTTCACGAAAAAAATAATTTTTAATAATTGTTAATTATTTTTTATTATTTAATTAAATTAAGGATGAAAAATTTTTGAATTATAAGGTATAAATTTTTTTATACCATATTAATCTACATATTTTTCAATTGAAAAATCTAAAGTTTCAACTGTTTTTATTTATTAGAAGCTTAGAAAAATTAAAATGAATTATTTTTAAAAAAATAATTTGGCGACAATGAAGAAATGATTAAATGGAGCGATTAATATTAAAATGTGATAAACTTGCGAGGAACTTGACTTCGCGCGCTTAGCATAAAATTTCATTCATATTTTTTTCGCTAATAATCGTTTGCTTATCTTTTCATTTTTATTTTTTTAAGCTATAAAATACGATGTTTCTTCTTTAGTCGTCTAAAATTCTATTTGCAATTTAGTAAAGAAATTTGAATAAAACATTTTATTGAATAAAATACATTTTATTCAGAGAATGTGGAGTTTTATAAAAGCATGCTTCTGATAGAATATGATTATACAACAGATTGTGCTTCTTTAATGTGATTATTTTTTATTTATTTTTTCTCAATAACTGATAAAATTTCAATAATATACATACGAATGAATAAATTTGGAATAAAATATTCATCAATTTCTTGAATATATATTTTATAAATATTAATAAAAATACGCAGTCAACATTTTTAAGCATCTCTCACAACATCGCAAATTTCTCAAAATCTTATAGGGTAAACTAACCAGTGAAGGAATACTTAAGCTTAGCTTGTCTTTAAAAAAAAATCATAAAAATTTCAAAATTTGTAATTTTAGCTAAATGACGTATTTGTTATTAAATGCATGTCGATATATTTGTTATTAAATGCAAATTATGTAAAAAAATTTAGATAACTTACATAATATTGTTTTAAGCTTTTGGTGGTTTAAATAATAAGTAGTTAGGAATCCTTAGGCCACACAGATATCTGTCGCCCTGTAGATGCCTGAATTGACTGATGTTAACACAGGCGGGCATTAGGAAAAAAAAAAATCTTTTAAGTTTTCGTGCCCCCATTTCAGTATCTTAAGGGCCTTACGAGCTCTGTTTAAAAAGAGAGTATCATATCAGATATATATATATATATATATATATATATATATATATATATATATATATATATATATATATATATATATATATATATATATATATATATATATATATATATATATATATATAACAAAAATAATCATAGTAGCAGTATTTGGTGGTAAATGTAGCTTATCGTAATTGAAGAATATGCTGTGCGACATTTTATGGTGAATTTGCGAACGTAAGTTTCAGAATGTATCGAAACATGTGGATGCTATTTGCTAATCATCTTTATCCAAAGAAAACCATGTAACGTAAATATCTAGCAAAATGAAGCAATTTTTTAAACAATGAATCATACAATATGCAACATATTATTTCAATATCTTATTCTTAAACATAACATATTTCAGTGTTTTTAAAATGCCACTAAACATTCAGCAATTCATTGAGTTATAGAAAAAAGAAATCGTAAATTACAGAAAACCTTGTGAATGTGCATTAGAATTACTATACAATCTACATTTTATTTTTCATGCACTTTTTTTTTCTTCAAACTTTCATGCCTAGAAGACTCGATTAAAGCTGTAAAAATCATTATCCCTAAAATTTTGTATATAGCTATTATAAGTTATGTTAATTTGATTTTAGTATGAAATCCTCGAATAAACATAGCAAAAATAGCATAATCTAAATAATATCAGATAAAAAGTTCATGTATTTAAATTCTGAAAACTTATAAATCGATTCAAATTTTCTTTTCAAAAGAGATTAAAATAATTTTTTATTTTATTTATTTATTTATTTATTTTGCTTTTTGGACATAAATGAACTTAAAAATTGTCTATTGCCTAGAAACTTCGAGGTGTTTTCTATTAACTATTAATTAAACCTCTCAGAGCAATCACAAAACATTATTTCAATTTTTTTACAGTCAGAAATTGGTTGCCTAGCAACCTAGTAAAATTAAGCGTTTCTCTTTTGAATCAGTCAAGGGTTATTTTAAAATATTTATTTGCGCAGGCGACTTTTTTTGGCGGTTTTCTGGACTATCGCCAAATATATAAACCTTTATTGCAACCCAAGTTACGACCCAATTGTTTTAAAATTTTGTCTACCCCCCCTAATTCAAGTGTCTAGATTCCAAATATGTAAAAAAAAATATATGTTTATTCAGAGAAAGTACGTTTTTGTGTCTGATTTCGTAACTTAATTAATAGTTAGCACTAATTAATTAGCATATTTGAAGTCACCCCCAGGAACTATTAAGATTGACACTTAGTTCGTGAAAATCGGATCATTAGAACGAAAGTTATTCAGGGTGATATCTTTTTTTTTTTGCGGACTGTACAATGGCTTTCGTGGTTTAGTCTATATTTTTCGCGAGACATTAGTCTATTAAACAATAGAAGTTAGTTTATAATACAAAAGAAGTTAGTTTATTAAACAAAAGGTTAATATTTATTTAAAGGTTAAGTTTTATTAACTCTCAACTACACAGAAGATATAAGCAAATGGAAATTCTTCAATATTTTAAATTTAAGTAGGAAAATACTTTATAAATAGTACTTAAAAAATTAATTTTTGAACTCATTGCAATTTTAAATTTTTGAACTGAATTTTTTTTGATTTCCCTTTTTTCTAATTAACAAATGAACTATGTATGAAAGAAACAGAAGAGCAAATGCATTTGGTAATGATTTTATGGATAATTTTTTAGATATTTTTTCTTTGTTTTTGCCCAAAAATAGAAACTGAATTTATTGTCTTTAATACAAATATCAGGTCATGAAATAAATTATTTATCTGCAATCTATTTTAGCCCAGATCTTTATTTTTCTTCCAGTCTTGGTCTATTAAGCGAGCAATATATTTCCCCGAGAAATATATTCTCTCACTTAGGATTTAGTCTATAGTTTTTGTATGGCATTAATTTATTGCTTACATTGAACTTAACTAAGTATTGTCTTAATAAAGAGATTAATTTTTAGAAACGTCAAATTCAAGCATGGTTCATACGGACATAAATTTGTTTAAATTCTGTGAGAGTCTGAATAAAAGTTGAAAACTAGTTGTATTTACCTAATTTAAGACAGTTTAATCTTCGAAATTCAGTTATTTATACTTTAAAACAGTTACAATTTTTTTTAAAGTTTTGAATTTAAGTTAAAAAATTATTTTATTTATCATTATTGAAACAAATTAATATTTAAATATTTATAATTGATTAACATTTTCGCTTGACTAATGCGTGATTCTTTGATGTTTTGCATAATAGCCGGAAATGAACTTTATTTATTTAAAATCGGTTTATTTTTTAATTTATTACTGTTTTTAATTTATTATTATTTGTAATTCTTCGATGCATGAAAATTTACTTATAAAATGACTTTATTTTCCATATTTAAGACAAGTTAAACTTCAAACTTATTATTTATTTCTTCCCTAATTAATTAAATTTTTTCAATAGTTTAATTATAAGTTGTAAAATAATTTTATTTACCGCATCTAATATCATTAATCTGTAAATTTACAAACTTTTGCATTTTGTTTACATCTGTTTAGTTTCGTTGCTTTGAAAGTTAGTTGTAGGAATTATTTTATTTACCCTATTTAAGACAATTGAATCATGTAATTTATTATTATTTGTTATACCTCAGCTTAATAAAATGAAGTATTTTTCACTTAAAAATTACATTTATCTATAATCGAGTTTATCGATCGGGTTAATCACAACATATTTTAATAAAACAATACATTCTTAAAAGCAATTAGTTTTTTTTAAAATGTATGTCAATTACTAGTATTGAAAGAAATACTTTTATTCGAGAATTTTCTCTTTTTTCCTTTCTTTCTTCAAATGTGAATCATACGTTTACGTGCAAATGGTTTAATGTGCTTCTGCTTTATCTGATGGCATTACTAAATTAAAAAATGTCCCTAACCGCGAATGATTTCTCATTAAGAATTGCAGACAGTGGATCCTGATGGTAAAATATAATATACGTACATCACGCAAAATAAGAAATTGACCACCCAGAATAAATTTTGGCCTAATGATCTGATTTTCGCGTTTAGGACTCAATCTTAAAGGTTCTGGGGGGTGAACTCAAATATGCTAATAAATTAGTGCCGACAATATTTTAAGTTACGAAATCAGACACAAAAACGTACTTTCTCTGAAAAAACATACCTTTTATTCTACGGATTAGGATTTCTGATCCCCAAAATATAGGGGGTGGCTGACATTTGGGAAATTATGTCTCCACAGTTTGGTTAGGAGATTATTCCAAAGTTTGGACTGTTTAATTTTATTTTCTGCCTATTTTGCCACGTTTCAAGAATTTCTAAAGTGAATTGAAAAATATTTGCTCATAACTATAAAATTTCTTTGTCCAAAGATAACTCCATGAAAAATGAAGCTTTTAGCAAATATTTATTATTTTTTATTATTTTATTTAATAATGGTCGATAAAATTTGAAATTATAAATCTCTCAGTTTTTAATTCATTTTAAAGAATTTAATTTTTCATTTCAAAATAAAAAATTTGAACGAAATCGGCCGAATAGTTCCTGAGAAATCGAATTTTAAAGAAACCTTATTTTTAGAATTCGGTTTCTCAGGAACTATTCGGCCAATTTTGTTCAAATTTCTTATTTTGCCCTATAAGACTGGACTCCTTTAAATGAGGTAAAAAATTGTATATCTTATAATTCAAAAATTTTTGACCATAATTAAATGAAATAATAAAAAAATAAAAGATTTACTAAAAGCTATATTTTTCATGGAATTATTCTTAGATAAACTAATTTATTAGTTAGTTAAGTGCAAAAATGTTTCACTTCGCGTAAAAAGTTCTCGAGACATGGCGAAATACGCAGAAAATAAAATCAACATTATGGCGTCTAACCGCTCTCCTGACCTAAGTATGGGGACCGTATTTCCCAGATTGCGGCCACCCCTCATATTTCGGGGATCAGAAATCGGAATCCATCGAAAAAATGGTATGTTTATTCATATCGTCTGCACTAATTAATTAGCAAATCTGATGTCACCCCTCGAACCATTAAGATTGTGTACAAGAATAGGAAAACCCGATCATTAGATCAAAATTATTCAGGGTGCTCCGTTGTTCATTTTGCGCACTGTGCATTTAATATAATTTAGTAATTAGTGTTATTTAATACTTCTAATTAAGCATAATTTAGTAAATAGTATAATTTAGTACTTATTTAGTGTATCAATTAATACCTTAATAAACATATGCTTTTTGTTTGAAACATTCTTTAATTAAGAAGCTTAAATATTCCCCGAAAATAAAATTTCTCACGCAACTGAATTAACTGCTTTTCTTTAAACGGCGCCCATTTTAACGATATTAAAGCACACAGTTAGTGGAAAGATGAAGTGCTTTTTATTTGCAGTAACTATAGTAAGTAGAAAACATTAGTTTATTCTTTTTTTTAGGCTTAAGAAACACATTAGCTTAATGGGTGCTCGAGACATGCTGATTTATGCGGCCATAACACTTCATGATTATGTTTAAATTGCAGTTGAATCGTTTTTTATTCCCTTTTACACCAGGACAAAAGAGCCCTGGTTGAATAGTTTTGATGAAGGACAAGGAATATCTTAAAGATGAGAGTTTTTTTTTTTTAAATATGTGTATATTTATTTCAGATACTATCACGAATATGAGGGGGATTTTAAAGTGAGTTTAGTATATATTGCTTTCCAGAAATTAAAACTAAAATAAATTCACTTTACTACCATTAAAACATATTTTATCGTGAATGATCCAAGTCAAGAGAACGTCGACTTTCACCAATGAATGTCAACAATCACATAGTCGCTTTGGAGAATTTCCGAAATATATCCGGTATGATATTAATTTATCCGTTGATATTATTATATTTATTCGATATTTTAATATCTGCTGAGGATAGATGAGAAGAAACATCAGTGTTCAGAGTACCGGTAAAACGCATACTGGGAAGTGGCACTTGAAGAGGGCATACCGGGCAATTGTATATTGAGCAGTGGCACTTGATCTTAAAAATACATCAGTGTAAGGCAGATCGGGCTGTGGTACTTAACTAGACCTAGTATTTATTTAGGACATTTACCAAAGTGACTATGTGAATGTCAACATTCACCGGTGGAAGTCGACTACTACCAATTTCGGTCATTCACAATTATTAGAAGCATGAAATTATTTTGGTTTGTAGAAAGATGTACATATAATACGATGGAATAAAACTATTTACTATAGGACAGTTAGTGCAAGAATTTTTAAATGTTGAACTTACAGCAAAAAATACCATATGGTCCGCTCTGCATCCCTCAGAAACATAACTACGAAAGTGAAATTTGAAGTGCTAAAACAGACATTTTTATTTCTAAACATAATTTGAGTTTGTTTCGAAATTTATATTTGTTCGAAAGCTATTGCAGTATACAAAATTGCACGGCAATCTTTTGGGGTTGAGGAGTGTCATAGAACGGATGGAAGAGCCCATTAGCGTTAAATAAATCTTTTTTTAATATGTTAATTGATTATTAATTCATTTAAAATAAATAAAACCTATCCAACTGATTAATATCGGTGGTGCAAATTTATTTATGTTATATTTGTCTAATTTTTTGTAATAGATAAATCTAATAGTTTCTTTTGGTGTTATATTGGCTCGGTTAACATACGGAATTTCCCAAATCAGCCCTTATTTTCTGTAAATATATTTTTAAGACACTTATAGACAACTTTTGCAATAATTTATGTTAATGCCTGTTGCTAGAGAGAGTTATAAATTGACTCTAAAATTTTTACTGTGAATTGTATTTAAACTTAACTAGAATCAGAGCTATATATTTTTATTATGATCCCACCTTTAGAGAACAGATCATAATCCATTGTTGTTTAAATTTATAAGTACTTTGAAACATTAAATATTAGTTATGGATTTTTATCTATCAATATAAATAATTTTTGAAATTAACCTTTTTAAGTTAGTATAGTACGTTGCTCTTAGTTTATTCATTAATTAAAATTATCACTTTGAATTCGGAAAACCTTTTAGTAATATCTCTATTCCTAATGTATAGAATCTCTTTACAGAATGTTTGAGACGAAAATTTAATCAGACCTGTCAAAATATTACGATTTTCCGATGAATGTATTAGGCAGATGGTAATGATTCTCATGAAATGTTTCGTTGCAACTAATCAATTAACATTGAGGATAATAACATTGACAACCGGTTTTAAAACAGCTCTTTTCAATTCCGAATAGAAAATATTTTCTAGACGTTAATTTACGATATTTAACAAAAAAATAGCTCATATTATAAAAGAAAATGTTCATTCTTAGCGAAACATATTAAAATCAATTTATATGATTTATTTAATCAGGAAAAATGCGTACAGTGCGTGTCAAATCATTATGAAAATATAAATAAAAGACGCAAATTTTTTCCCTGTCTTATAATGTTAAAACTGTGCTTACTTTTTAAACTAAAAAGGGATCCAAACCAAAGAACCTTTTCTCTTATCGTGGTTAACAACGTGTATATGTAAAAAAAATTGCCATATGGAGGGTGGCGCAAGTAAAAGTGATTCGAAAAACAGAGTTCCAGATATAAAAGAACAAAGGAAAGGAAACAATTCGCTGACCTGCGTATAGCAGATGTTGAAAATGATCACCATTAATCTCTTCGACACTTTCGGGCCCTGGTCAGCAAAATATGAAAAGTAGATCGAAGTTGAGATTCTGGAATTACTACAATCTCATCAGGAATGTTCTTTTGCAGCTCTTGAAGACTATGAGGGTTGTTGCAAAACACCTTAGACTTGAAGGTTCATGGACGAGATTACGTGGTATAATGGTCTCTTGTGCCTGGCGTCGGCTGAATTTGCTTGGACTCTGGAACATTTTATGGTTAACAGCATTCACAATTTCTGTTGTTCGGACGCGTTTCAGAATGTTTTTTTTTTTTTTTTTGCTTAGTTCAAAACAGATCGTGCCTGAAGCTATTTTGTGAATAATCGTTGCATTGCAATCTTTGCTGGTACTTTGACACCATTAAATTAATTATCAAGAAACTAATCACTCTCTTTCTACGGATTTGTTTTAGCGTAGCTTTCCCCAACTAACACTGCAGGTCTATGAGCACGATCGTCACTTGTGTACTGATCAACTCACCCTGACGCAGCCCGCACTAAGATCTGAGTCTGTTTCGATCGCGTGCTTTTGCGTATGCCAGGTATATTAAATGCATTCACGCCCAATCCCCTCACCCTGACGCAGCCCGCACTAAGATCTGAGTCTGTTTCGATCGTGTGCTTTTGCGTATGCCAGGTATATTAAATGCATTCACGGCCAATCCCCTCACCCTGACACAGCCCGCACTAAGATCTGAGTCTGTTTCGATCGCGTGCTTTTGCGTATGCCAGGTATATTAAATGCATTCACGCCCAATCCCCTCACCCTGACGCAGCCCGCACTAAGATCTGAGTCTGTTTCGATCGTGTGCTTTTGCGTATGCCAGGTATATTAAATGCATTCACGCCCAATCCCTTCTACACTCGCCCGGGCCACGCTTATTTGGGCTTCCAAGTTTAAAAAACGGATTATAAATTTTAAACAAAATTTCTTAATATATTCATCATATAAACTGGTTCATAGACAATTGTATTGAATAAAAAACGTAGGCTAAATAATTCTCTAAAATTTGGTAAAAGGTGAACATTTTTGAGTTATGTTACCGTTCCATTCAATGAAAGAGGCTTAAGTTCTGTAAAAAATATGCCTCTATTGAAACTAAGTTCAATTACAAAGGCCTCTTTTTTCATTGTAAAAGAAATATTTCAGTTATTGAATAATAGGATCAGCTATCAATGACTACGATAGAAGAACTTATGGATACATTAACATTATAATCGCATACTATAGAGAAACAAGAATGAAAATTACATTGCTACGATGTAACTCAAAAATATTTATTTTCTATGCTATGACGAAACATTTAGAAACTTTAATATTGTATACTGAAACGAAACTTTCAGTCACTTTAACATTCACACTAAAGGGATCCTAAAATTTTATGCAATGGAAAAGCATTTCATTTGTTGTAGTCATGACTACTCAATCATATATGTGCGTTTTAAAATTTAAATTTATTTCAAATAAAATGATTAAATCTATAAAATGATTACTTTTAATATTAATATTCTTCGTTTATTCACGTGTTTTGTATGAATAAAAAGAGTTTTAAATTTTTTTTGTTTCAATGATTGAATTTTCTTATATTTTTTACATTGACAAGGAGGCTTCATCTTCTATTTACTCTACTCAACTATTCACTCGGGACTTCTTTTTATTCGTCATCATTTCTTTTTCTTACAAGTCTTTTTATCTTTAAAAAAAAGCATGATTTTTTAAAAATAAAATATATAATCATTTGTTAATATGTTATTCAAAATAAAATGAATCATTTCATGGATTTTAAAAATATTCAACTGCATTTGGAAAAAATATTTAATGTTAGGAACAAAGATTGATCATGATGAAATTAATAAACAAATGTGGCTCTTTCAGTACATACAATTCTAACTCTGTGCTTGCATTTCTGTGGCGGCCTGCAGAGCGGCCAGCATAGTATTTTTACAAGAAATCGAAATTTAATAATTTCATTATAAATTACTATATCTTAAATTTCTTACTCCATTGAATTTTCGGTAAATGTTTCTACACACCTACGTAATATAAAGTTTCTAAGCCTTGCAGATTTTGCACAACAAGAAAAATGTAGCGTTAATTTGAACACCCGAATCAATGGCGACCCTTGCTATATTTTAGCAAAGAAACAAATTTTGTAAAATGTAATTAAGATTGTTTTAATAAGCGGAAGAAAAAGCAAATAATGACTTTTTCTTTAGTTCCTTAAAACATTTGCCACATAAATGCATGGTAAAATCAATTTCTAAACGCATCCCGTACAATAATTTAAATCTCATACAAATAACGACCATTTTAGGACTTTTAATCTAAAAAATTAAGAGTACCTGTTCATAAACCTTTGTTTATCTGCATTTAACTGTGTTATGTTTGTTGAACAGAGTCTTCACCGGGAGATTTCGGTTACGTGACTTCCAGTCCAAGGATCAGGCAATACAATAATGGATCTCTTGTTTTGTGGGATGTTGAGTTGTCTGACAAAGGATTTTATTTATGTCAAGCAAATAACGGAATCGGAGCTGCTCTGAGCAAAGTCATTTTTCTAAATATTCAAGGTGAGTTATAATTTAGTAAACTTACATTAAAACGAAATTTTTTCTAGTCCATTGCTTTGTGATAAGAGAATTTTAGTAGTGATTTAGTTTTACTGATTATAATAATAATAATCTCTGACAGAGTTGAACTAGAGCAGTAACTTAACTCATGCATATAAGGCTATCTCATTACACTATAATGGACAGTCAGAAAAGTAATAATGCTTATCCAAGTCAAATGTTGATAGTTTTCCATTGATGGACCAACATAATTTTTATGGTAACTATCAATAATCCCATCATGAAAAATTTTATATTTTGTAGGTAACTAACATAAGTAACCATCACCACAATGTAGGAATTTGGACAGATTTATGATAGTCCAACATAAGAGTACCAACTTGTTGTGATGGTTTGTACATGCTGAACCATTGGAAATTTTCATCATAGTTTCTTAGAAATCAAATGTTGAAATGATCATGAACGATCATCACCCTGAAGTAGGAATTCGGATTGATTAATGATGGTCCAACATTAAAAACCTAAATTGTTTTAATGGTATATTCCTGGGAACCAACAAGAATTCCAATCAAACCATCATGGAAATGTACAGTTGGAACCATCATGGATTATCATTGATTGTTGATCCATGAGAATCAAACTTCTCTTGATGGTTAACCATCATACTACTAGAGTACAATCATGGAATGATGCAAGTTTGCTGGCATGTCAAAAACCATGAACGCATAATGAGAAATGTTGAATGATGGTGACCATCATCAATCGCACTGAAACCAACATAAACCATCAAACTTTTTTGATGGGACTATCAAGAATTGTGACTTCAGTATGCTTGGTTGGTAACACTTTCTATGCAAACAATGAGCTAAATTGTCTGCTACACTTTGTTCTTTAATTCAGGTTGAATTGGGACTGTAAAGCCAACTTGTAAACTGCGATAATTGTTTCAAAATTTAAAATATGATCTATCACGATTAAAAATTACTAGTGTCTCTTCACTTGGATATAAAAAACTGAAGATAATTCCTATCAAAACTATTCATATTTTATTAAGGATATTTTTAATATTCGCTTATGCATCTCTATTTCTGTACTAATGTTTTTAGATAAAACGAAAAATTACTCATATATTTTTTATGTTTAAACTTTTACTAATGTAATATTTACTTTTCGAATATATATGTTGCGAGTGTATGACCGAAATCACGCGAATATCGACTTTTACCGGTGAATGTGAACAATCACTTAGTCATTTTGGTGAATGCCCCAAATATTTGTTACATCTGATTTGATATTAATTTATTCTTTGATAATATTACTTTTATACGATAGTTTAATATCTTCTGAGGATAGATTAGGATAAACATCAGTGGCCGGAGTACCGATAAAATGCAAACTGGCAGTCGAGCTTGACCTTTAAGAAACATTGATGTGGGCATACCGAGCAGTGGTACTGAACCTTAGTATATGTTTCGGAAATTTACCAAAGCGACAATGTGATTGTTAACATTCACCGGTGGAAAGTCAACAACCGCCCATTTCTGTCATTCACAGTAACATATATATTATGCATTTTTTCTATAAATCTAAACACGCTTCAACATATATTATAACAATGTATTGAAACTTAATTTTTAAACATTACTTACTCATTTCCTGACTCAAATGAAGTACTTATTGTTGGAATTAGTTTAACTCTAGATTATGTATGCTATAAAAACAAGTTTAATTGCTTAGTAAATAGTTTTAATGCTTTTAATTCTTATAATTAGTTCCTCCTAAATTTGAAGAGACGTACCAGAGTCGTGCAATTAAAGAGGGTGACAATACAAGCCTGAAATGCACAGCACAGGGCAACACTCCAATTGTGATCACTTGGCAAAAGAACAAGACTCCCATACCTGTGACTGTGAAGTCAAGGTGATTATAGCTCATTAATTGCAATCTCTGAAAAATCGTTTGATGTCATCTATCAGTAATTTAAACCATAATATTGTATAAATGGGCTGAAACCTTAATAAAGTGTGTTTAACTGAATCACTTTTATTCGGACCATAATATCACATGATAGAATTAAGAGTCCCCATTTGCCAGTAAAATGATATTCCAGTGAAATCTACAGAAAAGACCACCTCTATATAACGACCATTTTCGACCACTTTTGAGACGGAATTGTTTCCATAGACTTTGTGTTGAAGAAAACCTTTAAGAGAGACTATTAAAAAATCCCCCAGCAACCGGGCAAACATCTGCGCCAAATACGGAAATGGTCAACGATGAACCTCCATCAACGGCCATTTTATTGTGGAACGGAGAGTGGTCTCTCCTGAGAGGTCTCACTGTAATTACTCCTACGGAGAATTATATACTCTATGTATGGCAGCTATATGGCACCCACTTCATGCATAACACAAATGTCACAAACGGCTTTTGCCAGCTTCGAACCTTACTTAATATTAAAAAGGGACCTATTCTTCACAACTTGACATTATATTTTAAGATCTAAAAATTAACATAAATTAACTCGAATCGAAAAATATAACATAGATTTCGACGGAAAAAAGTCCTTTTATAAATAATTTAAAATATTATGCTAAAAATATTAAAGGACACGCGAATTGTTAAAATTTTGACAATTCCATATTCCCCATTTCTTTGTTGCTGGCTCTTTATCTGTATAAATTGATTCTAAAATAATACCTCATTAAACATATTTTTTAATTACTGTCTTACAATTATTAAGACTTAAATAAGTTTG
Organism: Parasteatoda tepidariorum; assembly: GCF_982258835.1. Lineage (NCBI taxonomy): Eukaryota > Metazoa > Arthropoda > Arachnida > Araneae > Theridiidae > Parasteatoda > Parasteatoda tepidariorum. The sequence continues at coordinate 31,783,234 of NC_141757.1, read as the reverse complement.
AATAATTTTTCAAGCAATATTTTTATTTAGAATATTATCATGTCAACTAACATGGTAATTATTTAAAATTGTTACGAAATTTTTAATTTTTTTTGTATATATATATATATATATATATATATATACTATATTTAACCAATATTTGCTGCAGACTAAAATCTATATATTATTCCTCTCCCATGGCTACAAAGATAGTTCTTATTTCTTTTTCGAAGTTGGTTGCAAAAAATTGAAATATCAAGCGTGTGAGCTATTGTAAGCATGAAAGCGTAAATTCATATTTACATTTTCTGAGCGAAGAATCCTTTCTCGCGTGGCTAACGAAAAGCTGAAAGAAACTGAGATATAATTTGGAAAGAATCTGAAGGTTGAAAGCGAATAATTCAGATCAATAAAAAAGTTCTTTAGATTATGTTTTATTAATACTTATCCAGGTTCAATAATAATAGGTTTATTTACTGTCATTTTTTGAAAAAATGATTATTAGTGCTTAAATTGCCAGAATTTCGTTAAAAGAAAATTTTTTAAAGCATAATTATTGCATTCTATTGCATGTCATTATTTTTAGTTAAAAGGAACAAAACCCTTTGTTATAACATTTTCGAGTTTCTTATTTTTGGATTCAATTATTGTCTTATTTGCTTCCAATTATTTTTAATTTAGCATTTTCGAAAGCGATGTAACAACCATTAATTATTTCAAAAATATCATTCAAATATTTATTTCCCGGTATTACTTCTTTTTATCTCCCTTTTCAGATATTCTTTTCGAGAAATAACAGACGATAATCGAGTGACTTCTGAATTGGTGATCGTTTCATCTTCAAGAGAAGAGAGTGGAATGTACGCATGCGCAGCTGTTAATGAATTTGGCTATGATGAATCTACATTTCAGTTGGTAGTCCAAAGTATGTCTGCTTTTCTCTAAATGAAGTCATTATCTCACTTTCAGGAATAGCCTTGGGGCCTCAGGCAGATCTTTCGATAAATTCTTTGCATGGATGATCATAGACAATCTTAATTTCCATCTATATTACACTTTCCTAAAGTTTCTAGTTGAACTTAAAATCTGAAGCATATAGTTGTGAAATTTTTTAAAACTTGTATGTTTCTAAATTATTTTCGATTTCAATAAAATGTAGGGTAAGATGAAGTGCAATGAAATAAAATAAACTATTTTTATTCGTTCATGCAATTTTGAATGCGCAAAAGTACAATTAATGTACAATGTGTAAAAAAATCCCATCTTGAATAACTTTTGATCTGAGAATCGGATTTTCAGATAACCAGTAGTAATAAGTATAAGTATAAAGCTCTATATTTAATTTTCATTTTTTTAAAGATGTTCTGCTGCTTAATGAGGCGTTTTAATTAAAATATTTAACTATAATGACTTAAATATAGTTTCTGCAAAGCGATAATTTAATATTGAAATTTTTAATTTTTTAATATTTAGAAATTAATTATTATAAAATGTCGAATGATGTTTCGGGCAACTTCCAAGTTAGCATAATCTTGAACTTAAAAATAAATTTGTATTGTTTTTTGCAAATAGGTGTACCAGACCCACCAACCAATTTGACTGTCTCAAATGTCACAAGTAGAACAGCAACTATCCGGTGGGATGTCCCTTTTAACGGTAACAGCCACATAACAGGCAGCAGTGTACAGTACAAGATGGCGGAGGGTAAGATATTTCTTATACGTCATTCTCCATTAACCAGTTCAGAAACTATGAAGGAGAAAGTAGAATGTCCCCAGGTTTGTATACTTACAAGTACGTATACTTACCAGTACGTATACGTATACTTACCAGTACGTATACGTATACTTACCAGTACGTATTCGTATACTTACCAGTACGTATACGTATACTTACCAGTACGTCTACGTATACTTACCAGTTTGTATACTTACCAGTACGAGATGTAATACGAGGCTACCAATTTCAGATTACGTTAATGTGATCATTAATCGCTAAAGTCAGAAAAGTTCTTTTTATATAAGACTCCATGGGCTGTGAAGTTGCGTGATCACGTGTCTGTGATTATGGTGATCATGATATGGGTTAAAATCATAATCAGATATGGGTTAAAAAGAATAATCTGAAAGAGCCCCCCCACCTTCCTTAGGGAAAACTCTCACCTCTATTGGTATGAACGTTAAACATGTTCCACTCCCCTAGAATTTAAGACAAATGAGCACTTCATTTTTTTAAAATTTAAATTTCTTCAATTTTAGTCAAAATGGCGACAATTTGAAATTAAACTATCAGCTTTTGGTGATCAACTTGGCCACCTTTATTTTTTTATAAATAAATATCTCAAGAAATATCGAATTTATTTTTTCACTTTTCATAAAATTTAATGAAAGTTTAATCAAAATTTAAACCCTGTTCTTACAGCTGTGCTTTGAAGGACAAGAAGTTTTTTTTTTCGTAAAAAAAATTTAAAAAGAGGATCTGAAAACTTAATAATATTACAAGTTTGCTAAAATGAGCTTATTTTTTTTAATTAGTATACATTATTCTTTTTTTTAAACTGAAAACGCCAATTCTGCTTATCCAAAAAGAATTAATCACTCATCACTTCCGTAATTAAGTTAGCGTGACTTTGGCAGTTACTTCCAAAGAAAAAAAAATCCACCATAAGTTCTAAATCGCGTGATTATGAAGACGATGATGAACAAATGCAATTAATAACTATACAAAGTAAGCATTTTGCTGTAACTCGTAATTATAGGGAAAAAAATTTCGAAAAAAAGGAGTTTTTATCTTCGAAATATCTAAACGACTTTATCTATAATCACTTTTGTTTCATTAAATATTTACTAACTTTTTTCTTTTTGATAAATTATTGTCAATTGCTAATAGATGTTTTATAAACTTTGTTTTAGTAGTAACCAGTTAAAAAAAACTTGAATGTCTTCTTTTAAAATATTTCACATATATTTTGATAGAAAAACCGTAGTATTGTTAGGATTGTTATAAATTTATGAAAAACAGAATTATATTCGTTTTCTGAGGAAATTGTTGCAAGAAAAAGAAATCTTGTGTTTTGATGCATGTCTAAATGCAATGAGAGAAAAATCATAGTTATTTTAATAAAACATGAATAAATGTAAGTATTTATCCATCCTTAAAATAATTTTTAAAAAGTAAGATAAAATATTTTCCTTTCTTTTAATGAAATATTTTTGCAACAAAATGTCAATTTCTTACTCGTGAAATATAGGATAGTCTAAATCATGTAATGACCGCAACCTTTTCGTCATTCATTAATCAGAAAGAAATAAAAGATAAGGTCCAGCTTTCCAGTATATGGTAAAAATTACCGAGTTTCTGGTACTAAGGAAACATAAAATATAGTAATTTTCACAGAAGCGCTTTGGTAATGATTTCTGTAAAATTAACAACATACGTTTTTTTAAACGTGAAAAAATTTAAGAATTAAGTTAAAATTTGGCAATTTTATCATGATACTTAAGAGCATGGCATTCAGTTAAATTTACTTCTCAGCTTTGTATTTTTCACTCACTGTGTGGTAATAAGAATTATAACTTTGAAAACTAGAATTTCCCTTAAACCGCTACCATAAAAACGTAAAAATGTCTAAATAAATGGTTTAAATACTGTATAGTTTGGTTTTATGAACAAGAATTTCTTTTTTTTTTACCATAAATGTTATTACTATACAGTACGGTAATTTTACCAGAACTTTTTATCCGTGTAGGTTATGATGACGCGATGTCCTAATATTCAATGATAAAAGTTGTTTTAATTATTAATTATATGAAATAAAAATTAAATTTTCATCAGTTGTGAATGTTTAGTGCTTCTAACATAATAATCAATGGAATTAGAATTCAAATTTACCTTCCGTTTATATTACTAAGTCCACCTTTTGAGTAAAGTCCAATTCTTTTTATTTGTTTACGTTAAAAAAAATTATGTTTACATATGTTTTTGAAAATACGTATGCAAAAAAGAATATATATTAAAACGGAAATAAAATATCTTTTAAGTGCTGTCTTGTCATTTTCTCATCAATTTAGCAAAACTGATAAAATGGGGAAAAATTAAAACACTGCATAAAGACTTAAAGTATTAAAATTCGAATCAAATTGGTCTAAAAATATAAAAGTTATTGCATATTATTTTATTTGATAAAGTGGCTTGTGTTGAAAGTCTTCTATTAGGAGTTGGTACGTACAAAGTGAGATTAAAGTGCACCGATTATGCCAGCATTTCAAAGCAATTGGTCTAGTTGTTGTAGTTCATTTACGTTGTTCTAGGGCAGCACAATGGTCTATTGGTGACGGTCTGGGAAACATCCCTGAGGATGATCCGAAGACATGTCGTCACAATTTTGATTCCCTGCAGAGGTGATGGCACTCCCACTTCGGTAGCCCGACGACCTGCACGCGAAGTCGAGCACTTTACGGTAGAACAGTTTAACGAGGACCGATATCGCACATCCTCGGTCCCTACGCAGACTGATCCAAGTGGCCACCCACCCGCACACTAACCGCAGCCAGTGATGCTTGACTTCGGTGATCTGCTGGGAACCATGTCTTAACGATCAGTCCACTGAGGGACCGATTCAAAACGAAAGAGAAACGAAAAATCGAGGGAAAGTGAATATAAACAAAATGAATATAATATAAAGTGAAAGTGAATATTTAGTGAACAGTAGAATAGAAATAATAAAAGAATCAAACAATGAGCAATTCAGAGAATTGACCAAACAATTATTTGGTCGATTTTCTGAAAAATTCCTTGCGGTGTAATTACAAACTAATAATTGAGTAAATAGTTTTATTTTGATTCATCATATAATTTTATTCTTCTGAACAATTCTATAGGAAATTAATGCAAATCATTTTTTTAACGACTAAATAATAATAAACTAAATAAACTAAAAAGAGTACATACGCCCACAGTACAGTTACTGAAAATAGTTATGTACAAAATTTAAGCGTTTTAAAAAACTGAGTTGTGCGTAATTAAAAAAAGAAGAAAAAGAAAACCGAAATCCTCTTGATTTGCATTGATGTGCTTATTTTTCGCAATGTTTACAATTTGTTTCATAAATTATTTACAGTACTTCAATTTAACAATAGTTTATTTCACGGTAAAGAGTGATTGAATCATGGAATTTACGAACATTCACTTTCATTGGATACTTTTTATATATAAAATATTTTCCAGCACTCTACAAAAGACAAATGATTAAAAAAACTGCATAAAGCAAGCAAAGAGGATTAATTCACAAATTCTTTTATTATTTCAGATAGCTGGAAGGGGCACACATCTCAACTCATAGTATCTGGATCAGATAGTGTGGCCGTTTTGAGAGCTTTACAGCCTGTCACAACATATCAACTCAGAATCATCGCTGAAAATTCCATTGGAAAAAGCAAACCAAGCAGCATTATCAATATAACAACGCAAGTCGAAGGTAGAAATAAACAAATAAGAATGTAGAATGTATATATTTACAAAGCGATAAGGAAAATATAATTAATTTGAAATAGAAAAGTAAATTGAAATCGAACAAAAGAAACATAGATGCAATACAGTACTTATTCATGATAGAGATTATAACAAAAACATAAGCGTGTATTTAACAAAAGCTGCTGTGTGTTTAACAAAATAAAAACGTTATTCGCGAATCGGAATACCATACTCTAAACTAGGTTTTACTATATTTTTACTATACTATATTTTTTTCACGAGAGTCTTATGTTATGAGTTAAAAACTAATATTTTGTTAAAATACAGAAAAATATTCACAACAGATTTAGTAATTTTACTGATGTAAGTAAAAATCTAAATCACTTACCAACTCTGAAGCCAGTAAGGGCATTCTATTAAAGTATACCCGCGTCAATATGATGCAATCTAAAATCATGCAAATCGGCAAATTTGCCACCTCGATTTTAACACTGAGAATCGGGTCCTGCTAAATTCGTGGTAGGCTGAAACTCTGTCCACCCCGGGTGGTTATGGAATAAGAAACAATGAATTGAAATATCTGAAAGTTCCTTCAGAGGAATTCACTTCGAGCATCCGGCATTTGCTGCAATTTTTGCTCACGAAAAATTCTTTTTATATGCATTTGAATAAGAAATTACGTAATTTTTTTCTCAATATTTTTTCAAGCATTTTTCACAGTGAATCAAGTGAAACTACGCTCGGAAAAATCTGTTCAAGGCAGAACTATGATATTAGTACACTTTTAATCAGTACAAATTCTTGTATTCTTACTCAGTTGTTAAATTAAACCATTAAACTTTGCAAACTTAAAAATAAATTAACAAATTTGTCCACGATAACTCAGTTCTACCCTATATGACAACTAGTGCAACATATTGCTTACAAATATAAAACAGCTTTGTCATTAAGTTGTAAATTATTTTGAATGAAAATATTCGTAAGAAGGCCAACAGTTATGAACACAAAATGAAAACACAAAAGTTTCCTAAAGTACATCAAAATTTTATGAAATGAATTAAAACGTAAATTCTGTTTATTTCTAAGTTACATCTTTTTATTTTAATTTAATCCCAAAATTAGATTACTAATAATTAAAATCAAAGTTAAAAGAAAACTCAGGGGGAGATAGAAATTTTCTTTTGTAGCCGAGGAATTTTTTCGATTTATGATTTGCTTATTCTTGCTGACAAGAAAGAAGAGGGTTTGTAAAATTGTCAAAAATATGCTTACTTAATATTTGAACGGTATTGTACTAATTTTCTTTGAATTTTTACATAGGCAGAAGATATCTTGCTTTCAGTATTTTTTTATTTATTTATTTATCTTATTTTTAAGTCCGCCCCACATGTAGAAAATGTTGAATTATTTATTAATTATTTAAATTGTCTTAATAGTTAATAATAAATAAAATAAATAGTGTTAATAATAAATAATATAAGTAGTGTTAATAATAAATAATATAAACAATTTAGTAAGTACTGTTGCGAAAAATTAATTACATTAAATTAGAAATTACATGAAATTTTTACGTAGACAGAAGATATCTTGCTTTCAGTATTTTGTTATTTATTTATTGATCTTTATTTTTAATTCCGTCCCGCAATGTTAAGATGAAAAATGTTGAATTGTTTATTAATTATTTGGTTTGTCTTAATAGCTAAGAATAAATAATATAAATAGTGTTAATAATAAATAAAATAAATAATTTAGTAAGTACTGTTGTGAGGAAAAAAAATTTCTTGGGCTCTATTATTATACTTTTTGTTGCATTGGTTTTGTTTATTATGTACTGTTTCAACTATTGAAAAATAATAATAAAATATTTTAAGTCGTTTTTAGCAATTTTGGCAATTGCACATTACTTATACTCTAAATAAGGTTATTATCCTGAATGAATTAAGTCATTTAATTCATGAATTATATCGATGAAAAACGTAGACATGCTTCGATTGCTCAAAAACATGGGCCCATTCTCAAGACTCTTTAGGCGGAAAGGAAGAAGACAAAACATATTTGAAAAAGAAAACTCAAAGTTGCTACGTTTTTCTTTCTTCTTTGAAATCTGTTTCATTCTCTTCGTTCACATCTAATTAGTCTTGAAAATGGGCACTTTTTCTAAGTACTCTAAACATACATTTGTTTTTATTACAGCTCCATCTGGACCATCCAGAGATCTGACTGTTCATCCAACTGGAGATCAATCTTTGAAAGTTAGTTGGAAGGTTCGTACAGAATATAATTTTTTCTTTTTCGAAATTTTAAGTGAATCGGAGCTCCAATATTTCCATGCAAAAATCTGAACAATTATAATTTGTAAATACTATACAGGCAAACCCCGCTATAGTGAACCTTTAAGGGATCGAAATTTCAGTTCACTATAGCCGGAAATTCACTATATCCGTTTCTCAAACAATTTTAACTAATGGTTCCAAATTCTCCCCCCCCCCCTTTATTACACAACATTATTTAAATAAATGACGAATGAAATGAAATACAAAAATGACTAAAAAATAATACGTGGTAACAAAAATATGTTAACTTTTATTGTTTTATTTCTCTTCGTCTTGCGTATAAAAAAAAATTGTTATCTTTTCTGATGAACAATTTTCAACATCATATATGGTAACACTCTTCCCGACTCTCCGATAATTTTTCCTCAATTTATGTTATTCCAAATTTTAAACCTGTCTAACCAGCCATTCGAGCACATAGAAGTAGTTTCACCTAATCACTTAGCAAATTCATCAGCTTTGACTTGAAGCATTTGTCCAGATACTGGACAATTTCGGCTAGTCTGAATGCTGAACCAATTCAATAATGAAGCAAACAAGAAAAAATGCTTATCGCTACATTCCATTCTATAGATGGTTTTAAAAATCGGTATATGTATTTATTTCGGAGTGGAAATTTCAAAATTATAAAAAAAAAAAAATGAAGAAAAAAATCAGTCGAAGACAGAAAAAAGTTCATTACATCCAACTTCCTCACTTTATTTGGTTCACTATACGTGCGTGTCACTTTGATCAATTATACGTGTATAGGCAAAGCACGGGGCCAAACATTTCGCTCATTATATCCGGAAGTTCACTGTGTTCACTATAGCGGGGTTTGACTGTATCATTATTATTCGAAAAAGCAGTGGAAGTTTAGATCTTCATTTGCTGCACTATAATTTTTTTAATATTTTTAGTTTGATGATACTTAAATCACAAAATTTGAAATTTAGAAAAATAATATGTGGGAAATTAAATTAATAACTCTTGCTAAGAACTGAAATCGGAGACATATGGACTTGGAATACTTTACTTCCAACTATATTTACAAGTCAAATAAGGACATCATAAAATATGTTAAAATCACGTTTATTTATTTATTTAAACTCAAGTTTATTTATCTTGAAAATTATTTGTAATTATGTTACCTTCACTTAGCATCTGCTATTTGTTACAGAAAACGCAATCGAAATTCTTTTTGTAACAATTTTAATTTAACTTATTTTGAAGTAAGAGAGTTTAAAATACTTTATTTTTTATTTAGTTCCCCGTTTGAATAATATACGACTTAATTCTTTTTTTCAAAAGCGTTAAATTAACGAGATAAATTTTCTTACCCCGTGCTTTTAATTTAATTACCTTCCATCTTTCTCGATTAATACTCGAAAAACCTTTAAAAGAACTCCGCCGGACGTCCATCGGATGTTATTTTCTTACACTGCAAATGATTAGAAAAGACATTCAAAAGCGGTATTTTTAGGAAGTTAAAAACTTTTACCAACGACTTTCTCAAGAACAGGAGATACTTCTATTTCTTTTTTTCCATCCCGTTTCGCTTCGTTTCTTTTCCTGTAAGTGGCATTTGGAAACTTTCCCTGCGCCAATTTCTCTTCTTTTTTTTTCTTTAAAAGTAAATAGTTCTGTTTTCTTTAACTATTTTCGTTAGAGTTATTAGAGAAATGAAATTGTGCGTAGTCTGTTCTCCGCCAGCAAGAATAATGATTTGATTAAATTTTGCTAGATTAAGGACTCCACCCCCTTCTCGTTCCTTTCAGCAGACCCCGTGATAGCTTTAATTCATCATCGTTTGAAGCCTATATATATATATATATTTTTTTTTTAAATAAAAATGTTTTTTGTAAGCAAATGCTGTTATTATGTTAACGATTATAAAATGAATGATTGCGAGGATGAGGAAAATAATCAACTGTGCTTGAATAAAAATAAAACTGAAAGAAATAGAATGTGTGCCAAAATAAGAAGAAATAAAAGAAAAGTACTTTTACTTGTATTTACTGTTTAACGATGAACAACGATGAATATTTATCTTTATATGAGTTCATATAGAGAAAGGATATCATCTCTATCGAACTCGTGAATTAAGACTTTTTTATTTTTAAAAAACTCAACGTAAATGTTAAGGTGACATATTTGGTAGCATCTAATCTATCTATTTGTCACTTTGTTACTTTCGACGTCGACTCAAGCGAGAGCAAATAAAATAAAGATCTCGAGAAAGATAAAGTATACTACAACAATGGATGAGTAGTCAACGTTTAAAGAAAAGAAATCTGAAAAATTAAGAATAAGTTTATAATTCCGTAAGTTTATAAATGAAAATGTCTCTTCCAGCAAGTCAAATTTAAACTTTTTCTTTGTATTCCTACGGGAAGCAGGGCAGCCTGGTGTTTTCTTGTACAACAGGTTTAGTATCAAAAAGTTCTTGATTTGATTAATACTTTTTTTAATTCCACCGAAATACCTGTGTTCCAGACGCAAGTGCGTGAACGCAGATGCAGTGATTACCAGACGCAAATGCGTGAACGCAGATGCAGTGATTATTTATTATATTATTTCCTACAATATTCTTTTGTTGGCAACATGTATATATTCTTTGTGTACACTTGTGATAGTAAAAGAGTTTGTTCTATGAGATACTTGTTTCAGTGTTGATTGTAATTAGAAACACTTACGTTTACAACCAACACAACCTGTACATTTTTCTTCAGACTTATGTAATTTCAAGTTTTTAGGTTTAATAGTTTCTGCACAACAAAACAAAATGAAACGTTAAGTTGAAAACTCAAAACAGTGGGGGAGGTGTTAACGAATTTTTAACATTGCTAGAATAATTTCGAATTTTTAGACGTGTTGCTCTATTTCAATGATTTACTACCTGTACTTCATTTACATTGATTTGATTCGCATTTAAGCATTTTTGATAAATTCTATAAGTTACGTCTTTATTTTCTCTATCCAGACATTTTTATGTGTATATATTGGGAAAAAAATTTGGCCAAATCTCCCAAAATATAGTAAATAATGTAGTAACGCCCTCCGCGTATGAGGTACGGTCAGTGGTGCATTTTTAGTCCATAAAAACCAGGCTGCCGCATACATTCACCGGCAGATTAGTGAAGTTTACAAAACTTCCTACTGACAGGAAATTTTGCTACTCCATGAAAATGACTCTCTCCACAGCTCAGTCCCGAGTTTTAACGGTATCTTTTGGCTGGGAAGTTTTGGATTGCCCCTCAATACAGCCCAGACCTTGCACTAAGTCATTTTCATTTTTCCCGGTGTTTCAAACATCATTTTGGCGGCAACCAGTACACTGATGACGAAGACGTGAAAACGGTCGTGATCTCTTGGTTATCAAAACAGGTATCAAGTTACTAGGGTATTTTAAATCTAGTTGTAAGGTGTGATAATTGTGTAAGTGAACTTGACAACTATTATGGAAACAAGAGAAACTTATGTAGATTCAAGAAATAAATTTGTTTCGTGAAAATTTTCTTTCGTTCGGTTTTTGTTTTCAAACTGCCCTTACTTGAAAAACACCCTTCGTAGAATAAAGAACTCGCAATGAATTCCCTTATTAAACATTCTTTTGATAGTGTAGTTATTTTTCCACATTCTTCTTTTTCTTAATCTTTTTTATTTTCTTATTTTATTTTTTACCCCTTTATATGCCTTTACTTCGTTTATTTTACTTCCGTTAAATATTAATTTTTTAAAGGTACACTGGAAAGCAGTTCATCAGAGAATTTGGCAGAAAGATATTTAAATAATTTTTATGTTATGACTTGAAGTAATTTCTAAACAATAAATATTTTACTAAATACAATAACAATAATAACACCGATTTCTTAGAATCTTAATTAATCCTTGACTATGAATAATCCTTCAGAAAACTTTTCGACTGCTCAATTGTAATTTTCAGCGTTCATTTATAGCATTTATATGCGCTTTAAATTGTCTCTTTTCTTATTCGGGGAAGTCTGCAATCATCGCACTTATTGTACTCGTTTTGAATCTTAAACTCCTATAAAGTGGAAAGATTATACACATAAGGACTGTAAACTAGTGCTTAAAATAGAAAAAAAAAACAAAAACATTATTATTATTATTTGATGAATCTACGGTATTATAAACATTAACTTCAGTTTGATTATTCTAAGAATCTTGGAGGTGCTCCTTCCAGTTGCATACCATATCCAGGGCCCACGCTAAGCATTCGCTATCTCTCCAAATGCTACAAAATCATAAATTTGGCTAATAAAATTGCGTTTTGGAGAAAGTATTGGCGAATGATTATTTTTACTGGAAAAAAATATATTTAACTCGATCCTCAAAATTACGTAAAAATTTCTTTTCTAAACAAACCAGCATTTTTTTTATTCAGTTACACTTACAGTAATTAGATGCGCTGCATAACCAAATAGAATCGGGTCCAAGTAATATAAACATGAAACAAACTACCATAAAGTACAGATTTTACCCCGTTAAATAATTCTATGGATAGAAATTAATCATAAAAAATTGTGCATTTGCCGAAGACTTTTGAAAATTGGCGAATTCCTTTGATGTTTGGCTAATTTACTGGTTAATAATTTGAAATCCTTAGCACGGAACCTGCGTATCCCTGTTTTTTCCCCTCCAAAAACAAAACAGGTAATGATTATTCCAATCTTGCTTTTTGCCGCTAATGATTTGTCACATTTTAGAAAATTTCTGTTTGCTTCCATTTTTTTATTTATCAATTTATGTCTTCTTTAGTGCCTTTTCTTTATTTTTGAAAAGGATTGGGTAAAGTATGTATTAAGAATGGTGATAACAAAAACTCGTAATTATTTTAATGACCTTTAAAGAGTCGCGTTTTCCTTTTTATATAGCCCCCAAGAGAAGATGCTCGCCATGGTCAAATACAAGGATACCACGTGGGATACAGAATTTATCATACAAATGAAAAATTTCAATACAAAACTGTGGAAGCGAACAAAGAAAATGAACAGCACTCAACTTATGTCACTGGTCTACAGCCTTTCACCAAATATGAAATAATTGTTAAGGCGTACAATGTCGCTGGTGCTGGACCGCAGACAGATAGTGTTGTTGGTACGACACTAGAAACTGGTAAGCTTGTTTTTTATAAATCGCTTTTTTTTTCTTATTTATTGATGATTTTTATTTCAATCACTCTCGGTGTTTTTATTTCTATTATTGAAAAATCATTTGATGTTGCCATCGATTTTAAAATCACATAGATTTAACATTTTATTTTTAAATGAATTTTTCTCATTTTTTTATGAAATTCATACGTATATCTCATAGAGAGATACTAAGATTTTTAAATTTTTTATCTGAATTAGTTTTTTTTATTTTTGAGTGTTATTTAAACTTTTTTAAATAATAAGTGAAAAATTTCAGTATATTTTTTAAGTAGTATTTTGTAGATAAACCACACAGCAAGTCGGATAACACTGTATTTTTTATTTTTTTCTTTTCCAAAAATAAACAAGTCCCATCGTTTTTCTTATTTAAAGTTTGCTCGGTTCAAAGTAGCATTTGTTTAATTTACTTAAAAAAATATATTATTCTTTTTGTTACAGAAAACATTAATTATAATCTTACGTGCAGAGAATCTTTCATACATTCATTCTTTTCATACTGCCATACGCGCTCCATCGCAATTTATATAATTATTAGTACCGAAGAAATGTTATCTAATTAAATTGTTTTATGTGATGTTATTTTCAGTTCTTCATTATTAAAGTTAAATAACTTAAATATTAATTGCGAGCAAAACGGAATTAAGTCGTGATTAAAAAATCTTAGTTCTTAGAAAAAAAATCTTAGATCAGATAATTACAGCATCTGTAGATTATTTTTCATCTAAGATTTCTTTTTATTTTTAAGAAACACAAACAAAGAAAGGGAGCAAAATTGCTGAGGCTCCTTTTCAAATATTTCTAAACTAGGAAATATTTCTAAACCAAAGGGAAAAAATATGTAAAGATTTTTTTTTTCTGATACTTGATTATACGCTAAACAATAATTATATTCATTCCATATTTTTAGCATAAAATTATTAAATTTGTTTGTATAAAATTCATCTTAAATTTAAACAAAATAAAGTTTTTATATACAATTTTTGAGTACTCTCTACTTGTTAATTGTACAGTCGGCAAAAGAAAAAAGATATCACCCTGAATAACTTTTGTTCTAATGATCGGATTTTCACGATTTAAGTGTCAATCTTAATGGTTCCTGGGGGTGACCTCAAATATGCTAATTAATTAGTGCTAACTATTAATTAAGTTACGAAATCAGACACAAAAACGTACTTTCTCTGAATAAACATGCATTTTTTTTTACATATTTGGAATCCTGACCCTTAAAATAGGGGGGGGTAGACAAAATTTCGAAAAAAATGGGTTGTAAATTAGGTCGCAATAAGGATTTATATATCTGGCGATGGTTTAAAAATATGCCAAATTACCTCGCCATAGAAGGGGAAATAATTTATAACAACCATAAAGAAACTGAATGAATGACAAGATGGGAAAAGATAGTGCTTCTTGTTGCTAAGCAACCAAAAGAATTTTTCGCGTTGCTTTCTGGGCTTTTTTTTTTTTTTAAATCTCCTTTAAAAAGGAAATTTAAATAAATTAATAAATTATTTTTGATTCTCCAAGATTATAGAATCTTTGACTTTTTATCTGACATTATTTATTTTTTTAAAGCTGTTTTAATGTAATTTGTAGGACAGTTTTGAATTAAAACCAATTTTCATAAGTTATCATAAATTTATGAAGAGTTGTAGGGTTAAATGCTTTTGCCCCTCACTTCGAGTTTCTTAGGAAAGGAAAAAAAAGTGATCAAGCAAAGGTGGACCTAAAAAAAGATAGCTATTCTGATGCATAATCGCAAAATTTTATAGAAATCACGGTATTTATTTTCGATAAAATTGTAAAACTTAATAAAGTTTATATGGCATTTTAAAAGCATTTTGAGATATATATATATATATATATATATATATATATATATATATATATATATATATATATATATATATATATATATATATATATATAATGATTTTTTAGTAAATTAGTATTGAGAGCAACATGATTGAAGAGTCCAGTTGTGCATAATCTTCTTTTATTAAGTTGCGATGGTGAAATAGCAGTTTAACCCCTCTCCAAAGCGGGAGAGGGGGGACACATATCCTGTCTAAGCTGACGGATTTTATTTAGCAAAACAAACAACAAAAAGCCACGCCAAAATTAGCGCTCTGCATTTTATAGGATGATTAAACAGTGTGAAGAGGTCCCAGTCATATGCTTTTTCTGTATTCTTACGCTTCATCAATTTATTTATTACTCAAAGCAAATCGTTTAATCTTTCCTTATATGGAAGTGAAAGATCTTAAAATAACTTCTCTTTTGAAGTATTAATCTAATTATTATTCATTGGCATGTTTTTAGCCTTGAAGTCCCAAAATAGAATTTCTACCCTTATCTTTTACTAAAGATATTTAATGAAAAGGAATGAAGTTTTAATGCTTTTATTAATACAAAAGTATTTAATTTTTGTATTACATCCCCCCCAAAAAAAATTTTGGTAAGCCAAAAAAAAATAATAAAATTAAGAATACTATGAATATATAATTTGTGATGGTATGACTGTCCTCTTTCCTACTATAAATAACCTTTTTCCACTATGTGAAAAAAATTATTTACAGCAACAACAATAAAAACATAATAATACAATTTATCTATTTAGTGAACTAAACAGAAAGAAAAATTTAAACATTTCATATAACTATTCTAAAATAACTTTTCAAAAATTTTCACACAAAAATATACAAAATTTTTATGTAAAACGACCTGGACAACAAGTGTCATTTAATCAGAATTTAAGATTCTGTATGGTTAAAAAAAAAATATTCACAATTTTTATGTGAAAGAGATGGACAACTAAGTGTCATTTAATCAGAATTTAAGATTCTGTATGGTTAATGGGGTTTTTTACTAGATGAAATTCTGTATTCCCCTTTAAAATGGAGGAAAACAGAATTTCATGAAGCACTGTGTAATTGAGAGATCCATACTGGATAAAACAAAAATAGTTTAGAAAGTTTTTTCTCAGTGTTGAGAAAGAAAAAAAGTTCAAGTTACTTCGCCCTCACTCCTAACTGATGCTGAGGTAAACATCTCCACAAAACGCGATTCGGATCTCTCAAAAAAATAGGAATTACTTCTTCCCTTGAAGAAAGTAAAAATTTCTTTTGGTGACTATTCATGATTTAATTTTAACATTTGTGGGCTGTGATATTTCCTAAGCTTTGAAACATGTACTATTTCAAAATTTTGTTTACTTAAATTATTCTTTTTATTTATTTTGTAATTAACTTCTGAAATTTTTTGAAGAATTTTATACGGTCCACTGAAAGGAGGTGACAGTTTCCTTGTATTAGGATAAGTAAATTCTTCAAACAGAACTAATTCATCATTTTTAAAGTCTATATCTAAAAATCTAGAATCATAGTAAATTTTATTTCTTTCATGATATTCTCTAGTTCTTTGAATTGCTATTTTCTTAGCTTCTTCAACAGGTGGATAGACTTTTTCATTTAAGGGATTTTCGTAGGGGAGTCTACCATGCATGAGGTATGCAGGTGGAAATTTTGTTACAGAATGGGGAGTTAAGTTATAAGTATTAACTATATCTTTTAACAAAACAGGCCAGGGAGTTTTAGTAGGTTTTTCATTAATTTTACATTTTAAACGCGTAATTATTGTTTGACCAAGGCGTTCAACCTTGCCATTAGACTGCGGATGATGTGCAGTTGTCAATAATTGTTGAATTTTATTATGTTTCAAAAACTTTTTAAAATGAGAAGAAGTAAAAGCAGCGTTTCGATCACTTAACAAGGATTTAGGGATTTGATTTTGAAAAATTTGATGCAAAAAATTTGTATAAGTTTCTGAGCTAATGGATTTTGATGCAAAAGCCCACATGTAGCGTGTAAGGTGGTCAATAATTAAAGTTAAATATTTTTTTGTTGAATTATAGTAATTCAATCCACCAATACTATCTATTGCTAGTAAGTCAAAAGACTGATTAACAGGGGGTAAGGATTGTAATAATCCAAATCTTTTTTGTCGCGGTTTTTTATTTAATTGGCACGTATGACAATGTTTACAAAATTTTGTTATATCTGAAGTTATGTTGTTCCAATAAAAAACAGGGGTTATTAAGTTAATCATTTTCTGTACTCCTGGATGATTAAATTTATCATGAGCATTTTGCAGAAGTTTTAATCTTAACGAAAATGGAACAACTATTTTAGTAAAATTTTTCTTACGTACACACAAAACATTATTGATATCAACAAATTTACCTTGTAAGTTATCTTTCCTTTGAGCTTCCACTATTTCACTCAAGTTCAATAAATGTGAAACATGAACATTATTATTTTTACTATTACTTTGGACAATTGAATGTGTTGCATCTCTCGAAAGCCAATCTGCTTCAAAATTAGCAGAGCCTTTTGTGTATTTAATATCATATTCATACATACTTAACAATAATGACCATCTAAATAATCTTCCTTTTAAATTTTTAACATTTCTTAGCCAAACTAAAGCAGCATGGTCAGTATGTATGGTGAATTTTTGTCCAAAAAGGTAATGATGGAATTTATTTAGAGAATCGACAATAGCAAGACATTCAAGTTCTGTAATTGCATAGTTTTTTTCATAGTCCCTTAATGAACGAGAATGAAAAGCTACAGGATGCAATACACCACATTCATCTGTCTGTTTTAGCACACATCCAATTCCAACTAATGATGCATCAACAAAAAGATGACATTCATGATTAGGGTTAAAAATTTTCAAAATTGGTTTACAAATAATAGCATTTTTTAAAAGTTCAAAAGATTGTTGACATTTTTCTGACCACACCCATTTTACATCTTTCTTTAACAAGTTATTTAAAGGATGTCAAATACTTGCATAACTATCAATAAATTTATTGTAAACATTTATTGATCCGAGAAATCTTTGTAATGATTTTACATTTTTAGGGGGCACTAATTTTTTAATCACTTCAATATTATGGTTATCGGGTGATACTATTCCATTTTTAATTTCATATCCTAAAAATTCTATTTGTTTTTGCAAAAATGAACATTTTGAAAGTTTTAATTTTAAGTTTTCCTGTTTACAAATATCAAAAATCTTTTTAAGATGGGTTAAATGTTCATCATAAGAATTAGAAAATATAATGATATCATCAAAGTAGTTTGTAGCAAATTTAATTTTATGTTTATTTAAAATTCTACGAATTGTATGTTGAAAAATGCTCGGGGCATTCTTCCAGCCAAAAGGTAATCTTAAGTATTCAAATAGACCATTGTGAGTAGCGAATGCTAATTTCTCAGTGTCATCAGGATGAATACGAACATGATGATATCCCTGTGATAAATCTATTTTAGAATAATAACTACTATTAGACAATTCTTCTATTAAAGTTTGTATTAAAGGTAGAGGTTCAGAATCTGTTTTTGTAATTTGATTTAGTTTTCTATAGTCGATACATAAACGACTCTTTTTATTTTCATCTTTTTTAAAAACTAAAGTTACTGGGGCAGCATAAGGGGATGAACTTTCTTTTATAATGTTATTTTTTAACAATTCCTCTATTTGTAAATCAATTTCTTGTTGTTGTTTTGGGGATGTTTTGTACGGCCTTAGAGATATAGGTAAATCTGAGGTTAACCTGACTCTTTGCGGTTCCATTCGAATTTCTCCTACGTCGTGTTTGTGTTTTGCAAAAACATCATCATAACTTTCTAAAATTTCTTTTAAGTCCACATTTTCTATTTTGCTTTCATTTTTTATTTTTTCGTCGATATTAACCTGATAATGTGTGCACCCATTACTTAGATCTATCTTCGAATCATTTGAAATTTTTGGACATTTTTTCTTTTTCCTATTTGTCCTTTTCCTTTTATTTTTGTTACCCTTTACATTATTTTTTTCAATGTTTACTTTTACTGAAACATCTTCAACTTTTATTTTTTCAACATTTTTACCCTTAACATTTTGAGAATTTTGCTGTCTAATGTGCAAAGATAAGTTGTCATTGTTAGTATTAGCAGAGGTGATCAATCTCTTACCAAATTGAGTAACAACTGGCCCGACACAATTAATAAACAAACAAAACTCTTTGCAAGCCTGCAACCCAAGTAAAGCATATGGTAAATCAGTATCAATTACAAAAAACTTAACTGACTTAACAATTTTGCCTAATTTAAGGGGAAACTCACAAATTTTGTTAAGTGTTAGTTGTCCTTTTGTTTGGGTAACCTTTAATTCCTTACATTTTTTAATAGGAATATTCAATTTTAACACCAAATCTTTTGGTATTACATTTAATGTTGACCCGGTATCAACATTCAATAATATCTCTTTTACTTTTTCATTTTTATTTTGTTTTGGACGTCCCTTTACGTATTCATTTTTCACTTTATATCCATTTAGGTACCTATTTTCTACTATATATCCATTTTCGTACTCATTTTCAACTATATATCCATTTTCGTACTCATTTTCAACTATATATCCGGATATGAGTAATTGCTATTGATTACTTGTCATATTTTGAATGTTCACATCAACCACATTACTAGGGTTGTTTACACACGAAGAGCCCATGTGAAATTGATTCAAAAGTCCTTTCTTTGAGCAATATTTACATTGATTCAATGGGTTCTCTTGTGTAGTATGATGTATTTTGGGTTTTGTCACATTCGGGGTTACATTTTTATTTTTAGGACAAGCCGGGGCTTTATGTCCTGGTGCATTACACTTAAAGCACTTAATGTCATATTTCGGGTTTTCTAACTTCCTAACATATGGTCCCTTATTAGATTGAAATTTATTTTTATCTAAGTCACTTTTAATTTTTTCATAAAGTTTAAGTTTTTGTTTAAATTCAAAAAGATTACTGGCTCCATAAAGAACTGTTTTATTATTTGTTTGGTCTGGTATTCCTTGAATTATATAAGTGATTAGAGCTAAGTCATCAATATCACTTTGAGTAGCTATTTCTCTCATTTTTAGGAAATATTCTTGAAGAGTTTCATTATATCTTTGTTTTCTTTTTTGCAACATTGCATGTACTTCTGCACTATTGCAACTAAGTCCAAATTCTTCAAGCAAAAGATTTTTTAATTTTTCATATGAATTTAACTGAGTTTCACTTCTAATTAAAGTTAATGCGTTACCTTTCATGCATCTTTTTGCAAATAAAAACTTTTGCATATCAGACAATTTAAATAAATTAGCATGAGTTTCAAAATTTTCAAACCAAGAATTTATGTTATCATAGCGATTTCCATTAAACATAGGGGTAACTGCTTCAATATCTGAAAAACTAACTACTAATTTTGTTTCATTTTCCCTATTTATATTATTACTAGAACTTTGACTATAGGATACCATATCTTCATCAACACTAATTTTTGTACATATAGAATTTAAATTAACTTGTGTAAATTGATTTACACAAGTTTTAGTTGGTAAATGTGGTTCAAAATCAGTTTGAGTTTGTTTACTTTTAAACTGAATAGCTTCCTCCTCATCTTCGGAGGGATTTTCATTTACGATCGAATTTTTTAGGTGATTAAAATCACATAAACAATTTAAAATATGCTTGGCAATTTCCTCTTTATTTCCTTCACTGGAAATATTTAGAATGTCTGAAATTTTGATTAAATCCGAAAAAGTAAAAGTATCACAAATTTCTTTTAGTTTGTTTGCAAATTCATTATCGTTAGTTTCAAAAGAAAATTCTGAAAAATTAAGAATTTTGTTACGGTTTAATCTAGACAAATCATTTGGAAATAAAAGTTTAAATAATAACTTAATTTTGTTTGCCTTTGTTACTTTAATTGACGTTTGAACCACATCTATTTCTTTTAAAAACATTTTAAAAGCAGTATAAATGCACTATATCATAAAAAGCTATATATCATAAAAATAAAAAAAACAATATAAACACAAGAATGCACTTCATATTTCACTCTTCCAAAGATTCGTAATAAAATAAAAAATTAGATTACTAAAATATGAAGTAAAACTGATTCATTATCGAGGAAAAAAAAAAAAATATACAGATGTTCACTGGATTCATTTTTGTTACTTAAAAAAAAAGCACTTCGAAGGAGAAAAAAAAAAAAAAAAAATCTTTTTCCTATAAAGGAATTTTCCATAGGAGCAAAAGCTCCTCTAATTTTTCGAATAAACAACGCGCACATATAACAAACGCGCACATACTTCTTCTGTTTTGATTTCGCAAAACTTTTTTTTTTTTTTATCACTCGGTGCCGACTCACAACACAATTTTTTCTTTCTTTTCTTCACAACATCATGATTAGGACTTTCGCACACTTCCGCACACTTGATTAGGACTTTTCTAAAACACTATAAATCGCACACTTCATTGTTTCTGAGGGCACTAACAGGCATTATAAACACAAACGTTTTCATGGCTGTCACAGTCTCAGGCAAAATCGAACGGTCTGTCTCCAGTAGCGAAGCATTCCAGAAGCGATAAGGAACAAATTTTTGACGAAGGGATGATGATGAATCCTTCAGACGGCGTTAGGCGATTTCTTCCGGTCCAATGAAGCTTTGACAAGGGGTGAAACAGGGATTTCCAAGGCGACGAAGTAGCATTCAAGTTTAGGTATAGTTCGCAGTAGTATTGCACAAAAATTTTCTTTCAAGGGGTTTCCTGCACAAAGCAACCATCCTGCGAGGCTTCTAATGATTTTTTAGTAAATTAGTATTGAGAGCAACATGATTGAAGAGTCCAGTTGTGCATAATCTTCTTTTATTAAGTTGCGATGGTGAAATAGCAGTTTAACCCCTCTCCAAAGCGGGAGAGGGGGGACACATATCCTGTCTAAGCTGACGGATTTTATTTAGCAAAACAAACAACAAAAAGCCACGCCAAAATTAGCGCTCTGCATTTTATAGGATGATTAAACAGTGTGAAGAGGTCCCAGTCATATGCTTTTTCTGTATTCTTACGCTTCATCAATTTATTTATTACTCAAAGCAAATCGTTTAATCTTTCCTTATATGGAAGTGAAAGATCTTAAAATAACTTCTCTTTTGAAGTATTAATCTAATTATTATTCATTGGCATGTTTTTAGCCTTGAAGTCCCAAAATAGAATTTCTACCCTTATCTTTTACTAAAGATATTTAATGAAAAGGAATGAAGTTTTAATGCTTTTATTAATACAAAAGTATTTAATTTTTGTATTACATATATATATATATATATATATATATATATATATATATATATATATATATATATATATATATATATATATATTATAATAAATAAAAACAAAAAAAAACACGAAGAAAATTACGAGTTGATGTTATTTACACACTCCTTTCGTTAGTTCTTTAAAAAACATGATTAAAAGAAAATTAGGTTTATAATACCCTTAATTAAACAAGAGTAACAATTGTTACAGTTTTTACAATACTTTTTCAACTCTGACACTCTTTTCATGAGATAACTTCTTTTGCCAACGATTTTGTCCCTTTTTTTTTGTTAATTGAAACCAGCTTACGCATTCTTGTAATTTTTACATTTTATCTTTGAAATTTCAATCTCGAAAGACATGCATGAAGTGACGCCTAGTCCAAAGAATCTAAGTTAAATAGTTGTAAGGCCGATTATTACGAAAACAATTAACTACTCTGGTTCAATGAAACAATTACAGTAAAACTTGTGTAAGTTGATCACTTCATGTGCATTGTTTTAGTGGCCAACGTAGACAAGTGGTCAACTTATAGAAGGGGTGGGACATTGTTTACTTTTTCGTTTCCTACATGTTGCTATACATTTAAATTTTTTTTTTACTTGACTTAAAAATTTGATTTAGCAAATGGCCAAATGAATATCTCAAGAAATGTGTTTAAACCTAAACGAACTTCAATTTGTTACACAGAAATAATTTTAATATTTAACTAACTTTTTAAAAAAAATTTTTTTGTTAGTTATGCATGTGAAGTGTTTAATAAAAATAATTTCTTAAAATATCAGAACACGAAAACATTGAAAACTTTAACAAAACAAAATTATTTTAACACTTCAAAATTTATTCTGTTATTACTACACATATAAGCCTATTTGCTCACTATTGCAACTGGAAGAGCAACTTTTCAACTAACACACCTGTTTTCAATGAATGGTCAAAAGCTGAGTCCCTACAGTTTCCCCAGATGGTCAACTCACAAAAGGGTTTAGATTAGCTTTTTACACTATTTCACCAAACAAGTGAAATATTAACATACATTGCAAAATGACAGAAACTTTTCTGAATTTTTTTTTTCTGGTCAACTTATGAGGGTTTTAGAATAGAATTTCATAATACTCCTAGACAAAATTAACTTATTTCAGTGGTCAACATACAAGATAGACAGGTGGTCAAGTTACAAAGGTTTTGCTTCTTTATTATGTAGGAAAATTTCCGTTCTTGATAATTGAGGTCAACTTATTCAGATGTAAAACTTACAAGTGTGGTCAACTTGGCAGGTTTCACTGTATAAATAAATCATTAATATTCTTGTTTTTTTATTACGAAATATTAGGAATTTGTTTAAATAATTTCTTCAAAACGTGTGTTAAAACTATGATTATAAGTTATTTAAGAAGAAGAAAGTCAAATGGAGTAAAAGAACAATTTTTGAGATGATGATTCTAAAAATAGTACGTTTTTCTAATCTTTTTAAAAAATTTTATTTTAGTAGTTGTTTAACAAAACAAGGCATATCAAACATTTTCCTGATATAGCAATATTTTTTTGAACTGTGCAAAAGTTGAGAAATCATACAAACAACTTTTAAAGCAAATATTTTCAACTTTTTAAGACAAAAGGGTTAGCGCACAAGATTTTCTTTGAATGTTGAATTAAAATTGCATGCCCATAGTTTTTTTGTTCATTTAAAAAAAAAAACAATCTGTTAAATTTTTCCCCTGTGCTCACATACGCATTTACTTTTCATTACTCGAATAAATAAGAAGCAATAAAAAAAATAAAATTAATAATTTATCTTCATTTTTCGTAAACAATAGTATTTTTAGTAAATAGTCAGCTGTTCTGCTTCGAATGATATTGTGTGTGATCAGTAGAATATTTTTAATTTCTTAACAAGATTTAATTCTCAGATAGCTGGCAATAATTCTAAGTTTTCTTTCAATAAGAACTTAGCAATAATTTAAAAAGTAATTTTATTTTAAAGAAAAACATAAATTAAAGTACTTAAACGATTGATTAATATATTATTGGACAAAAATATACATAATAGAATTTTAAAAAAATTGCATTAAAATTCAATAAAAAAGTTCGAAAAATAATTCTGCGAAACACGCACAGACAGGTAATTTACAAATTTATTTTAAGATTAAGGCGATATATAAGATGTAAAGAAGTTTTAAAAAACTCTACTCTAAACTCAGCTGCACGACAGCCCATGGAGGGCCAAGGCCTACTGTGCCCATCTCAGTTTTCTGGACCTAGGGCTCTGGGGTGCAGGAGCAGATGTTCCGTTCAGGTGGTCAGCCGAACGCGGAACCCCCAGTGTTTAGTTCCCAATCATGCTTGGTACTTATTTATCGACCCACTGAAGGGATGAAAGGCTGAGTCAGCCTTGCCCGGCCCGAGGAACGACAGCGCTACCGCTCAGCCACCAGGCGAAGTTTTAAGATGATTAAAAATGTTGACTACGCATTCGTATTAATAATTATAAAATATATATTCAAGAAATTGATAAATATATTATTCCAAATCTATGCATACGTATGTATATTATTGAAATTGTATCAGTTATTGAAAAAGAAAATCAAAAATTAAAAAATAATCACATTAAGTAAGCACAATCTGGTGCATAATCATATTCTATCAGAAGCACGCCTTTATAAAACTAGACATTCGTTGAATAAAGTGTTTTTTATTCAAAATGTTTTATTCATAATTTCTTTACTAAATTACAAATACATTATTAAATGACTAAAAAGAAACATCGTATTTTACAGTTTGAAAGAAATAAAAATAAAAAGATTAGCAAACGATTATTAGCGAAAAAAATATGAATGAAATTTTACACTACGCGCGAGAAGTCAAGTTCCTCGCAAGTTTATCACATTTTAATATTAATCGCCCCATTTAATCATTTTTTTATTGTCGCCAAATTATTTTTTCAAAAATAATTAATTTTAATTTTTTTCAGCTTCTAATAAATAAAAACAGTTGAAACTTTAGATTTTTGTATTGAAAAATATGTAGATTATTATGGTATAAAAAAATTCATACCTTATAATTCAAAATTTTTTCATCCTCAATTTAATTAAATAATAAAAAATAATTAATAATTACTAAAAATTATTTTTTTCATGAAATTATCTTTGGGTAAATGAGTTTTATGAGTGGGCGCAATTTTCTTCAAATTGCTTCATTAGTTTTGAAAATATGACTAAAAACGTAAAAAGTGAAATTAACATTAACGGGTACGAACTTTGGATCGCTCTCCTGACCAAACTATGGGGACCATATTTCCCAGATTGCGGCTACCCCCTATATTTTGAAGCTTAGAAATCCAAATATGTAAAAAAAAATACATGTTTATTCAGAGAAAGTACGTTTTTGTGTCTGATTTCGTAACTTAATTAATAGTTAGCACTAATTAATTAGCATATTTGAGGTCACCCCCGGGAACCATTAAGATCGACGCTTAGATCGTGAAAATCCGATCATTAGAACAAAAGTTATTCAGGGTGATATCTTTTTTTTTTTTGCGGACTGTACACTCTACTTTGTTTACCGGTCGGCTTTCTTTACAAAAAAATATGTAAAGCTACTTGTTTGGTTTACAAGTGAAACTAAAAAAAATGTTTACATTTTGTTTGATTTACATAAAGATATGTGAAGCTACCTTTTTGACTTACATATATTTATGAAAGTGTAAAATTGCTTTAATGCTGTTTGATTGTTAAAATTGCTTTAATGCTCTCGGGAGATTTAATTGTATCAATATTTTTTTTATTATGTTTAAATACAGAGTGATTGCCGACATATTTGTATCGACTGGAGAGCGTACCGTGTGAGTGAACGGAAAAAATAAAATTGTACGTAAGTATTATGATAAATGAGCTCAAGAAAGACGTTAAAAACACTCGTGGTTACAGTTAGAGTAACAAAACTTTGAAATGCTCAAATGGCAACATTAAATTTTTATGATTGAAATGTTTACTGTAAGAAACCTAAAATGGAGTTGAAACGGTATTTTTAGAGGAAGAAATTTCTACGTTGGGCTTTTGCCATACGTTGTAATTTCTCATGACCACTAAGAAGAAGAGAGAGTGACGAAAACTTTTAAAAACATAGGGGAAACTATAGATATGTCAAAAAGTTTTAAAACATAAATTGGTTTAATTTTAACTTTTTCTCTGTTTTTAAAGATTTTTAGCAAGCAATTTTCTAGTTAGTGGTCACGAAAAGTAAAACAAAGGCCTCGATCGAAATTTCTCATTCTAAAAATACCGTTCCAATTACATTTCAGGTTCTTTACAGTAATGATTACGTTTTTATCAAAAAAGTAGTTGCGTTGAAAATTTTGAAATTTCGTCACTGTAACTGCAACCATGAGCAATCACTTTTAACGTCATTCTTAAGCACCAAGATCATAATACCTATGTACAAAATTTTATTCCTCTCTTTCAAACGGTAAGCTCTACAAAGAGAAAGTAATTTTTCAATCACCCTATACTACCATAATTTTGAGTGAGTGAGATCTCTACCAAATTCTTAAATTATTATTATATCTGATCCATTAACCAATAAACTATTTCTAATGAAAACTTTCTTTTTGTATTTTTTTGAGACTTATACAAATATAATTATAAATAAATTTTAAAAAAATTATACAAGATTAGTAGAGCAAATTTTAGGAATTGTTTTATTTAAGATCTTTATTTCGTCTTTTATTACTGCGATTTTAAACCAGACGAAATTAAATTAAAATAACAGCATTGATAATTTTACCACCTGAGCAATTAACATAAAAACAGAACTCATAAATTTTCTTTCGAAACCTTTTAAATCATTACGTACGGTTTTAAGAAGAAAAAAATCCTCTAGGCAAAACTCTTTTTGTCATAGTCTTAATTTTTTTTTAAAGAGAAGCCCTTCCAGAAAGAGAGCAGGAGAAAAAAAAATTAATCTTTCGATTTTCTCTTCCAGCTCCACCTACTTCACCAATCTTACAACTGAACGGTACAACTTTCAATTCTATAAATATTAAATGGCAAAAGGATTCAAAAGATCGATCTAGCATTACAGGTAATATTTTTACTTTAAAATATGACTGTGTCAGCATCTTTTTTTCATAACGAAATTTTTAATTGTATTTTTGCATCTTTTCAATACATTCGCCATAATACAGGGTGTTTATAAATTCCTGGACCCATTTTGATGTTTAATATCTCATAAAATAATAAAGATAGACTAAAATTAATAACATAAATGGTTAGATTGACTCAAAAAGTTTCATGACCCTAGTCAATGAACTTCCTCGTGTGCCCCCTTCGTCGCACGGATTATATCAAGTCGATAGTCAATTTCACGCCAGGTAGCGGCAAGCATGTCGGCATCCACAGAGGATATTGCGGTTGTAATTCTGGCTTTTAGGTCATCAATGTTCGACATGATCCTCCTGTAAACATTGTCCTTTATAAATCCCCAAAGAAAAAAGTCCAGCGGCGTTAGATCAGGTGATCTGGGTGGCTAAGGAATTGAACCTCCTCGCCCAATCCATCTTCCTGGAAAATGGTCATTCAAAGAACTACAAATGATGATACCCCAATGAGGAGGTGCACCTTCTTGTTGCAAAAAGACATGTGGCTGAAGCTCTTCTAGTTGTGGAAATAAGAAGTTTTCCAACATGTCTAAGTATATGACTGATGAGACCGCCTTTTCTCTAAAAAAGAAAGGTCCAATGACTCGGACGCGCATTAGTCCACACCACACATTAACCTTTAGGGAATCCCCTTGTGTCTCACGGTATTCATGGGGTTTTTCAGATCCCCATATGCGCACACTATGGCGATTAACAATGCCAGAAACATGAAAGGATGCTTCGTCGGAGAACATTATGCGCTTCAGAAAATCAGCATGTTCTATCCTACCTACCATATCTGTTGCACACGCCATCCTCCTAGGCCTATCGTCCGGTTCCAAACCTTAAAGAATTTGAACTTTGTATGCATACAGTCTTAATTGTTTCTTATTTGACATCGCTCAACGACAAAATCACTTGTGCAGGGACCTGAAGAACGTTTCTTATCTGCGATACTTCCAGTTTCTAGAAAATTCTTTTACCACCGCAAGATGCTGCTTTTGGATGGAGGATCTTTTTGGTAAATTCTTCTGCAATTGCTCTGTGCTTGCACTATCGATTTCGTTTCTATGAACCACCATAAAATCCGTGCTTTCTCTTGTGGTGTATGAATTCTCCTTAATATCCGCTCGAATAAAACATCACATAGAAAAGTACTACATAGAACAAACGCATCAAAAGTAAACATAACATTGCAATAATTGTCGAAAACAAAAGAGAGAAAAATACAATTAATAAGCAGACGATATTTAGAAAAGTACAGATATTTAGACTTTGAAATGAAATTATCTGAAATTAACCACACGCGCAGACGATATTTACAAAAGTAAAGATACTCAAACCTGAAAAGGAAAATATATGAGTTATTCCATCAATAAATGCCATAAGTTTGTTTATATCTTCATTATTTTATGAGTTATTAAACATCAAAATGGGTCAGGGAATTTATAAACACCCTGTATAAGAAGGGGAAAATTTCAAAAATATGCTCAGTATGAAAATATCTTCAAATGCTTAGATCTTCCGCACAGTTTGTAATGAATTTCTTTTTAAATAGAATGATTATTTTATTATTCTTATTAATTAAAAATTGCTCTGATTTTTTTAAATTTTATTTTGTTGAATATTTTTAAAGTTCTAGCAAAAAAGAAGTAATATAAAAAAAGAATTTTTTTTATGAGAATGATCATATCTTCATATATTCCTAAGCTAAATTAAAAAAGAAATAAAAAATACAATTATTACAAATAACAACCAAGGTTATCGATGCAAGTTACAAGCGCATTTCTTGAGAAATAAAAGAATAGAATGTAAAAAAAAATAACCTTGATACCTTGCAAAGTCTATGAGAAACTAATTTGATTTAACATTAGAACAAAAAAAAATTGTTGTTGTCATTCTTTTAAATAATATGCATTGTTCTGGAAATAAAATGTATAGTAAAGAATTATAAATATGCATAATATAGAAATAATAATTTATTTACTATTATTTAGAGATAAAATTTATTATTGACCAGATGGCAGTACTAAGATAAAAAAAAAAAATTAGGCAAGAAAATTATATTTTATTTAATTCATAATATGTTAATTATTAATTATAATGAAATCATAATATTGAAGTATTACTGCTATTATAAATAAGTAAAATTT
Source organism: Parasteatoda tepidariorum (assembly GCF_982258835.1). Classification (NCBI taxonomy): domain Eukaryota; kingdom Metazoa; phylum Arthropoda; class Arachnida; order Araneae; family Theridiidae; genus Parasteatoda; species Parasteatoda tepidariorum. Next base: position 31,753,814 of record NC_141757.1, on the reverse strand, counting down.
TTAAACATATTTGAAATCATTAGAGTGCTTCTAATGCTAAAAATATTGTTGTTTTGCAGAAATTATGTATGATTCACTTTATTCTATCTCTTACAGCTCAATTTAATTTCAGATTATTATATTTAATAATAATGAATAAAGAGCGAATAAAAGTGCATACAAATTTCATTGCAAATAATTGTAAATGTCAAAAATTTAAGAAATACTGAAGTTGTGTGTGCTTAATTTGACATCGATATAAATTTCAGAATTGTGACTAAGACTTTTAAATAATACTCTCTAGATGGCACTACTATCTACTTCACACAGATTGGTTGAAGACATCTGTTTCATTTATTTCAATTAAAAACTAAAAATGCATTACACTAAAACAAAGTAATTTTACATGTTGCTTCGAAATCAGATGATTTTCGTCCTGGAATTCTGTAACTGTCTATTTAATAATAGTTTAAAGGAATAAACATTTCTCAATATGTTCTACTGAGGGGAAAATATATGCAAGTTTGAATGACGTTTATAAATCTAAATATCTCTGATGTTATTTTTAAAAACTTAGTTTTTTCGACAATTTGTGTTTTCTTTCAAGTTTATTTGCTATATTTTACTACTTATTTTATTTTACACTAGCCGCCTAAGGCGGCCATCTGTCCGCCACGCTAAAGATTTCCACAAATAAAGTTTTTTAAAACATAGCAGGACATCTGAAGATTAGTGGACAATTAAAGTGTTTCTGTCCTGCAATTTTGTCTTCATATCCAGTTCTGCTGCATATGTGTTATAGCTCTTGAGGATGTTTGAAGATGTAACTTTGCTATGGTAACCTAACCTATAATATAACTATCAGGTGGAGACTTGTTTTTTTTTTCTTAAAAAAAGGCCTCAGAAATTGTAAAAGCATACAAAAGTTGCTTTAAAATACATGAAAAGAACACGAAAACGAATTAATTTTTTATGGTATCTATTTCTCTATAATTTTTTTATGGTATCAATTTCTATTTCTATATCGCTACAAAAATTAACGTCGGGTAGACTATATTTGAGGGTGCCCCTTGATTCTCGCCAAGTTGTGATCGCGGTTGATCGCCAAGCTGGGCGATGTTGAAACCCAATCGTGATTCATAACGGTTTAGATTTTAGCGTTATTAATGTTCAACGGTATACGTAATTTCAGAGGTCCATTAGATCTTCGTTAGATACCGGCTGGTAAGGTTACTTTTACTTCTGGTCAATAAGATCGAAGGTACGTGGGCAGTCATAAAAAGGGACTTTATAAAAAAATGTCATCACCAGTTCGGTACCACAAACGCCATTTTCGATTCATATTTCGCCGAATTTATGTGACGATGGAGGTACACAGATTCTATTCACGATAAATTTAGACAGTATCTAACTGTTATTAGATAATTCTGTGCACCTAAATCTGAATATATTCAAGCTTAATGAAGAAGTGAGTTGTTTTTTTTTCCCCTGTTCTTTCTGCACCTACTCCATTAATTTTTGCTTCGATTCAAAATCCTTTTTATTGGATTTATTAATTTTGCTTATATTGGGTTCATTGCAAGCTTTATCCGATGTTTTGTTGAAATTTTCTGTTACCACGGTGTTCCGCGCAAACAGGAATAGCGCCAAACATAAGTCACCAATTTCGCCAAGGGGCATCCTCAAGTATAATTTTCCCTTATCGTCTTCGCTTAAGAAAAAAAAAAGAGCGTGGAAAGAAGAAGAAAAACTTATTGTAACAATTATGAACAGCGATAAATATATCAAAGCGTAGCGTTCTATTTACGTATCTAATATGTTGCCACATTTTTAGTACAAAAGTTAAAGTTTTATCCACTTTGATAAATGTAAACTAATGCGAACCTTACAATTAAATTATTAATTCCTTCGTATATTATTGGTTTAAGTTGTCGAAAATTAATATTTCAATTGTAAGGTTCGCATTAGCATGCATTTATAAGAGTGGAGAAAAGTATATGCATTTTTTAATAGTTTCTTGAATATGGCTCTTTGAAAACGAAAAAGCATAGATTTTCTTACAAAATGATTAATAACTATAAAACTAATCCAAATTTTTGAAAAAGAAAAAAAGTACTTCTTCATTATGTCAAAACACAATTATGTGCCGAGTTTCGTGCCTGGGCGAAGTTTCTGGGGCGATATATTGTGATTACAGACAGACAGACACACACACAGCCGCATTTATTATTATGTATAGATTAAGTTATTACATTAAGAGTCTTAATAACTTCCAATGTCATGAATAGATGGCAGCACTATATTCGGACGTGCAATTGGAATTCTTCAGTTAAGTTTATATTAAATATAAATATTACAAATAGAATAACGTACAGAAGTTGAAAGAAATAATGGAAACACTTCAATACTAACACATTTTTTAATCTTTCTCAAAAAGTTAGAAAAGCATTTTATAAATTTCGAAATGTATAGTTTATGTGATCTCTAATACTTATCAATAAAGTTTAAAGCTCTTAGAGGTTTGAGGTACCAACAATAAATAACAAACGGAAAATTATGTTTCTGATCACCTTATGCAAAAAAATTTTGAAATAAATTTTTAATTTTTAATAATTACTTTGGTTTTAACATGAAAAAAGTGCACGAAATTCGGTAAACCTAGCTTAAATATTAATGAAGACATGGATAAATTTTTGTAAAAAAAAAAAAAAAATTTTTTTTGTATCACGTTTTTTTTTTGTTTTGTTTTTTTGAATTGTAAAAATATTCAATAAAATTAAACAAAAATTTTGGAGCAAAAATTTTTTTCTCTATTTTGTCGTGAATCATATTTGGCAACTAAATAAATAAAGTCCAACAAATATCTTAACTACTTAAAAAGTTTAAAGTAATTTTTTAAGTAGGTTTCGCACTTTTTAAAAGAAAGCCCAAAATGATGGGGACTTGCCACAAATTTTATTTGGTACTATGAAACAAAATTTATCAAAAAAGACACTGACATTCTTGGGAACAATTCCTCATAAAAGTATCTTTTCTTTCTCGTTTTTTTTCTTCTTTTCTCTATACAATCATATTTCAGTGTACAAACGTTTATTGCATATCATTTCTTATTTAATTTTGTCTTATGATATTTGTTGAAAACCCCTTATTTTGAAATTAATTTAAAGAGTAAAGAAACTAATTGGAAAACTGCTTGAAACTTCTTAATTTTTATTATATTCAATTCGGATTTTATATATACAGAATCTGGAAGAGATAATTTCATTTCTTTTATGGGAAGCTCTTTTTTGTAGCTGTATAATCAAATTAAGCAAAAAATTACATTTCTGAGAAGGCGTTTTTCAATTTTTTGAATAATATTTATATTAAATTATTGTAATAATTCATGAATTATCTGTAATTTTTAATAATTTGTAGTTATTTTTAATTTAAGACATATGTAATAATTTTAGGGTAAATAATCTCTCCGTATGTATTCCTAAAATAATAAACCTTACTTTTGAAGTACAAGGTAAATAGTAACTTTTGATTTAATCCTTATCAATATTGAAATGAAATATTCTATGTAATTGAACAATTTATATAAAATAATTATATTTTTTAAAATTTCTTGGATATTTTTTGGAACGAAATCATAAATCGATGGAACCAAACGAAATTCTCCTAATTTATGTTGAATGTCTGATAATACATTTCGTGACGCTTTAAACAATTATTTTAGCATTCACTTCATAGTAATTAACACTCTTTTTCTTCCCAGAATACACCCTTCATTACAGACATGATGATGGAATATGGCAGACAAAGAAACTGAGAAGCACAACCGATAAATACACTCTTGAAAATGCTAAGTGTGGAACCAAGTATCACATGTACCTCACTGCATCCAACAGCCTCGGGACAGGAGAGCCTAGTCGATCTGTAACAACCAGAACCAAAGGAGCAGGTAATACACCAACTTTTGACACAATTTTATATTCACTTGGTCACGCTACAGCACTCTTATGCAGCTGAAACTTCAATTTGAAACTCTCCTTCGATTACTGTTCGAACGATACGATGACGATAGCATTTCAATCGTTATCGTTTCAACTATAACATCGCCTCACAATCGAACTTGAAGGGTTACTCCTCCATAAAATGGTAACCCATGGCAACAAAGGATAACCCATTCTCAATGGATGCGATTTTTTCGCATGCAAAGGAGGCATGGTGATTACATAATGGAGATGACAATGATAACGTAATGATTAATGATTATGAGCTTTCATATTTAACGATTGCTGTTCAGAGGATGCGATAGTGATCGAATTTGGAACGTTATCGTATCAACTATAACATCGCGTCACAATCAAACTCGGAAGGTTACTCTTCCATGAAATGGTAACCCATGGATGGATAATCTATTCTCAATGGAAGCTATTTTTTTTTGCATGGAAGGGAGGCATGTGATTAAATAATGGAGATGGCAATGATGGTATAATGATACAATGATTATGAACTTTAATATATAAATTTGAAAGTTTAAGCTCTCATGATTAGAAATGATTTTTTTTTAATAATGTAATGTCCAAATTTATTTTATAATGATTAATAAGTAATTTGATACATATTTAACTAAATTACAAAATCGTATCACATCGCTCAACTAGCGTATAATTTACATAAAATTGTCACGGAGTTGAATGAAACATTTTGCCAAGTTCTTTTTTTTCTTTTTATCACCCTGATTTTGTCCATTGAAAGGAAAGTAACTGCTTTGTGATTGGTTAGAAACAGTTCGATCGAACTTGGCCATCGAAGTCAAATTATTTCGGTGGTCACGTGACCAAAAACGTTGGAAATGTTACAGTTGAGTCAAGACAAGGACATATTTTCCCCCCGAATGATTGTTGTTGTTGTTGTTAATTTACGTCGCACTGGAGCTGTGAGTATGCGAATAAGTGAAGTGAATAAACAAACCGGGAAATCAGATGTGATAATCAGAAGATGTGAACTTTTTTGTTTGTTTAAATCACAGTTTTTGTACATTTACTTTCTTTTGTATAACCATTTATAGCAAAAATAGGTCAATATAATGCGCTTTTTGTATTAATAAAATTTAAAAAAAAGCCTTCATAAGTCGAATTAATAAGGAAAGATGACGATTGTCTAGGTTACTTTTCAGTAGGGGATTTCTAAACTACTTTTTTAAGGGTAGAGAAAAATCGAGTATTTCATTCCGGCCCATTCTGGATCACTTTTTTTTAGAAAATGCCGAATCTACTTTCAAATAAATAAATTAATGAAAAAAAAATTTTTTTTGAATTCTGTTGTTCTTTGGGCTTAAAGATTTTGAAATTTAAAATAGATTTATCAAAAAAAAAAAAAAAAAAAAAAGATAAAGATGTTTGAAAGAATCAACGAGTTTAAAGGGAAAAAAAAAAGGTTTTTAATGTTGCCCGCAGAAAAGGGAAACAAAAATATTGTTCTTGAAAATTGATTCATTTTTTTCTAAGACATTAAAAATGACAATTTTTTACCAGGTGTGCGATAATCAACAGATCCAACTTAAAACTCTAGAATATTTTTATAACTAATAGCTATTTTTTGCTTAAATATAAATCATAAGTTTTAAATTGGAAAAAGTTACTAATTAAGAAATTCAGTAAATTTCTATGAAGGGCTATAGCAAGTATTGAAACACAAGTAAATTTTAAAGATTCCAAAAGTCGGTTCAAATTAGCAGAAGGAAATGCATCTTAACGAGCGTTTAATAAAAAATAAAACATTAAAATCCATTCAGGCAAATATTTTTTTTAATGAAACATGACATCAAATCTCATGTTCCAAAACACTCACCACCCAACCATGGTAAAGCATCTTTTTTAGGCTGTACTTTTGTTAATGGCCATGGTAGGATTGCTAGGTATTTCTGACCTCGGTCAGGCGGCGTGGACAGAACCAATCCTTTCAAATTTCTACACCACAACCAACGAAAAGACTTTCAGAGACGATAGATTTAACGAACGCCTTCCCGCGTTATACACGTGTGTTTTGTCGGCTGCCAGGATCGAACTCACAACCCTCCGCGATGCCTTAATCAACTGCTCCGCAAGAGCGTAAGGAAAAGCAAGTAATTGTTGCAAAATATTAGTTTAGTCTATTTGTAAGAAAACTATAGTTTTTGTGTTTCTTCAATAACGTTTATTATACATAGATTGTACATTTATTAATATTTCAAAATGTACAATAATGTCGAAATACCTATCGCAATTAAGATCTTAATATTTCACAATTCAACAAAGACGTTTCATTTTCAGCCCCAATGCCAGCACCTCAACAATCTTTCATAAGCCTGAATTCCACGTTTGTTATATTGCACTTAGATGGTTGGCAAAGTGGTGGATGTCCAATTTTGCACTTCAACATCCAGTACAAAAGTAAATACCAGACACAGTGGACTTTTGTACCAGACAGGATACCTGCAAATCGAGAACAGACTATTCTGGGACAGCTGACACCAGACCGTGAATATTTGTTGATGGTGACAGCACACAGTGAAGCTGGAGTGACGCAGGGCGAATACAAATTTCGTACTTTGCCTCTTCATTTAGCCACAGGCAAGTCTAATTTTTGGTTCATTAAGTGTTTCAATCTTCATTACGACTTGGAATATTAGTAAAGCCTATGTAAATCATATTGATATGTTATCATTGGTATCATTGTATTATTGGTATATTTGTAAAGCCGATGAAATTGTTAAAAATTTTTTTATGATACTGATTTATTATTTGTATTGTTTGACTCTACCTCATGTATGCTAATACTTGCAGCAATCAAAACAAAGTATTTCAACACAGTTTTAGTGTGTAAACAATTATCAGCACATAATAATATTTGTATGTTCTTAAAAATAATGTTAAGATGGATAAAATTGCATAATAAAAGGAAAATAGATAAATAAGGAGGAAAAAAAATATAAGAGGATTAATCATATGGGCAAAATGAAATGCTGTTCTTGTCTAAAATTTTAAGGGGATGAAAGAATCAAACAAATAAGTGAGTGAATGGGCAAGCAGAGTTTTAATTAATTAATTAGTTAATTTATTTATTTATTAATATTAGAGAAGCAATAGCAATTTTACATTAGGTTTGTAAGTTTATCTCGAGAAAAGCTACCGAATTTCAAAATTTTATGTACACGCAAGTACGAAAAAAAAATTACAATACATGCACTGAAAGTCATGAGACATGGTACAAATAATAAAATAAAGCTACATAAAAAGGATGAAAGCATATTGTTTCTTTTGATTTCATGCAATATTAAAATGTTTTTATTGAAATTGACAGAATTTTGATAAAAAACATTGTATTATTCCCGTAATTGTCGTCGTCAAATATTTATTTGCCTGCATTTCAACGTGTTTTGTAACAAAAAGAATTTAGAAATTTCATTTTATGGTGCAAAAGCCACGAGTAACTTCCTCCTTTAAGTAAATTTTATAGTTGATGAGGGATAATTAAACCTTTTTTAAAATCCTTCTTGCACTTTAAGAAAGCATGACCTCCTTATTAATTTATCATTTTTAAGGAATAGAGAGACACCGTTCTTGCCAGAATTCGTATTACCCCTGAAATATTTTTTGTTATTTTGCTATTGATCAGTTTTTCTAAATGATATAATAGATATGCAAATATTAATTCCTCTTAAAATATAAGTAAAAAAAAAAGACCTAAAAATTCTAATATTTGTGAAATTTTCGCTCAAAAACCCACGATGCATTTCAAAAATTTTAGAATTTATTGAAAAAAAAAGTAATACCTTGCGTGAATTATTGCGAAATTTCCCGTTGAGTTAAAATTGCAAATCTTTTTATCGAATAATTCTTCAAACGTGCACAGATTTTTTATTTTCCACCAAAAATAGCATTTCTTATGGTATAGGACAAAATTAGCAGTCGAACCGACCACATGGTGACTAAATATAATAAGTGGTTATCAATAAATTGTTTGTCAATCGCTACAAAGGCCAGTTTATAAATCGCATATGCACCCCGTGTGCGTTTACACTATTGTTTTAAAATTTCATATGGAATTATTATAGTTAATATTTTATATTCAAGATGTGTATAATCCATAGAAAATTTAAAAAGTGTTGCTTGTACTCTCATTAAGGAAGTTAAAAATTTCTTTTTATTAGCGTCCACTTTAAAGTAAAAAATTTCTGTGTTATAAATTCCGTAGCTTGATATATTTATGGGGAAATATTAGTCATAGTGTTGAATACAATCTCATTAAAATGCATTTTTATGTTCTCAATTTCAAAAATGATAGCGGCCCAATAAAAATTTAAAAAAATGTATTGAAAATTGGACAAATTGTATAATAAAAATAGCCACTGACCACCTTATAAGGACAGTAAGACACGTGTATATTCTGAAATTTAAATTATTCCAAGTTGGTTTCTTTTCTTTTTTTTTTTCAATTTAGAAATAATACTGTAGTGTTTACCACATTTTGAGAAATCCTTCAAAAGTAATGCCTTACATTATTAACATCAACAATTTTTAAATCGCATAAAATTTTCAATATTTGAAAAATTGTCGCACAAAACGTTAATAAAATGTATTAAAAATTGATAAAAGGCCACTGGCCAGTAGCAAATTCTACCAATGTCCCTAGAACAACGTTTCCATTTAACTTAAACAATCATTCCCTGATAAATGCCACCAATTTTTAGTTTCTCTTTTTTCCGTGGTAGGACAATACATACAAACTTTTACTTGGAGGTTAAGCCACATTGTTATTAATGGTTGCAATTATTATTTTTTGTCATGCAGACTCAACCTCTATTCCTGCCTTAGTGAGGAGAGAAGCAGAACTGCCATTTCATCGGAACGTCACTCTCATCATCCCCGTCGTCGTCTCTTCACTCGTCCTCATCATTGTCATCTTCACTGTGGTCGTCTGCCTTCGAAAGCATACGCATGAGAGGAGGGGACAACCTGGTGAGTTCATGACTTATATAGTTGACGGTCGATACAACGATACTCATGATCCGGGTGAGAACGAACGGTATAGCGAAGAGTCGTTATATCAAGACTGCACAAAAATGTCGTAAATATCACATCAAAGTTAAAGAAGTTCTTGATCAGCTTTAACAAGGAAATACAATATAACTTCTCGGGAGCAACCACCCTCCGTTCCATAGTAAAATCGGTGACGGAGGTAGGTCGTTCTTCGAAGTTAACTCCATTGACTTTAAAAATGTTATCAAAGGTGTATGATTTTTCGGAAATGATTTTAATTTAGTCCGTTTCATTTTCTTGGAGTAGAAATGCTACTTCTGTTGGCGTCACGAAAAGATGGATTGATGAATAAAATTTAACGTCTATAAAAATGATCCTGATTGATATAATTATGTGTAAAAACAAATTTACCAAATATGAATGATAAAGTTATTTTACATAAACAATTAGGTTTTTTGGTTAAGTTTGACTTTAATTTTATATCATAAAAATAAGCTAGCTTTAAAGAAGAGGTTTGTTTGCTTAAGAGGCTTGTTTTTTCTAAAATAACTTTTTTTTTCTAATTTAACTTTCAACTTAAAAGTAAATCATTGATAGCATTGTCTTTAGTGTACTCTGACAGCACCATGAGGTTGTCTCGCTAAGAAGACTTCTTCAAATAAGAACCTCTCGCAAATATTTTGAATACATTTTAATTTATTTATTTGTGAAGTTGTTTGTTTTGATAAATTTTCGTGTTTCCTTTTTTAACTCTTTCCGCACTTGATGGAGATATTTGCCCTGTCGCTGGGAGAGGTTTTAATGGTCTCTGGTAAACATACAATTATGCTTCAACAGAAAATCTATGAAAAACTCTCTGTGATTTCCGTGGAAAAATTCTGAAAAGGGGTCGCAAGCAGAGGTGGTCGCAAATAGAGATGGTCGCTACATAGAGTTGGTCGCAAATAGAGATGGTCGCTACATAGAGGTGGTCGCCAATAGAGATGGTCGCTACATAGAGGTGGTCGCAAATAGAGATGGTCGCTACATAGAGGTGGTCTTTCCTGGAGTTTTCACTGTACTTAACTATTATAAGAATATGGTAACTAACAAAAAAAAGTTAATAATAAATTTTTGTATGTAAACATCCATACGTTTATACGTAAACGCACCCTTTAAAATTACACATACTTCACGTGAAATATGCATTCAAAATATTATGCTGGTAGAGGGTTGCCTTTCTCGATGAGTAACATAAATCAAGATAATTGCGAATACTATAGATTTTATCCCGAAAATAAACCACGTTAATGAATGACCCTCCGCAAAAAGATTGAATACAATTTTCAAGGAATCTTTCAAAGGAATCAGAAGAATCTTTTTCTCCGGTATATTGTATTAGCCCTAGAGTGAGGAGAAGCAACCCTACCTGAAATGCGCTATTCTTGCTTCCATAGCAGCAGACGGCCTCAGACTTTGTGGCGGGGGGAGTTTTTACCGTAGAAAAACTATACATACTGTAATCAGTACTTTCGTCTTTTCACCTATTCCACGCACATGGCAGAGATCGAGGGTTTTATCTGACGATGTTCTGATTTAACTGTCTTCATAAAAATCCTAATACTAATTCTAAAGAAAAAGTCGCAATGATTGATGGTGCATCAAGGAAATCTTTTTATAAAGCTCATCATTAAAAAATTTTAAAAACGGAGTTTTCTTTAAAAAAAGATACAACAAAAGGATGGAGCTCTGGTCTGTCGTAAGGATAACCAAACTTTGATTTTGTATACAAAAATTCTACAAGTTTCTAGTCTTCTGAGTTCCTGTCCAAGGCGGCCATCTCCGTGAATTTTCTGAAAATGGATTTTGTTCTTTAAATCGATTTCTTCTGTATATTCAAAATATAAGCAAAATGATCAGATGTGGTTTATTAAATATATATAAAAAATTGAATTTTAAAAAAAAATAGAAAATAATTAAGAAAATAAAAATTTATAGTAATAAATATCAAACACTCAAATATGTACCATATAATTTTTTTTAAAATTATTGTTTACAATTACAATATTTAATGGAAATGAGAAATATCTTTTAAGAAGAAAATAGAAGGTTAAAATTATTTGTATTGTAAAAATTAAAATAAAATAAATTGATTGACAGAATTTTTAAAATTAGTCCTTTGAAAAACGAGAAATAATTCTAGATTACGGAAATGCCGGAATTCGTTAGAATTGCTAGAATTAGAATTTCTCGTTGAAATGCTAGAATTGAGGAAAACGAATAAATAATTTGAAATTTTGTTTGAGAAATTGAGAAATCAGTGGGAAAGAAAATAATAAACCTCAAAAAAAAAAGAAGAAAAACGTTAAAATCATTAGAAAAAAAAATCGGGAAATAATTTTCTTTAAAATGGAATGTATTGGAATCTAACAGATGGCAGCACTACTCACGTATAAAATACTTTTTCATACAAATGCAGATTTAATAAATCAAATCTAGATGGCGATACTGAGTTCCAATATTATTTATTTGAAAAAGAAAGAAGAAAAAAAGAAAATAAACAGGAGTGTAACTAACTTTCCGACATAGAAAATATGCAAATTAATTCTCAAATTTTGCAAAAAATTCAACATTCTGTTTCTTTTATAATTTTTTATTTTCTAACACGTTTAATTTGATTGTTGAACTTTTTTTATTGTGTTTGTTTAGATATAGTTTAGTTATTGTTGCATCTGTCTTAGAAACCCTCCCTCATCTATATATATATATATAGATAGATATAGAAGGGGGAGGGATATATATATATATATATATATATATATATATATATATATATATATATATATATATATATATATATATATATATATATATATATATATATATATATATATATATATATATATAAAGAATGCAAAAAATATAATTAACAGTTTTGTCGAATCAGTTACAATTCATAAAATTTAGTTGTGAACGGAAGGTTCATTAAATTGAAAGTAAGTAAGCTAATTTTTGCATAGAATCAGTTTAACTTTAACATTGACTTATATTAATTAATGTTTATGCATACATATTAATTATGTTGAAATATATTTTAATAAGTTCAATCATTAATACGCGGATCATTACAAACTTCTCCAATTTTCAAAAGGCAACCAAACTGGTTTTGATATTCTTCATATTGCCTTCCTCTACAAGACTAAGATTAGATTTCTACGATTTCAACAAGTATTAAAAAACTATGTATTAAAAGCGATTGTTATTTAATACGCTTTCAAATATCTATTAGCGGTAAGTATATGGACTTTAGAAGATTCATTAACAAATGCTAATTATTTAATTTCCATATAAGCCTTTCATACGTTGAAAGGTGATATTTTTATTTTTTAATGACTTTATTTTATTTTATAACTGTTATTATTGAGCAGTTATGGATCAGATTATGCAGGAATAATTTATTAGAATAATTTATTACGCAGGAATACATAATATTGAATAACAGAACTGAAACTAATGTACTCATTTTAGATTTTTATGAAGCTTTCGCTTAAAACGAAGTCTACAAAAAGAATTTCAATCATATTTTTATTTAGTTATATGATACCGATAGTATGAAGAAAAAGAAAATTAAATATTTTAAATCTTTTTTTAGTTGCACAGAGATTAAAGCACGCTTCTTATCAATTTTGAATGTTGACCTACGACTCATATTTCAATCTAAAAAAAATGTGATAAAATACGGCATCATATTACATAATTAAACTGGAGTATTGAGCAAAATTTAATTATAAAGGACTTCCGTTTGTTTGCATTTTGAATAATGGTGAAAAATAACTCGGCAGATTTTAAATTGTGTTCAAAAATAAACATTGGAAGACTGAAAACAAGAAAGGGTCGACCCAAGAAATTTGATTAAAATTTGAAAACACGTAATTCAATCAGTCGTTCGCAAATTCCGACAGTTCTTATGGGAATAGAATTATTTGCGTTCGAAATTGCTTTCCGTGCTATTTAAAGAAAAGTTGCAATTGAAATAGAAGAGCATGAAATTGAAATATTCTCCGATGATTATGCGCCTTATTTGCAAAAGCGTGTTATTCCTTTTGTACGTTAAGAATCTAAAATTTTACAATTTGATTATTTGTAAAGCTAATTTCGAATTTGCAATAAAACTTAGGGAAAGTTACGTATTTTTAACATAATTATTTTTCAGCCATTTTGAGTTCGGATGAATTTATTCCAATTCCCCGATTCAATGCTTTTTCTTTTTAATATTTAATTTAAAGTCGGTGTATATTGAATCGCCATTTTGATTATTACTTGTACCTATCCAGTTTCTTAATTGGAAAGCCAAACAGTTCCCAGTTAGATCTTTCAGGAAAAAAGTAACTGCTTTTAGACTTTTTTTTGCATCCAATTGGAGATCGTTGGCTTAGTTTAAAATTGAGATCTTGTTTGTATTTTATTAATTTAAAAAAAAAATAAACCCTCTATATAGCTAGACGAAATATATATGCTTAATTGTAGTTAGATTGGAAAGATATATTACGGTAGCTGTAAAAAATTAGTCTTTGGTATGTTAAGAATTAAAAATTGTGCAGGTTCCTTTTTTGTAAAGTTAATTTCAAAATTGTGATAAAACTTGAGAAAAGTTTCGTATTTTCCTCGTAATTTTTTTTCAGTTATTTTCAATTCCAATGAATTTATTCCAGTTCCACGATTCGACGTTTTTTTAATAATTTGTTTAATCGTTAATTAATTATTAATTTATTATTAATTATTCGTTAATTTAGTTTTTTCTATAGTCAGTGTATAATTGCTATTTTGATTACTATTTATTCGTACTATTTTTCACACCAAATAGTTCTTGATTAGAAGTTTCAAGAAAGTAGTAGGGGAGTGTCGGGTACTAATTGACAGTGTATAACTAGTATTGACAGTACCCGCTGGGCGGGGGCCCAGCGGGTACCCCGCCCACTGTCAATTTCATATGTATAGAACATTTTTTCAAATCAATGGGCCATCAGACATTAATTGTTATATTAAAAAAAGATTATTTTCAAAGTTTCAAGTATTTATGCAGTTGGTAACATGGTAAACAATAGTGTTGAATACTGTAGTCAAATTTTTTAAATTTCTATTTTTTTAAGTGAAACTATTCTTTTTTTGGTTTATTCTTTTTGTATTATTTAATTAGATGATAAAACAATAGAAAAATAAAAAAATATTGATTATTACTCGATATTATACAGAAATATAAGCAATAATTCTTAAGTGGGCGGGGCTACCCGACTCTCCCCTTATCATTTTTCAAACTTTCTTTACGCCTTATTGGAGATCGCGGATTTAGTTGAAAATTGAATTCTTGTTTGCACTAAATTAATTAAAAAAGGCTTCATGTAGCTGGATAAAATATATACTTAATTGTAGCTAGATAGAAATATACCTTAAGATAACTATAAAAAAACTTTCGTTTTGTATGTTCGGAATCTCAAATTTTACAATTTGATAAGTTGCAAAGCTTATTTTAAAACTGCGAAAAGATTTGGGAGTAATTTCGTATTTTTAATGTAGTTATTTTTCACATATTTCGAATTCCGGAGATTCAATGCTTCATTTTAATATTTAATTTAAAGTAGGTGTGCATATTGATTTTGTTTATTATCCAGTCATACTCAGATTCTTAATTAGAAAGTCAAACAAATCTTAGTTAAATATTTAACAAAAAAGCACTTTTAAGCTTTTCTACATGTTATTGGAGATAGAGGATTTAATTTAAAATTGAACTCTTATTGATTCCATATGTATTAAAATACCTCGCACTGTGATACAATTCATAAATATTTCAAAGTTAATAAAAAATATCGATAATTATAACAGTATGAAATATTATATGCTTAAAACTGGTTTAAATGAAGCACTTTATAAATATATATTTTAAGCAATAAGTATTCTGACTTAAATATTCAACACACTGTTTAGTTTATTTCGTATTGAAAGATAAATAATTTTTTTCTTTGTACCGGTAAAACAAAAAACTCTCTTTTGTTCTGAAATGAAATTTTTTATTTCAAAAACTTTTTTTATGTATGAAATAAATAAAAAAATTAAAAATGTACCATTATCGTTGATTCTTTGATTGAAAATCGTAATTGATGTTCTTTCTCTTTTTGCACATAATTCATTCAGTAACATTAAATATATTTTAAAGCTACGCACCTTAACATAGTAGATAAGCTAGCTACTTTCATGTAACTAACTAAACTATATACCTTAGTTATACATCTAGAAAAAATAAATACTGTAGCCTTATCTTCCTTCGATTGATGCCTTTAGATGGTTATTAAATTATTATAATAACCAATTAAAATATAAATAAAAATGTTTTTTAAATTTTCTTCTTCTTTATTTTTTTCTAAGAGAAAGAAGAAAAAATTTGATCATCTTCTAACCAGTCTTAATTCTATTACTTGGTGTGGTGTATAAAGATATTGTAACAATAAAAGTGACCGAATTCAATCATTAGAAATAAAGATGTGGAGACTATAGCGACCATCACTGAAAATAAAAAAGAATTGGAAAGTGTGTTAAAAGATACGTAAATATATCTCGATAAGTTAGAAATCTTAATATAGCCAAATAAAATATACACCTTAAGATAGCTGCATAACAGTTTGAGCTTAATGCATGAATGCTAACGTATATAAAAGGTGATAGATGTATGAAAACTTTTTTACAAAAATGCAGTAATATGCTAGATACATCATTCTCTTCCCTATCACTCTAGCTTTAAAAAATAACTATGCTTTGACCTCAGATCCAAGTGTAAAAATTTATATTAATGAACTATTTTGGTAGATTGAAGTATCTTAATTCTGCAAAATAATTCCCAATAAGAAAACGCTTGGCAAACATTTTTTTTCTTTTTTGAAAAAAAATAAACCATCCATTTTAAAGGACGCTAGACACAAATGTGTTAGCAAGGCCTGCACAAAAGATTTCAAATTGTTAGCCAGTTAAATAGCCAAATATCAAAAGTATTCGCCAATTTTCAAAAGTCTTCGCCAAATGTACAATTTTTTATGATTAGTTTTTTCCCATAGAATTATTTAACTGGGTTTAATCTGTATTTTACGGTAGTCTGTTTCTGGCTTATGTTATTTGGACCCAATTCTAATTGGTTATCCGGCGCATCTACCGAAAATTACTGTTATCGAATAAGAAATACTGATTTGTTCAGAAAGATTACATAATTTTGAAGATCGAGTTATATTTTTCTTTTCGGTTGAAAAAATGATTTGCACAAATACTTTCTCTAAACCACAATTTTATTCTCCAAATTTGCTATTTTATAGCATTTGGTGAGATGGCGAATGCTTAGCACGGGCCTTGGAATAATATAAATAGATATGGTCAGATAGTTTGTTAAGGGTACATATAGTTAGTTATGGGAAAATATAATTAGTTAAGGGTAAATATAATTAGATCTAAGTTAGATAAATGAGCTAAGTATATCTTCAGGCAGTTTAATATACTAAAATATTAGTCCATAAGATGCAAAAACGGTTATCTGGAATGCTTCGGAGGCGTATGAATACTTAAAAGTATTAGAATTAAATTCCTAACAAATCAATTTAGGCAACGTGGGTATTAAAATAAATAGAAAATATGAAAATTTATGAAATTAATCTCTAGTCTTAGCACACGTTTAAAATTTAAAATTAATTATTTTTAATCTTCGTGAAAATTTGGCAGATTGATACAACATTCTGACGAACACAGATACTCTATTAAATAACATAGAGAAAAGTAGTTTTATGTATGGTTTTGCAAACAAGCTGTATCTTGAACTTAAACATTTGAACCAGAATTTTTATGAAATAAATTTTTCTTACATTCTTCATTATTTTGTATAAATTATGAACAAAATAATTGAAAAATATTATATTTAGCATTTTAAAAAATTTATGTTTATGAAATACAGCATGAAACAATGGTGTCCTTTACCGAATTAACGGTAAAATCTCACAGAACGCGGCTCTTTTCCAAACAATAATTTTTCAAATTTGCAATTTTTAAGATCCAAGAAAGGCAGATATTCATCATTACTTTTTTGGATTTTCTAATTTAGTACAAATATAATTCTGATAATCTATAAGATTTTTTAGTGACTATTAGACAGTTTTATAGAATTAAAGAATATCAAAATATATTTTTGCTTTTAATTAGAGAGTCAAAAATATACATAAAGTGGACACCGGTGTCCCATTTGCATCAACGAGTTAAATTGAAATTGATAGTTTTAGGAACGAACTTCTCTTTGAATCGTAATCAAATATTCTGGTTCGTACCAGACTGTCTGCTACATAAAATCATAATCAAATTTTCATTTTTAAAAGTTGTTGTTCTTGTTTTCTCGATTTTTCTCATTAATTTCTTCCTGATCTGCTCGTAAAGAAGAAATAAAAAAATGCTATACCACTAATATTTATGGGTACATATTAATATTTATGGGTACATATTAATATTTTTGGTTACATATTAATATTTATGGGTACATATTAATATATATGGGTACATATTAATATTTATGGGTACATATTAATATTTACGGTTACATATTAATATTTATGGGTACATATTAATATTTATGGGTACATATTAATATTTATGGGTACATATTAATATTTATGGTTACATATTAATATTTAGATTATATACATATTAACATATACATATACATATTAATATTATCAAGATTTATCTGTTCTCCCATTTTTATATGCCTCAAAATTCGAAATACAAATGAATATGAAACAGAATTCGCCATGAAAAGTTACTCCCGTCCCCTATGGAGACCTCTTAGATACTGTGATGGCGGGAGAGTAATCATAGTTTGTTTGGAATTTTATAAAATGAAGAAAGACAAAACATTTCAGTATTTGAAACTTCATAGTTTACTTTTGACTGATCTATACTTAATTTTCAATTTCAAATTTTGAATTATTCATCCTGTTAAAAGAGAATTTGTCTTGAACAATTTCTTCTACTGTATATGATACTCTTAATGTAATTAATGAAAAAAAAATTGCATGAGAATTAGGGTACAGGTCAGGCAAGCTAAAATCATAATTTGAAAATTTCTATTTTTTAAAACAAAAAATTTCATTAATTTTTGTTTGCTTTTTGATTTGTGAGCCTTAGCCATGAAAAACTGAGTTTTGAGATAAATACAGTTAAATAAAAGAAAACAGATAATCAGGAAAATTAAGATATTTAATTTTTCAGCACCATTATTATTTTCGTTTAGGTTTCTTAAAATTTAAAAAAAAATAGTTTATAGTAATTTTTTTAAAAAAATAAATAAAAGTAAAATTTTTTGTCGTAAATAAAAAAAAATGCAGAAATTTAATTTGTAGAAAGATGTTCCGCAATTCTTAATATTTAGGTGCATTTTAAATTCAAAGATACCATCTTTTTTTAAAAAGTTACTGATATTATATTAGATTTAAATCAAAAAGTCTAATCGTTGAATGGTTTTCCATTCCTAATACATTATAAATAGTTTTCTGTTTAAAATTTTTTATTGTTTTTGAAACCTGATGGTGTAAGACTAATGCTCAATGCATTCATAATAAAAGGAACCGCATAAAAACAAATACCAAAAATAACACGTATTGAAGCAATTTAACCTTATAGATTATAAATCTTTATCGAATTGTGATTGCTACTTTGATCATTGCTTGAAGAATTGCATATATCTAAACCTTTTATAACTTTTATAAATTGGATAAATAGATTTAATATGGAAAATATCTATTATTCAATTTCCGAAACAATTTCGAAATTCTTAACTATTCCTTAAGCGAATTTAGAAACACTTGAAAGTCACGTCTGAATCGCGAGAATTTCTAAATCCTATGATCAGATTTGGAATTTACATATCTTTACACACACATTCTTTAAATGCAAGTTAAGTCAAATTAAATTTACAAGTTCCGACGTGAAATTTCGAATGCCTGGATGAAATTAATTTAGAGATTTATTCTCGTAGAAAAGATATTGATTTATAACTCTAAGAATGGGAAAAGGACTAATTTTTCGATTCAATTCTACCGTCGCATGCAAAAGTGCAATGATAAAAATATTATATATTCTTCAAAATCCAATTGTATACTTTTGGAAGCGTTTATTAACTTTTACCGTCTACTTTGAAGTGCAGTTGATTGATTTGCGTGTGCATTTGTATTTATTTAATTATGTAAAGTTTATTTTATCGGTGAGTGAGTATTCATTTTTGAAATATTTTGATACTTTTTATGAAAATCCACGGAAGAATGAAAAAAACTAACTAAATATCGTATACGTGTGTATTTAACTTACTTTTTGAATTGACTACTTAGATGATTTTTACTATAGCGATTTTATTTGCTTTAACCCTTTCAAGATTGATTTCTAATTATTTTTTTTATAGAGAACATTTTTCTATTGGCAGTACTTTGCTGTTTTTATTCTGTTTTGTAACAAATAACGCTTTTTAAAATCTTTGTAACTAACATCTTCTGGTTTGACACTGGGGAAATTGATGTCCCATTTGTTTTTTTAATTGACTAATAACCCACGGAAAAAAACACTGGGACTTAAACATTTCAATTCGTAAATATAAAGTTCTTACGTTTGTTTTCATATCATAAACTTCAAAATCATGCAAATTAAGATTTAAAACAAATTAAGATTGAATAATACCTATATTATGACATTTATGTATTCCTAAGTTCCATTTTAGTTATTTTCCTCACCAAATGACGCATAAATTTCACAAATATTTGATTTTTTTCAAGCTTTGCCGCCATACTGCCAACTATCCAAGGAGAAGGAGCGAAACTCAAAAGATTTTAACGTGCAAATCAAACTTTAAAATGAGATCTATTTAGCTCAACAGTCGACTTGGGACATATATGTCCCGTAATGTTCGAAAGTGTTGAACTTTAATTAAAAAATAATTAACCATAATATTTGAACCTGTTACAAAACTTCTTTTTGGAGTCATCTAATGATTAAAACTTTGAAAAAAGAAAACGGTGATTTTTGTTTCATTGTGAGCAAAGGACGAAATATTTAAGAAATTACGATCGAAAAGCACCATTTATTCGCAGAACAACAACTTTCTTTTACAATAACATGCATGTAAATATATAAGTAAAAAATTTAGTATAATTTGTTTTTAAAAAAACATTTAGCTTTTGTTTTACTCTAAACGTTTATAAAAATTTGGAGTCATAATGTCAAACTGTTTTATTAAATCGTTCTTTTTAACTATTTTCTGTATCAATTGGTAGAATATATAAGAAATAAGAGACCGAAGGGAATATTCGAAGCGAATAAATAAATAAATCATTTGAATGAATGAATTGAATGAACGGATAGAATGATTGATTTCAGGAACAAAATTGAATGAGCGAGTTGAATCCATAAATTGAATAAACTAATTGAATGAATGAATTGAAATTGAATTGGATTATACTGAATAGAAATAGATCCAGTTAAATGAATTTAATTCAGTAAATGGAATTGACTAAAATGTGTTAAATGAATTGAATTGAATAAATGAATTGATGAAGTAGAATTGAATAAATTGAATTGAATGAATTGAATTGCTTTAATTGAAGTAAATAAATTGAATCAAATAAATTAATTTTGTTTTCAAACTAAATGATTTGAATTAATTGAATTAAATTGACTCAATTGAACTGAATGACTTGAATTGATTGAATTAAATATATTAATAGAATTGATTGAATGGAATTGAATAAATTTATATAATTTATTTATTTGAATTGATTTGAATTGTACAAGTTGAATAATTGAATGTATTAATTAAATGAATTATATTAAATTAATAAATTAATTATTTAAATGAATTATTAAATAAATAGTAGCATTGATTCAATTAAATTGATTTGAATTTAATGAATCAAATAATTGAATGGATTGAATAAATAAATTTATTAAATTAATTGATTCGAATTATATGAGTTGTATTGAATAAATTTAAGCAATTTTTACATCATTTATTCTTATTTTTTTAAACTATTATTTTTGTAAGACTAATTTTTCAGTAAAGCAAACACTTGCTGCACAGTAATGCTAATTAAATTACTTTTGGCTAATAAAATACTAATAACCCACAATTATTTAATTAATATTATTCGCTATTTACCTCACCTGTGAAATATTATATTATATTTTTCTTAAAGTTAATGTATGTTCATAATTTCATAGCTATTTTAATGTTTGATAGCCATTTTAATTTTCTAAGATTTCCAAAATCTTTTATTAAAACTCCCTGCGTGTACTACAACTTTTATAAAACTTAGATGATGAAATGCAATTTTCCAACACATTTAGGGAAAAGTTTCGAAAGTCTCCAAAACTTTTAAAGCCTGTTTGTATGAAGCCGTAGATCGAATTATTTTCTTACATTTTTTATGTATCTTTCATTCGATTATTAAAGTTCTATAAAGTTTGAAAAGGCTTCAAGCATATAGTTTCCTACTGAAATGCTTTAAACCAAAATTTATCTCATAAGAATCTTTCATTTAAATTTAATTTATAACGTCTACTTAAACATGTAACGTCATATTTACTCAATCAAATAGATTTTTTTAAAAATCCAGACGGATCATTTATTTAGTTCAGAAGACTCTAGCTAAGGAGAAACTCGCAATCTTAGATTCCAGATTAAATTTTTGATATGATGTTTTCTTGATAGTCTTTTGCTCTTAACGGGCTTTTGATGACTTAGTATCATCCGATATAACTTTCTGAAAGGATTAAAAATCAAAGGATCACTTTTTTAGATTAAGAGAAATAATGATTCGTGACTTTAAAGTCTTATAGATTTTTATCAAATAAAGTAAAACAATGAAATAATAAGATTTATGGTTTTGAGTAAATCGTTTAAAACTTCATATCTGTCTTGATGTTTCTGTTATCAAGAATTCATCAATTGCTGCCCATTGTTAGAATCTTGGTCATAATTCAATTTTGGCAATGTCAGAATTATTTCCACCCCAGTCACAACAGGTCATCTTGATCCCCTGGAATCTTGTTTTATTGAGATGAATGCTGAAATCCTTGTTATCAACATTAGTGTCTCACTACCTCTCCATAGCACGTGGAAATGCAATTTACCCTGATTTGCCCCTCTAGATCATTGTGAGATCTTTCTTGTTCTGTTTTTCTTGTTTTGTTATTCCTTTTTTTTTCTTCTCGGCTACAGTCGTTTTTTAAGTTTTTGTTTCTCTCACCTTTATTTTTCCATGAACTACAATTAACTAAACTAAAACGATTTTAGTTTAGTTCAGTTTAAACTAAAACGATTTTTTAATTTTTGAGAAAAACTTGTTTATCGCAATTTTAAATCTGTTGTTATTACTGTTAATCTGTTGTTTTTATTTCAATAATAATTTGTTTTTAATTTAAATTTTTTAAAGTATTTGTTATAAATTTTAAATATTTTTCTTTTAGCTTTTTCATTTTTTTAATTCTAAATTTTTAAGATTTATTTTTGATAAAGGCAAAGTATTTCAACTTTAGATTTAGTTGTGTATACTTTTAAAACTCTTTAAACAAGATATTGAATCATAATTATTGTATAATTTTTTTATGACCCACCGAAATATTTTTTTTAATAATATTATTAAAAAAATTGAACTTAAAAAGCATAAAAAGTTTACGTGTCTTTGGAAATAATATGAGTTGATAAAATCCAAAATTTGAGGAAAATAAACGTTTATAGAAGGAGTAATAGTTAAAAATAACCTTTTATTATTCCCGCTGAACTTTGCATCGATTTTGTTCAAATTTGGAATAAATTTGTTAATCATCAATATATTCAATTCGTTATACATTAAGAAGAATATCTAATAATAATAATAGTAATAATAATAATAATAATAATAAGTTATTCTCAAGAATATTTTTTGAAATTTATTTGCTATTTGGAAAGTGAATTTAATAATTTAGCACATTGTTTTCAATTCGTGCAATTAGCTCAAACACAAGTACATAGTTATTAAAAGAAGAAGGAGAAGAAGAATAAAACGATCGAAAGTAGAAGTCGCTGTAGGGGCTTATAATTATGACGACTTTCTTAAACTATTGGAATAATATTTTCAAATCTATGGCTATCGATTGTCAAGAACGTTAAACAGTAAAATGCTTTTAATATCCCGCAGAACTTTGCATCGATTTCGTTCGAATTTGGAATCAATTTGTCTATCATCAATTTATTCAATTCGCTATACTCTGAGAAGAATATCAAATAATAATAATAATAATAATAATAATAATAATAATAATAATAATAATAATAATAATAATAATAATAATAATAATAATAATAATAATAATAATGATAATAATAATAATAATAATAATAATAATAATAAGTAATTCTCAAGAATGTTTTTTGAAATTAATTTGTTGTTTGGAAAGTGAATTTAATAATTTAGCACATTGTTTTCAATTCGTGCAATTAGCTCAAACACAACTACATAGTTATTAAAAGAAGAAGGAAAAGAAGAATAAAACGATCGAAAGTAGAAGTCGCTGTAGGGGCTTATAATTATGACGACTTTCTTAAACTATTGGAATAATATTTTCAAATCTATGGCTATCGATTGTCAAGAACGTAAAACAGTAAAAAGCTTTTAATATCCTGCAGAACTTTGCATCGATTTGGTTCAAATTTGGAATCAATTTGTCAATCATCAATTTATTCAATTCGCTATACTCTAAGAAGAATATCTAATAATAATAATAATTATTATAAGTAATTATCAAGAATATTTTTTGAAATTAAATCATTATTTGGAAAGTGAACTTACTAATATAGCACATTGTTTTCTATTCGACCAATTAGTTTTAACACAACTACATAGTTATTAAAAGAAAAAGGTAAAAAAAGAAAAACGATCGAAAGTAGAAGTCTCTGCATGGGCTTATAATTATAACGACTTTCTTAAACTATTGGAATAATATTTTCAAATCTATGGCTATCGATTGTCAAGAACGTAAAACAGTAAAAAGCTTTTAATATCCCGCAGAACTTTGCATCGATTTGGTTCAAATTTGGAATCAATATGTCAATCATCAATTTATTCAATTCGCTATACTCTAAGAAGAATATCTGATAATAATAATAATTATTATTGTAAGTAATTATCAAGAATATATTTTGAAATTAATTTATTATTTGGAAAGTGAACTTACTAATATAACACATTGTTTTCAATTCGACCAATTAGTTTTAACAGTTACCTTTTTATTAAAAGAAAAAGGAAAAAAAAGAAAAATGATCGAAAGTAGGGGCTTATAATTATGACGACTTTCTTAAACTATTGGAATAATATTTTCAAATCTATGGATATCGATTGTCAAGCACGTAAAACAGTAAAAAGAAAAATATTTTTTTTTGCATGAATAGATTTTTCTGTCAAATTTTGCTTCTTCAATCAATTTTGTAACTATCAATAATAAATCAGTGTAGTATATTTATGGTGAGTCCTATGAATTACTTAGATTGCATTGGTACAGTTCCAATATTTATTTAAATTTTTTTTCTGGAATTGCTATAGTAGAACTGATATCAAATAAACTTATTTAAATTATTTTTTTTCGAATAATAAATCTGCCACTACTATCAATCTTACAATTTATTTTAAATTAATTGTCGTTTTTTTAATAATTTTGATATTACTATCAAGATTGCAATCTATATTACAATGGTTTAAGTATTTGCTTTAAGTAATAAATGTGATAATACTATCACGAATGCAATGTACATTACAATGATCAGCGTTTTTATTTTAAACAATAAATTTAATTAAAGATTGTAATCTCTATTCCTCTAATTAACATTATTTAATAACAAGTCTGACAATCACATTGATACAACTATCGAAATTGTAACCTATAATAATTTATTTACGCATACTTTAAACAATAAATTTAATATTATCCGAATTGCAATCTATGCTACATTAATGACGCAAACCACTGGAAAAGGATTAAAACAAATTACTTCCTTGCAATTTTTTTTATAGTTTCCGTAGTTTAACTTCGAAATAAAGATTTCAATTTAGAAATATTAAAATCGTGACAGTTTAGTATAGTAAAGTTACCTTTAAAATATTATTATAATTTCTTTTGTGATAAGGATATTTGAGTTTGCTATGCAATTCTGTTTCATCTAAAGTTTAAGTTCATGCTTCTGAAAATAGATGGCAGTCATGTCTTATGAAGGAATTATTCTATGCAACTTATTAAAAAAACTCATTCATTGCAATCAAATTGGAGAATCAAATAATAATAATAAAATATGAATAAAATAAATAGATAATTCAAAAATATCTTTTATTTTTACTTTCGTTATTATTCTCTAAACATTGAAAAAAAAAGTAACGGTAATGCAGAGCGATTTGAAAAAAAAAGATTAAATTATATTCATTTTTAATACTTTAAAAAACATCAATTTTTTTTTTATTTAATCGAGATTGTATCAGAAAATGGGCAACAGCTTTAATTTAAATTTTTTTTTATAATTTCAGAGATGTTTAGTTCATGCGAATTTTAATACTCAGCAATACAATTTAAAGTTTTCAGAGTTTTGGAAGAGCAATAATAAGTTACGAAGGAAAGCAAGTAAAAATGTCATTTTGAAAATTGTTTTAAATCATTTAGAGCTGTAATCTAGTAAACATCAGTGGTGTTGAAAAAAAAAGAAAATCATGCCCAGTTTTATTTATATTTGTTGGCTAGTTCTCAAAAATCGAGAAAATTCCCTTTTTCAAGCGTCTTTCTTGAACAATCTAATTGAAATGTTTGGCCAATTTTCAGGATCTGCTGAAGTTTCCCCCTGCACCTGCTGTCCAAATTGACCAAATCGCAAATTGGTTTTGAAGTTATGAAAAACAGACACGCACACAAAACTCTTTCTTTTTATACTATATACAAATGGAATCTACGCACTGTCTATTTTTTTAAATATCAAATAAAGAATAGAAACGTTTAAAATGAGAAATAGAATTTTCATGTGCATTTTTAGAATTTTAATTTTATAAAATACCTAGTGCCATGAATAAATTGCGGAAAAAAATCTAAAATAAAAATCTTAAGTAAACTTTAGATAGAAGATTTTAAAAAAGGTAATCTAAATAGATAGAAGATAGATAATAGATAATACAAAATAATAATAGAAGAAAATATATAAATCTAAAATAAAAATCTCAGGGAAGATTTAGGTAGAAGATCTAAATAAAATATAATTTAAATAGATGAAGAAGATAATAGAAGATATATAATAGATAATAGAAGTTGATAACACAGGAAGATAGATAATAGATGATAATTATAGAAGAAAATAGATAATAGAAGATATATAAATCTAAAATAAAAATTTTATGTAAGATTTAGATAGAAGATAATTAGATTAGAAGAATAGAAAATAAAGTAAGATTTAGATTATAAATACAGTAATCTTGTTTAAATTGATAAAGGTTAGTTATTTAATTAAGGAAAAGCACAAAAGAAAAACAAAGTTATTCTGATAAAGCTCTTTAAGGAATAAATAAAGTCTGTATATTTTTCTCTTTTTCAAACACGCGTGAATAATTTATTCTGGCAATTTGATTTACATCAAAAGGAATAAATTGATTGTTTCTGGTTGAAAAAGTTATTTTTGTTTAAAGGGCTGGTTGTTTTACCTTCATCTCCCTTTGGCCGACATTAATTTAAAACCTCGATTTATTCAACCTGCCGTTACGGAGTGAACTTTAAACCATCTGTCTTGCAAACTTTCTAAAATTTAATGGTTGAAAACGATTACTTGATTCTTGAGGATTTCTTTGAAAAACCCATGTTTGAAGTACCCAATTTTCAAGGAGAAAATCATTATACGCGTTGAAGTTGACTTTATAATGATTCTTTCACTTTGTGCTTTTTTTGTGTGTTTACCTTTTCATCATTTATTGTAGTTTACGAGGTTGTAGAAGTTGTTTGAATTAATGAAGAAATATGTTTAACTTCGGACGTGTTTTAAGTAAGATTTTGTTGTTTTGAAACGTTTGCTCTTGGGCGCTGGAAATTATGCATTTGTCAAAGGAAAACAAGCATCACTAACTCAAAAGTATTTCACATGCTAAAATAGACGATTTATTAATTCATTTTTGTTCAATGCTTGGCGTTTTGATCGTATTTTGACAAAGCCAAAAGAAGAGTTTGATATCTGGATGATTTAGAGATATAATTTGCAGGATTATTAAAAGTTCTAAAATTGGAAAATATTTTAGAATATATCTTTCTGTTTGAAGATTAAAAACTTTTCGAATTTAAGAGAAAATAATAATCTAAAATGAGAGCAATTCGAAAGAGAAACGATTTTTGGGACGCAGCTTTAAACATCTTATTTTAAAGCAATTGCTTAATTTTTTTTCAAAGCAATTTTTCAAAGTAGATACGGTTGAAAATGTACTTGAGGAAAAAATGTCACGAAATTAAAATCTTTCAAATTACTTTGAACTATATGGGCGCTTTGGGAAAAAGAAACTAGTTCATTTCAAAGTGTTAACAAAATGTATGCGTTAATTTTTTTTTCTTTTTCTTTTTTATCAAAGTTTATTTATAATGAATTTTTTATTTACAAAATGCTTAAATGAATACATAAATGCCAGAGAAATATTCAGTAAAAAGATTAAGAGCATTCATTAAAATAAATCCTGGTTAAAACTGTAATTATTTTTTACTACTGCACTACAATGTGTAAAAAAGCGGCAGTTATAAAATGGCAGGAAAAATGGTTTTGAGAATGTCAAATTATTTTAGGTTTTATGTTTCATTGATATTTTGCGTCAAGTTCTCAAATTTAAAGAATTTTTATTGATTTTTCTAATAATTTTCAGCAAAAACTGAAATTTGGGTATTATTCTAAGAAATAACGAGTGTTCTTAAGTTGATAATTTGAAAAGTCAATTGTAGAAAATGTGCCTTTCGCTGCTTTTTCTTCAGTACATTATCATTTTTCTATACACTGTTAATTTAGAATTTTCTACTCTATATGAATTAAGGTGCTAAAAAAGTTGATATCTTATAAATTGAGTAGCAAAACTCTTTGAATGATAATATCACTAATTGAGAAATATTCTAAATTATGTAAAACGATGTTTTTAAAAAATCCCCGATGTTCCTGAACAGAGTATTGCAGTCTGAAGACAAAATAAACAATCCGCCGAGTAAATATTTCGGTACAAATGGTCTGTCTGAAACTGATATGAAGCAGAAAATTTGTTTTATGTTGTTGTTGTCGTCGTTGGCCATTATGGCAGAGGGGGTTCGATTGTTCTTGTTTTCCAGTGGCTCCATCTATGGCCAAGAATTCGAATCCTGCCACACCTATTCATACATCCATTCATTCATCCACAGCTCGCACTTTTGACCTGAACCAGAGAATGATCAATCTTCAATTCAGTACCCCCAGAAGCATTGATTTGTTATGGAGGGCTATGCGCATGGAGGACTTTGTGACCCGACATATTTAGCGTGAACCAGTCACCATTTACTACACGAGGAGTCCTCGTCCGGCTGGATTCGAACTCCCGTTTTCACGAACTTGAGTCCAGCGACCTGCCAACCAGGCTAAACCGGCCAATTTGTTTTATAGTTTTGAAATAAGTAGCATCCTCTGTTGATGGACATCGTAACTAATTTTTCAATTCAGTCTTATCCAATGCAAAACACAATGTTTATATTCGTATGTTTTTATTTTATTTATATTTTGAATCGTCGGTCATTTTTCGGGACAAATTGTATTCTTTTTAGCCCCAATTTGTTAAGTTTTAAACTATTTAATTGTTTGACTGTAGTCAGACTGAAAAGTTATCACCAATCTTGTTATAACTGAGTATCTAAATTTATGTGATATTTCGCGTTGTTTTTTCATTTCTTTCCAAATCTAGTAAATAAATTCGTTTTGAAGAAAAAAAAATGCTGAATAAGGCATTTTAAACAATTTTCCGCTATGTACAAATAAATTCTAGGTATATAGGTTATTCACTAGGTTTGATATCTATTCGCTATATCTGTTGACTTATTTATCTATTGAAAACGTTTGATAAAAGTGTAATCTTCTTCGCCATCAATTTGATATTGAACGTTTCTTTTGCTGCCTTTACGTAAGGTCATTACCATGAATAATTCATGTTTTAACGCTCAATTCAACTGATTTCACCTTTGACAGCTCGCATTTGTGATTTCTCAAAAATATATATATCTTTTTTTTAACATTCTCCGATACTTTTGATAATATATCCGTAACAAAATAGCTTGATAACTTTTTCCATAAATCCTACAAGATCTAACTTTTATTGTATTAAACACGGTCAGAATTGTGATAAAAAATAACAAAATTTTCAGTTTAAAGAAAAATTTCTAAAGTTTTTTATCTTGCACATTTTTTTGGTTCGAAATCTAACAATATTTTCCGAACACAAAAAAGAATGACTTAAACAGTTAAACTTTAATTTATTCAACAAGCCCATAAAGGTTAAAGGTGAGGCTCTGTTCAAACCAGGAACAGATGCACTGCAAAAATAATAGAATAAAACTTTACAAATGAATAAAATTTATTTTGGAAACAAAGAAAAAAATGGATTTCAAAAAAACTCTAAGACACAATTATATCAATTTAAACCAAAACTTCAAAGATCTGTAAAAAATGTTGAATAAGAAAAATTCTATGAACACAGAATACGGAACGATGAATTCATAAGACAAAAATACAACTTAGAGCAAATTAATTAAACATTCTAACATTGCTTTGAAACTTAATAATTTTAGAATTTGTTAGTTTTATAACAATATTCGATTAGTTTCAAATGGGTTAATAAAATCAATTTCTATTTAAAACGGAATTACAGTTATGTTATACTACACTGGTTATCATAAATTAAGGAAAAATCACAAAAATAGCGATAACTCTTTCAAAAGTAAGCCAAACCGTGCAAAATTTGCATATGTTGTCCACTAAGAGTAGCTGAGTAAAATTGCAATATGCAAATTAGTGGCGCTGCACTCGGCTTACGTCATCTGCCTGGAGCATAAAAGTCCAAGTTTGAGAGAAAGCACACAAATTTTACTGTGATTGCGACATTGAAAATCTGAGATAGCCAATTCGTAATAATGACCTCTAGGCATCATTTGCCTGAAGAACTACGATGGAGAGCCATCGGGAGACTAGAGGCAGGGCAGAGTCAATCAGAAGTGGCCAGATGGCTAAATGTGAGTCCATCTGTGGTTCATAGACTTTGGAGGCAATTTCAAACCACAGATTCGGCATCTAGGAGGTTCAGTCAAGGACGGCCAACTGTTACGACCAGTGCCGATGACCGATATTTGACATTAAGTGCACGCAGGAATAGAACCGCTACTCCGACACATCTTAGATCCTCTCTTGCTGCAGCCACCGGAAAGTTGGTGTCAACGTCAACTGTGCGCAGAAGGCTCCACGAAGGTGGTCTGTATGCGAGACGACCAGCCATTTGCGTGCCGCTCACATCACGCCATAGGAGAGACCGTTTGCAGTGGGCCCGACAACATGTCCACTGGACGTCAGATCAATGGAGGCCTGTTCTCTTTACGGATGAGTCCAGGTTTAGTCTAGAAAGTGACAGTAGACGTTATTTGATATGGAGAGAACCTGGGACCCGTTATCATCCATCAAACATCCGTGAAAGAGATGCATACGGAAGAGGCAGTGTCTGTGTTTGGGGAGGCATATCCTTAGGAGGGCGCACATACCTCCATGTCTTTCCAAGGGGAACCGTGAATGCTCAGGTTTATCGAGACAACATCCTTGATGCTTATGTGCGCCCATATGCCGGGGCAATTGGTGATTGCTTCCTGTTACAGGACGATAATGCAAGACCACACAGAGCTCGCATTGTTGATGATTATCTTCAACAGGAAACAATTACTCGCATGGAGTGGTCAGCTCGATCCCCGGACTTGAATCCTATCGAGCACGTTTGGGATGCTCTAGGGAGGCGTGTATCTGCCATCAATCCGCCCCCTCAGACCCTTGCCACGCTTGCAACTGCTTTACAAGAGCAATGGCTCTCACTTCCTATTGAACTGATAGACCGCATAATTGAAAGCATCACACATCGCTGTTTGTGCTGTATTGCTTCTAGAGGCAATCATATTCCATATTAAAGGTACTTTTTCTATTGCAAACCGATACTTCCAATTTGTTTATTTTATACATGTGCTAATTTCTATACTACTATTAATGTCTGATAATTTCTTTTTATGTTGTTTAATACCTTACTATGTGTTGTATATTGTGGGTAAGTTTCATAAAATTCCATGTGTAATTTCTTGAGTTATCGCGATTTTTGTGAATTTTCCTTAATTTATGATAACCAGTGTATTTGAAGTGGATTATTATTAATGGTGATCTGAAACTGAAGTATGATTTAATTTTTTTGCTATTTGAGCAATAAAATACTGCAGACGAAGAGAACAAGACAGTTGACAGTTCAGGGTTTTTAATAGAAATTGAGCTCGAAGCGAATGAACATAGTGTTTTTGTTGTTGAGTCATTTTCATGGTCGTGAAGTTTTATATTATGAAGATCAGAATAAGCTGACATACGCAATAAACTAGCCTCAATGAAAAGAGCGAGACAGTTGACAGATCGGAATGATTATAAGAAATAGAACATTACATGAAAACACTCTACACAAATTCGTTAGGTAATAGTTTGAAAATTGAATAATTTCTTTCAGCATTATCCTGGTCGAAAATTTTTCAAATTTGATGATCACAATAAGCTGCTCAAATCACATGCGATGAAATTTTGCCAATGAAAAGAACAAGGCAGTTGACTTTCCGGGGTGATTACAAAAAGTAGAACACTAAGAAGTGTAACATGTTGTTAAGGAATATTTTGGTCCATATTAAATCATTTCATTTATCATTTTTCTGGTAGTAGAGTTTTCTATTTTGATGATCTGAGTTTGCCATCCAAATCACATTTAATGAAATGTTGTCAATGAAATGAACATGATAGTTGACAGTCCAGAGCGATTGCAAAAAGTAGAAAACTAAGAAGCACGCCGAGTCTTAAGGGATATTTTAAGCGTGGTGAATTATTTCCTGATTTTTTGTTTAATGTTAATTTATTGTCAACGTACTGTACAGATTTGCTGTATCTTTCTTTTACACTTAAGTATTATGCAGAAATTACGTAACTACCCTCAGCTAGAAAGAGGAAATTGACAACTGCATCTGCAAAATCATCAATGATTATTTTGTCAGTATCAGCTTTTCGAAGTAAAGGTGGCCTTTGCGCAATGCTGACTATCATGTCGTTGGTCATGAAATTACGGAGCCCTAACTTCTACGATGGGTCTCACGCAGAATTGCCTGTTGCTGGAATAGGCAATGTTCCGTCACACATTGTGGTGTATATCTGAAAAATAACCGCATAAAAAAAGTAGTAGCTTGCATTTCCTTAAACTAAATGGCTAATTTTTTTTTGCCTACCAATTGTGTTTTGACCTCAGATTAAAATATAAATAGTTTTATTATTCTAGTTGACAAAATCTTGTTCAAGCAGAATAAATTTATTTAATTGTTATTTTACTATATTGAAACAAAACAGATAAGCATAAATAAGATGGTATTCAAACTTCTAACAGTGAGAAAATCGTTTATTAACTGCATTCTCCTAATAATTAATAGTATTATATTCACCTCAACCGGAATTTTATCTCACCAGCTAGGCTCAAATAATGAAGCCACTTAATTCCTTGCAGATGGGTGCGTATTATAGCCGAGACGTCTAATCTGTCTATCTCATGACCGGCAGATGGTGGGTTCGATTCCCGAAGAGTTTCCAGGGCCCTGTACTTCCCGATTTGAGACTCTGGAATATTAGAATACAATACTCTCTTTCATGTTTAGATGGTAGTACCATGACATAAAAAAGTCTAGTATTCCCCATTGCTTACGATATGTGGAATAACCAGATAAGCTAATTAAACCACATTCCACTGCTTATTTGGAAAACGGAACTCAACTACAACTAAGATCATCCTCTAACGAAAAGCCTGGTTCAGTTATCCAGTTAATTTTCTATTTTTACGGTATTGTAGCCATGCTAGTTTTAGATAGTAAAACCCCCTATAGTTTCGTAACCATGGTTTCTTATCTATACTAGCTGTAAACGGTTTCAAAATCGCAAACGTAAAAATTGCTCTTTACCGTAAACTTTACTGTTAAGGTTTATTGGATGGACAGACTGCTGGTGGTTATTTTACCGTAATTTTAGAATGGAAATTTGTAAAAGTGTGTTTTGATAACCCTTTTTTTAATAAAAGGAACCACCCTTTTAAAAGAAATCATTCTACAAATAGTAGGAATGTTTTCTATTACAGTTACTTGTGTCGTGAATTTTAGGACGTTCCTGGGGAAACATTTAAAATTAAATTTGAATTTATTCCCATGTTAGCTGCCTAATCCTCTTTGTTCATCTCTCATAGTTTAATGCTCGAAATACAAGCTTAAATCTGTGAAATGCCTTTAAGAAAGTCTCATTAATCCCTTCATGCTCGTTAAACACAACACTCTAAACACACGTAGGGATTTCATATAAGGTGATGTTGCATAAGTTAATGCTTGAGCACACACTCAACTGTCACTGTTTTAGAATCATTTTACGGTGCTTTGCATACCTTCATAAACTGCAAAATTTGTAGCGCTTAGTTGGGAAACTTTGTCACCGAAAATAAGCTTCATATTTTATAAAACACTCGAGAACGAAATATGACTTGATTTAGTTTAGATTAGGCAATGAATCAAATTCATATATAATAGGTTTAAAAATGAATAGGATATAATTTTCTATTTTTTATTATTCAGTCAGTCTCATATTGCTTTTATCAATCATTAGGTTGTTTATCATTCATTTAGTTTTACTTTGTCAACTTTTAGTACAAATTAAGCTAGTTGTGTTCATATTTTTAAAATATAAAAATTATTTAATGCAAACATGCTTTTCTATAATTTTCCATAAACGGGTATTGCTTGTAAATAGCACAACTTTGATGAAATAACCTATTTTTTTTTCTTTTTTGAATTGAGGGTTATTGATGAAAATGGAACGTTGCAACCCGATAAAGTTTTATTTCATACCAGTCTACTCTAATTTGTCACAAAAAATTTTTTAAATATAGTTGCCAACCTAAAAAATCCAAAAAAAGTATGTTAATGATCACTTTATTTCAAATTAAAACCAAATAATGTGTTTTTTTAAAATTTATGTGGTGAAGCTAAATTTAAACTCCAATATTGATAAATGATTACATCAAGTTCACTCATTCGCGCATTCTGAAAATAACAATTTAGGCGTAAGTTTGGATATCGTTAGATGATAACGGTATGCTATTTACAAACGATCCAGAGAAAAAATGAATTTGTTGTCTTGCCCGCTGTTGTCCTCCCACTATTCTATGCTGCAAAATGCATGTTCGTTTCTAGTTGTGTTATAAGTGTAGTTATATTTTAATTTGTATACATGCGTCAATATGATTTTATAATATATTGTATCTATAGGCTTCCGTATTCTTAAGCCTAATTCGAATTCACCCTAATATTCTATCTGTGCTAAGTTCAAGTTTAAATAACAAACTAATTTTACTTTAAGAATTAATCTAGAATGAGCAAAAACAATAGCTTGAAACTAAAAAAAACAGGCAACCCGTAATAAGTTTTGGTCTAATGATCGGATCTTCACGTTCTAAGAATCAATCTTAATGTTTCAAAGGGGTATCTTTAAATATGCTAATTAATGCAGATTATAATTTAAGTTACGAAATCATGCACAAAATCCTACTTTCTCTAAATAAAAATACCCTTTTTTAGACTGATTCGGATTTCTGACCCTCAGAATTGGAGGTACCCGTAATCTGGGAACTATGGTTCCGATAGTTTGGGGTCAGGAGGGCTGTGCAAAATGTTTAGTGAATTGAAAATTTTTTGCATATGATTGTAATAAATTGCAAAGTATACAATACTTTTACATCATTTTGAAGAATTTATTATTATATGGCAATATGCAAAGTTTGAGCAAAATCTGTGGAATTGTTCTTGAAATATATGATTGACTTTTTTCTGACCCTCAAAGTATAGGATAGGGAGTAGCTGTAATCTCTAGAAAATGAGGTCAGAATAATTTGGATACCTGAGCGGTAGAAATTTTATACCCCATAATGTTAATTTTACTTTTTGAGTAATTACTAGTTTCAAAGCGAATCGTTTCTTTAATCGCCCTTCCTTTATTCAAGCATAATTCCTGGCAACAAATAATTTTAATAATTATTTATCAATTCTTTCATTATTTTATTTAATAATAATCGAAAAATTTCAAAATTTAACTTATACATGTTTTTATATAATTTTTATCACTTTTGTATAATTTTTATATTAGATTCCGTAAATTAAAATATTGTCTGCACTAAACAATATGTATTTTTAAAGTAAGGTCCCTGAGCTAGGCCTTAGTACGTGAAAATCCAATCATTAAACCAAAAGTTATTCATGATGATACGCGTCTTACTGTGTATAACTTACATAATCGTACTTATTTAATACTTATTGTACTATGTAATATTATCTATTTTCGCATCAATCTACATTCATAAGATTCTTTTACTAAGTAAACCTACTTAAAGTGCAAAAGATGTAGCTTACAATGGTCTTTTTGCCACAAATTCTTGAAAGTTCGTTTGCACTGGTCTTCCATCTGCATAATTTAGAAACCGAATAAAATTCCTAAATATTGAAGTGTAACTGCCATCAAACTTCACAAAATACAATCTACTAAAAGGCACCTCTAAATTATCAAATGCAACCTTACTCAGCTTAGCAATATTCATTAGGGTTAAAACTAAGTTCTTTGAGCCCACTCAGCATCTCTAAGTTAAGAATTATTTCAAAAGACACGATTCCCTAACTTCATTACCTCATAGTTAAAATGAAGTAAATTTTCATTACTAACAAAAGTGCATTTTCAGAATATTTCATAAGTCCTCTTTCAGAAATAATGCATTTTGTTCTTTATTCTCTTTTAGAATATGAGTCCCAGAAGGTTGCGACGGACTCTTTGCTCATGTCGGAGGTATCCCAGAAGTCCCTGAGCGGTAAACAGTCTGTTAATGGATCACATTATTCATCACCCACAAGGGGGCAGCACCATTTCTCGAGTAGCAAAAGTGGCGAACAGAGAAGTAAGTAGGATGGCCCAATTTTAAAATTTCCGAGCGTAGATAACTTTAGAATGAATGGTCCGGCGTCTTTTACTAGAAAAGTGCTTTTGACAATTTACCAAAAGGAGAATGAATCATTTTCAGTTCTACAAATTTAAACTGATCTAGATGTTCTATATTTTACCCTGGGACTGTCAGACAGAAAGTAGAGGAAAGAATGACACTCATCTATTTATGAAAACGCTTTGTATTTTAACAAAGTCTTAAGAATAAATAATTTATATGAGAATAAAAACTATTTCTCTATAGAATAGTTACGAGGAGCTTGTATAACCTTGTATAATAAAAGTTAAAATCGCTACATGCAACGGTATTTTTAAAAAAAAGGATGAGAAACAATTATTTTAAAACATTCATTTTAGCAAATAATACGAATAGTTGTTTTAGAATCATTTATAGTACTTTTAACAAAAAAAAAATAAAGATGTTATTTTAATAAGGACTTTGAAGAGTTATTTTAATAACAATCAATAAAATTTATTTTTATATTACACAAAAAAAAAACTTTTTATATTAAACGGAGAGCTTTAAACTAAATAGATAATGGTATTTAATATAATATAATGAGTTCTACGTTTTATGCCTCTTCAAGTGTATCAATAATCGTAGCACTATCACCATCCCCTCGACTACCACATTCATGTTACCTTTATTAATATTCCTTTTATTTGTTTCTTTGGAAATTAAAGCGTTCCTTTATCTCTAA
The DNA here is from genome assembly GCF_982258835.1 of Parasteatoda tepidariorum. Classification (NCBI taxonomy): domain Eukaryota; kingdom Metazoa; phylum Arthropoda; class Arachnida; order Araneae; family Theridiidae; genus Parasteatoda; species Parasteatoda tepidariorum. The sequence goes on along the minus strand of NC_141757.1, from coordinate 31,716,753 downwards.
CCAGCATTCTTTTTTCATACTTTAATAGTGCCATTATGAAGCACGAAAACATTTTTCTACTTAAACTGCGAATTAAAACAAGTTTGTTTTTATTTTTTAAGTATATTTTTCCTTTATCTTTCGTTGGATTTCTCGTTTCGTTAACATTTTCCATTAGCCTATTTTTTTCGTGTATGAACACTTTTGAAAAATCTGTTAAAAGTTATTAAAATAAATAAAAGTACATTTTGAGTGGAATATTAATAATACGTTTTACTTTAAAAAAAAAATCATTCAAATCACAGTAAAAAATTTCAGAGTTTCTTGCTACCAAAAATTAGAGAAATTATCCTAAGGCGGTATTCCATAAAGTTTTTCATTACATCAAGACCAAGAATTGTTTCTGCTGTAGTGAAGCATCAAAAATGTTCTTTTACACTACTTCGTTAAGTAGTCACCACCATTTTGTTACCTAGTAACACTGAAATTTATAATTATCGCAAAGTATGATACGCATAAGAGTTAGAAATTTATATTTGTGACACAATATAAATTAACTAACTTAGTATGAATTTATATAATATTGCATGAAATAAAATTTTTTTGTTAATTAAGCATATTCACATCATAGCATATTCACATCATATTACTATGACTTCGAACTAGGCTTAACAAATCCGAAAGTGAATGGATGTTAAATATTATAAATTATTTAATACAATTGGCATACTTATGTAAATCTTCCAATGGAAACATAAATATCTTTAAAACGTAAAACTTACATGCCATTTATAATAGTTTACATGATCAGTCTGTCAAATCAATCCGACAAGATTGAAATTACATCGATTAAGATCTTGGAATTTACTCTCTTTTTAGTACTATAGTCAATAGCTAAGCCTAGGTTAGGCTTCGATGTCCGCCATCACGGATGGAAAATTGATGAAGTACATATCATCAGAAATAATGTTCATAGTTAAGTAAATTCACTAGTTATGTATAACCGAAGTTTTCTGTAATCGATTATAGCACTTTTTCAAAAAAATCACAATTCCTTTTCCAACGATAACGGATCATTTAAAAACGTTAACAACACATCCTTCATCCTGTTGCCAACTATGAATAGAGTAAATGCACCTGACTTGGTGAAAGATTTATCAATTATTGGTGCTTAGATTTAACTTTACACTTTAAAGTGTGTGTGAAAGCTCGATTAAGTATTAGCTTGAAGCAACACACAATATTTTTACAGTGTAGATTTTTCTTGATCACAATAATTTAATTAAAAGTTTATGCTTGATTCGTATTTGTTCTAACTTAAATTAGTCTGGTGCAAAGCAATCAGTTGAAAAATAAATATAGATTCGAAGAGACAACTCATAATTGCTGGAGTAAAAAAAATATAATTTATTGTTTAAATATTTAGCGCATTTTATATTCATAAGTGATATAGAAAATTCCTAACAAGTGTATTTTTTATGCTATCTTAGACATTATAACAGTTTTATTTTTTAAATTATTTCAATCAGTTTAAAAGAACATTTTGTAGGATATAATTTTATTGTTTAGATAATAGGAAATTTAATTGCTTCTTGAAAAGATATAACCTGAAGGAAATTAAATATTGCGCATCAACAAAAAATATAGATTTTCGGTTTATTAGTTTATCCTTTTTTCAAAATTACTTTAATAATTATTTTTCAAAAATAATTTTTTAAAGTTTGAGATTATAAGAATATTAATATTTCATTTGATACTTATTGAAATAAGTTTGCTGATAGATTATGTTTGGTGACTTTTAAAATCATTATCAAAGAAATAGCTACATTTCTTTTCATGGAATTAACTTCAAAAGTTAAACTCATACTTACGAACTCATTGATTTTAATAGGAATTCACTTAAAGCTTTATAGCGTAAGCCATTTTTAAGATTCTACTAAATCGAATTGCTTCTATGAAATTTAAAAGAAACAAATATTCTTTAGTTTTGTAAAAACTGTTTCTTAAACGACGCTTTCATCTTTCAATTTTTAAATCATGTAAAAAGTATCATCATTAAATTTTTACGCCTGATTTGAGCTTTTGTTAAGATTAATTAAACGGATTGAACTAATTTTCAATAGATTAAATGAATTTTTACGATAACATAAATTAAACATTTCTTCTTTGTAATAAATGTTTTACCTCTTAAAGGTACTTATTTTTAAAAATTAATTAAGTATACGAAACTGATTGTACAGAATATATATATATATATATATATATATATATATATATATATATATATATATATATATATATATATATATATATATATATATATATATATATATATATATATATATATATATATATATATATATATATATATATATATATATATATATATATATATATATATATCGCTTTATTTTAAAAAGCAAACAATAATAAATCTAAATAAAATTGTTATGTTTTGTGATCTAAATAGATTATGTCTTCGTTTTTATTTTACGTTTAAAATTTTTTTAATATGTCATTTAATATTTTGAATTAAGAAGAATTAAAACAACTTTTAGTTCACAGCGGTATTTCTGAAGAAGACGATATTTTACTTTTTAGTAAGTAGATATACCTTGTTGCTTTTATTTTGAAAATACTTTTATTTTGAATGTGTTATATACACATTCCATTTAAATTAGCTGTTTTTCAGCGTTTTTTAATAAAATACTATTCATTTAAATTATTTGTCAAAAAAATTTATTAAAATTGAAAGTGTTAAATGTGGATGATTATGGAATATTAAAAAAATCTGATTCCATGCTAGAATCTTTGTCAAAGCATGTGGGAATATATTATATCTGATAAGAGTTCTCGAATTTTTTCAGATTTCATATTAAAGTTTTAACATTTTATTTTAATATAATAAATTTATATCCATGTTTTAGTTTTTCTGATGTATAGTTTTGGTACAAAACATTTCTGGATAATTAATTTCATATCATTCTATACTTCTTTTATAAAAGATATTTATGAAATTATTGTTCATACAGACTATAATTGCTGTTATTTAAATTGCTTTCTATTAATAAAGTGGACTGTCTTTAATTTTTGAAAGTTCACATTTGCAACATCCATTCATTCAAATCAGAATCTTCAGATGCTCAATGCATTTTATTATAAATATATCATTCAAAGAAAAAGTGGAAAATATTATATTTAAAAAAATTAAGCAGTATTTTGAATTTTTCTGTTTTTATCCTGATTTTAGCTTTTATATAATACTATCTTCGTATTTCATAAAGTATTTATCACTTTATACTAACTTTATACAATTCTTACCACTTTTCTTCAAGTTCAATTTTCGAAGCAAAATTGAAAATGCAGAATTAATATTTAATTAAAAGTACAATGCTAATTAAAGTTCTCGAAAATGCAAATAAATGAGAATTTTACAACAGTTATAGATTAATAGTAAAAAAATATGAGCAGAATTAAAAATAATATTTATTATGAGATATAGTTTAATTTGAATTTACATACCTATACCCAGCTGAAAATAAATTGTAGTTTTTCTACAGAACTGAAATAATTTCGTAGTTTTTTTAGAGTTAACTGCAAGTTTTCTGTAATGCAATCTTAACTGTAAAAACACTGCAGTTATTTTGCAGCTAATGCGAAGTAATTTCTCAGCAATTTATTTCGAAGAAACTTTTAGCTATTGTCTACAAAATTACTGTAGTTTAAGTGAGGTCACTTTAAAATCATAAATTTAGAAAAAACTGAAACTTTAAATCCGTGGTCATTCTGCAGTAAATTTGAAGAAATTATGCAGTCATTGTTTCAGAAGTATACTTTCTGATGAATTTGCAGAAAAACTGCAGTTACTTTGCATTGTTGTAAAATTAAAAAAGTTTGATGTCTTCAATCTTGCTTTCCTGGCTGGCATATTAAATTTTTATAATATTTTTTCTTTTTTTTCTTTTTGATTAATTTCTTACAATTTGGTAAAAATTCAAAACATATATATTGATAACGGAAATAACATACACTATCTCTATTCATCATAGTTAAAATTCACAAAATACATACTTAATTTAATTGTAATTATTTATAATTCAGAAGCGATACAATTTAATTAGTTTAAAATATGCCTAAAATTAGGTATTTAAATATTTCTGTATTTTAGTAATTTTATTAAAAATGTCGTTTTTATTAATTTTTATTATTTATTTCTTGTTGACTTAAGAAAACTATGTTTGAGCAAAGTTTATGGTAAAAGCAATATTAAAGTAAAGTCAAGTAGTTAATGTTAATTAGTTAATTTTTTTATTCGAATTCATACTAAGCTAGGATTATTGCAGAGCAAAAATTATACTTATTTTTTTCTAATCAAAACAAATATATAGTTTAGATTTTAAACAAATTTATATCAAAAGAGTTTGCAAAATTGAGTTTGAAAAAAGGTATTTAATCCAGATTTTTTAGCTTCAAACGTCTTTTTCAAAAATTTATTAATTTCACTTAGTTTCAGAAATTTGTCTTAAAAAATTTAGGCAATTTAAAACAATATACCTTTTTTATTGCTTGAAAATAAAGCTTTATAAATTAAACGAATAAACTTGTTCGAGAAAAAATAACTCATATTATTTTTAATTGAACCTAAATGATCATAATATTTATAAAACTGCTTACTTTAAAAATTCGTTCAGAGCTCCTTACTTTTAAAAATTAAACTTAAAAGAAAAAGGACAAAACATAGGAGAAGGAAAAAAAAACTCAAATCTGCAGTGGTTAGTAATTTTTCCTAAAAAAAAACTCTTAAGTAATAATTCATTTAATTGTTGTTTTACCGTATACAATCAAAACAATTGGATAACCATAAAATGCTGCTATTCAAACTGTTAACTCTGAAAAAATTTTTTAACTGTGTTTTCACCTTATTTGATTTAACTAATAAAAGCTTTATCCTCGCCAACAAGATCCAGCTCATGAAAGTAATTAGTTCTTTGTAGCCGTCTTGATACAGGACTGTAGCTGAGAGGGTTAATCGGTGAATCTCACAACAGACGGGAAGCGAGTTCGAATCACAGTATCGATATGCTCACAGCGAAATCTTTCACAAGTACTATACTATCTAATTCGATATTTAAATTCACCTAAAGTTATGATAAAAAAAATTCCTGTCTAAGGCCTTCCACTAAAAAGGTAATTTTTTAAACAAGAACTATAGTATTTTCTATCGCTTACGATAGATGGCACCACTAAATACAAGCATTTTGTATATTAATAATAAAAATTTTGACTGCAATTTACAAACTGAAATACTGAAAATCACTCAAACACGATTTTAAATCACTCTAGTTTGAGCGAAAACGATCCACTCAGGTAATACTGAAAATCACTTAAGCTCGAGTGAAAATAACTCAAGTTTGAGTGAAATTTTTTTCACTCAAATTTAGCTATTTCCATATAACTCTTTCACTTGAGTGATTTTAACTCAAGATGAAAAGGCCGGTTTTTTCTAGATGAAAGAGTTAAATAGCACTCAAGTTGAGTTATTTTCACTCGTTCATTTTAAGAGAGTATATATATATATATATATATATATATATATATATATATATATATATATATATATATATATATATATATATATATATATATATATATATATATATATATATATGTACATACTAACAGAAAAAATATGGTTAATCATATTTTGTTTAATATTTAACCTATCCGGAAACAGTTATGAATTGAAAGTAATGTTAGTATTTTGCTACAAATCTCAAAAATGAAAATTTAATGTAGATGGTGTCCAACTAATTCGAATTAAAAAGCACTATGTTGTTTATTTTTCACTAATAATACAACAAGTATTATTTTGCACTAATAATACTATAGTTGTAATTTTGTTTTTGCGCGTTTAAACACATTCGTTATTTAAGTATAATAATAATGAGTTTAATTTAATTATTAGTCAATTATTGTCTAAGTCTTTCTAAAAATTCATGCTAGAAAAAAATTATTAGCAAATTTTAAATATTTGTAAAGAGTACATGTAACTTTTTATTAAAAGTTGATGTTGATAGTTTTAATGAAAGGGTTTTATTATGTTAGCTTTACATTTTATATCTATCTATCTATATATCTATATATATATATGTATATATATATATATATATATATATATATATATATATATATATATATATATATATATATATATATATATATATATATAGATCAATGAAGACAAAAAGAGAGAAGAGCGAAGAGAATTAATAAGTTTTATTAACTGCGCATAAGCTGCAAGTATATAGAACTTACAAAAGAAGTTTAAAAATTGAGAAAACATGAAAAATAATAAAGATTAATTAAAAGAGAAGAAGGAAAATTATAATAATTAAATTATTTTTTAAAGAAATAAAATTTTTTTTTAATGTATGCTAAAAGAAAACATTGCAAAAAAATTTTTTTTATGTATCTTAATTTTTTTATGTATTTTATGTATCTTAAAAAGCATTTTTTTAAAAATAATTTTATTATTATAATTTTCCTTCTTCTCTTTTAATTAATCTTTGTTATTTTCCATGTTTTCTCAATTTTTAAACTTATTTGTGTATATATATAGTACAGTTAGGAAAGATGCGAAAATGACGCCCGATGTCGGAGTCTTTGAACATTGCTTTTACTTTTTGAAAATCCGGGTTTTATTCCCAGTGGTGATTTACAGCGTTGTCTCAGTTCTATATCGAGGTCTACCAATTTTTGTGGGAAGTAAAAGCGGGTGGCACGCAATGCTGACCATGTTGTCAATTTCATGCTGTTTGTCTCAAATTTCAGTGCCCTTCTGCCTAAAACATTTATTGTTGCTTGCGGAAGTGTTTACTATATGTGAATATAGATTTTTCTTTTAATCTTAAATGAATATTGGAGCTTAAAACTGGATTTTTATTTTATTTTAAATGGTGTAAGAAATTTTTTTCCAAAATTGTCAGCCTAATTTTTAATTATATAAGTTTCTATGTTTTCTTTGAGGAAGTTCTATTTATGAATCCAACTACCTTTTATAAAAACATATAAGAGATGAAAAACAGACAAAAATTGCTTGCAGATGCATAATAAGCGTAAAAATTGACATTAGCAATATTTATTTTTATTTAATTTTAATAATGGTTGAAAAGGATAAAAAGTTAAAAACATCAGCAAATTTGCTTAGCGTTTTCTTTAAAATGCCGCCATCATACTATGCTTTTGAACTAATTTTTTAGTGAATATACACAGAAAATAGTTTAAATAATCTGTTTGATAGTTTAATATTTTTTGTCTAAACACTTAGTAGATGGTATAAAATTTGCAATAAATATTAAAATTGAAAAAAAAAACGTATTCAAATGACTAGAATATTTTTCCTCTTCTCATTATGTGAACTCTTTTACACTTATTTTTCATTTATTTTTATATTTTTTATTTTTAAACTTGATTTTTGCCACTGGCAAAGTAAAAATGAGAAAAGGAAGAAGAAAATTTTTTTCTTTTAGATTTTGTGATGAGCGTTTCAATTCCGCACAAAAACTCATTATCATATTCAACCCTATCAAACTTCCGACGGAATAATACAAATGTATGTCTTTAGGCTGTTTAAAAAATTAATGTCAACAGAATGTTTTTCACGCATGAGAAAGTCAACCCTTCTCTCGTTAAAATTTATTTATTTCCCTTTCTATTCAGGAAGCATTGAAACTCAAATTTTTAATTGTTTTGAATGAAGATGCCTGTATGTTTTAGACACATCATCAAGGAAAAAAAGTTTTTTTTTATTATTTTGCTTCTAAACTTTTAAAGCTAGTCGAAAAATGATGTTTTTTTCTATCAGAAGTATTCTTGTTTTTTTTCCCCTCATTATTGGTTCGCTAATAATTCTTTCACTAAATACGCAGGTAACTTTTCAGTTTTACACTGTTTAAAAAAACTTCTTAAATTTGACTAAAAATGGGGCAAAATAGCTCCGAAACAAATATAGTCGAATTTGAAAATCCCATGCATTATAAAAATAAAACATCATGTGATGCCATAATAGGCATTACATGTTTCTTAGCTCTTAAAATTTCTGTATTATGAAATATATTTTTTAATCATTCGAATTCAAATTTTATTTAATTTTTACTACATTTTATATAAAAGCTAAAAAGATTTTATTATTTTCTTAACAATCGGCTAGCTTTTAACTGTAACGGCTAACTTTTTATTTCAATGCAAATGCGAAACTCATTAATTCACTTTCGTGACTTAATAGAGCATCAAAGCTTGTTTTTTACTCTTTATTCTTTATTTCTCTTTCCACAAAAATTCTGCTGTTACAGTGTTATAATAATTTATGCGTTCCTTTTTGACGATTAGCTGTAGCCAAATTGTTTATTATTGTTTACGGGGGGGATTTCCTTTGCTTGTGGCTATTTTATCTTTCGATAAATAGCAAACCATGGATCTCTTTCCATGCTCCTAACTGTCTGTTGGGAACAATTCAATCTCTTTTAATTTGAATTTTGATTAGGTTGATCATGGGGGATTTACCTCCCATGGCCTGTCTTTATTGATATTATTATGCAAAATTTATTATTTAACTTAGTCTCATGTATAAAATATACTTTTAATTTTGTATCTCGAGCCTTACAAATACATCTAAATAGAAGTTTTATTATAATTAGGATCTAGTTTTCTTCTTCAACTGTCATTTTCCTTATCCTGTTTACTTAACAATCGTCAATTAGTGAAATATACCACGCGACTCCAACTGCGCAAAATTTCGTCTTTGCACAGAATATACTCAGTGTTGAGTATAATGCATAGTCTCAAAAGTGGTGTGGAAAGAAAATTTGTGTGTTTGTTGGCTGCCTACAGGATTTAAACTAAGCTCGGAGGTCCTTGAGCTGTATCGACCTTATGTCTTGGATGTTCTTGATTCGAGTCCTGTCAGTGGCTACCATGCATGGGAACATTACTTTTAAAAAGTAACGAGTGAAAGTACAAGCGCTTTAAGGTAAACAGTAAAAAGTTTTGTCTTTGAAAATTAACGAGCAAGAAGTACAAGTACAAAGCAAAAAGTATCGATTTTAAAGTACATTTCAAGGAAATCGAAAATTCAAAGTAATCGTCAATTTCATTAAAAATGTGAGAAATTTATTTTTAACATGAATTTTTTAAATTTCCTGTTAAAAATGTCATGTCAAAATTTTTTAAATTTTAATTAAAATGTATAAGACTTTAAATTGCAGGAGAATGTTGTAAAATTCTATTGAAATAGTCAACGTTGAAAGAAACTAAGCGAAAAATCAAAATTTAATGCTTGCATTTAAAAAAGAGTTTTAAATTATTCTCATTTGAAAAAAATTGTTTTTACTTTCAGAATTTATTGTAAGAAATTAATTTGTTGAACAAATTCGATAACATTATTGTTTTTTTTTTAAAGAAATAAGTAAAAAAATTTTTTATTCATGTACATGTAAAATCACGTTCCCTCCCCTCAACCTCCCTTTCCCTTTCGGGAAATTACAATCAGTAAAGATGTTTGGAAGAAGAAGTTAGCTGCTAAAAAATATATAATACATTAAACTTATAAATTAAATATAAATAAATTTCAAAAATTTCAAAAAACGCTTTTTTTAAAAGGAAAATTTCTAAAAAAATTCCGAAAATAGTAGTGATCTCTTTCGGCGTTCTCGTTACAAATACTTGTACCGTTTCCCACAGAAAGTAACAAGAAAACAAGTCAAAGTACTGAGTTTAAAAAGTAACGAAGTACAAGTAAAAGTATGCATTTTTACTATTACTTTCGTTACAAGTAACGCAAGTAAAAGTATTGTCATATATGGTGGCCAATGAGCATTTGTCCCACCATATTGAGACTCAAAAATAAATATATGCTTATTCAATTTCGAACGCATGTGGTTTCGAATTCGACTAAATTTGTTTCAGAGCTATTATAACAAGCTATTTTAACTGACGAAAGTTTTTGTTCTAAGATTATGATTTTAAAGCCAATTTAAGTTATAATAATTTTAGTTATTGCGAAGGCATTTATAAACTTTTGTAATCATCATGAGATGTTAAAATATAAAATATAAAAAAAAACTTTACTGTCTCCTTTTAAAACTTTAAAACTTTGCAGTAAAAGTCTTAAGCATTTAAATTCAAAAATCTTACCGTACAAATTACCGTCTCTTCTAAATAATTATTTAAATAATCATTTAGTTTTGCGTTTACTGTGCGCGTTTTTTTTTTCTCCAAAAAGGACGTGATATTTAATGTTAAAGTTTAAAAGATGAATATAGCAAAAATAAAAATAAAATAAAATTGAAGAATAATAAAGTATCGACTTTAGCTTCTGTATCGCAGATAAGGCACTGGACTGTAATTAAAAACTACCGAAAGTCCTAGCTTCAATGATAGCTTGAAGCACCCCTAGATTTAAATCGATAGGTGCTATCTTTCTGAAGGACGAAGGTGACCATAATACTGGCCACATTGTCATCATCAGGTTATTGGTCTCAAAGTTGAGGAACCTTTTCCTCAACAACCCCTCTTCCTGATTATTCATAGACAATCGTAAAGTTTGTTTTTTTTTCCTTCATATTTTTAGGCACTATATTTACCAGAATTTGAAAATTACTTATTTATCTACACTGTTAAAAGTTTCACTCTAAAAGGATGGTGAAACAACCTTCAGCAGTCTTTTCATCCCATTAACCGTAAAGTTTACGGTGAAGAACAGTTTTCACTTTTATGCTTTAGAAACCGTTTACAGCTAGCATGGTTAAAAAACCATTAATGCAAAACTCTATGTTTCTTAACCATTTACATCTAGCATGGAATCAAAACCGTAAAAAAGAAATTTAACTGAACATTGGAGATAGTAAAGCTACTTGATGATGCTTCCATCTATATAGAGTATCGTACTCTAACAGACCAGGGTCACAAATTAGGGAGTGATAGACTTGGAAACTATTCATGTTGTGAAGAGAATGACGGAAATATTGTCGTGTCAACGCTAAGACTCGAACCCTGTTATGGCGATCATGATACTGACAAATTAACTTTCTCGGCTTACATAGGTAACCAAATATAAGGAACTAAATGGCTTCATTAGGTGAACCTAGTTGGTGCGATGAAAATTCTGGTTGTTTAACCGTATTAGGTGTAAGCAGTTCATCATCATCATCATAGTTGGCCAGACAGCCCAATGTGAGCCAATGCCTTCCTTCACGACGACCTCCGACGACTGTAAGCAGTTAATAAACCGTTTTTCTCGCAGTTAACAGTTTGAATACCATTTCATTTATGGATATCTGACTGTTTTGTTTGAATATGGTAAAGTAACAATTAAATATGTCGTTATTTAATCATTTTTCCGAGAAATTTCTATCATCAGTGTATTGAGGTTTCAGAAATGAGGTATTTGACAGAATTTATTGCTATGTGAAAAGATTGCATTATCATCACTGTAATGTAACATCTATATCTGCCAGAGGGTTGACGTATCTGGTTAGAAAAAGACTTGCTTCAACTCAAACTCAATTATGATAAAATTAATTTCGTAAGTGATATTTCTAGTTTAATAATTTTTCATATACATAAAAATCTGAATTGAAGATATTAATAGAATTAATTTAATTGAATACATTTAATCAGAATGACATATTAATAAAATTATATTCATTAAATAAGATTATGTTTATTAAGTAAGATTATGTTTATTAAATAAGATTATATTTATAATCCAATTTAGCAGCGTCTAGGTTGCTTAATTACTTTCAAATTATTTTAATTTTAAATATATTTATAAAATAAATACGCTTTCCTTAAAAGAAGTTTGCTCAGAAGAAATTTATTTAATGTTCACTAATTAGTTGAGTTTAAACCATTAATGCTTTCTGCAAAAGTTTCGTTCATTATTGCATACAATACGCGTATATTATAAGAGTTTGGATTCCAATAATTGTATAAAATATGAATTCCGTTTTCTTATCTCATTATTTTTAAAACTCGACGAAGGAAATGGGAAACTTTCATTTCAAATTCTTTGGGAATTTGCCTTGCAAATTAAATGGGGCTTAAAAATTCCAGAATAATTTGCGTCGGAGAAAACTGAGTTACGCTTACCACATATATCTCATAAATGCTGCTCAAATCTCAAAACTGTTCGTAAAGTTTAATGAATATGAGATTACGACTTCTTTTTAAGTAACACGTATTCTAATAATTTTTCCTTAATTATGCTAATTATAAGACAGAATACGAAATAATTTCATAATATTTTAAGCCTTTTGACTTGCTTTTATTTTTACTAACACTGAACTGAGAAAACGGAGGATATATATATTTTGGCCTAGCTTGTGATGAAAATTTAATTTGTCTGTTTCACGAATCTTTACGACGCTATTTTAAAATGGAAATAATTTCTATTTTAATCTCCAGTATTCTTTTTTCGCTTTTATGTCAGCTTAAAATTGTTTAATATAAGAATTTTTTTTCCCTTTACGCTTTCTTGACGCGTTAAATTTTACTGGAAACGAATAATAACTAATTATGTAAGAAAAAGTTAAGTTTGAAAATGTGATTACTCTAGACGAGATAAAACTAAATTTATTTTATTATGCAAATTCTTTCGTAACTAATTTAATTCTTTTTTATTCAAATAATTTTCTGGATTACTTAATTGAGACAATTATGGTTTTAATGAATGTAAAAAGTTTGTTCTTGGGTAGAAAAACGTGTCAATTTATTTAAGGCTTTCTTTTTTAATGGTAACACATAAAATGTTTCTGCTATTTCTTACAATAATATAAATAAAATAGTAAGAAGTATTATAAAAATATATTTTTTAAAATATATTTTGAAGTCATTACGACTCCAAAAAAATAATAATTAAAAATACAGTATCTCACAACAAGTATGTTTTTTGTTAAAAAAAATGTACTGAAGAATATTTAGAACTTAATGGCCAGTGGATGGTTAAGGATATTTTCTTCCCAAAATAAAAATGTTCTTGACGAAATAGTAACAAAACAAGTACTTAAAATTGAAATTAACCGAATTGCTATCTTCAAATTTCAGAGGGTTCTCTAATTCCAAAAACTGCTTGTGATGTGATTTAGTTTAATGCATAAAAGGAAGAAAAAATATTTCATAAAAAAGCAAAACAAAAGAAAATTATAAAAGAAAAATTCAAAAAATAAGGTCCAAACAAAAATACTGATATATTAACCTGAATTATAACACGAGTTTGAAGCAAAAATGTCTTTCTCTTAAGCTTTTCGATATATATTAGTTTTAATTTCCATTATTGATATTTGATCAAAGAAGTTTTTTCAAAGAAGTTTTATCTTTTTGATCTTAATTATTTGTGTTTTCTTTCAGTATTAATTATTTTAGTTTATTTGAATTGATCTGCAGAGTTAAGAATGTTTTTCATTAACCAGATATCGAGCTACAAAAAAAAACTTAACCAATTATATATGTTTTTAATTTAATTCCTTTTAATTAAAATAACTTGAATATTAGATTATTTGTGGTTGTGTGGCGCAGTTGGTTTGTCGTCGGCATTCTGAGCCCAAGTCTGCGGGTTCGATCCCCAACCCAGACACCGGATTTTCGGAATGCAGAAAATCCTCAGCGGCCATGTCGTATGATTATGCGGTATGTAAAAGATCCCTGGAGTGCCTTATTGGCTCTTGGCATTTCTGGCAAAATTAAATGTGAGCACTTTAGCATCCAAATAGAGTCTCGGTGCTGCCATCTAGTGTGGCAGAAACTGGACGTCCAAATTAACATGACCAACTCTCACCCATTGTGGTGGTCCTGAAAGAGTGGATACCACCTCTAGAGAACGCACTAGGTCTGCTCATCGGCAAGACCGATTGTGCAGTTCACTGGAAAAAAATGATTATTTTACATTAAATTAATAAATATTTATCAAAAAAAGCTTTTTTTTTCACATTTATTTTCAATATATTATTTTAGTAATTCAGTGTATTAGTACGAAGAAGTTTATGGTGTAAAAAGTTTATACACCATTGACACATATATAGTGTTGTTTCGAGTAAAAAGGTTGTGGTTTTAATGATCTTATATATTTTTTTTCAAATAAAACCCTTTCGAACACAAAATTAATAAAACGTCAAGTTTCTTTAATATTTCCGTTGGTATAAAGTGTTGTTTCGAGTAAAAAGGTTGTGGTTTTAACGATCTTATATTTTTTTTTCAAATAAAACCCTTTTGAACTCAAAATTAATAAAACGTCAGGAGATTTTTCTTTAATATTTCCGTTAGTATATAGTGTTGTTTCGAGTAAAAAGGTTGTGGTCTTAATGATCTTATATTTTTTACTTCAAATATGACCCTTTTGAACGCAAAATTAATAAAACGTCAGGAGATTTTTCTTTAATATTTCCGTTAGTATATAGTGCTGTTTCGAGTAAAAAGGTTGTGGTTTTAATGATCATATATATTTTTTTCAAATAAAACCTTTTTGAACGCAAAATCAATAAAACGTCAGGAGATTTTTCTTTAATATTTTCGTTGGTAATCAAAGGATAGCTAAAATAATAGAAATAATAAATAATGTATTTATAAATACTGCATGAAAAATAAAGAAGCTGCAGAGAAAAATATTTTAAAAGGGAAATCTGTGAATAAATTGATATCTATAATAAAAACTTAATTTACAATGCAGGGATTTGATGTTTATTTTTATTTAAGAGAATGGTTTGCTCTTTTCTGTTAAGTTGAAAATCGAGTATGAAATAATAAAAAAAATCGTATCGTATTATCAGTATCGTAAATCAAATTAATAAGATTTTGAATTTCTTTTAAAATTCATGTGAAAGGGTACATAAAAATGGTTTAGGGCGAAAGTTTCTTTTAAAAAATTTAAATGATCATTTTCGATAAATTAATTAACACATATATTTGATGGCAATATTTTATCTGTTATAGGAACGGATAAACAGCATGAATATGCCGAGCCCTACACAGCATATCCATCTTCGAGGCAGGTAAATAATTGTGAATTATAAACAAGTATATATTATTTTAATTTCCGTAATCCTTAGTTAAAAGTTACAACAAGTACTATTTTTGCAAGAAATTGCACTTTCCATTAGCACTTTCCATTAGAAATTGCACTTATTTTTGCAGTAGCAAATAAGACAGTGCACTTTCCACTGTCTTAGGTCTATAAAATGCATTTAGTGAATGCATTATAAAAGTAAACTTTTTGAGAAAAATACATTTTTTTTTTTGAAAATAAGTTGCGATAGGATATAAACTAACGTCAAGTATTTTGTATTAGATTTAAAAGGAATCGTAATAAAACTGATAGAGATTGAAAATTATTATTTTATGTAATTATAGTAAGTCTACGGGTTATAAGGTTTCAGCAATCAGGTCATCAAAATATTTAGCAAATAGAATTAGATTCTTAAAACATCGTAGATTGTATCATTTCATAAGATTTCAGCAAAAATATTAACATTAAAAGGTTATTTTAGATAGAAATTAGACATTATTCCCTTCACTGTTTATTTATGGAGATAAATATGAACGCAATTTAGATATTGGTTAAATATTTATTTTTTGTAATAATTTTTCTTCTATTTGAATCACTGAAATGGATAAAGCTAACCAACAAGTACAAGATGAAAATACTATAACTTTGGTTTAATAAATAAAAACCTTTCTCAGTATCGAAACACAACTTTTTTTTGTGTTCCGGCCTTTTTTGTTTGTTTTTTGACGAAATAAAGTACTCATTTTGTTATGGCAATTACTAACTAATAAATTTGAAGGTGTAATCTTTTTCTTACTCTGTAGCAATCGTTATATAGTCCTCTACTTCTATTTAATCATTTTAGTCGAATTTTAACATTCATGGTTCTGGAATTCTAGTCACAACATTTTTTTATGGCTGGTATTGCAGTGCATAAAACTTGGGTAAATATAGGATAAAAGCAAATTTTCATTAAATATAATTAGAAATGCTTATGTATGTTACTTTGAATGACCCAAATTGTTCGTTGTTGACTTTCATCAGTGAATGTTGACAATCACATAGTCGCTTTGTCAAATGACCGAAATTTAAACTTGATCTAGTTAAATGCCACTGCCCGGTAAACCCTACAATAATGATTTTTTAAGGTTCAGATTCAGTTTCTGGTATGCCCTACATCAATATTTTCTTAAGGCCCTGTGCCACTGTCCCGTATGCATTTAACCGGTACTCCGAGCACCGATGTTTCATCTAATTTATCCTCAGCAGATATTAAAATATCGAATAATGTAAACGAATAAATTAATGTGAAATCGGATATAACAAATATTTCGGACATTCACCAAAGCGACTACGTAATTGTCAATATTCATCTGTGAAGGTTGACATTCTCATTCAGCAAGACTCTATATCAAACATTTTATGAGATAAGACCGGAAAGCTTTGCTCACATCTCGTATTTCTTTGAGAAGTTGGAAGAGCAGCTTAGAACAGGGTATTGGCGATAAGCCCCGCAATAAAGGTGTTGCAGAATTCAGACTTGCGGTGGGCCATGATTGCCTGGCAAACCACCTCTGCCGCATCGGCATTCTCGCTGACCCAAATTGCCCGTTATGCTCGAATAATGAACTTATGGAACCATCTATTGAGATGCTCGGCTCTGCGTGGGGACTTTGGGGTGAGGCGCTACTGGAGTGCGCGACATCTGTTAATGAGATAGCGACTTTTTTCTCCTGCTTGTTGTTCACCTTTTCGTTCACTGTTTTTTGTAAGAGTTTGTCACTTTCTTTTGCCATTAGAAATAAAAAAGAAAGTTGACATTCTCTTGACTTCGGTCATTAAAGGTAAAATATTCTCAAAGGGACGGTTCAAATATAAAGCATACTATCGGTAATAGGGTAGAAATTTGTTGCAACTTTAATAAAGTATTCAATTGAATCAAGTTTTAAAAAAAGGATAGTAGAATTTATTTTATCACTATAATAAAGCGCAAAGCATTTAAACTTTATTACCCGATTGAATAAGCGAAAAAATGAAATAACTGTCGATATGTTTAAGGAGTTTCAAACATAAGCACGCATTTTCAAGACTTGTCAGACCTGAATGGAAGGTTGACCGTGTAAAGCTACGCACAGATGGCGCTAGGGGTTAAAATTCGTCCTAAGACTTCTGGGTTGTGACTTCCGATTGATTTCTTCACCTAAGCTTGAAAAAGCGAGCTATTCTATTTTATTATACTTGTAGTGTTTTTCAATATGACGCGTTCTTTCAATTTAACTTTCAACGAAACAAATAATGAAAGAATTCGGAAGACTCCTCAAGCTTACTATGATTCTACTCAAAAAATTAAGAAAAACGGTGCTATTTTACCCAAATGTTCCCAAATGGGGGAACACTCAAAACATGATATACCTTAGCTTTATTTCTGTTGTGATAATAATTTTCTTAAAATTGTCCTTGGTTCACGATCTGTTGGAATTAATAAATTACAGAAAACTGTTATGAACAGTAAAATGTCCCCAAATAGGGGAACACTCAAAACATGACATACCTTAGCTTTATTTCTGTTGTGATAATAATTTTCTTAAAATTGTCCTTGGTTCACGATCTGTTGGAATTAATAAATTACAGAAAACTGTTATGAACTGTAAAATGTCCCCAAATAGGGGAACACTCGAAACATGACATACCTTAGCTTTATTTCTGTTGTGATAATAATTTTCTTAAAATTGTCCTTGGTTCACGATGTGTTGGAATTAATAAATTAAAGAAAACTCTTATGAATAGTAAAATGTATCCAAATAGGGGAACACTCAAAACATGACATACCTTAGCTTTATTTCTGTTGTGATAATAATTTTCTTAAAATTGTCCTTGCTTCACGATGTGTTGGAATTAATAAATTGCAGAAAACTCTTATGAATAGTAAAATGTCCCCAAATAGGGGAACACTCAAAACATGACATACCTTAGCTTTATTTCTGTTGTGATAATAATTTTCTTAAAATTGTCCTTGGTTCACGATCTGTTGGAATTAATAAATTACAGAAAACTGTTATGAACAGTAAAATGTCCCCAAATAGGGGAACACTCAAAACATGACATACCTTAGCTTTATTTCTGTTGTGATAATAATTTTCTTAAAATTGTCCTTGGTTCACGATCTGTTGGAATTAATAAATTAAAGAAAACTCTTATGAATAGTAAAATGTATCCAAATAGGGGAACACTCGAAACATGACATACCTTAGCTTTATTTCTGTTATGATAATAATTTTCTTAAAATTGTCCTTGGTTCACGATGTGTTGGAATTAATAAATTGCAGAAAACTCTTATGAATAGTAAAATGTCCCCAAATAGGGGAACACTCAAAACATGACATACCTTAGCTTTATTTCTGTTGTGATAATAATTTTCTTAAAATTGTCCTTGCTTCACGATGTGTTGGAATTAATAAATTGCAGAAAACTCTTATGAATAGTAAAATGTCCCCAAATAGGGGAACACTCAAAACATGACATACCTTAGCTTTATTTCTGTTGTGATAATAATTTTCTTAAAATTGTCCTTGGTTCACGATCTGTTGGAATTAATAAATTACAGAAAACTGTTATGAACAGTAAAATGTCCCCAAATAGGGGAACACTCAAAACATGACATACCTTAGCTTTATTTCTGTTGTGATAATAATTTTCTTAAAATTGTCCTTGGTTCACGATCTGTTGGAATTAATAAATTAAAGAAAACTCTTATGAATAGTAAAATGTATCCAAATAGGGGAACACTCGAAACATGACATACCTTAGCTTTATTTCTGTTATGATAATAATTTTCTTAAAATTGTCCTTGGTTCACGATGTGTTGGAATTAATAAATTGCAGAAAACTCTTATGAATAGTAAAATGTCCCCAAATAGGGGAACACTCAAAACATGACATACCTTAGCTTTATTTCTGTTGTGATAATAATTTTCTTAAAATTGTCCTTGGTTCACGATGTGTTGGAATTAATAAATTACAGAAAACTCTTATGAATAGTAAAATTACTGGTTAATTTAAATTCAGATCACAATAATAAAACTTTTCAGAATATTAAGCTCGTTCAGAAACATTACCTCGTAAGAATAACATAAGCGGTTAGGGATGCACCGAAAGTTTTTTTTAAATGTCTTCCGGTTGTAGAAAGCTTGTTAGGCAGCTTTTCACTCTCGGCTTCTAAGGTCCCGCAGTGGACTGATCGTTAAGACCATAGAGTTGAAATAGTAGGTAGAGGAACCAAGTTCGCTTTATTCCTTCCGAAAAGACACGCCACAGATAGCAAGCAAAGAGTTACAATCACGTGATGGAAAGAGTGCAATACTTGGCGCAGTATCACAAATGTTGGCGCACTAAGTTTTTAAACAGCTTTATTTCGATATTACCGATGCGCAAATAATCGGAGCATTTGAAAGAGAGAAAAAAAATATTTTCGTTAATCACATTTCTTTAATTTTATTAAATGGGTTTTTAAAACATGAGGAGTTTTTTTTCTTAACAAATAATTTTTAATTAAAGTACTGCCTTTATTTAAAAAAATTCAGTAGTTCTCGTCTGTACCCTTAACACTATTCCTTAAAATTTATTCATTATATAAAAATAAAAAACGATATTCTGCATCACTTATATTTATTACTATATTCAGAAATTTTTTTTTTAAATGTTTTTATTGCAAAGACCTATTTTAAAAAAAAATTAACAATATATATTGAAATAACTATTGTTATTTTTTAAAAAAAAATAATAACTTCGATACAAAAATCAGGATTTTTTTTTAAATCTACCAGGGCTTAAAATGTGAATTTGAAAATGTTGCCTTTCTTTTTTAATGAAACATAAGTTCGTTTAAAAAATAAATTT
Organism: Parasteatoda tepidariorum; assembly: GCF_982258835.1. Classification (NCBI taxonomy): domain Eukaryota; kingdom Metazoa; phylum Arthropoda; class Arachnida; order Araneae; family Theridiidae; genus Parasteatoda; species Parasteatoda tepidariorum. Next base: position 31,696,844 of record NC_141757.1, on the reverse strand, counting down.
AATCTTTACGTTTTAAAAGTTTTATCACTGTTAGATAAAACAAATTGTAAAATTAAGCAGATTGTCTGAAAAAAGTTCGATGCTTAGAAATAACGTTAATGTTGCAACACTTTTATCATTTTTATTTATGCTCACCAAGAGACTGCTCGAGAGGTAATATCAAATTTCGGGAAAAATAGCTTCGGGGAAAATAAAACCCGTTTTTAGTAGAATAGATTAGTTAGAAAACATATTTTTGATTAAATTTAATTACGTTTAGAATTTTATTTATATATTGAATACATTAAATTATTTATGCAATAAAGATTATTTACATTATTAATTTAGAATTTTGACTTCTTTTTTTCCTGACACTTAAAATAGATATTTTCAAAAATAAACTGCTGTTGCATTTTAACTTAATACTCAACAATTTGTCTAAATATGAAATAAAATATTTATTCTAATATAAAAGTTTTCAGCTCCGAATAGAGAAAAATATAAGATTAAAAGCATTAAACTAATCAAAGAAAATAATAAAAGAGTTTAATTAGAAATTTTACTTTGTATTTCATGTACAATCTAATTCCATAAATTACTAGGAAGTTTGAATTGTACACACAAAGAGACTAGTAGAAAAGCTTTCGAAATTTAAACAAAAAATACTTAAATAAAGGAGAAAGCAATTAGAATTTTTACTTTGTACTAAATGTTGATTGAAACTAATGACGAACTTATAATTAAAATATCTTACTTTTATTTGTGATAGAAATTGCAATTTATGCAACTTTTTATGAGGTAAATTTATGCAACCAAGATAGGTCAATGTATATTTAATAATTTTTATACAGAAAACCAGTAACTTGAAAAGTAACAGTTAAAAATATTTTACTTTACAAATAAAAGAACCATAATCATTTTATGGACATTAAGAAAATTACAATGCCCATCCATAAAAAATTTAATTTTCTTAAAAATAGTAAGTGCATTTAAAACTATATCCTTTAGCCAGCTGCAAATTAAATATATACAATCTATATAAAGGTAAAAACAGTTGAAATTTTACAAGAAAGGTTCACGATGCTAAATGTTTGCGTTCCGTCTGAGCAGTTTATTCCATACCAATGCATAACATGCGCTAATTTACTGCACTATTTTACTCCTATACAACTTAGCCACTTCTATGTTATGTTTTCTAAATTTGTTGCACTGAATCAAACTAATTCTACGCTTTAATATACTAGTAAAATAAAGTATTTCCAATATAGCAACTATTTTTAAGTAAAAAGAAGATAAACAAGTACTTAATGATTATATTAAATATACCTTAATTTATTTTCTAAATAGTACATAATTTGTATTCATTTCATGTATAGTAACAGAATTATATAATTTTATTAAAAATTAACACTGAAACTACTATACACTATTTTATATTTAAATACTAAAAATATTTCATAGAATTTAATTATTCATCAAACATATAAGAATATACAAATAATTTGGTTTTTAAGCATTCCTATGTAATTTAAAAAACACAACTTCTTATGTACCATATTTTTTATTTAAATATATATATTTAAAGGAAACATTTTAGAACAATATAAATATTGAGTTTTAGTAATCAAGAGGTAAAGATATACAAAATCTTCAGAATATACAGAAATGATATCGACATTTAAAGAGAACTAAAACAAAACCGAAAGTTTACTCAACTGTTTCTTGGCGCTAAAGTATCTCGCCAAGGAAGCCAACAAAGCTTTGCAGCTATTTCAGCTAAAAATAGAGTATATATTGAAATATATTTAAACATTATAAGTTTAAAGTTTAAGAAACAATAAAAACTTATGTTAAATGCAAAAAAAGTGAGCAAAAACGAGCGTAATTGATTATTAAAGCAAATAAAACATGATTATCAGAGCATGACTGAGTATCGGAAAAATTTTAAAATCAGTTTTAAAATAGAAAAAGTGAAAAAAAAATGTCGCCCTTTCTTGTAAAAAGTTATCGGACAGTCCCTAGAAAACTTCTCCGTGCAGCAAAATGCTCAGGACTTTTGTACCATTCTTATTTCTGAATTAAAAAGACAGACAGTTAATTGCATCAGACGATCGCAATGCTAAACGAACGGACGGGAATCGAAGCGGTCTCAGTGAACGGCAAGTTTGGGCTACAGTCACGTGACTTTATCTTGTCCACGGGTCGGGGGTTGTTCTACTCTCTCTACCCAGTATTTCAACTCTATGGTTAAGACACGGTTCCCAGCAGATCACCGAGAAAAATCATCACTGGTTACGGTCAGTGTGCGGGTGGGTGACCACTTGGATCTGTCTGCGTAGGGACCGAGGGTGTGCGGTATTGGTCCTCGTTAAACTGTTCTACCGTAAAGTGCTCGACTTCGCGTGCAGGTCGTCGGGCTACCGAAGCGGGGGGGCCATCCCCTCTGCAGAGGATCAACATTGTGATGGCATGTTTTCGGATCACCCTCAGGGGTGTTTCCCAGACCGTCGCCAATAGCCCATTCTGCAGCTCTAGTGCGACGTAAATTAGCTACAACAACTACAACAAAAATCGGCTTCTTAGGTTTCCTAGGTGTGTTTCTACCCTTAATTTTTCCATTTGTTGTTGGCAGTTGTACATTTTTTTTTTAATTTTAAATAATTTCTGTTTCGTTACATTCGTGTGTGACAAGTCTTGAAAATGGGAGCTTATTTTTGAAGCTTTTGAAACATGTCGACTGTTATATCATTTTTGTTTTTTCTGAAGCTCATTTATTTTAATCTTATATATATATATACAACTTCAGTTTCTTAGTTCTATTTATTTAAAACTCAAACGGTATTCAAGACGTAGTTCAACAAGTGCAATTTTAAAAAAAAATATTATAACTTAAATATGAATTACAACAAAATGAAGTATTAAGGGGTAAACATTTAGAAAAAAAATAATATAGCTCTCTTAAAATAGAGAATATCTAAAATCTACTTGATTAAGAAATAAAATCATTTCCGAGATGGAATCACCAATAAATAGATTTCCGGTTTTAGTTGTTTTTATTTTATTTGAGAAAAAAAAAACTAATAGAAAACCAAGAATTCAAAATATTAAAAGAGTTTCGAGTTGCAAACAGTAAGGAAAGAATTAAAATTTAGCTTGTTTTGAAATAACAGCAGATGCTTTGCACCTAATTGTACTCTTATTAATTTTATGGCAATTTTTAACGAAATATTTTCAATCTATGTTTAAATAAGTGCATTTTTAAAATTAATGGAGATAGAAAACGTCGGAATATTAACATCAAATGCCGAGCATTCACAATATTGACTTTAATGCTTTTATGCATCTAAGCTAATGGTTTTTTTAACAAAATGCAATTTTTCAAATTTATATTCATCATTTTATTTTCTAATTTGAAATTAAACAAAACTATGGTCTGATTACCCAGACATGAACTTTAGTTAAAAGACTTTAGTAAATGATTTGCTTACACAATGCATTAAATATTACTTTAATGCATTTATCATTGGATTATCAGAGGAAAATTGATCAAAAGCATTTCAAATAACAATTGGATAAAATGCCGTTTTTATAAAACAAATGACATTTGAAAGTAATGCAAGTTTAATTACAGTTTTTTTCTTTGATGAAATACTTCTATACACTTTTATATTTAAGTGGATACATTAGAATATTTTACTTTTGCAATACATTTATCGATTTGTTCTAAAGCATACACATTTATTCGATTGAGTAGAAAACAATAGGCAATCAAATTCTACTAATGGATGATAATGCATTCTTTTTCGAATACTTACTCGGTTTCGTCAGATGTTCCGGAGTTATTTTATTGTTTGAAAAGTTTTAAGTTTTCTTATAAAAATGACATTGATTTTTATGTGTTTGGATAATTAGTGGCATAAATTGATGACATGAAATTATAGATGTCCTTTATTTTGAAAAGGGAACGAATTTGGGCTTGAAATAATCCTTTATGTTCGAAATGGATGTTTGAAATTCACATATAATAAACGTTAAAAAAAGATTTTCATTAAAAATTTTTTTCTTAGCTAAATTATAAATGTTCATTTTAAATGTAAATTTAATTTTATATATCCTTTAAATTGATTTCATCCATAAATATATTAATATATGTGTTTAAGTAGATGCAATATTACAATATGACTAATTTGTGAAAGCAAGTGGGCTTGAAATAATCCTTTATTTTCATAGTGGATGCTTAAAGTTTACATAAAATAAACGATAAATAAAGATTTTAATTAAAAAAAATATTTTTAGAGATGTTAACTTATAAATATTTAATTTAAATGTACATTTAATTTTATATATCTTTAAATTGATTTTATCTATAAATAGATTAATCTTCATGTTTAAGTAGATGCAATATTACAATATGACTAATTTGTGAAAGTATGTGAGCTTGAAATAATCCTTTATTTTCAAAGTGGATGCTTAAAGTTTACATAAAATAAACGTTAAATAAAAAATTTAATTAAAAAAAATATCTTTAGAGATGTTATCCTATAAATATTTAATTTAAATGTACATTTAATTTTATATATCTTTAAATTGATTTTATCTATAAATAGATTAATCTTCATGTTTAAGTAGATGCAATATTACAATATGACTAATTTGTGAAAGTATGTGAGCTTGAAATAATCCTTTATTTTCAAAGTGGATGCTTAAAGTTTACATAAAATAAACGTTAAATAAAAAATTTAATTAAAAAAAATATCTTTAGAGATGTTATCCTATAAATATTTAATTTAAATGTACATTTAATTTTATATATCTTTAAATTGATTTTATCTATAAATAGATTAATCTTCATGTTTAAGTAGATGCAATATTACAATATGACTAATTTGTGAAAGTATGTGAGCTTGAAATAATCCTTTATTTTCAAAGTGGATGCTTAAAGTTTACATAAAATAAACGTTAAATAAAAAATTTAATTAAAAAAAATATCTTTAGAGATGTTATCCTATAAATATTTAATTTAAATGTACATTTAATTTTATATATCTTTAAATTGATTTTATCTATAAATAGATTAATCTTCATGTTTAAGTAGATGCAATATTACAATATGACTAATTTGTGAAAGTATGTGAGCTTGAAATAATCCTTTATTTTCAAAGTGGATGCTTAAAGTTTACATAAAATAAACGTTAAATAAAAAATTTAATTAAAAAAAATATCTTTAGAGATGTTATCCTATAAATATTTAATTTAAATGTACATTTAATTTTATATATCTTTAAATTGATTTTATCTATAAATAGATTAATCTTCATGTTTAAGTAGATGCAAAATTACAATATGACTAATTTGTAAGTACGTCATCAGTCACGGGATAAGCTCTCGTCTTCAACGGTAACAATCCTACAGAGAGCTGATCTCGTGATTGTCAGATAGTACAAAAACTTTTTCAGATGAATGTGCTGCAATATTATTTAATTCATTAATTAAAGTATCAATTTTTACTAATCTCACTGAAAACGCATCTTGTGATAGTGAGACAGTACAAAATATTTTTCAGATGTTGCGATAACATTTTATTTAATTCATCAACTAAGGTATCAGTGGTTAGTAACCACACTGAAAGCTTATCTCGAAATTGTCAAAGAGAACAAAATATTTTTCAAAGAAAAGTGTTGAAATAATATTTTATTTAATTCACCAAAAAGAAAATACTATTTATTTCAAATGCTTCGAAATAATCTTTTTTGGTTCTAAAAAATTTAAAAAGTTTGTTTAGCTCTACACCACTATAAATGACTCTCATATTCATCAAACCATAAGTGATTGACAAAACTCTGTAACTACTAAGTAATATTCATTTGCTTTTTTTAAATTTTCAGCGTTCAGATGAAGGAAGTTTTGCTACTATAAAAAGAGCTCCCCCAAGATCAGGTTCTATGACATCAGCTTATAAAACAGGTATGTTAATATGACTAAATAGTTAAAAAAATTCGACATTCACTTGCTTTAATAACAATATTTAGCGATTATTTAGATCTAGGAACATTTTAGTCCGATGCAAACTTTGCAAAATTAACGATCATTGCCGTGTTACACGATTTAAGCCCATTTTTGACCAGATTATGTTTATTTTAATCATTAACGGATCAAAATTATGAGGAAATAAATTTTTTCTATAAACCAATAACTTAAAAATAAAAGTCCACAGAGTCAAACATTTATGTTTCGTTATAATTCAGTACATAATGCAAAAAAACTATTAAAAATAGGACTTATTATTTGGGATTTAAAATACATTTAGAATGTATAATACATTTAATTATAGTTAATTATAGTTATATAATACATTTAATAATAATTTAATTATAGTTTTATTCAGATTAAGTTAGGAAAAACTGTATAAAAAATTAATTAATTTAGGTGTTAAAAAGAATTTCTTTTAAGTTCATTAGCACTGAGAGCTGTCTAGTGCTGATAAAGTGTTTATAAAAAGTGCTTAATTTGGATTAGAAATTATATTGCAAATATTCTTCTTTATAAACTATAAGAGGTAGTTGATCGGCAAATTTGTTGTAAACGCCATAAAAAGTTTTAAATAGGTGCACTTTTTATTCGGCAATATAAGAATTCTGACGTTAATGGATACCTAACATTGGATAAATTGCTATTTCCTTAGAGTGTTTCATTGGGAAAATTATTTATTTTCACTTTTATTCGAGTACTGTGGTCTGTTACAGGCCAAAGAGACATTCATTGAGGGTTTTCTTTGCCCGTTCGAGAAAAACTATCTAATGTTTAAAAATATGATGCTTAATGTACCACCTGTGACATTTCCCAAAACTTAAAATTTCGGGTTTTTGAAATTTTTAAAAGAATGTATCATACATAGAGATTGTAATCAGATGTAGTAAAATGATATGGAATATCCAGAATATACTGAAATTGTACCTGAAAACTTAAGAAGAAAAAGGGATAGATCAAAAATATTTCATAATTTTTGCATTAGATGGCGCTATCCTCGTCTTCATGAAAATGGCACTTGCAACCAAAGAAATTTAAATTTACGCAAGTGAAAAGAATGAGCTACGAATGTAACGCAGTATTTAATTTGTTTGGATTGAAATGTCCTCCGTAGCCATAATCTTAACGTTAAGATTAAAAAGCGCCACCTACTGATAAAATAGAGAATTTTTTATTATTTTAAGCTATTTTATTTTAACCTTCATCGAGAACATTTAGATACTCAATGTTATTCAATAACATTTAAAAGAATTAATGTGGTCACTTTGACCAGTGTTTCCTTTCTATTGCTGATCACTTAGACCAGTGCTTTTTTACTGGTATAAATCAATCAATTTTTTTGTAATCATGTGTATAAATCAATATCTATCTAATTTTTTAATAAAAATTTTCTAAATTTTTTTAACCCTTTTGGTTTCAGGTTTTTCATAGGATGCTTCACTATTGAACCACGGATTTCTATTCAGCCCTTCATGGAAAAAAGGGATCTTGTATGTGCTGAACATTTAAAAATCTATCCATATTTTATTCAAATATTGTAAAACACTTGTTCAATCGTTGCGGGTAATTTCTTTCCTCAAATTGTTTTCCATTACCTTGCCATGCACATGTGGTTATTATCTACTCACTTGTAAATTATCATATTTTTTTAATTTCAAGAAGTTATCAGTCTTAAATATATTTCATATTCATTGTTAATATCAAGAAATAAAATCGTTGACTCTGTAAATTTGACATTTGAGTGAGATATAAATAAAATATTGTAAAACATTGTTGTTGCTTTATTATTAATTTTCACTGGTAACTTTCGAGTGTTTAGCAGCAAATAAAATTATCTAATAATAAATAATATAAGTCAGGCATGTATTAATTACTATCAATTGTTTAGCACTGTATGGAATAATTAGGAATTTTACTAAATAAAAAATGCTCCTTAGATGATTGAAAATAATGCAATCATGTAATATTTTGCCATTAAATTACAAAGATGATAAATTGGTGTCGTAATAAATTGCTCGAAAGAAAAAGGTGTATACGTCGCACAAAGAATTGTTCATTGATATACTCAAAGAAATTGAAAAAAAGATTTTCTGCCTCCAGCTGTAATTCAGGCTTGACATTGCGTAGAAAGTAACGTACAATGCGTAAAAAAGGACCACCCTGAATTACTTCGGATTTAATGATCGAATCTTCAAGTTCTGGGATTCAATCTTAATGGTTTAATCTACAAACATGCTAATAATTTAGTGCAGACAATATTTTAAGTTACGAAATCAGACAAAAAATGCACTTTCTCTGAATAAACATACCTTTTTTTGACGGATTCAAATTTTTGATCCCCAAAATACAAAGGGTAGCCTCACCTTGGAAAATATGGTCCTAATGGTTTGGTCAGATGAGGGGTCCTAAGTTTTTATCCTTTAATGTTAATTTTACTTTTCGCGTATTTCTCCATATCTCGAGAACTTTTTAAGCTAATTGAAAAATTTTCAAAGACAATCATAAAATTCATTTATCCAAAGAAAATTTCATGCAAAAAAAATTTTTAGTAAATATTTATAGTTTTTTATTATTTTATTTAATAATAGTCAAAGAAATTTGAATTGTAAGGTATACAATTTGCTTTACATCATTTTAAAGTGTCTAATTTTACATGTCAAAATTCAAAATTGCTAGAATAGTTACTGAGAAATCAAATTTTAAAAGAGTCGTATATCTGAAATTCGATTTCTTAGGAAATATTTACTGATTTCGCTCGTATTTTGTATTTTGCCATGTATCATTAGATACTTTAAAAAGATGTAAAAAATTGTATACCTTTTAAAAAAATTTTGACTATTATTCAACAAAATAATTGAAAGTAATAAATATTCAGTAAAATGTATTTTCTTGCATGAAATTATCTTTGGATATAATAACTTTATAATTGCGTGCAAAAATTTTTCAGTTCACTTAAAAAGTTCTCGAGATATTTCGAAATACGCAAAAAGTAAAATTATCATTAACGGCAGAAAGCTTTGGACCGCTTTCCTGATCACACTATCAGGACCATATTTCCAAGATTGCAGCTCTCTCTTATATTTTGGAGATCAGAAATCCAAATCCGTCGGAAAAAGGTATGTTTATCCAGAGAAAGTACGTTTTTGTGTCTGATTTCGTAACTTAAAATAATTAGATAGCACTACGCACTATATAATTAGATTATTTGAAGTCCCCCCTATAAACCATAGAGATTGAATTCCAAATGGTAAAGATCCGATCATAATATCGAAAGTTATTCAGTGTTGGTCGTCCATTTTTGTTTGACCAGTTTGTTTTTTGGGCAAGTTAATTTTAAAGAGATTGAGATCTCATTTCGTAATTTCCAGACAGTAGACCTTCTACAGTATGTCTACTTTCAGATATTGAACATAACAAAAGATAAACATAATGCAGAGTCAATATATAATTCTATCAGCATTATCGTTGTGCGAAATTGTTCTGTAATAATAGTTGCTGCACTTTATTTCGGCAAAAAATACTGAATAAAATACCAAAAAAGTACCAAATAAAATCATAAATAAATTTTGTACTTATTAATCCATATTCTAATATGTGCACAGACTTAAATATTTCATTTTTCGTTCATATATTTTGCTTCATAATTAGTGACTCATAAATTATGCATATATACATTTAGAAAACTAATTGAATATGTTTTGTTAAAGGGAAAAAATACCCAGCTTTTTTACATATTGTTTCATTTATGAATTTATAATTTACTACACAAATAATTTACACTGGAAATACCGCAAATAAAATTTTTTTCACCTAAAAGATTTGCTAATTAGATTTTAGAAGGGGGATAGAAAATAAGAAAAATAGTTTTGTTAATAATTGAATTTTTATGAATTTTGAAATTCACTTTTTCACTTATATGGTTTTTATAGAGGTTATTACAAACATGAACGAGAAACTTTGCTTATGCTTTAACAGTACCCATTTGTTTAATGAAAATAACAAGAAGATATACCGTAACTGAAATCGTAAGCTTTATGTCTTGATTTTATCTAAATTTTTGTTCTCAAACTGTGAAGTTATAATAAAATGAAATCACCTTTGGAAATTTCTTTTGTTTCAAGAATAACAACATAAAAATTTAATTCCTTAACAAAATAAATTATTCAAATGTATCAAAATATTAAAGTTTAATCTAGTACTATAGGTTAATTTTGTCTCAAACAAACAAGAAATTCTGGAAACTTTTTGGTATTATTTTGTTAGCGTATATAATGGATAACAAGATATTTCGCAATTATCATTTTATGATCTACATTTTCAGGGTCTTTGTTAAAAATGAAGTAAACAAATACACATTAAGCGTCGTAAGTTAATATTTGAGTGAGAAAAAAAGTAAATGTTTTCAAAATTTGATGGATAAATAAAGAGAGATGCAAAATTCAATGGTTGTCAAAACCTGTTGGATGGCTGGAGAAAATTGAAAGTAAATGAAAGGTGAACAGATTTTGATATATTGAATTTTGCCAATTCTAATGCTGATTCGGCGAAGCTTGATAACATGCTTGTGTTTTCTGTCTTAACTTGCAATTTTGCGTACGTCTATGAGATAAATATTTTACTTGATTTTTGAAAAATCGTCCTTAACACGTATTTAAAAGGAAGTAATTTGGAACTTTCTCAATTAATATAAAGAAGAGCCGCGATGGCTCAGGGGATAGAGCGTTTGGCTTCCAATGAGGTGAACTGGGGTTCGATCCCCGCGATGGCTGGTGGATGCGAATTCTGCATCCGGCTTGCACCCACCGCAGTGCTGACGTGAAATATCCTCAGTGGTTGACGGATCATCAGTTAGAGCCCCCTTGCCGTCAAGCTAACCGTGGGATGTTGTCGTGGTCTTTCTCTCCGTGTAACGCAAATGCGGGTTAGTTCCATCAAAAAGTCCTCCACGCAGGCAAAATTTTCCCCAATACTGGTTCCAGGAGTTCCCTTGTCTTCTGGATTGGGTTCAAAATTACAATTATAAAATAAAATTAATATAAAGAACAGCTAAGTAAATGCTTTTTTATATACTGAGTAACTTTGATTAAAAACGTATACATTGATGATATAAAAATTTTCAACAAAAAAGTAGTATAGTTTTTTGCTGTTTCCGATTGACAGAAAAACAGTTTGACAGTTTCTTTTTTAAACAAGTGTAATAACAAATAAAATTACTGAATTGAAAATTAGCGTTATTAAATAAAAATACTAATTTTTAAAGTAAAGTAACTTTAAAGTATTTAAAAGTTAGGTTAATAATAAACATAAGGAGTAACTTAGTACATGTAAAAAAATTATATTTCAAAATTATGAGGTACAAGTAAACATACTTAATTTTTATACTTAGATTTTCCTTTCTAGCAATAAATGCTATTGCTTTTATTAAACTTTATCATACAGACATTTTACTGTATCTAACGAAATATACCTTTTTTTACCTATCCATTATAAAAAATATTATCGAACATATACAGAAAATGAAAAACAAATAAGTTTCAAATAAAAGTAAATTCTAATATATGAAATAATGAGTTCATAATATGTTATGCTGTTTCATGGAAAAGGACAAATACGGGTTAGATGAAATTATACAAAATATAGGAATATTTTCTTATTTATCGTAATACACGAAGCAAAATTAAAAGTTTGTTTTTAGGAAACTATATATAAGCTTACAAATATATACATGTACTTAAATTTATGGGAAAATATAAGCTTTTTTAAATTAAATTCATATTTCAAAATGAAGGATATAGTATAAATAAATGAGTTTGATTCTCAACAGGAAAGTTAAAAGCAAAACAGATACTTAAAATTCCAACATTGAATTTTATATTTGCTTATTTTTTTCTACGGCACATACTCTGTAATTCTTTTAATATTTATATATCTACCTATTAAACTTTTTCCATATCTTAATTATAAAAACTTGCTTCAAAATGGATATCGGAATATATTTGTCTATAAAAAAGATATTTACGAAAGTAACATCAATACTTGTAAATAAAAAAACTATTATAATAAAAATTATTATTTTTTTAATAACTAATCTTCTTAGTTATACAAAAATATATGGGAAGGAAATAAAAAAATATATAAATGACTGACTTTTTACATAGGTTTTAAAGGAAAGATAGTTCTTTATTTTATTTTATTCTTTATCATAACCGACGCTGAACGGCTGACCCAATCTTTGACTTACGATTACTAATGTTCAACTGCATAGCCTTGTATATTTGAACCCAATCCAGATGACAAGGGAACTTCTGGATCAAGTGTTAGGAGAAACGTTTCCTTCGTGGAGGACTTTCTGAAGGAACTAACCCTCATTTACGTAATATGGAGTGGAAAACTACGAAAACTTTCCACGTTTAGCCTGACGCCAAGGAGACTTTTACCCATGATCCATCAACCACTGGGGATATTTTAAGTCAGCATTGTGGTCGGTGCAAGGCGGAATTCGTGTCAACCAGCCATCGCTGGGATTCGAACCCGATTCACCTTATTCGAAGGCAAATGCTCTATCCCCTGAGTCATCGGGGCTCTCTGGAAAGTTATTAATGCAGTCTTAAATATACGGCATTAAAAATTAAATTTTTCTTAATTCCAAAGATCTTATTGAATAAAAGAGTCATGTAACAGTCTCCGAGTGTTTCGGGAGCGGAAAAATGATATAAGTGTATTTTTTAAGAAAACAAAAGAGGAATAATGGTAGAAAATCTGATTTTTGACAGGAACTTTAGTAGCCAGGAATATAAATTCTATGAAACATACGTTTTAGTTGAGCGTCAAGAAATTAGATTTCGCCAATTTGAAGATTACGAACAAGGCATGACGTAGTATCCTTTAATGCCAATTGTTCTTTTTGGTAAAGGTTTCAAGAGATGATTCCTTGGAATTTTGTTAGGCAAAGAAATTAACGTATTTCGGAAGAAAACAACTGACAGAAAATTATAGATATCTCAGCATTTTGGAAGTAGTTTTCAAAGCCACGAATGCAAATGCTATAAGACAGGCATTTTATGCGAGTGTCAAAATTTTTAAATATTTCGCCAATTTGAAACATACGAATAACGCTTATGAATGTTGGACAACAAAATGAAACTGATAAATGAGCTAAGCTACGGTCTCTGGGTATTATGAGAGTGGAAGAATTATATGAGAATATTTCGGAAAAAACCCGATAAAAAAAGAGAAAAAAACGACTAGTAACCATTGAAAAATTGCTTTTCGACAACAAATTTAATCTCCAGAAATGAAAATCCAACGAAACAAACATTTCAGATGAGATTGAAGATTTTAGAGGTTTCGACAAGTTGAAGCTGACGAAAAAGAAATTAATTCAAGGCATATAGGACCATTTAATAAAGAAATTGTAAAACGGATGTCATTAGATAAAGGATCCACGTGAGAGCCTCTGAGCGTCTTGGGAGTGGATAAATGATCAAAGAGCATTTGGCTATAAATAGCAGACTTTAGAAGAAAAAAAATAGCGATGGAAATGGTTACGAATTTTGTTCAATTTTATGGATTTTCACAAATTTTCCTCGAATGGAAAAATATCAAATTAGGATAAAACAAACCAAGAAAAATGCCTTTATACTTAAAATAAACAAATGTGTAAAAAATATCGAGTAATAGCAAATTAACTTAAACAAAATCTAATGTAGGGAAAACCGGGAAAGAGCATATCAAGCAATGACCCTTTAGCTTAAACAAAAATCAGCGTAAGGAACAATGGTCAAGCGTGTACAGGGTAGTGACACTATACCTTTAAAAAAACAGGTGTGGGGTATACGTTGTATTCACTACCATTCTAAACCTGCAAAATAATGGAAGCAATCCACTTACCGTAGGCAGGGAGCTTATAATTTAAGGACTATAGCACAGCATGCTTGTTGTTTTGTAGTCTTGGCTTCCAGAATTATCTGTCCTAAAAAATTTAAATATTTCTTTTATATAATTATATTTTGTTCGTCTTCTTTCTTCCTTCAACTTGCATGGAGAAATAAATTCTGGTAATAATACTGTAATGCATGACAATGGCATTTCTGGTGAAAAAAAATATTACTCTGGTTCGGTGTTTAAATCATTCCTTCTGCAATTTCTTACGTTCACATGGAAACGGTATACCATAAATTCTGGTTTTCAAAACTACAGTTCTTATCACCACGCTGCTGTTCTAACGCATGATAAATTTACCGAATTTTGCTGTATTTGCAAAATTTATCACTCATTAAATCTTATTTTATTTCTAATTTTATCAAAATCATTATCAAAGCGTTTGGGAAAAAATTAAGGAGCTCTTTGGTTTTCCCATAGCGACAAAAACTCGGGGTTAAGTTACCATATTCTGGTATTTTTTACAATACTTTTTTTCTCAGTGCAATAACTAATCAAATTATGACTTTTTACATCAAAATTACTTAACAAATTGCATCCAAAGTAAGAAAAATACTAAATAGTAATTGTTTTGCGGAAGATGCATTATATGATAATCCCATAATAATTAAGGGGAAAAAAGTATATACGAGTTACACAATTTTTAATATGCATGAACTAAAAGCGTCAATGCCATAAAATTATTATGAATTTATCGCAGGTAGAGATAATGAATAATCACTTGAGAATTTCAATTTGATTCACACTCATCTGCATTAATAATCTAATTATGGAAATTTAAGACTCATTATATACCTAATAAATAAATTTCACTACATACATAAATGCGTTATAAGGAACGCTACTAACTTTTAAGTAAACACAGTTTAGAATATTGGAAAATAATGGAAATTAAAAGAATATTTCAGATGCTCCATTATTTGCTGAATTAATTTCATGTTATTAAAATTCTGGCATTATTTTACAATAGTGTGTGTTACTTAAATTTTGATAATGATCTTAAATATAAATTCCATTTGCATAGAATCATTATTTTTAAATCTTCTTAAAAATAATGAGAAATGTTTATAATAGGAATGAGAGACATTTCTTGGGAATTCTTAAACTGAGAAAATACAAGAGACAAAAGTATATTAACAGCGGCCTTTATAACAGTATGCGATTCTATATGAATTCACTTTATAATTATGAACGTGATTTTAAAAGATTTCCCTCTAGATTTGAATACATTAACTATTTCTTAATTACACAAAGGGAAAGAGAAAATTTATATTTGAAGATTATTGAAGTGATTTTAAAAATGAATTCAATTAAGTTATTCTTAACATTTATACCAGCGAGACTTTAAAAAAAGAGAAATATGATTTTTAAATCAAAATTATTCAATTGAGGCAAAAATTATTGGATGAAAGGAAATATTATTCGGTTTAGTGCTAATTATTGTCACTGACAATTGTCACTGATAAACAAAAAGCAAAAACGTGAATAATATGGCTTTATTAAAGCGAAGTTATCAAGTCGTAAATGAAAGAAAAAAGACTCAATACTGAAATAATTAAGGAAGTATTAAAATTATTTTAATTGTTGTGGTTTATCAAACTAAAGAGGGAAGAAAGGAGGGAAATTTCGAAAAATGATTTTATTCCTTTTTTGTATAATTTTCAGAAATAAATTTATGATGATTATTTACTGTATTTGGCCATATCTTTCGAAACATTTAAAATACGAGGTCATCATCCAATCAAAGTTCGAGACATCAGGAGTGCTTGATGTCTGATTATTTATTCATTTTTTGTGTTGGAGTTAAACCAATAAAATTATACAATCTGCATTGTTCGAATAGTAATTTACTTTTATTCATTTGTCAATTTTAAAAATTTTGAGACTAATAATGATGATAAATCTAAAATTCAAACTGCAACGTTTTTATGAGTAAAATGCATAGTTCTGTTCTTACAGGTATATGCATTTCTAATATTGCTATATAAACAAGAGAAGAGAAGTTTTGTATTTTATGTGTTTTTTACTTTAAATTGAATGTTCTTAATGAAATCAAGTCAGAGAGACTAATAGTATAGAAGTTATAATAATTATAAAGATTCCCTGTATAAAAAGCAAAATTTTCGCACGTTTATCTATGTACGGGTAAATGCCTTAAATTACTAACTAGAGAAGGATGACATAGATGCGTTTATGCGTTTTTTTTTAACTTTAAGTTAAAAAAATAAAACTAGTAGTTTTGAAGTTATGAGGGTTTCATGCATACAAAAGTATAAGTAAAACATAGTTCAAATTCCTTAGTTCCAGTGATTAGGTCTTAGACTAATTCGATTCAGAGAAAAGCAATACAAATGATCCAATATCTTTCTTGTCCAAGCTGTCATATCAGTCCAAAACTTACTCTTCATGTATAAAACTTTAAATGACTAATGAACTACCAGTTTTATTGACTTTGTTTTGGTCTTCTTCTTCATAGTGAAAAAAAAAATTAGGTTATATTATATCTAGAGCAGTACAGTCGAATACAAGGAAGAGCAGTTTGATTAAATGAATATTGCATAATATAGTAAAACTCTGCACAGTTTAATGCAAGAACTTTCAGACATTACACTTTATCACTAATCTAGATTTAAAGAAGAAAAAATAATGAATATTTACCTTACGATAAGGTAAAAATGCTTTTTTTCCATTTCATTCTATATTATAAGCTATAGAACCTTAATAATTCAATAGTTCAGCTATTTATAGATTTCAGTTATTTATAGGAACTGCTGCATCATGCTAAAGAACGCATTATAGTACAATCAAAACAATGAAGGCTAATTCATAAAAGCAAGTGATATAAAGTGCAATTAAATATAATGGAGCCTACCATATGCAAAAATGCGAAATAAAATACAATGAAGAGCTGTGGAATACAATGCATTAAAGTTAAAAATTACTTAATGTAGTGAATCGGTGAATAATTGACCTACTGTACTCACTGTAAAAAAATATTTCTTGAGAAATAAGCAAAACTTTGTCCATAAAGATTAGGAGCAAATAATAGTAGAATCTGAAAACCCCATGTATTCAAAGTTGAAACAGCATGTACTCATTTCTGAGCAAAAAGCATAGTCATATATGATGTGGGCCGGCCAGGTGGCCGAGCGGTTAGCGTACCTGACTGCGAAGCCAATGGCTGCGGATTCAAATCCATGGAAGTTTCTCTCTATGTGAAGTCATCTGTTGCGTGTGATGTGTGAATGTGGCCCACCCTATGAACGGGTATTTGTGGCAGTGTGGAGCGGGTAATATTGCTCGCCTCCATGATTTAGGTTCAGATGCCCTATGGGTAACGTTAAATGAGCAACACTTCCGGCATCTTTCAAGGTGAAGAACAAAAGTTCCGTACCTGCCGTTATATATATATATATATATATATATATATATATATATATATATATATATATATATATATATATATATATATATATATATATATATATATATATATATATATATATATATATATATATATATATATATATATATATATATATATATATATATATATATATATATATATATATATATATATATATATATATATATATATATATATATATATATATATATATATGATGTGGACGGAGGAATATTTATTGGCTGCTGGTAGGATTCTGACCAGGACGTCCGAGTTCACAGCAACAAGCTCTAACTAGTTGTAGAAGATTGTTCAGAAAGAGTTTCGAAACTTCATATATTCTCCAAAACAAGTAATCTAGTTCTCGACGGGTCACGGACCATTTCCAACCTTCTTTAATTACCTGCATATAACAGATACTGATCTTTGCACCTGCGGCCAACAAGGTTCGTCTGAACATTATCTCACTAGTTGTTCCTACACTGTCTCCTGGCATAGTCGTCAACCTAGCCCAACAAATTTAGAAATTTGGCAGAAAACTTTTATTACAATCAATACTTTAACCAGAAGATTAATAACAGTAATGAACTTCTTAGCGGATAATGACTATCTATTAAAATTTTATTAATTTCCCATTTCACAAGTATAATATTGTTTTTGTCTTATTTCTTCTTAAATTCCACGCTTTCAGTAAAATCATTTTCTTATTTTTTTTATTTTTTTTAAAAAATATCATGTTATTTAGTCTGGAGGGGAGCTGGACCAGTGGCCAAGTCCAGGGCTATATGGTTAAGGATTTTTCATAACCTAGGTACATGCTCAGGGCTTGGAGGAAAGAAAATAAAAGCTTTATATATTCCATTAGCTTAAAAACATTTAGAGATATAGCAAGAGAGGAAAAAAATTAAATTAAAATTCTCAATCTCTTGACTAAGCTATTGGGGTCATATTTTTCAAATTGCAAATCTTTGTCTCATTGAAGTTTCAAATTCGTATATCATGTAGTGTCATTGCGCTGGCCACTATATAAAGTTTCCTAACCTTCTCAGAACTGGCGTGTACTACTGTGGTAGCTAGGGCGTCCTACTAAGAGCCCCGAAGACCCCGGTTCGAATTCTGCTGGCAGCCAAAAGTATATCTTTCACGCACAGTTCAACCTCCAGATCGCTTTTGAGAATAAGAATTTTTGTCAAAAATGAGTAAATGCTATTTTTATTTTGAAAATTTGGGGAATTTGAGTTTGCCTATTATCTGTTAATATTCTGTTAATATTATCTGTTGTTGTATTGACATATTTTATTAAAATTTTTATAAAACCTTTTTTTGCAATAAATACAATAAATTTCTGTATATTATAATCAAAAACGAAACACGTATAATAGAATTGTTTAGTCTTATTGGATTGTTACCTTTATCTTAAATTCTTAAAAATGTTTCGAAAAAGCAGTTATATTACAGTTTTAAAAAGAACATAAATGAATCTTTTTCTTGAACATAAATGAATCTATCATTTTTACCAGCATAAAAGTAAGAAGAGAGTTTATAGAAGAGAGTTATGAGAACTCTAGTTTCCTTAAAAAGTTAAAGAACTTTAGCTAAATTCCCAATTATTATAGAATTCTGACGGAACATTTTTATTTTCAACTGATAAACGAAATTTTTAAGAAATTTAACTTCATTTCATTATATTTTATATATATTCATTCATTTTATGTATTCATTATATTTTATTTTAAAATTCTCAATTTCATTATATTTTAGGAAAACGAAATAATCATACTCGCAAATTTAATAAAAAACAATGTAGTGGATAAATATGAAATATTCTATGAGAATAAATTTTTAAACATACCTATCATAACTTTTATTAGTAAAGGAAGTGCCGTATGAGTATTATTAGTAAGTGATTAATACTTTCTTTATTTGGAATTAAATTTAACTAAAGCTTATTAAAATAAAGTTTAATGAGAATTAGCACCCATTTTTAAGTATTTCGCGCAAGTTATAGTTCAATCGTTAAACTATAATTAATCATAATTATTTTAATTTTATTTAAATTTTAAGCTCTCATTCAGAAATTAAGGATTAAATTATTGAAATAATAATTTCAATCTTAGCTATATTAATTGTATTTAAAATGAATTATATTATCTTAAGTGCTAGGGCAGACAATATAAATTTATTATCTTACGTTTTAATTCAAATTACGGAAATTTGATTTTTAATGGTAATGGTTAAACTGCAATAATCAAGCACGTGACTACAGATATGAAATAAGGGAAGACAAAAAGAAAATAAGGAAGAAAAGTTTGAACAAATAATTCTGAGACCAGATTTAATGTTTTTCCAAATATTATTCAGAAAAATAATGCAATAAATACAATAGTAAAAGCACCTATTTTTTAGAATTTTTCATAATTTTTTGCAATATGATTAGATTTTCTTTTTATTTTAATTGAATTCCAAAATTTCTTAAGTTTCTCTAATAAAGCAAAAAGTTATTAATCATGTTCATTTAATTAAATTTCTGAAGATTGGTATAATGGAATAAAATAACAATAGTCTTTTCCTCGAGGAAAAGAGTCTTAGTCATCGAACGCATGTGCAGTTTCTCAAAGATGCGTAATGAGAATAAAAATGAACAAAAGCTCCATAGTCATAAGACAACCTAACAGATTTAAAAAAAAGAATTGTCTAAAACCTAGTCATTAAACCTTGTAAATCTGGTAAAAATTAGTTTTGTTGCTGTTTCTAATGGCGCTTGGGCAATTCATGCTCGCCAGTCATTTGCTTCTTACAAATTAAGTCAAAAAGCTGCACCTAGTTTAACAAGACTACATAAGTGAGAATTAGTTTCAATGTGCATCATAAAAAACTCGACATGAATAACACTTCGATACATAAGTAGCACTTTTGGTTTGTTAAAGAGTTATTCCCCGAAAAATTCTCTCATAAATGCATGCCTGATAACCCCTGCAACGTTGGTCTTCATGTAATGTCCTGTTTCAAAATGCTTTTCGATTTCAATTTATGTCATTCTCTAGTCTTTCTATAAGTTTATTTACAGCCTAAGTCAAATGCATCTAAAATAGTGGAAAATAAAAAGTTAAAACCGTTCCTGTTTCTGCAATAACAAGAAGAAAATAATAGTTTTCTGCAAAAAATACTTGCATAAAAATTCTCTTAAAGGAATAATATTTGACAAAATCGCACATTACAAAAGAATATTCTACTAACGGATCACTTAGCTGATGCTCAGAAATCTTTCGAATAGATTGAAAATAAAAAAAAACTGAAACAATACAGCTTAAAATGCACAACCACTATTTATATCTTTAAAAAAATGATGAAGACGTTAGATGAAAAGCTATCCGGAAAATGTGGAATGAAAAATTGCTCTTTTAGATTTATATCAGTTTTCAGTGAAGCCGAAGACAAATCTCTACAGACTGCCTGACATTTTCTGAGTGAAGATGTTCTTTTTATTTGATCTTTATGTATAGAAAAACGTTTGGGGAAAAGGATACTAGTCTTACATATAAAAACGCATGAGGTAAAAAGCATTAAATTAAGTTTAAAGCCAATAAAATTGGAATATTATCCATGATGTAATTGATTTTTTTTTAAATACATTCTATAGTTATTACATGAATTTAAAAATTCGGCGTTTTTCTGTTTTTCTTCTCAAGTAATTAAATAAACTTATGACTAAATAAGAATTAAAATATTATTATAAATTACAATGCGACTTTTTGAATTTGAATTTAAAATTTTTCAGGATATCATTGTGAGCATTCAATAAACCTCAGGATTGAGGTACATCATTGTTTTGTTGAAAATATAAGAATAGTATACCTCCTATAAGCATTATAGTATTTTAAAAACCAAAATAATTGCTTCTTTTTCTACATAAATCAAAGAATTTAAATTTAGATGCAATAAAAATTAATAATAAAAGTATAAAAATAAAATTTTAAAACTTCTTAAACTTAAAATATTTGAATTTCATAAACAAGCGTAACAAAGGAAAACCCTTAAGTAAGGTACACTATTTTTTGAAACACCAATATCCTGTATTTTCCTATTCCTTAAATTTAATTTGCTCACTGTTTAATGAATTTGAATGAACCATAAAAAACGTTCAAGTAGAAATTGTAGGAAAATATTACATTTACAAAGCTTTTTCCATCACAGGAAAGCTAAGAACGCTCAATTTATTTCATAATGACAATAAACAAGCATGTTTAGAAATATTTTAATTTTATATTATTAATACGAGAATGGTAATAATAAAGTAAAATAGTACACATAATAATAATATTAAAGTAAAATAGTACAATAATGAAACTAATATTTAATTAAAAAGTTGAAAAAAATGTTAGTAACATCAATTCCGCCCTCGTTTTAATAACTTATTTTCCACTTTTCCAAATATGAAGAAACCGACATCCATAATTTTTGAGATATCTTTTCTTAAAACATCAAGAGCAGTAGTATCTGCGTATAGTACAGGGGTAACTCTACTATTTCCTTTTTCGTGGCAATTTCTTTTTCGTTTTCGTACATTTACTCCACATCTTTCTTATCAGTTGTTAAAATAGTTTCATCAGTATTGAAGAAATACAGATGATGAATAAATCCCTCATATTTCTCAAACCCCGAAACAGCAATTAAATTAAAAAAAAAATTACTCAGTAAAAAATTTCTTTCTTAAACACAGACTAAGTTTCGCTTAAATGAAAACCTTTCTACTGCAAAGGAACCGGACAGTAACATATCATATTTTATTATAGATTTTCGTGAAATAGATCGTCGTTAAGTAGATCGTCGTTAAACAGAGACTCAAATGAAAAAAAATCTTCACTGTTATAAATTTCGTTCTTCTACTGAGACTAAGCTGTTCTTAAATGAAAACTTTTCTGCATTGAAGGAGCCGGACCGTCACATATCATCTTTAAATAGAGACTGTCGTCAAGTATAACGTCATTAAACAGAGACTCAAGTAAAAAAAAATTTTACACTGTAAAAAATTTCGTTCTTTATTAACAGGGACTAAGTTGTACTTAAATGTAAATTTCTCTACTGTTAGGGAGTCAGACCGTAATATCATCTTTAAAGAGAGACTGTCGTCAAGTATAAAGTCAGTAAACAGAGACTCAAATGAAAATAAGATCTTCACTGTAAGAAATTTCGCTCTTTAACAGAGACAAAGTTGTACTTAAATGGAAACTTCTCTACTGTTAGGGAGTTGTACCGTAACATATCATCTTTAAATGGAGACTGTCGCTAAATAGAACGTCGTTAAACAGAGAATTAAATGTATAAAGGCTGTAAAAATCCACAAAGTAAATTAAATGGCCAAAACTAGTAAGAATTAGTAAGAAATGACCAAAATTAGTAAGAATTGGTTCTTAATGAAGCTTTTATCATTAGCTCTGCCAATTTACCTTTAAATTTGTATCTGTATTTTTTTCCCAAAATGAGGGGGGGGGGGTAATTCAAATGCAAGTATGCACCCTTTAGATAAATTTGTTTTTGTAATAAATGTTAACAATATAGTAATAAATAAAAAATAACTATTTCATAATATTTAAATTTTTATTTCCATAACTACTTCAATTAATTTTTTTTAAATGGTAAATGGCGAAGACAGTTGTATCAACTTGAAAAATAAATTTATGAAAGTATAAAATAAAAATAAATATATGGATCTGGTTACTCTGTCTGTTGACACAAAAGTTGAAGTAAGTTTTATAACTATGCCCGCTTTTAATGGATCGTTGCATGAAAATGAAAATATTTCAGCGTTTACATTTTTTTTAAAGTAAAAATTTTAAGGGACGCAAAAGCTTTTATTCATATTTTTATTGGAACTCGCTATTGAAAAATTGTGAGCTGATGTTTATCTTTTACTTTCTAACTTCGAGATAAAATTAACTTAGTTTCTCCAATATTGGAAAAGTCAAAGAAAGTAACGAAATTAATAGAAAAGAAAAAAAATAGCATTGTCTCGAGACCCGACAAATATCAGGAATTAAATTTGTCAAAGATTTTAAACTTTTCGAAGCAACAATGGCAAAAATTTTATTTGAAAGATCAATATTCTGTATTTGAAGGTAAGTTTTATCATTTGCCAAATCCATTAGAAAAGAGTTCTGAAAATCTTGATAATGAATTGACCGTAGTGAAAAAATTGCTTACGCGATTTAACTTAAATATTTATGAAATGAAATGAAGATTTAGTTATAATTAAAAGTATCTTCGAAAAGGTGTTATTTAAAGTAGCATTCAGGCTAAAACGTTCCAACAATGCATGCTAAAATGTATTCGATTTATTTCTCTGGTTTAAAATACTAGTTTTGAGATTTTAATACAGAATTTAGTCTTATAAATATATATATTTTCAGTGATTTTCACATCCTGAGGCAACTCTTATCAACGAGGTTTATTTTATTTACCTTCTTTTTTTAAAAAACAAAATATGTTCCATCAGTAAACAATAATTATGACTATTTTTTGTGAAATTAAGGTTATAGTGTTGAAGAAATACTAAGGGCACATTTTTGTTGTATCTTCGGTAAATATAGTTTTCAGATTAGAGTTTAAAATCCTAAATCTATTTTTCTTTTTAAAAAAAGCAAGAGAGAAGTTTTTTTTTCTATGTATTTCTACTTAAGGGGGGACCCCACCCTGAATATTTCAAAAATTCAAAAAAATGTATTGCATTTTTTGAATCTTTGTACCCTTCCTAATGTCTGTCTAAAACGATTTCTCGGTACCTAACTTCGTTTGGAAGTTATACCGGAAAATAGAGGGTCGTCGCTAAGCAGGTAGAAAGGCCCCTTTGGCCGGATTAGGAGGGGCGACATTCTTTTTGTGTCTCATCCATTCTGTTGACGGAGAAGATACATGGACCTGGAATTGCAGAATAAAGGTTAGTCATTACTAATTTAATAATTTACTAGATTGAACAAAAGTCAAAACTTTAAGAGCGTTTTTTTTCAAAGCGTTGTTTTTTGACCTGGCCTAACTGATCTTTAGCTGATCTTTATTTTAAATTATGTAAAAATATATTATTTAGAAAGTAGCATAGGATTTTTTGATACTTTTATATTTCAATTTTATATTAGTATTTTAATGAATATTTTTTTAATGAAAAACTTAACTTTTTTTTTAAGTTGCCGCCATTTTGGTAATTTTGCTACTATCAAAAAACTGCTATGCTACTTTTTAGATAATGTCTTTATGTTTCAGAAAATCTAAACAAAATCGTTTTCCTATGTTTCAGGACTTCTAAATCCATGAGGCCAGTGAGGTGCTAATTTTTGATGACACACGGAGCTGCAACCAAATTATTTTTTATTATTTTGTAAAAGAACAAATTTTAAAATAGACTTAAATTGTAGTTAAAAAACATTAAAAAAACAAGGAGTCTCTGCATTGTCTAAAAAAAAAATTGAAGAAAAACGTTAATATTTTACACTCTCAGGGTAGGGTCCCCCCTTCAGAATATTGTATGTGTACTAAAGATTGTTATCGCGTTGAGAAAAGGGTTATGACGCATTATTGTCGCGAATATCTTTGGTTAATATCGTTTTACGAGTATTGTTTACTCTAATTATGAGTTTTTTTTTTGAAGTATCTTTAATGAATGTGAATATTATTAGTGAATATTGTAAGTAAAATTGAATTTATTATCGTGTTGAAAGAATCTTAATAGAGTATTTTTGTAGGGAATATATTTGAGTAATATCGTTTCGAAACTATAACTTATATCCTATAAACAATTGTAATGGTGCATTATTGTGATGAATATCTTTTGTTAAAATAGATAATATACAGTTCAAAATAAGCAATGAAAAGTTTATTTTTCGTTTCTTTTCAAACATGTTTCGTAAATAAATAGTATATTTGAATATTATTCGTGTTCAAAATTAAGTTATCTTGTTCAAAGTTATCTTGTAAAAGTATCAGTAAGTTATCTTGTTCAAAAGTTATCAGTAAGTTATCTTGTTCAAAAAATCTTTATAGAGTGAATTACGCCGCAAATATCTTTTGTTGACATCTTTTATGAGTATTGCTTAACCTTCTATCTACAAAGTCTGTTTTTAAATAAGTTCCACCTAAAAAAAGCATAACCAGAGATATATGATCCAATATCATTCACTTTAACACCATGGAAAATCATATGCATCCCCTCAAACGAGTTAGGAAGGTTGTATAGTAACTATATAAATTAACGGTCAATTCAAAAAGTTTTTCAGTTTAAACAATTAACTTTCAATTGCAATTACTGGGCTTTTTTTCAAAGAAGTAATTTGATCTTGATATCTCTAAATTAAAAATAAATTATTTCTCGAACGAGTTAGGAAGTATTGTATAGTAACTATATAAATTAACGGTCAATTCAACAAATTTTTCAGTTTAAACAATTAAGTTTCAATTGCAATTACTGGACTTTTTCTCAAAGAAGGAAGTTGATCATGATATCTCTAAATTAATAATACATTATTTCTCCAAACTTGAAGGTTGTTTTTAGGTTGTATTATTATTATTATATCACAAAGGTAAATCTTTACCTTAACTTTATCTCAAAATTTAATGAAATAGCTTTAGGAATTACGGAATATTTAAACAAGTATATTTTTATAATTTTTTACACTTATGTGACGCAGCTGAGACTTTGAAATGATTTTATTGTTATTAATATTTAAATCATAAGGCTAAACTTTTTAATGTTTAATTACCATGTACTTAATTTTAAGTGAAATGTGCAGAAAAATATTTTGAAGTTTCTATTTACCGTCTGAGAATGTATACAGATGAAAAGAAAAATTGGGGTAAAAGGTTTATAAATGTTTATCTTTCCTTAAAAGGTGAAGAAAAACGAAAATACTTACATTTTTTAAAGTGACAAATGCTTTGAAAATAAGAAAAAAGGAATACATGAAAACACGAAAATGTTTTACTTTTCTAACTTTTGAATATTTTCCTTCGAAAAAAAATTATCAAATTATCAAATTCATTTGTAATACTTAATATTTTTTTAACAGCTAAAACAATAAATAAGTATTACAAACAAAACTCTTCATTTTTATACACGTCTAAGGAATATTATACACTTTTTTAATAATAATCTAAGTTCCAGATTTTTTTATTTAGTGCTAAATCTTTTATGATCGTATTTAAAAACAGATAATTTTCAGCCAAAGATATTAATAGTGTAATTAATATAAAATTAACTATAAATGAAAAAAAAAGTTATTTTTCTCATATTAGAAAATTTCTGGTGATAAAAATTATAATTTATACAGTTTTTCATATATAAAGTAATAAGAGTATACGATGTTAAAAATGGGATTTAATAAAAATGACGTTAAAAACACGAACAGTAAGATTTATTAAAAACCTAAGCATGCTTCGTTGTCGTATCGGACTAAGTCCGAATCCCTTAATGTTAATTTTACTTTTTGCGTAGTTCGCCGTGTCTAGAGAACTTTTTGAGAGAATTGGAACATTTTTTGAACACAATTATAAAATTCATTTATTCAAAGATAATTCCACTTAAAATATTAGCTCTTAATAAATATTTATTAATTTTTATTACTTTATTTGAGAATGGTTAAAAAATTTGAACTGTAAAGTAATTTTTTGCATGCTTTTAAAGAATATAATTTTACATGGTAAATTACAAAATGTGAGCGAAACTGGTGCAAAAGTTGTGTGTAAGTTAAGTATTGAATTTTGAAAAGCTATTTTAAATAGTAATTCTACGTTATCTATGAAAACAAATTTTACAAAATTAAAAGGAAAAAAAATCATTCATTTGATAATTGTTAAATTTAGAATGATGTTTACAATGAAATACTATTGATTAATGCTATTAAATAGCATTTTTAATCATATGTTTTAGTAAACTGAAAACTTAATAAGAAAGTTACCGAAGAGAAAAAAAATATTTCAAGAAAATAAAGTAGAAAATTTATTTAAATGAAAAATTAATTATTGTCAGAATTTACACGAAAACAAAATGATTCATTTTAAAGTTAATTAGTTTACTAAATGAAAGATGACAATCAACTTTTTGTAAAAAAATAATATTAATTGAATAAAATTGTATAACGCGTTTCTTTAACTCAATTATTGTTTTTTTTGTATAAGTATAAATTGCAATTAATTTGCTTTGTAAAGGAATGAATAATTACAATTTATTAAAGTAAATCTTATTTGATCATTAGAACAAGTTTGATTAATTTCTTTAATGACTTTATCGCTCCCTCTGGATCATTTAATGTGTAAGGCAGAGTTAATCGGCTTAAATGAAGAACGAATTGATTCGTAAAGAGAACTAAAATTTAAAAAAAAAAAAACTATTTATTATTTTATAAGAAATTAACATGCCTCTTGCTTAATTCACATCTTGCATTTATTAAGTACTTTTTCGAATACCTCTTTAAAAATAAATTGAGATATAATTAAAATGATGTATTTTCAAAATTTATTGAATTCTTTTTTACTTAGTACATCATTCTTAGTACATCATTGTAAGCAAAATTCTAAAAACATCCGAATTATATGAAATTAGTAATACGAAGAATGAAAGTTAATTTTTCAAATATTAAATTCCAAATTTTGCTCTTTTAAAAGATTATTATAATTTTTTGTTTTCAGAATATCTTTAATATATTTTTTTTTCTCAAATCAGAATATCTATTTCGGTGTTTTAAATAGGGTATAATTTTGCAATTTAATTTTAGTTTAAAAAGTAATTTCAATTTCAGATATCTGGAAATATTGGACGATCGATTATGTTTGAGTGAATTATGGTAATGATTTCGGTTGAAAAAGATAGCAATTTTCAACAATTTAATTTTAAAGATAGAAAAAAATAAAAGATATCCAGCGGGCATTCTTAAAGTATTTTATCAACTTTTATTTTGAAGGATATTCAGAAAAATTTATTCGTAAACATAAAACTAGATATATAAATGCATTTTAAAAGATATCTAATATGTGGCTATTTTGTCAACAGTATCGGAAAGATTGGCAGTCTTATAATTAAACAAAGTGTGCAAAATAAAAAACAAACAGAGCACTCCGAATAAATTTTCATGCAATGATCAAATTTTTACATACCAGTGCTCAATATAGAGAATTGAATTCAAGCATGTTAATTAATAAGAGTTGACAATAGTTTAAAATATGAAATTAGACTTTAGGACGAACATTATTTGAAAAAAAAAGAAACATTTTTTTTGATGAATTTGGATTTCAGATATTTTAAACATGGGAGTAATGGTAATCTGAACCCAATAATTTGGTCACCATATCTAGAGAACTTCTTAAGCAAATCGAAAAAATTTTGCACATTTCTATAAAATTTATTTATCCAAATATAGTTCCATGCAAAATGTAATTTTTAACAAACATTCAGTTTTTCTCATAAATTTATTCAATAATAGTCTCACGCAACTTAAATTGTAAGGTCTACAAGCTTAGACATCGTTTTACATCATCTAGTTTTACATGGTAAATACATAATTTGAGCAAGATCGGTCAAATAGTTCCTTAGAAATAAAATTTTAGCAATTCAACTCTCTAAAAATTTGATACCTGGAGATTCATTGGAACAATTTTGTTAAAGTATCGCATTTTATCATCTAAATTAAAAATATTTTTTTTACAACTTGAGTTTTCCCGACCTTTATCAAACAAAATATTTAAAAAAATATTAAATATTTATTGAAGAATATCTTTTGCATGAAACAGTTTTTTAAAAAAAATATTTTTAAAATGTACGCAATTTTTTTTTATTTCCTCGAAATGTTCTTTCAGATACGGTGCAATACGCAAAAAGTAAAATTAAAGAACTTAAACTTTCAACCTCTGAGCTAAACATTCAGAAATATACATATGTAGCAACGTTACTTTTAAAAAGTAACGAGTAAAAGTATAAGTATTTTTAAAAAAAGTAAAAAGTTCTTATTTTAAAAAGTAACGAGTAAAAGTACAAGTAAAAGTACAAGTACTAAACAAAAAAAGTAACTATTTAAAAGTACATTTCTGGGAAATCGAAAATTCAAAGTAACCTAAAATTTTATTGAATAATATTCTTATGTTCTTTAATGTTTTTGCAAAATTGTTGTTATTTATTTAATTATTTTCATTCATAACTTCAGTATGAATGCCCCTTAAAAATATATTCCGCTGTATTCCATTTACGCTTTAATTTCATAGTTTGTTACTTGGCAAGATAGTTACTGATATATTTCAAAATTATTTGCAAATAATTCGTAAGTACATGATTCTTTCTTCCTTCTTGCTCTATTTCTTCTTATTTGTGTTTTTTCCAGAAATTCGTGATATTTTTACTTGCGCAAATTATATTTACGGATCAGTCTATCCCTCTTTTTTAATGTTCTCCTCATACTATTGTATTAATATATTTTATTTTAGATATATTGATACAATATTAGAAGGCACTATTTTTGAAGATACTGTCGTGTGAGCTGAATGCATGATTTTGCATTTTCGCTGTTACTTTTATATCATAATATATATATATATATATATATATATATATATATATATATATATATATATATATATATAGCAATAGGTAACTGCATCAGGCAAACTGGAGGCTCTTTTCAATATAGATTAGCAGTGATTTTTCGAAGATCTTTAAAAAATAATAATAATGAATACACAGTTGAAGTATTTTGCATTTGAGGCAAAGCTATAATTTTAAATTTCCTATATCATCATGCCCTTAAAAATCATTTGGGCTTTTAGAATAGAAAAATAATTTAAAAGCTATTGAACCTTCTTGAAAGCACCAATATGTCAAAAGTTTTCCATCTAGTTCAAAATTATCAAAAGCAATGAATAATCCTCATTTTTTGTAAATTTTTATGTGCCCGAATGATACAGGATGCAGTGTTGGAGTAACTAATTAATTACTAAAAACTTAGATGACAGATACTTTCCATTTCGACAAAACTGTGATATATCTGCTTGTCAGCATTTTGTGCCACCATAGAAGATGCTGGCTAAAGTTTAGCTAAACGTGATCTAGCAGTCATGAATAACTGTAATTTACTCACAGCAGCTATGAGAATAGCGTAATATTCACAAAAAGTGTTTTTTATGTAAAAGTGCACTACAGATATGTTCGTCATTTTTTAACAACCACAGGATTCTATTATGAGTCTGTAAAAAATCTCTGACTGTAATTTCTTATTAATTTCAGTAGATCAGTCTTATTGAATACAGCAGTGATTCAATCTCTCTGCAAAAGTTATGTTGAATCGCTTTATCATTTAAAATATCTGTTAATATTTTTAAAAAAAGTAAGGTGAATCCATGTTTCTTTCCTATCTAATTTTCAATATGTGGAAGGAAGAAATTTATCCCTTTTTTAAAAAATAATTTGAGAAGCAAATAAAAATATATCATCGTAAGACACCAAAACAGAAGCTTATAAGCTGAATCAAATAAGATTTGTATTCCTTAATGCTACAAATTACCATTGCATAAGTAATGATAACAAGATATCTTTTATGAAGAAAAAAAAACCCAATTTTAAAAAAACCCTATTTATTCAAAGAAAAAAACTTACATTTTGCGATTATGACCATAATATGTGAAAATACCTATTTAAATTCGAATAAAAATTGATTCACCGAGAGCGATTTTGTTTACAATTAAAATCTTTTTTCATTATTTGCAATTGTCTTTGAAAATAAGGTATTTTTTGTAACTAAATAAGATGTTTTGACGTAAATAGGAAGTGTAAGGATGTTGAAAGCGACAAGAGTTTTATCTGTTCTATTTACATCCGTTCATTAATATTTATTGCGCATTTCCCGTCTCTAATATCATTATAGATTTTGGAGTAGATCCAACACATTACTCTAGTATACACACCACAAAATGGATAATAAATGTATGGAACTCGATTATACAAATTTCATTTTAAAGCTTAGAAAACAATTATTGCTGTAAATTTTACGATTAGAAATCATACCATCATTAAATCTTATTCTTTCTTCCTTTATTATTTGAATTAGACGAATTATATTATGAATTAACAGAAGCGAATTGAAAAAAATTATATTGTTATATTTAAGCATTAAAATTTGTAATAATATAAAACATTTTATTAAATACAAACATAATACGACTTCTTTAATTGTTTTTAGCAACTAAGTTAGTTAACTTTATTACTGTTAATATTAACTGAATTTCAAAGGAAAAATAAATAAAGTAAGGCAATATAAATAAATATTAAAAAAAGAGATATTATTATCGGATTGGTGACTCAAAAACATTGATTGTTCCTAAAAACAAGCATTGCTGTTCCGTTATTACTTTATTTAATTTAAATTTTACTCTTTAAACTGATGAAGATACGTATTTTCATTATTGCCTTAATGATCATATTATTGAAACTACTTTTTAAATTACTATTTTCATATGTTTGTGCAAAAAACAGCTAATATAAAAATTTACGCAACAAGTTCCAATTCAATTTTGCCGAAGTCTCGGAAAATTTGCATAAAAAATGCCAATTACATCTATTGACAATTCTATTTTCGGATGCAATGGATTATCATACGCAAGCTCTAAAACTTACTCATAAACTTATATTCCAAATTATAAATAATACTGAATCAATAGTTCTACCTGAAGTCTAAAACATACATTAAAATCCTTTTTGAAATCTTTTTATGTTTTTAATAACGTGGAAAAATGGTGAAACAATTCATATACTGTACAGTACAGTAAACAGAAAAAAAAATACTCAGATTAATGTTTGATGTAATGATGCGAGTGATTAAATGATTTAATCTGATGGAACGAAGGTTTAACTTTAAATATGCATATTAATTAGTTCATGTATAATATTGCATATTACTACTAATCATGCATTATAATGCATTAATAATGCATATTAATATTAATCATGCATTATTTTGCGTTACTAAGGCATATTAATACTAAACATGCATTACAATGCATTAAAAATGCATATTAATTAGTTCAGGTGATTAAAGTAAATTAAGATATTAATCATAAAATAAATAAACTTTTAAATAACTTTTTAACTTTTTTTCTTTTGTCGACGGATTTGGATTCTTGACCCTCAAAATATTAGGAAGGGCCTCAATTTGCACTACATATTTCCAATAGGTTGGTTAGGAGAGCGCTTCAAAGTTTGGACACTTTAATGTTAATATCACTATTTACGTAATTCTTCATCTCAAAGGAGTCGTATATTTAAATTTATATTTCTCAAGAACTAATTGACCGATTACATTCAAATTTTGGTTTTTGTTATTTCAAAATCGTATTGTTGATTAAAATAGTGCAAATATTTGTAGATCTAAGAATTTAAATTTCCTTAGCTCATTATTAAAATAAATAGTTAACATAATAAATAATTAATATAATATAATGTATAATTAATATAATAAAATAAATAATTAATGTAATAAATAATAAAATAATACTGAAAAAAGAGATAATAGGTTTTTTGTAGGAGATTAGCTTTGAATACATAGGTTTTATAATCCTATTTAAAAATTGTTTCATCACTTCATAAGTTTATTTCATAAGTTCCGGATATAGGAGGAAATACGCTAAATGGGAAATTATGATTAAGGAATCCAAACTTTTGACTACTTCCTTGACCAAACCATTTGAACCATATTTTCCAGTTATCGGCTACACTTAAAATGTAGGATATCAATTTCTGATATAAAAAAGTGCACTTTTGTGTTTTGTGTCGTAACTTGAAATATCGTTTGCTCAAATTAATTTGAATACTTGATGTAAGGTCCACAAACCATTATTCACGGATTATACCATTTTTCTCCTCTTTTTTTTTGCTTAGTGAATATGAAGAATACTTCTTACTCAATATTTTGCATTCTAAACTATGTCTTCAGCAAGAAAATGTAATATGTTTATAAAACTGAGTTTATTCTAAACTCTAGAACTGTTTTTATAAAGAATTTTTCTTATTTTTTCGAGATCCATATTCTCCTAACAACGGTATGATATCCTTATCTTATTCTTCAAGGGCTCTGTAATGCACAAAGATATCGATTACTTCCTTATTCTCCCTATTATGATGCTTTTTTTCCCTCCGGAATCCATCTTTATAATGTTTATGGATTACTCCCTTTGATAACTCCCCTCATTACCGAATAATATCTTAAGTTCCTCAAGTAGCATTTCCTCATAGATACTTTTTTTTTGAAAGAGAGGCTGACAAAGATCAACTAAATATTTATTTTTTTCTTATTGAACAACGGAAATTAATAAATTTATTTATCTCTTTTGGAAAAGGTTCATTAAAAAATAAAATTCTATTTTGATATGAAGAACATAATTAGATTTAATTTTCTGGTAGAAGTGTTTTTAAACAGGGTTTAATATGGAACGCGAAAAAAAAACGGATCACTCTGAATAATTTTTTATCCAATGATTGGATCTTTGCGTTCTAAACCTAATCTTAATTGTTCGAGGGGTGACATTGTACAAGCTAATTATTTAGTGAGGGCGATATTTTGAGTTACAAAATAAGACACAAGAGCGTACTTTCTCAGAATAAACATCTATTTTTTTAGACTAATTTTGATTTCAAACACTCGAAATATAGGGGATATTTGAGAAATTAGAATGGGATCAACAAGAGTGTAATTCAAGGACCTCTTAATGTGACCTCTTCATATTAAATTTTGTATTTAAGTATGTCTCGAGAGCATTTTAAGCGAGGTGAAAAATTATGCACACAATTAAAAAATTTATTTTCCTTCAAAAAATAATTTTTTTGTAAATGTTTCTAATTTTTTTATTATTTTATATAATAATTGACTAAAAAATTTTAAATTGTAGGGTACACATTTTTTACATTATTTCAAAGGATACAATTTTACATTGCAAATTACAAAATTTGAGCAAAATTGGTCGAATAGTTAATTCGTATAGTTAAAATTCGATTTCTCAGGAGCTATTTGACTAATTTCTATCATTTTTTTTATTTTGCCATCCAAAATTATATTCTTTGGAATGAAGTGAAAAATTGGATTCCTTGCAATTCAAAAATTTTACGACTATTATCAAATGAGATACTAAAAAAGCAGAAATATTATCTAAAAGTTATTTTTTGCATGGAATTATCGTTGGATAAATGAATTTAGTAATTGTGTGCAATGAGTGTGCTCGTGATATAGTAAAATATACGAAAAGAAAAGTTATTTATACCGTACTCCTGACCAAACTGTTGGGACCATATTTTCCGGATTGTGGTTTACCCCCTATATTTTGAGGTTCAGACCCCTTTGGGATTTTGATATATGAATGCATCGAAAAAAGGTATATATATTAAGATTAAGTACCTTCTTGTGTCTTATTTCGCTATTTTAATATATTGTTTACGCTAATCAGTTAGCATATTTGAGGTTAGGACCTTAAACTAATGAGAATCAGCACTACTACATTAAAATCTGACCGTTACAACATAAGTTGTATTAAATGTTCAGTTTGTCTTCGCGCACTGTGCATTTCATGTTTACAAAATTTTGTAATCTTTAAATTAAGTATTTGATTCAGAGTAACAGTGAAGAATGTGGGAATTTATATATTTTAACTGCATTAACAATTTAAAATCATTTAGATCACAACGAATAAAAATTTTTCAATTTCGAGCTGCCTCTCTATGGTCAGTGGATTGTTGCCTTTCTTTAACAGGTTTAGAAAAGTTAAAAAAAATCTTTTTATTCCAATTACTGTTGCTTTTTTTAGGTAAAGTCCCATTGCCCGATACTCCGAATACTGTGGTTTTAGGTTTAAGTTTCCATTGCCTCATATGCTCATATACGATATTTCTTACATTCATGTAACTTTTAGGAAAATTGTCAGCCCCTTAAATGAATTCGCCATCTATACATTACTTCCATCTTTTTTAAGCGTAAGAGTTATTGTCCGGCATTTCCTACACCGATATTTTTCTGAAGTCGAATTTTATGATAGTTGTAGCTACTTTAAAGAAAAAAAGATTCCACTTACTGAAGAAAAGGGAATGAATATAATAATATAAAATAAAAATTGGTATGAAGTTATGCAAAGTGAAAGCTTCTTAGCGCTTTTTAAATGCGTTTTTCCATTAAAAAATATAATATTTAGTTTTCGATTTCTAAATTAGTAAATCGAAAATAATTACTGTCTTCTGTTTAAATTTTTCGGGAAAAATATAGAAATGTGTCTTACGAAACGCATCTACGAAAGGAATGGAGCAGCATTCCACTCTTATTGTAGTTGATGGACTACACTGTTAGAAATTTCTCGAAAAAAATACTTAAATAACAATTTATTTAATTGTTATTTTACCGTATTTCAACAAAGCAGTCAAATAATGATAAATAAGATGGTAATAAAACTAATAACTATGAGAAAAATCATTTAATAACTATTTTTACTTAATACGGTTAAACAACCAGAAATTTATCGCACCCACTAAACCCACCTACTGAAGCCGCTTTGTTTCTTGTAGCTGCATATATATTATAGCCGAGAGCGCAAATCTGTCCATCTCATGACCGACAGAACTTGGGTTCGAATCCCAGCGTTGACACCACACTATTTTATCCTTTACCTTCCACAAAGGAAGAATTTCCAGTGTCCCGCACTCCTTAATTTGTGTCCTACAATCTCCAACGCTTATTATCTAATGAAATGAATAGCAAAAAAGAAAAGTCAGTTAAATGTCTTTTTGCTGTTTTAAACCATTTTAGTTATCAATGGTTAAAAAACCGTATAGTTTTATATTCATGGTCTTATAACCATACTAGTTCGAAACTGTTCGACCCTGTTCGAATACTAGTTCGAAACCGCAAGGGTAAAAAATGTTCCTTACCGTAAATTTTATGGTTAATTGGATGGACAGACTGCCCATTACCTTCAACAAAGGAAGAATTTCCAGTGTCCTGCACTCCTTAATTTGTGTCCTACAATCTCCAACGCTTATTATCTAATGAAATGCATAGCAAAAAAGAAAAGTCAGTTAAATGTCTTTTTGCTGTTTTAAACCATTTCAGGTATCAATGGTTAAAAAACCGTATAGTTTTGTATTCATGGTCTTATAACCATACTAGTTCGAAACTGTTCGTAACTGTTCGAATACTAGCTCGAAACCGCAAGGGTAAAAAATGTTCCTTACCGTAAATTTTATGGTTAATTGGATGGACAGACTGCCCATTACCTTCAACAAAGGAAGAATTTCCAGTGTCCTGCACTCCTTAATTTGTGTCCTACAATCTCCAACGCTTATTATCTAATGAAATGCATAGCAAAAAAGAAAAGTCAGTTAAATGTCTTTTTGCTGTTTTAAACCATTTCAGGTATCAATGGTTAAAAAACCGTATAGTTTTGTATTCATGGTCTTATAACCATACTAGTTCGAAACTGTTCGTAACTGTTCGAATACTAGCTCGAAACCGCAAGGGTAAAAAATGTTCCTTACCGTAAACTTTATGGTTAATTGGATGGACAGACTGAACATTACCTTCAACAAAGGAAGAATTTCCAGTGTCCTGCACTCCTTAATTTTTGTCCTACAATCTCTAACGTTTATTATCTAATGAAATGCATAGCAAAAAAGAAAAGTCAGTTAAATGTCTTTTTGCTGTTTTAAACCATTTCAGTTCTCAATGGTTAAAAAACCGTATAGTTTTGTATTCATGGTCTTATAACCCTACTAGTTCGAAACTGTTCGTAACTGTTCGAATACTAGTTCGAAACCGCAAGGGTAAAAAATGTTCCTTACCGTAAACTTTATGGTTAATTGGATGGACAGACTGCTGTCGGTTATTTTACCATAATTTCAGAATGAAAATTCTAACAGTGTAGCGCTGTGAGCTTGTTGTTCTCTCCAACTTTCCTCTCAGGTTGCATTTTCACAACTTTCATTGAAATCTCAGCAACCATTTGTTCTATTTCCATGTTTGCAAAATTTATACACTCTAATTTGCATTGCAAGATTTAGGAAAACAATAATAGATCATATTTTTATTTTTACAAAGTTTCAAACGAAATACTTATTTGAAAATTTCGCAGTTTTTGTTATTTCGTCAAAACGAAATTTAAATAACACATTTCCTAAATGATTAGTTATTAAAAGTTCGTAAGAAAGTGTATTCAGATATGATAAAACCGGAAGGAAATTTTTCGTTCTTTGAAAGAATTATTATCTTTTCACTTTCCAACAAATAAAAATGAATTTCTAACAAAGATAATAAGAATGCACCCCGAACTAATTTCCTGATTAAAAACAATGCATACTTCAAGAAATTTTTGAAGACTTAAAAATAATATATTCTGTTTGTGGTTTAGTCTTGAACTGCAGATCCAATTGACTTTATTTATTTTGTCGTCGTATATTTGAAATAAGTATTTCAAAAAATGAGATAAACATTTACTTTGTAATTCAGATTTTAATCTGATTATATTGTTTATGTTGCAGATTGAAAAATACTAAATTGAAATTCATATACTTAATACTTAAACTTAGATTTTGATTTCATTATTTAAGAAAGTATAAAATTTCCGTTTCTGTTGCCAACAAATTACAAAAACCTAAAAGGAAAAGAAATTTATTTTCAAAGGAATAATAAAATATTTTAAATAAAATATTCAAACCTTTATATTATCATGATAAATTATGAGGCTGATAAAATTCTTTTTCATCTTTCCTTTAGTTTGCTTTCGGTATTGTATTATGCAGTTTTATTTGATTTTGCATAATTTAATTAAATTAATAAAAAAGCTGCCCTGTTCCCCCCGGCATGGAGGAGGTACGGAATTAAATTTTTTAAATGTGCAATATTCAAACATATTCTATATAAGCAAATTCTGTGTACCCCTTAGCATTACTATTTATTTTTATGGCAGGTATATGAGTGTACTTTAGAATAGTGTGTTATGGGATTTATGTCAAAATGTTATGATGCTTATTTTGGTGCAATTACGTTTGTATTCGTGTATTATGATTGCTTTGTTAGTGTTTTATGACGTGCATAATAACATATTAGGACCTACTACACATAACACTTTGAACTAGTCTATTGTGAAAATTAATTTATTGAAATTCCCGCTCTTACTATTCTCTCTGTAAAAAAATGGAATCAAAGAAACACAAAGTTCACAACGTAATATTTAAGAGAAGAGAAATAAAAAAAACGCTGTTGAAATCAAACAGATTTTAAGTGTAGAAGACAGAGCTGTGAACAACAAACACAGCTTTAGTTTGTCTAAAGAAACGAGAAGGTCCTTTCAATCATCGAGTTTCCACTACTCATTTTTTTCCGACAGTAATCAAACAGGTTTCGATTTTTAGATTCACGCCTTCCTTAGTAGTAATTAATTAGATTCTAATAGCTTTTATTTTTCCTCTTTTAAACATTAATTTGAAACTCCCAATGTGTATAATTCAATAAACTCAGAAGTTGACAAGTATTGTAGAAATCTATATGAAGATTGGGCATTACAGAACACCCTAGAACTCCGAAAATAACTTTTTTTTACTGTTGTACATAGTAAAGTTATTGTACTGTATAATAATGGAATTTCTGATGAATACAAATTTCTGGTAAAAGCAAAAAAAAAATTTTTGGTTATAAAAACCTAAATTTGCGACGTTTAAACCATTATTTTGATAATTTTTCCTCTCATATGGTAGTTTATCTGAAATTCTGGTTCTCAAAATCATAGATCTTATTAACACATTTTTAGACAAAATTAAAAAATAAAATTTACTGAGTAAATGATTTCCTTACGCCATGCTTATCATGACAAAATTAGCAAATTTTGCCACTGTGGGAAAAAATGTATGATCGAAACTAATAGAACATGGTAAAATTTTCCATGAACTGGTTCTATAACAACACCAAAGATCTCGGTACCTTGCTATTGATTATTTTAAAATTAATTATAAAATATGGTTTTATAATAGGAGACATAAAATTGTAAATGAGGTTAAAATTTGGTAATTTTATCATGATACCTTGGAGCATGGCATAAAAACCATTTATTCGGTTATATTTACTTATAAGGTTTGAAATTTTCACTAAATTGTAATAAGATCTATAGTTTTGAAGACCAGAATTTCCGGTAAGCTGTTACCATATGATTAGAACACTCACAATATGAATAGTTTAAATGCCTTATATTTAAGTTTTATTAACCAGAAACATTTTATTATTCTTTTACCAGAAAAGTCAATACTATATTTCACGATAATTTTATCAGACTTTTTTTCTCCGTACACATTTTTACTCAGTGTGTAATTCAATAGTGTAAAAAAATGCTGGTGCATAGTTGTCGTCATTTTTGGTGTTTGTGTAAACTAAATACATTTTTATGTATAGAACTGTAGTTTTAGAGAAGAAATTCTATAATAAGGAACAAATAGCAATTTTTATAAAAATAATGCAAATATATTGCTAAAACTTTGTCTATTTCTTAATCGAATGTTTTTGAAAGGAAGCTAATCATTGATACTAATGCGTTTTGTCAGTAAGCAAACAAACAATAAATAAATAAATAAACTACAACAGTAAAATAGTAAATAAAAAATATGTCTGCATGTACTGTAAAAATTTTTGTATACCTCAACATTAAAAATGATAGCAGCTATGGACCAATTTTTGTTTACTGTGAACATGTTGAATGAAATGCTTGGAAAGTTAAAAAAAAACAAGTAAAAATTAATTTAATTTAAAATTACATCAAATATCAATTAAAATATTGAAACATCTGATATTGCCTTAAGGACTACAAAATTTATAAAAGTTACTTCAAAGGATTTTTTTTAATTTTCATATTTTAATCAAATTAAAATATAAGATATATTTTACGAGAATTTTAATGAGATTATATTTATTTATTTATAATGCGATTAGGCTTGCATTTCTTTGTTCTGAATTATTCAAAGGGAGCACAGAATATTTCATCTCAAAAACAGTTATTTATTTCCTCGTATTTCTTTTGAAACACAGTCTTTGATAGTGCTCGACGGTGAAAACATTAGAATATAAACATAAGTCAAAAGAGATAATTACTTATTTAAGCTAAGGTAGCAATTTCAGAGACTAATGTTTTTAATTTTCCATATTTGCATATATTACCTAAGTTGGAACTTATTCAGATGATAAGTAGAATCAATAAAGAAAAACGTTAATAGCATATTTCGTTTCTTTTAAAGTCTAACAACTTTGATCATCTAAATAATTTGAAAAACAACTTTGCAATATATTATTCATGCGTACTATATTATTCATGCAATATATTATCCTTGCGTTTTAAAATATTTTCGTCAAAGTGAGAAGTTAAAAAAAAGAAATAATGTCTACAAAATTGAGTTATAAATGCAAAATTTTCAGAAGCGTGTGAACGGAAAGAAAAGAAAAGTGAAAGCGAAATTTTTCACTTTTGTTTTTAAATAAATTTTTATTATTTTAAGATTCGCCAGTTCTCCTACTCAGACTAATTATGCTTATTTCAGAAGCATAAAATATTCATCTGAACAGCAAAAAATTCGATCTGAAGGCTTTTCATTAAAGGAAAAATTACAAAATCTACTAATGAAAACTCGCATGCGCTTAAGGCAAATTAAAATTTTGAAAAGGATTCCAGCACTTACCTTCGCTCAATAATCTAAGATTATAATAATATTTTTAAAGAAACTAATTAACGGAGACAAAAAGGAAAGAAAATTTATTAGTTATACTAAAATTTGTTCAAGAAAAAACTTATTTCAGAATGTTTTCAAATTAAAAAAATTATAAATAGTTATCAGACAAATGGAACTTATCAGAGCAATAGGAATTCACTAAATTAAAATAAGCAAAACATGTATGTTTGAAAGGAAACTTTTACGAAAAATGTTTGTGCCTGAAAATCAGATCAGATTATTTCAGATTTAAAACTGGAATTGAGGAGTATTATTTAAAAATGTGGGTAAAATTTTATTTTTTCTTACAAAATAATTAAGAATTTTTCTCTCCTTTTTTAACTTTTAAATATGAATATAGTTGAACCAGACCTTATATTAAATTGTTTTTCCGCAAACTTGTTTCTGCAACTGCGTTATCGGAGCATTACACTAGGGTTGCATACGATTGATTTTTTTTTCTCGAATGGATGTCAGGCACTGAACTTTATTCGTTTCGCCTTAGAAGATGCCAGAGTTGTTACTCATTTCGCGTTACCCAGTTGGCACCTGTAAACCAAAGTCACGGAGGCGAGCAGCATTGCCCACGCCACACTGCCACAAACCCGTTCATAGGGTGGGCCACATTCACACACATCAGAGGACAACACAAGAGAGAGAAACGTCCATGCACAGAGCGGGATTCGAACCCGCAGCCATTGGCTTCGCAGTCAGGCGCGCTAACCGCTTGGCCACCTGACCGGCACTGATAAATTGTTTTGGGTGTCAGATTTCAAAAGGGAAAAAGATACATTCATCAATGAGGGTAGAATAGAAAACTCTTTACTTTTTATTAACCTCTATTTTATTTGGAAATTTTATTTAATTACAAAAAAAGAACAATAACGAATATTGCTTAACTAGCATCTTATAATTAATGTCATTTAATTTTATTTATTTCAAGTCTGAGATTGGAGTGGAAAAAAAATCTGTTAATGTTGTCATAATTTGCAGTGCCCACTACCATGCTGGAGGATTTCTGTTACCTGTCTTCGAACGATATGGAAAGTACGTCAATACTGGTGAATTTTAAAATGGAAATAATTTTCGAATGGTGTGAATGCGCGTGAGCTGGAAATAAGCATTTCACATTAATAGCGTTTTGATTTAACTAGACCTTTTAAAGTATATATGATCACGAATTTGGTGTCAACTTCAAACAAAATTTTTTAGGTTGCTCCACTTCAAATTCGGCGAGATATTGTACCACTTTTCCGCAGTGTTTTATAACGTTTTTATATTATATATGTTTTTGTTTTTACAGTATTTTGTTCTGCGTTTTTACAGGGCTTAAATACTTACAAGTAAGATGAAACGCTCTCTGAGCAGTGAATTTTTTATAAAACCTCAAGTAAAAACCGAAGAGTTTCCGTTAAATTTCGCTGAACGTGCGAAAGTTATTTTTAATTAGTGTGCTTTTTTCATAGTTGCGCAAGGTCACCTTTGAATTTTTAATGGCTCATTACACATTTAACATGAAATTACATAAATTCTAAGAACATTAGAGTTAAACAAAAATTATTCACCTTACTACTTACTTATTCCTATGTGATTAGATTTAGCAAACCGAAAAGCAAAAAAATTATTTTAGACAGTATAATACACCAATGTTTTGACGACAGTTTTAAATTAGATATTCAGTATTGATAGAAGAAAAAAATATACTCTTAAAAGAACAGGAAAAGTAGGAAAATGAACCTAATCATAAAATCGATATCATACTTCTTTCTCTATAAATCACGATTCATCTCCTTATTTTCAGAGAAGTTCTTTAAATTAATTTCTATGTTTTATTTAAATTTTGTCTCTAAATATGCAAATTAAATTATTCTTCCCTAACCCATGAAAATATGATAATGGAAAATAGTAAATTAAATTTTGGGGATCCAAATATATTTGATGCTTACGTTATCATT
The DNA here is from genome assembly GCF_982258835.1 of Parasteatoda tepidariorum. Classification (NCBI taxonomy): domain Eukaryota; kingdom Metazoa; phylum Arthropoda; class Arachnida; order Araneae; family Theridiidae; genus Parasteatoda; species Parasteatoda tepidariorum. The sequence continues at coordinate 31,653,799 of NC_141757.1, read as the reverse complement.
TTTTGGTACATTTTTGAGCATAGATTCGTTATTAGATAAAATTGTTGCAGAAAGGATCAGGAAGTATTCATTTCCGTCAGGAAGAGCTAGTCTAGTTGAAATACACGAAGAAAAGAAACATTATTAGTGAATTGTAATTATATTTAATGTTACTTATACGCTGTAAAAATATTTAGTGTATTATTACAACATAAATGGTGGTGCATACTTAACACCTAAGTGGTGAAACATCACAGGTAACTCTTATCCTGATTTTTTCACTGCATCAAGAGACAAGGATATTTCCTGGTGTTGTGGAGCGCCAATAAAGTGTTTTTTTTTCAATACTTGACGTAAGGCAGCTGCAATCTTTTTTAATAATTGGTAACACTGAAATTTATAATTACAGTAAGATAACGCTCAAGAAATTTTGGTGCATAGTTGCCACCACTGTTTGCGTTGAGGTAAACTAATTTTGCCACAACAAATGTAGGCAAGTATTTTATTTACTTTTAAGCTGTTATAGATTTATTTATAGAAATATTTCTCTTTTAATCGTTTATTTACTGACAATACACATTTTAAGCACAGTAGAATCAATTTAATGACTTCAATGCAAAAATATTTCTTTTCAAAGAAGCACATTTTTAATAATATAATAGAAGTTATACACTATAAAATTATTTAATAGTTAGCAGATATTTTAAGATTAAAATAAAAACATCCTTATTACACAACTAAAAACATACCTGTATATTTTTAACTTCAAACATCAGTTTCTGTAGATGAAAATTAACATTCAATGACAGCCGCAAACACTCGCCAACTCTCCATCAATTCTAAACAATATTGTAGACGAAGTTAAAAACGCGCCAACAATGCAATTTTTAGAAGCGAAAATATTTAACGTATGGTGTAAAAGCGAGTGATTTCTGTGTAAACTTTTTCCTTTTTAATGTTTAGAGCATTCATAGACTTTTTAAATTGTATATAAAAGCTCGATATGGTGTTTACTAGGAAAAAAACGTGTTTTTTAAATTTTAAGTTCAAGTATTTCAATTTTGTTTTTACTTACTTAAAATATTTTTTCAACTATTTAAATATTTATTTTCTGTTTTTCTGAAATATTTTTGTACCAAAATGTCATTTGCATGCAAAAATATATCGAATTCTTAAAATGTTTTTTTTTATGTGTAATGTCGATATTTTTTCTCATACATGTGTTTAAGATAACCTGATGTCCTAAAGTTGGGTGAAAAAATATATATTAGCAATTTTATTTAAATAGGAAAGTATTAGTGCATAAATAGTGAACACGTAGAGCATGTAACATAAATATTAGTGAAATTCTGAATTAGTGCCGCTAACGTTGTTGCTCCCACCTTTTCAGACGCGTCGAAGTAACTACCATTTGAGGTATGGTGACAAATTTATCTTGACAATTGCAACTTATCATTTGGAGCCCTAGAGATCAACCGGAGTAGAAGAGGTAGTGTCGAAAAACACCAAAGCAGATGGTTTTTATGTCTCCTGATCAGTTATAACATCATGATACATCAGTTTCCTTTAATTGAAGTGTCAATGTAGCCAATTGCAGCTTTGGATGCAAAGATTGGACAAATTCTTTTCTTTTACAAGTTACAATGATGTAAAGATTTCTACTTCAGATTACATTAATATCTTTATACCTTTAAGTGATATTAAACAAATGGTTTTTTGGGTACTTGTGTTAAATTATGTCGACCATTCGACGAAACCAAAATATGGCGCCAAGCAATAAGATTTTTCATCAACAATTGAAAACTATCTACCCAATACGAGGTTATGCTTGCATTAGTTTTGATTTATTGAAATAATTTTTTTTGTTGTTTTAAAAATATAATGAATTTATGTTTAATTATTTAATTATTTTCGCAAATATTCTGAGCGCTGAGCTAATTTTTTTTTACTCATATGTTTTAGAATATTAATTTGAAAATTTTTCCTTACAAATTAACATATTGTTTCAATTATCATTGCTAATACACTGGTTACCAAAAAAAAAAAAAAAAAAAAAACGGTTTCATGTCAATTTGGTAGAAATCACACGCCATTTTCCTGGTAGACAAAAACCGCCTTTTGTTTGCCTCAATTTATCACTCTTACATTTAATGTTCAAACCTATCAATACTTAAAATTATTGTTCAAACATGTAAATAGTTATTATGTATTTTTATGAAATAGTTCTGTAAAAAAAGTGTATTTTCTTGAAGGTTATGAAATATAGAATGTATCATACACCAAAAAAAATGTATCCTACACAACATTGATTAATTTTCAAATATATACTGAACTATTTCGTTATTTCGATATTCTAAAGCTAGGTGAAGTTATTATAATGTACAATATTTTTTTCATATAGAAAAGTATTATTAGGCACGTTGCGAATATTTGGTGCGTTTAACATAAATATGAATTAAGTTTAAAATTAGTAGCTGCTACCATTTTTTCCACCGTTTGAGACGTGCCCAAGTGGTTACCATTTGATTTATGGAGAAAAGTTTGTATGTATATATATATTAACATTTAATATTCAGCTGTACCTACACAGTATTGTATCTTTATACCATATACAAATTTAAAAAGGAAAATATCTTTTTCTCTCTTTCCAGTTTTCGAACTTCTTTAAATTTCCATTGATTGCCTTTTTATTTTCTGAATCCTAACAAAAGCTGCATTGATTTTAGATAAACCGGAATCTAAATTCTTTTTGGTCTCGTTTCAAATTCATTGATAAACAAGTATCATTCGAATTGTTTTACTTAGGCTGGTTGTGCAAACTCCTAAACAAATGTTATTACCATTTGAATGTTGTACCAACGAATGTTTAAAGGTGGGATAAGCTAGCCATTCTTGACATTAATGGTTTTAAGGATGCTCTGAACTTACTTGCCGAAGTAGTTAATTATCCTATACAATAGTTAAGAGGCCATAATCATTGGAAAGACTATTAAGCCCAGACCTTGTTAGCTCATTTGCAATTTATATTCTTCTCAAGAGCTGTTTGGGTTAGTTTCCGTGTATATGAAAGGTTGTTTAATTTTTGAACGCCTTTTAATGAGGTTGCTTGATTTATTTTTTAATTCTGTAAAACTTATAATAAGTTTTAATTACACCTCTTTGACGCTTCGTTTGGAAGTACAGGTATAAATTATATATTTAAAAAATTTATCGAAGCAAATTTTTTGCGAAAGGGATTTTAAAATTTCGTAAATGCGAACAATAAATTACATATGCTGGATGAAATTTAAGGTTTAATTGCAATAGTTGAATTACGTAATATTAATAAATGCATAAACATTTCTTAACATAGCAATTTACGTAAAATAATAACGAGTACAACTGCTTTATATTTTAGCAATGACAGCTATAGTCATACAAAACTAGTATAGTAAAGTGGTTAGAAAGTTAACAATCACCTAGTCTTTCTGGTAAATGTCCGAAATATATGCTAGGACTAATTAAATACTACTGCCTTGTATATATTTACCCGGTATACCCTATTCTGATGTTTTTTTTTTAAGGTTCAGTGTCACTGTCTGGAATACATTTGTCCGGTATATTCTACACAGATGTTTTTTTAAGGCTTAGTGCCACTAACCCGTATACATTTGTCCTCTACTCTGAACACTGATGTTTCTCTTAATCTATCCTCAGCAGATATTAAAAAATAGCATCCACGAATCCATAAATATCAAATCGGATGTAGCAAATATTCACCAGTGGGACTGGCCCACTGGTGAAGGTTGATGGTATGATGAATGCCGATGGATACTGTGATATTCTAGACAATCATGTCCTTCCTACCTTGTGGGCAACGTACGGTATGGATGATTGCTTGTATCAAGACGACAACGCAAGATTCCATGTTGCAAGGAGGACTCTTGATTGGTATGTGAACAACAACGTTAAACTCATGGAGTGGCCGGAGCAGAGCCCTGATCTTAACCCAATTGAACATCTCTGGGACGAATTGGACAGTCGGTTGAGGGCCTGCACTCCACTCCGCAAAAGCAAGCATGAACTATGGAACTTCCTGTTAAACATTTGGAAGGAAATTCCTCTTGCTACTGTGGCTAATTTAGTAGAAAACATGCCCAGAAGGGTTGCAGCTGTGATCGCAGCCAAGGGAGGCCCTACCTCGTATTAATTGTAATAAATAAGGGTTTATGTCCCGTCACTTTCTTCCAAATAGTGTATATTACAAGGATTGTAAATTCAGTTGTCGGACATAAAACATAATTTAAGATTATTAATAATAAATCAATTAGAATTTTTCATAAATCTAATTAAATACTTGAAAATAGTTTTTATCGTTTATAACATTCAAAATTAATAAACTTTATTTACAAAGTTGGGGTTCTACCCAAAGAAGGTTGATTATTTAGGGTTCCATGTTTAAAAAAAAATTGGGAACTGCGAAAAAAATTTGGAAAAATTGAGAAAAATGCAAAAAAGCAACATATATTTGTTATAAGTTTTGATTTTTATGTGTAAAAAGCATTTAATTCACCATCAGTTTACTATCCAGAGTTATCTCGGTCAAATAAAAAAAGTTAAATATTAGTCTCTGTATGGCAGTTTTTAAAACAAGAGACTACACAAAGTGATACTTTCCAAAAGTTGGTAAAGTAATTCGTAATTTTTTATTTACTCTCTTTTTTATGTAAATTCAGTAACTATTGTATATAATTGCACAAAACATGCTTGCAGTTCCACAATCCAACAGTAAAACTGCCAAACAAAACTTCCAAACACAGCAGATTATTATTATTATTATTATTTTTTTTCCTTTTCTTCCGACCGAGTGAAAACGTGCTAAAATAAAACGTTTCCGGCCATGCCCATTTTATTTCTGACCATATGCATTAACCTCTACATGTTAGTCTTAGCATTTAGGCTACCCCTGCCTAATATTACGTTTACAAAATTGTACATTTTTACAAAAAAGGCACAAAAAATGTTATTTTAAAAAATTCTGTAGCTTAAGGAGATAAACTAATTTCAGATTTGAAATTCCGCATACAAATAAGGCAAGATCAAGTATTTGTCTAAATGCCACAAAAGATTTTTCTTCAGTGATATCTGAAATTTTGTAATAGTTTTGTTACTTCTTCTATAGGTTGTGCGATTAAATGCCCTCTTCAAATTTAAGTTAATTTTACGGAACAAGCAATACTCGTCATTGTTGAATAACCCTTTTGTTAAGTGATTTAATTTTTTCCCATTTGATTAGATAAGACATTTTTTTTTGTTACATGATTACACATGTGAGGTATAAGAAAGTAATATATGTTTAAAGAATCAGAGAAAAAGAGTAAGAAGTGCGATTTTCATGTTTACTACAATATAATATAGCTTTTAATAATTTGAAAAAGATTCCACGCTAGAAAATGATGAAAAACGTATCTTTTATATTTTCAAAAAAAAAAAAAATTATGATTAAAAAAACCAACAAAATGCATTAGCATTTATAGTTTTTATTATTGTGCTTTCATTACAAAAAATCCACCATAGTCAAACAATGCTAATTGCATGAATTAACTTGTCTAAAAAATTATTCACTTATATAAAAGCTACTACGGGAAACAAGAATTAATTTAATTAAGGAAAAAAGGTTTTTTCTTTCTTTGCTATATGCCATTTAGAAAATTTAATGAGAATGGTAAATGTACCCATTAAGAAGAATAGAAGATACGCGGTTTAACTTTCCTTTTTAAGAATCATTCCTTTTATGATATAGCACTTTTTTAACAGAGAATAAAACATTTCTTGCACTTTTTGCACAATCATATTACTGTTTAAAGGACTGTATAGTTTTTGTTTGAAAGAACAACTTTCGAATAGGGAGAAAATAATAATAATTGTAAGTAACCTTTCTAAAAAACCGATTTCGCTACACCTTCTCTGCCTAAGGTCAAAATTAATGCTACAATTAAGAGAAGAAGAAAAGTTTTGTAAGTTACGAAAACTTTGCTTATTTAGCTTTTTGTTTGCAATTTTTTTTCTCCTCTTTGAAATAATAAGACAATTTATCTCAGCTTCAAGATTACAAAGCAAAAATCATGATGTTTTAGCCCTTTTATTTACATCAATTGTAAGGTTGCTTCCTTACGGGGAGTGCATTTTTATCATATCTTGCGCAGGTTTAGAGCTTCAGAAATGTGGGGAATTTTCATCATAGATGTGTTTTATTGTATTTTAAAGAAAAGAACTATAGTCCAGCTCTTCCTTACACTTACAGATTTTAAGGTAAAGTACCATTGCATGGCATTCTCTACATTCATAGTTTTTAAGAGAAAGTGTCATTGCTTAATATACACTTTCTGGATACGTAATTATTTGGATGCTTTTTTTTCCGAATTTAAAGACCATTACTAGATTTTTCTTGCTCTGGTATTTTTAAGGTAAAGTGCCAGTGGGAAGTATACACTTTCTTGATATCCCCTTCAAGTTTTTTTTTCTTTTTCTTAAGTTCAAAAGGAAGTTTCCTATAGTCTATACGCATACTTTTTTTTCTAATACAAATTCTATTTTATAACCGTTGTTGAACAGCCGACCCAAATTTGGATTTCCGACTACTAATGTTCAGCACCGTAGACTTCTAATTCTGAACCTAATCCAGAAGACAAGGGGACTCCTGGCTCAAGTATTGGGCGAAATTTGCCTTCCTGGAGAACTTTTTGAAGGGACTAACCTGCACTTACGTTTCATGTAGAGGAAGACCACGAGAACCTCCCACGGTTAGCCTGACGCCAAGGGGACTCTAACCCATGACCGTCTACCACTGAGTTTATTTTTCGTCAGCTCTGTGGTCGGTGCAAGCTGGATGCGGAATTCGTATTGACCTGCCATCGCCGGGATTCGAACCCGGTTCACCTCATTGGAAGGCGAACGATCTATCCGCTTAGCCATCCCGGGTCTCTAATATAAATTGTGGGAAATTTGAAAATACCACTGGATGAGGGAAAATCAAGGAAAATAATAGCATAATAATATGGTAAACTCGAAGTGCCCATTTCAAACCTCGTTAGAAGTAAAAAGTTGACCAAAAGTGAGAAGGAGAAGGGTACTCTAAATTGATAGGTACGTCAAGTGCATGCAGTTTTGTTAATTTATTGCAGTTTTATTTATTTTTGGAAGAAATAAGAAATAACGATGAATCTAATTGTAAGATGCAGTTAAACGCAATATAATGGGACACTATATAACGAAAAACGACATAATTAGGTCCGAAATAATAGGTACGGTAAATAGGAAAAATTTATAAATAAATAAAATGGTTCCTTTCCATCAATAGAATTATGCACCTTGTAAATTACAACAGTTAAACTGTAAAGACCCCCGGAAAATTAAGTTTGTGTTACACAAACCGTCATGATCATTCCTTTTATTATTATTTTTTCACAAATTTGATAAAGCAGAAAATGGTATAAGGAGATACGATACAATGAGGAGCGAAATATACGATGTATGAGGGTGTGTTAAGGATGGGAGAAAATGTATTTTAATTTCCGAATGTTTAAAATTGTTCTGTTCTAACGATATATTTATGCACCCTGTGTAATACAGCTATTAATGTGTTAAATCCGCTTGCAAATTAAGTGCATATTTGACAGGCGGTCAAGATCAATGCTTTTTATTTCTTTCAAATTTGTTAAAGCGGAATACGATATAAAGAGATACGATACAATGAGGTACGATACGTACGATGTATGAGGGTGCGTTATAGTTGAAAGAAAGGGTATTAGAACAATTTCTGAATATTTGAAATTGTCCTGTCCATACAATTATGAACCTCGTGAAATACAGCTATTAATCTCTTAAGTCCTCTGGAAAATTAAGTGTATGTTACAGAAGCAGACACGATCAATGTTCTCTACTTTCTTCCAATTTGTCGATGTGTCGCATTACCTTTGTTGTTCGAGAATTACTTGTAATCCGAGACGTAAAAGGCCCTTCATGTTTGATTATGCATCTCAGTTGAACGATTAGGGTTCTCCACAAGGTTACTTGATATTCATGCCTGTGCTGATTTAGAACGCACTGAAATTTCTATTCCAGTCTTCCTTCAGGGAAAATGTTCGTCGCTGAATATTGGGTTAGTTGAAAACTCGAACGTAAAAGATCACTTCTTTTACTGCGAAATTTAATTATTAATGATACATTTTGAAGGAGAATAAATTTAATAATGCATCCGAGAAAGTTCTCTTTAAATAATTAAATTAGTTTTTGCTCGTAAACAACTCTAATGGTTGAAAATGGACAATGTATAGCTTTTGAGCAGTAATAATTAAAGACTTTTTTTCACAATTAATAACGTAGATATGTAAAACTAAGTATGCATATAAAAAAACTTTTAATGCATTTTCTAGAAATGGATTAAATTATTAGTAATTGAATGCTTTAATCATATTAGAAAAAAAGCTTGATTTGCTTAGTGTTTTAGTACATTTGTTAAAATTTTTGCTACATTTTTATTGTTTTCGATTCTGTGAGGGAGATATCTTAGACCAATTACTTCGACCTACATATGTTACTAATTTTTTTACTCTTCCCGCTTTGCAAGCGTGATCAAATATTTATTGACCATCCATATTTTATGAAAATACAAGTTTTCAGTGTTTCCTTATCCATACAATCATGATTTATAGCTATTTTCTCCTTGAATAGCCTCTACTATAAATTTAAATGCCACCCGATGTCAGACTAACTAGTGTTCTTTAATCTCCAAAATAGCAGTGCATTTGATCATAATAAAAGTTTTGAGTGGTATTTAATGTCAAACTGCCAGGTATTTATTGTCAAACTTCGATTTATAACTCAATATAAATCGAAATTTTCACCACTTTCGGCTTGCTAATATAGTAAATTTTAGTTCTGGGACTGTATAAGGGACAATATAGAGTAGTTCTAGTTAATTAAAAGAACAATCTAGAATTTAATATAATCTGCTCTGATTAACGGATCTAGCTGAAGTTATATGAATTATGCGAAAAATGAAATTGATGATCATAAAATTTGCCATTAGTCTAAATTTCAAACAAAAGATATCGCAATTTATGTACGAAAAGGATTTAAGCAGTTGGAGAACAGATTTTATTTTTATTTTGTGACTCCGTCTTAGAGCAATAACGTAAATAATATCTTCAACTTGGCTCCAAATCTAAGCAAATACCAGCTATGAAGTGTGTTTGTTGTTGAGATTTTTTTCCCTTAATATACTCAAGTAGGCAGAACTTGTTACGTAACAAAGCCGGTTTAACATCCTTCTTGACTTCCGAGATCAGCAGAGGTTGTGTAAAATATTTTCATGGAAAACGAAACTGTTAAGAAACTCCACCTATCACGTGTTGTTTCGAAGCCACTGAGTCATCAATCATCACGCGATTGCAAAAGAATGAACAATCACTTCTGGTCAAAAATATTTTTATCAGTACTACACTAATCTGCAATACTGTTGCTGCAACAGAATAAGAAAAGCAAAACGATGCAGTTGAACAAGCTAAAGATGTTTTAAACATGTACTTGAGCATATTGAACATTAGGGTGTCTGAATTTTGTGGATTTTCTTAAAAATCCATAAAATTCAGACACCCTAATGTTCAGACCTTACCATTCAAAAATTTTGTTTGAGGTTCCTGGATCAATAACGAAAACTAATTTTTTGTTTAAACAATTTTTAAATATCACACACTCTCTTCGGAATTTCGAATTTTTAAATTTTTAATACTGAACATTTTGAATATTTTTATAGCTGGGAATTTATGAATATTTTTCTGAACACAGTACTGTTTTAAAACTGCTAGCCATTTGAAAGTTCAGGTTTTAGAAATTCATTTCAAAATAAAAATAACGTCGCATTCATAATATTTTTTGATATCCCACACTTGCTTCGAAATTTAAAGTTCTGTTTTTAATTTTTCAGGCGAAATATTCCATTTATTCTTTATAGTCAGTGTTTTGAAGCTATAAGTGTCTAATCTGTCAAATATTTTTCATTTTTGCTTGAATTTGAGCCTGCTCAGAACAAAAAAAAAATTTCTGTTCATAACTGATTTTAATATCGCTTTAATTATAAATTTTAAGACTTGACAAAGTAATCTGATTGAGTATTAAAGATTTCCTTTCCCTGATTAAATTTTTACACTAATATGTTCTTTTCCGGGTCTCAAACTCATATCTATGTTTTTGTTACCATTTTTACCATTTTTTCAACCTCTTCTGAACGACATGGAAAGAATTTTAAATAATATAATATTAATATATATTATATAATATTGAGAATTTCAAAATTTCTCCCCATTGGCAAGTGCTTATAGAGATAACAATCAGAGTGCGTGCGTGGAGTAATTAATGACTCTGTTAATACACAGTTACTTCTGTTTATAATTTAAGTACCTCCCTCAGCCATTAAATTCAGAATAGTAATAGAGTAGGTGCAAATTTCACTTCACACTAATCCTGATTTTTTGCTGTTTCAGATTCTCTTAATGGCCAATTTTCTGGCATGTTTGCTGTCATCATTTAGCACTCATAACATCATGTTTTCAATACGGCAAAATATGCCCTAATGTTGGATGAACGGGTCAATAACAAATCCTTAAATGTTTGGAGAAACATCTAGAAGAACTTCTCAATAGTGTCTTCAAAATCTTAATATACACAACCACAAGTGGTAAGCCATCGAGAATGGTTTATTTATATCGCAGCAAAACAAGATGTACACTTTTTTAGTTGTACATAAAATGATTGATTGCGGTATCATGTCCCTGCAACAGATTAGAAAATAAAACATGTTACATCTGAACACGTTATAAAGCGTTTTAAATATGCGTTGAGTGAAGCTGGAGTGCAGTGAACATATGATAATTCAATGAAGTTTTGAGATTCCAACTTGGATTGTGTGCTTCACGCGCAGTATTTTCTCAGTTGGTGGCTAAAATCTTAAACTATTTATTTTATTTGCAGATTTCTTTTTCAGATGGTCTGTATAAAGTGTATACCAACTTTCATATTTATCCGTAAACAGTCAAAAAATCTACGTAGGTTTAAACAGGATTACTTCAATTAAAAAAAACAGTGCGTGGAGTCCCTCCGCGCGGAAGAAGTGGAACTTCGTAATGTGGAAATGAAAATAGGAAGGGGTAGAAATTGATTTTTAGTGAAATCATATTGTTTCTTTAAGACAAACTTTATTAACATTGCTTACAATTCACAATTGATAGCATCTTTTATCATTTTCGAGTGGAGAAATATCCAAATCCATAACATTTACAATGGGATTATGATAACAAAAGTAAGATACGAAATGTTTGAGTTCTATTTTTTTAATATTTCTTGCAAAAACTGCATCAATGGTAGTTCCCCGTTTGGTTGCTGGATCATTCCTACCATTTCTCATTTCCAATCCAAATTTGTCTTTAAGGAGGGTTAATAATGTTTCAGCTTCAGTTAACTAGAAATTCACATTAAAATCTCCTGCAAGGATCACAGGCCGCTCACAATAATCAATTTCTTCACCAGTAACGTCTGCCAGAGCTTGTGAACCTGCAGTGGATAGTGGCAATAAAGATGTTCCGTCATCAATAAACAGTTAGTTTGAATAATTGTTTTAAATCGTCTGCTGATGTAATAACTGCAACTCTAGCCAGGGCTAAACTCTAGCTGGTTGCTAGGCAACCAAACGACTTTTTCTTGTTATTAACGTTTTGTTTTGTTTATCGTTGCGTTAAACGTTTAACGCAACCTTCTTGGAAGTCGCATTAGAAGTTTCACTTCAATAAATCTGAACAAGTTTCAAGTTTTTCAGCTATAGGCATTTAACAACAATTAAATTTTTTTATAGAAGTATGACTTGCTAGAATGTTTAAAATGCAATTGGAGTAATGTGATTGATACCAATACAGATTAGAATAGTTTTCCAAATGTAATATCGATGATAAATTAAAATTTATCATCGTTTATAATTGTCAACATTTCGTTTAATAACATTATTTGCCGCCAAGGTTTCAATTTTAACTACATTTCTGACCTAAATAAACTACTAGACAAAAAACTAATAAGGGATATAAACATTAGTGTAAAATAAAAAATAAAAAAAAACGTTTTTAAAATAGTTTTAAATGGAATGCATTTTTCTTCAAACTTAAAACAAAATGCGTAAAATGCGCTAGTCTAGTAAATAACTTCAATCCTCAACGAATTTCTCCGGCTACCTTTGCAAATAATGCAACACACGTTTCGAGTTTTAGGTCAGAAACATGAACTTCTTAGTTCGTTATTTTTATTTTATTTCTTTATTTAAAGCAAGAATATTTTTTTTTATCTTCTTTAAAGTCAACTAGATAAAGCAAGCTTTTTTTTTTATTTCATATCATTATCTTCTTATATAAATATTGATTGTATTCAAATTTTTTATCATAGGTAATAGTGAATTTTTAATATAAGAAGAGAATGAGAGAAAGTGACCGAAGTTTTTGATTGATGATAACACATATCGGCTTCATTTCATTTCCATTGAAATAAAAAGAAAAAAACAAGCTATTCACAAAAAATATCATTAAATTTGTTACTCTTTCAAAGAGATTTTGATCGAAAATAAAAATCCCTAAAATGCTCTAGAACATTTCTTTTTCTTTTACAGAAATTTCTTCTATACTTCATAAATCTAATGCACCTTATAACATTTTTTCATTCAAAAGTATCCATCAAAAAAGGATTCAATTCAAAACATAGATTTAGCTTTTGATTTTACTATTTAATTTTTTTCATGAATTTACTGTTTAATTTTTTCCGAATATTATCAGATAAAAAAATAAATAATTATAAAAAATATCGTTTAGAATAGTTTTTAGGTGAACGAATTTTCTAGTCAGGTGCAGAAATTTTTCGTTTCATTTAAAAAAAAGTCAAGATATGGGAAATACTCAAGAATTTAAATTAATATTAAGGAGGCCAAACATTCGACCACCGGTCTGCTGACCAAACTATTGTGACCCTATTTTAAAGATTGCTGCCAATTCCATATTTTGGGTATTAAAAGTCCAAAACAGTCGAAAAGAAAAGATACATCTACTTTAGAAAAAGTGCGTTTTCATGTTCTATTTCAATACGTACTAATTAAATATCGTATTTAAGGAGAGACCCACGTACCATTAACAATGAGTCTCAGTACGCGAAAATACAATCATTAGTACAAAAGTCATTCTGGGTGTTTTGTTCCATTCCGTTTCTTTTCTTTTCATCTTATTAAAAAAAATATATAATAAACGAGATCATTATAAAATATTTTTGCTTTAGCGATAAGACTAGTTCAAAGAGGAGGTGTCAAATGTGATGATAAATTAGAAAATAACTGATGCCATTCTCGTTAAATGTGGGGTACACGACTTGCAAAGTGAGAGCTCAGAAATTCTGACTAAGAGTTACAAAGTGAAGTAACATCTTAACGTCATTTTCGTTTTTCAAAATAATAGTGTTGTACAATTCAAAATTAAATAAAATTGAAAGATCAATTAAATTTGAAGGAAGGAAAATAGTAATTGCTGAAACATCAAATTTTGTGTTTGAGCACTCACATTTCTGTCGTTAATCAGTTAATCCTTATATCCAGCGCCTAAATAATAAGAAAAACAAATTAATAGCAAAATATATTTTGCATAGGCTTAAGAAGTTAAGCACTGATTAGCAATCACAAGTTCATTTTAGTTAACAATTAGCGTTTCATATGAATTAAACGACTGATTTTGTCTTATAAACTTAAATACTCATTTACTTGATTATGCTCTCGTTCTGTCCTTAAATTAAGCTAAATTATTTTTTTTTAAATTTATCTTTTGCCATAAAATCTATCGTTTACATTTTTAAATCTGTCTATTTTTTAATTTAAATTTATAACACTTAAAGTTCTTTCGTTCAGTTAAAAAAACTTATAATCGAAACTTATTAACTCGCATAGTTAGTAATAAGTATCCAGTTTGATTTTAATAAAGTTGTTATTTTATTTTATTATCCATTAAAAAGTCCATTGAGGTAATTCGCATATTTTTGTTTTTTAATGTTAACGTGTGTTCAAATGAACATTTTTATAAGAAATTCACCACGATACCACGCCAACAGCGAAATAAAAAACCGTACCGTTTTGAATAACTTTGGATCTAATGATCGGATCTTCACGTTCTAGGAATAAATGTTAATGGCTGTAGAGGATGACCTCAAATATGCAAATTAATAAGCGCAGACTATATTTTAAGTTACGGAATCTAACACAAAAACGTACTTTCTCTGAATGAGTATAATTTTTTTCTAACAATTTCAGATTTATGATCCCCAAATTATTGGGGTAACCACAATCTGGGAAATAGGGCCCCAGTGTTATGGTCAGGTGAGCGCTCCAAAGTTTGTACCCTTTAAGGTTAATTTTACTTTTTGCGTATTTCGCTGTATCTCGGGAACTTTTTAAGCGAATAGAATTATTTTTGCACACAAATATAAAAATCGTTTATCCAAGGATAATTCCATGCAAAAAAATAATTTTTAGTAAGTAGTTATTATTTTTTTTTATCATTTTATCTAATAATGCTCAAAAAATGTTGAATCGAAGGATAATATAATTTTTTCGCCTCATTTTAAAGAATAAAGTTTTACATAACAAATAATAAAATATGAACAATATCGGTAGAATAGATTCTGAGAAATAGAATTTCAACTATTTGACATGTTTGAAATTCAATTTCTCGGGAACTATTTAACCGATTTTGCACAAATTTTGTATTAGTTGTAATTATATACTTGCTCAGATTCAAGCCTTTTTATTTGATAAATGCAAACAAATTTTTTGACAAATGGTTTTCACAAAATTAACAATCTTCAGTTTTTATTGGTAACACAAAATCGGGACATCACAAGTTGAATTAATGATGTATTTTATAAATTTTTTAACAATTCTGGATAAAAAATAAAGTTTAAATGGAGACTAAAAGTTTTAAATTGCATTAATTTGTACAGTTTTGCTATTACTTAAACAAATATCCAAGGATTCTGTTCAGCTTGAACACCTTCCGACTAAACGTCTAAGGTTTCATGTTGCTATGGAAATAAGAGTCAAATGAAAAGCGGTGAAACCCACATCTTCATTAAAAATGGTTTACCTTCGTAACCTCAGTAGTCACCCGATCACGAGTCTGGAAGAGTGGTCACGAGCAAGCCGAATGATATCTTATATTTTCGTTCTGGTTCGTGAAATTTTGGACGAGATTGTCTTATTTACCTGAAATATCAGATGTTTCAGATATTACTGCACAGCTCAAAATTTTGGTGCAGATGAAACATGATGTTGTTCAAATTTCAAGAATCTTCATATCCATGTTAATATTGGTTGAGCTAACCTCACATAGGAAACAAAAGATACATTAATCTAATGAAAATCATTTTTTGATTAAATGGACCTGTGAAATATAATTCCAATGGAAAACTATTTCTGTAGGGAAATAGCGCGTGAACCAGTGGTTGTGGAGTATTTTAAAGTTGATAGGTCTCTTAGCCGTGTCTTCGAACGAACGTAAGCCGAATTTGGTATAGATGGATTCAGCGGATTCATATTAGGATTGATATATTAGACGTAAATATGCGTTTAAGCATCCTTCTTTATTTGTATCCACTACTTACTTTAATAAAACATGAGCGAAAAGTAGAATTGACTTGGAAATCTTATCTAATAACGTCAATTTTAGGAGCAAAATCAAAAATTCGAAAGAAGCCATTTAATTGCTCCCAATGGGAAAAACGAAAATTCCACATTATTATTTCAAGTTATTTTTTAAAAAAAAGTTTTATGAACATAAATCTAAAAACTTGCGCAAAATTTTGTATTAAGAAGTTTATATTTAGTGACAATAAAATACTTCACTTAGAACTAATTAGTTTAACAAGCTTCAACAACCAAAAATACACTAAGGTAATTAGCTTGATAATCTGTGCTTATGAAGCTTTACACACCTTTTTCCGCTTTAACACTTTTGGCAGATAAATTAAAAGAGAAAAAAAGACTCAATAATAAAAGTAGAAAATAATTGTGGCAAGCAAAATTGTTCCAAGTTTTGAATAAACTCCAGGAAGTCACTCAAGATATTATCTTCAGTTTGTTGCGGTAAATATTTTACATACTTTAAAACTTTTTTAAATTAAAAGTCTCTAATCACTTTGGCATTCGTTAAGTACTTTAATCCCTTGGTATTTTATTGAGTGCTCAACTTTTTTCGAAATTTTCTGTATGATTTTGTTAAATATATTTATAATGTTTCAAAGTTTTAAATCAAAGATCCTTTGTTATGTAAACCATATTAATCATCTTAATTAAAGTATTAAAAATGCCTCAGAACACGAATTTCGGAATGATTGATACGATTTAATATTTTCTAAAAGTTTAAAGCTTCGTTAGACTAACCATTTTCAAAAATAAGAAACGATATTTTCCATTTTTATAAGGGATGTTCTATCAAGAATGCCCATAATATATATGCTTCAAATAAAGGAAAACATTCAGTATAAATTCACTAAGGATCATAATTTGAAATTTTTAGATAAAGAGTAAGGGTTTTTTTAGTTTTTTATCAATTACTACAGAGAACAAAAGGAACAAGACAGACTAAAATCCAGTTAATAGAGATTAATCCAGTTTACAAGAAAAAGAAAAATGGTTAAATTTAAAAAAAAATTGATTGATTAAATT
Organism: Parasteatoda tepidariorum; assembly: GCF_982258835.1. Taxonomy (NCBI): domain Eukaryota; kingdom Metazoa; phylum Arthropoda; class Arachnida; order Araneae; family Theridiidae; genus Parasteatoda; species Parasteatoda tepidariorum. The sequence continues at coordinate 31,637,049 of NC_141757.1, read as the reverse complement.
TGATAAATTGATTTTCCTTAAGTTTGATTTTATAACATTTATACTATGAAACATAGACTGAAACAAATGTGTTAAAAATTAATATTTAAGTCTTTAAAAAGACTTTGAAGTGTAAGTAATACGTTGTAGGCATGATCTCAGTGCCTGCCAAAGGTGTCACTGATTAGTTCGTTGGAATTATAAGTTGAAATATAAAAGGTCGAAATTAGTTAATTGAAAATTTAACTGAATAGGAGATGAGAAAAGACGCGTCAAGACTCGACTTCATACAATAGAAGAAATCAGTCACTATTCAATTTTATAAGTTTAAAAACGAAATCAAGCTTAGTACAAATTTAACATGAATTATAAATATGGTTAAAACAATAAAAAACTATATGTATAGCGGGAGAAAAATTTATGTAACATAAGGGAGCTATATACAAGACAAGAAAAGAGCAGATGACTATACACAAAAAATACATATAAAGATTGCATACAAAAATCAAAAATAAAATTTTTTGTGCATTGCCCAGGAGATCCTTCATTACAACGTTGATTCCCGCTGTACATAAGCCTGTGTATACAAGGTTTACAATTAGAATTGCCGACTGGCCTGTGTAGGGGGCAGGGAGCTGTACTTGCATCAGAAAGGTCCTGGGTTCGAATCCCGGGCAAATCATGGATGTTTCTTTCTCTCTGCGTGTGTTCTCTTTTCTTTCTCCTTTGTGTGTGAATGTGACCCGCCCTATAAACGGGTTGTGATTGTGTGAATGGCTTGGCAGACGTCGAGTTCCTGGCCATAGATGGCGCCGCTGAAAGACAGGAACAATCGCACCACCACTGCCTAAAAAACAGGCATACGACAAAAAAAACAATTATAATTAAGGTTGTCTTCTGTTAGTTAAACTAATAATAAACGTTGAAGTACACATTGCCCTTCCGGTTTTATGTTGTTAAAAGATAAGTACTAATGCAATATAACTTAATACAATCAACTCAATTTTTCTACCACTTGCCAAATTATTAGGTTTCAGTTATTTGAAATCAGTAATCAGGTTTCCTTTACTAAAAAAACATAACATTATAATGCGTGTGTGAGTTGTTGAAATGAAAGACTGAAATTTTACTTAAAGAAAATTTGCTTAGAAGAGTAACGAGTCATAAAAAAATGAATAACTTTACCAAAAGGACAACATATTGAGTCGAAACTGATTAAATTTTTCTCTAACAAAATTTTGTTGCTCTTTACTTTAAAACAAATTAATGCCCCGGAGATCAAATATCTTCAGCTTTTGAAAAAGTTTATATAAAAAAAAAATCAACGCTGAGTTTAAGCTTTGCTACTTTGAAACGATTCGGCTGATTAAACTTCATGATTACATTTACGAAGTATTATCATGAGACGGAGGCCTTGAGGCAAAATGCCTTATTGGAATTTTAGAATTTTTGATTAAATCGGTAAACAAAAAGATATATATCAAACTTGCAAACTACGCCGTAGGAATGAATAAAAGCATCATTTATTTTCATAATATCTTTATTTCAAAATGTGGAAAGCTAGTAGGATTTTTTTCCTAATTTTAAACATACATTACTCCTTATATTAAAGTAAATAGAATGTTAAAAAATCATTTGTAAAATTTATAAAATTTTTAACAGTGAAAAAACACGAATTAGTGCTATTTTTGAGAGAAAAAAGTAGATTGGTTTGAAATTAATACAGAGAATTTATAAATTGATGGCTTCTTATAGTTATTATAGTACACTAGTTTATAATTTATATTAAGAATCTTATACTTGATTTAAAAACTACAATACAATAAATATATCAAACTTGAAAACTGCGCAGTAGGATTGAATAAAAGCAAAATTTATTTTCATAATATCTTTATTTCAAAATGTGGAAAGTTAGTAGGATTTCTTTTTCAAATTTTAAACATACATTACTCCTTAAAGTAATAGAATGTTAAAAAATCATTTGTAAAATTTATAAAATTTTTAACAATGAAAAAACACGAATTAGTGCTATTTTTGTGAGTAAAAAGTAAATTAGTTTGAAATTAATAAAGAGAAATTTTGCATTGATGGTATCTTATTGATAGAAGAGTCTCATTGTCTTCTGAGTGGGTACAAGTCCACGAGAATTGAAAGCTACAAATCCAAAAGGGACTAGATTTTCAGTTTCAGTTCGAATAGCGATTAAATACGTCTGTTATTTCTAAAACAAAAAAACATTCAACTACTGCTGCTGTTTTACAATAGTACTAAACTTTTTGTATTAATAATAGCAATAACTTTTAGAGAATTGTAATCACATTTTTTATGAGGAAAAAAGATACACGTTCTTCCCATGAGTCTTAAAACGTAGAAATTGTTTCAATCAATTAAATTTACTCGAGCGAAAAAAGTATTGAGTGAAAATAACCTAGAAGTTAAAGTAATAAAAAAAAATGAAAGATTTGATGATTTTCGTGTTTTGTATTCTATGAAGGGTAAAATCAATTTTGAAATTAAAAATAAAATAGATAAATGAAAAAAGTTCTCATAAAACTCATTCAATTCCCTTTATTAAAATGCTTACAATATTATAAAAATATGTGGAATTTTAAAGCTAAGTAAATGAAACAATTTTGTATGACGATATTTATCTAATATTATTCATTAATTTCAAAAATTAAAAAATGTTTTATTTGTCTTCCTATAACGGAATTAATACTCAAAATTAAAAAAAAAAATCTATGGAATTTTGATATGGTTATTCTAGTTAACTGGCTTAGTTTGTTATAATAATGTAGTATTATGAATGCTCATTGCCGTTAATAATAATAAAAAAGCTAGTAATAAAATAAAAACTATTAATAAAGATATTGGGAGCTGCGGTAGCTCAGGGGATAAGGCGTGCGTCTTCCAATGAGGTGAGCTGGGTTCGAATCTCAGAAATGGCTGGTTGATACGAATTCCGCACCCGGCTTGCACCGACCACAGTGCTGACGTAGAATATCCTCAGTGGTTGACGGATCATGAGTTAGAGTCTCCCTGCAGTCTGATTAACCATGGGAGGTTTTCGTGGTTTTCCTCTCCATGTAACGCAAATGAGGGTGAGTTCCATCAAAAAATCTAAAAATAAAATCCAAAATCAAAAAATCCTTCACGAAGGCAAATTTTTCCTAATACTTGATCCAGGAGTTCCTTTATATTCTGGATTGGGTTCAAAATTACAAGGCTACGAAGTTAAATGTTAGTAGTCATGAGGCAAAATATTGGGTCGGCTATTCAACGATGGTTATAAGATAAAAAGAATATATTAAAAATGGCAATTTCCTCGAAACAACCATATATGGTTTTAAAAATGTTAAATAAACAATCTTTAAATGTTTTCTTAGTAAAAAAATACTTTCAATTAATTGGGTTTTTTCACTTTCAGAATCAATGTATGTTTATTCGAGAATTAGTTCGAAAATTTATCTAAACCCAATTATATAGATTTAGGAAATAATTCAACTTTATTTTAAAAAGTACTCTTTATTTACTGATCATATCTGTTTAGTTTATAATTTTAAACTTTTATTCCAAAACGCGTTTTAAAGTACTTTTTTTTTACGAAAAGAAATATCTTCTTTAAAGAAAATTGTGTGTAAAATTGGAATATTGATTTTTTTAAATTTATTTATATCAATTTTGTATTGGTGAAACTAATCAGAATACTAATGTAATTTTAAAATATATTTTATATGCTCATGAAAAATTTCGGACGTCTTCAATGCAAATTGAAATTTAAATAGGATATTTTACTTGCATGCCCATTAGTTCCTTGAAATTGATGCACATTTTAAAAACCTTTAGTGCATTTTAAAAGTTTTAGAAAGGGAATGCGTAAATCAATTATATAAAAAGGTGATTACTATTTAAATAGACTAAAATCCAATTTAGAAAAATCCAATTTTCATCTGATTTAGTCCTTTAAAAATGTGAAATAAGATATATGATGTTTAAGAAGTTTCTTTCATTTACGAGAAAATGTCTTCAAATATTTTTAGTTGTTAAGGAATTAAGAAATATCCATTTGTTAAAACACTGCAGTTTGAGAACCATTTTAATTTTGCTTAATATTAGCTTTGGTTTCTTAATTCTAATCAATTATTTACACACTTAGATTCAGAAAACAAATTAAGAAAAATGTAAAGTTTACGTATAGATACTTGAAAAATAGTTTCTCTACAGAGTCTGGCCAAGTTATTAGACGCACTGCAGTTTTTTTAATAATTACATGTTTTGCACGAGTTTATATGCAGTACTTTCGTATTTAAACAAACATGTGATGGGTGTTTATTCAGGAGATTTTTTATATATGTCCTATTTGTATTTATTTTTAGCGCATTGCATTACAATGTTGATCTATTGATAAACAAAAGTAAACAAGTACAAAGTAGTTCCAGTCGCGTTCTCGCGTGCGTAAATTGATGACGTGCTTCTGTGGCTTTATGCGCAGTGTTTATTTGTTTCGCAGTTTTATACTTCCCAGTTATTTGTTTATTTTGTGTGCATTGTATAAATAATCAATTGGAACATTTTCATCATGTGTAAAAAATGTGATCTTTCACCTTGTAAAAAAGCTGACGTAAAGACCCTCGTGAGTACTGACATATTTTCAAACCTCGAAATATCACGAATGTTGAAGGTTTCTGAAGCTAGCGTACGACGCATACACAAGAAAATTGAGGCAGGGGACGAATTGAGCCCGAAACGAAAGAAATGATGCAACAGAATCTTATAGTGCGTCTAATAATTCGACCAGACGTCTAATAATTCGACCAGACGTCTAATAATTGTAATTTATAAAATCGTAAGGGCCACTGATGTTGATGCTGACATTGTTCTTGCTGTTCAGCTTAATGTTACATTTCGTTTTGTTGCGCTAAAATTATAAAACATAGAAACTTGAAATTTCACAGTTGCATAAAAATGTAGAGGTATAGTGCAATGGAATAGAAAATTCAACACGAGATAGTTAGCTCGAGAATTATGAACTGTAAAGCCTGAAGTTTAAAAAAAAAAGAAAAAAAAACAGAATACGGGCTGCTCTACAGGCCGCAATGATACAGAGTTGAAACTTGGTACGGTGAAAAGATCATAGTCGTTTATGAACTAAACACAGAATACAAATAAATTCCAATTTGTTCAAAATTTATTGCAATTTTAAGCGCCATTTGCGAATTCTTTATTTTTTTTTTGTTCCACGTTATATTTTGTCTTGCTGCACATAATCTTCAAGACTTAGAAACTTTAAACTACGAAAACTAGAAAAAATAAATAACATTCGATGGTTTTTTTCCCCTATACAAATAACGGGTATTCAGTTAGTATATTAATGATATAAACGTTTATAATTAAATTAGAAAACAAAATATTCTGTATTTTTGCTGAAAATATTGACGTTTAAGGGGAAAAAACAATGCTGAATAAGGAGCAATTATGGGATTGGTGAGCGGAGCGAGAAGGGCATGGGACTTTCTAGTGTACTAAAAAAAATTTAATTACCTCCTTTTTCAGACATTTATTGATGTCCATTCTTTATCCATTCTTTTAGCGTCATTCTTTTAACGTAAACCTTTTGAATGGTTTAAGTACGTTTTTGTATTCAAAATAATAAAATTAATTAAATGTAATTCTGCTGTTTCTTTCATATACAAGTACTATTATAAACAAATATGCTTTATAAAAATATCTGACATTATTTTAGAAATACATGTACTTTAAGTGATGTATGTAAAAATATTGAATAATCTTAAAAAAGATTTCTCATGCGCTGTCGAAACAGCAAAACGTGTTTTATCTTGAGTTTGAATTTTTCCCCCTCTAGATGTTGAATATTTAGAAGAATCAATTTTTTTTGTTTCCAACCACTAAAAAAATATTCATAAAGTCACGTTTGCTGTACAAAAAAAATATTGAGTGATTTGTAGCATATTATGAAGATGTGGTAAAAATATTAAAATTGTAGTATGCATTTATTTAACTATTTATTTATCTGCATTTATTTGATTGTAAATTGTCATTGCATTGTAAACTAACATCTTCATTTTTCTTTTGTTCGTTGGCAACTTTAAATTTTTTATTTCAAATAAATCATGTTTTCTTTTCTCTCAAGTCTGGCAAGTCTTGAAAATGAGCACCTAATTTTAAAACTCTTGTAGCATACCGACTCTTATTTTATATTTGTTTATTTTTGAAGTTGAGTATCGAGTAAGGAAATATCTTACCGCTTCAATTTCTTGGGATTATATATTTAACCTTTAAAGATTTTCTTATCTATGGCTGCCTGCTTTCATAAATTTCTAATAGGTTTGCTATATAACGCTTTTTATCGCTAAGTATAGCGATTTTTTTAGTATATCTAAAAATATAAATCAGTTTTCACTACTTACATTTATTGCGATTTACTGGAAACTACATTCTATATAGGTTGCCAAGATAAATAAAGAGTATATTTATAAGTAGCTTGAGAACATTTACCAACCGTATCAGTGCCCCCCCCCCCAATATTAAAAATAACAAAAATGTAGCAATATGATACAGAAGTTCTTACTTCTTAAAAGCACTAAGACTGAAATGATGGAAAATAGCTTGTGATAATGTTTTATACCGTAATAAAGAAAATGATCTCTGAAAAAACGTTTATTAAATTATCGCGCCAGCATATATTATGCAATGCAAAAGCTGCTATAATGAAATAATTTTTCGTTTAGCGTATGACGTTAAACATTTGTAACAAAAGAAAAATTAGGATTCGTAAAAGTATTTAAAGTTTATTCACGAGGGGGGTAGCAAGCTATGTTTAAATGCCTTAGAATTTTCAAATATATAAATATTTTTACTTCATGTTTAATGTAAGAAAAAGAATGTGGACTAAGCAAATAAAATAATATGGAATATAAAAACGGGATGAAACAAAGATGTCAAGAATAATGCAGACAAGTTTGTACTAAGCTGGTTTTTTATAATTAAAACCAGCTTGGTATAAATTTACCTGCTTTGTACAAATTAAACTGTAAAAATAAAATTATTTTTCGTTTAGCGTCTAACATGAAACATTTGTAACAGATTCAAAGTACGGTATCAAATTATTGTGAACTGTTTTATAATTTTCATCTATTTAAATATTTTTACTGCATGCGTAATGAATGAAAATAAATGTGAACTAAGCAAATAAAAGAATGAGAAGTATGGAAACTGGTTGGAACAAAAATGTCAAGAATAATGCAGGTAAATTTATACTAAGCTGGTTTTTATTTTCATTTTCATCCATACACATTTAATAGGTTTTTCATTATATCATATTAAATAATCATCATGTTCTTTTCAATATGTTTCGAAATAATTTCTCCCATTCTTACCAGTAGAATATGTCTTGATTTTCTCTATTTCTTTTAAAATGATTATAAAATATATTAATGAGAGTTATTTATTCATGGCAGAAAATTACCTATCATTGTATAGTTTGTCACCAATATTAGCCGTAAGGAATGATGATATTAAAAATATGAGCCGTGATATAAAAAAATATCTCCCCCTTTCGGTCAGTGTTATAAGTTCAAGTGCAATAAATATAATTTATAAGTGCAATTAATATAATTCAATAAATATAAATACTGTTTTCCAAATAATTTTAAGCTAGGTTCTTAGTTGTTAAAATGTTTTACACATTAAAAAAACTTTCTGAAAGCAAGTAAATTCTTAAACTGTTGTAGCACAAGAAAATAAATTAATTTAAAAAAAAACAATATATGAACTACCTGATATTCGTTCTTAAAATCTCCTTATACAGTTCAACGTATTCTAAATCTAACTTAAAAAGGTGATTCGAAACAAAGCAAATGAATGAAAATCTATAGTTTATTGATATTTTAATTCTACTCGTTGCAAATGTAGATAACGTTTGCTATTTCAATCTTTGTTTTATAATCATACTGGCTACAACGAAACCCGGCGATGCATGGGCTAATGGAAGATTCATGACACAGGCCAGCAAAATTTGAGTCATTAAAAGTATTCCCCATAAAATAACTAATTTTCTTACTGTTTTTTGTGCTAATTTCGAGTATGGTAACCATTTTTCTTAGATGTGGGCTGATTTTTCTCAAATTGAGTTTTCTCAAACTGAGATATAAAATGTGGAAATATGCCTATTTTACTAAAATGGGGGAGAAAAGAAGCTTTGCTTTATGGACAACTGTATGGTATTTCTTCTGATGTACTTGTTCACGTTAAATTGAAGGAGATCAAACTGAATTTGAAAGATTTGATAGTTAAATTATTAAGTTTTCAGGGATATAAAAAGAATAGTTTTTTATTTATACCTATGTATGCATCTGACTTTCCTATTGCATGTGGAGACATCGTTTCCTTTGCATTTTTTCGCCAAATCGAATGAGATAAAAACAAAGTTGATGGAACTAGTAAACTAACAATTATTGAAGTTTTTATGAGTAAAAATTACATTTTTGCGTCTCTACTTAATGACATTGCTATGTAGATAAATAATGTACTAAATTCTGCTCAATATTTTACATTGATTTAAATGGAGTAGTAATCTTGGCAGCGTTCAGAAGTTATTAAGTGCATAAAGTAAATTTTTTTCACATAAGCGCATTAATGCATCTGGCATCAATATCTAGACATGCTAACTCTCTCAAATATCCAATGAATCTTTAAGGCAATATATCTAAAAGCTTAGAGGTATTGAATGTTTTATAAGTAAAAATTATAATTTTTACCTATATCCATTTACTTACGCGCATTACCATACTTTTCATACATAAAACATTAATAACTTCTAAAATATTAGTTTAAATGACTTTAATACAGTTTCATTCAATTTATCATGATTAAAAGCAGTAAAAACAGTGTCTCATTTGTCTAAATAGAGAGAGTAAAATTTCAAACATTTTCAATATAATCTCTCAACATTTCAAACAAAAACTGAAAAAAAAAATTCACTGTACTACTTATGTTTTTATTCACAAGCTAGCCAAAGTACCTCCAGTTGTAGGCAGCTTCTACGACTTATGACTACAGATCGCTATATATTACTGGATTGTTGATTCAAAACTTCGAGCTTCAAATCGACGTTAGCGATGAACCGCGATGAGTAAAAGCTTATAGTGCATATCCAGAATTCTTGCATTATCTTTCTTTCATTGGTTTCATAATTTGCTCTAATAAATTATCCACTACTTCTTAGTGCAGACCGTTGTGTCAGTGTTAGCGATGAACCGCGAAGAGTAAAAGCTTACAGTGCATATCCAGAATTCTTTCATTATCTTTCTTTCATTGGTTTCATAATTTGCTCTAATAAATTATCCACTATTTTTTAGTGCCGACCGTTGTGTGAGCGTTAGCGATGAACCGCGAAGAGTGAAAGCTTACAGTGCATATCCAGAATTCTTGCATTATCTTTCTTTCATTGGTTTCATAATTTGCTCTAATAAATTATCCACTATTTTTTAGTGCAGACCGTTGTGTCTTATTAAATATAAAGTTTACATATATGGGAAAATTGATTTGCATAAAATAAAGTGATGCGAAAGAAAAATTAAATTATTGTAAAAAAAATGAATCGTTAAGTAAAAAAGAAAAGCGTCAAATAAATTAAACGAAGAAGATAAATTAAATATAATGTAAAAAGTAAAGTAAAATGTAAAGTAAAGAGTAAATTACAGTAAAAAGTAAAGTGTAATGTATCAAACAAAGTGTAAAGTATAAAGTAAAATTTAAAAGTGCAGCAAAATGTAAAGTAATTAAATATTTGCTCAATCCTAAGAGGGAAAATTGTTCAATTCACGGAGGGAAATAAATGCCTAAAGAAAGAAAGATAAATATGTACAATCTAAGAACTTTTCTTTTTCTTACTCATTAAGAGAAAGAAATGTACTGAGCACCAAAAAAATGGATCACCCTGAATACTATTTGATCTAACGATCGGATTTTCATGTCCTAGGGCTCGATCTTAATGGTACGAGAGATTGACCTCAAATATGCTAATTAATTAGTGTAGACGATATTTTATCTTACAAAATCAGATACAAATACGTACTTCTCAGATAAAACATACATTTATATTGACAGATTCGGATTTCGGACACCGATAATACAGGAAGTAACCGAAAACTGGAAAATATGGTCAGGAGAGCGATCCAAAATTTGGACCCCTTAATATTAATTTCACTTTTTGCTTATTTCGTCATATTTCGAAAACATTTTAAGAGAATTGAATATATTTTGGACACAATTGTAAATTTCGTTTATCCGAAGATAATTCTCAGCAAAAATAAATTTTATTAGATATTTATTATTATTTTATTAAATAACAGTAAAAAAAAATTGAATTGTGAGGTATAAATTTTTTTGAATCATTTTAAAGCATGTAATTTTACATGACAAAGTACAAAGTTTGATCAAAACCGGTCCAATAGTACCTGAGAAATTGAATTTTAAATATACGACTTCTCTAAACCTCGATTTCTTACGAACTATTTGACCTATTTTGCTCAGATTTAGTGTTTTGCCTACATTCTTTAAAATAACGTGAAAAGTTTTATACTTACAATTTAAAATATTTTCACCTATTGTTTAATAAAATAATTATTGTTTATTAAAATATATTTTTTGCATAAAATTATCTTTGGAGAAACGAATTTTATAATTGTGCGCAAAAAGTTACGATTTGCTTAACAAGTTATCGAGATGTGGCAAAATACGCAAAATGAACTTTAACATTAAGGTGTCAAAACTTTGGATCGCTCTTCTGATCAAATTATGGGATCCATATTTCCCAGATTGCTGCGACCCTTTATATTTTGGAGGTCGAAAATCCGAATCCGTCGAAAGAAGAATTGATAACTTAAGACATTATCTGCTCTAATTAATTAGCATGAATTGAGACATCCCCTCAATCCATTTAGATTGAGTCCTATAACACGATGATCCGATCAAAAGTTTCTCAGGGAGATCATCTTTTGGTGCGTTGCATATTTTTTGTTCACTTCTTGTTTATTGGCGAGAACGTTAAAAGAAATGTAGACGGAATTCATTTCTTTAAATAAGCAAAGAGTAACCATAATTTCCTTTAACAGCGTAATTATTCGGAAACTTCACAAAAAATATATCTCAAAAACTGTTCATTTAAATTAAATTAATTTGACGATTTTTAAATAATTATTTAGGAGTGAAATCGCGCCAACTGACTTCGAAACGTAGGTGCTTAGAGTTCGAACCTTCGGCGGACTTCACTTGTATCGTTTAGGTTGGCCAGCATCAGCTATCCAATAACATGATACTGCATGCTTATGATACTTTTCTCTTTCTTTAGTAGATAACAATATAAGGTACCAGTGGCTGCGAAAATTAAAAAAAAAGCGTTACTTTAATTTTTTTTTCATTATTTTTCCTGAATTCATCATCAAATATCTATTCAAATCAGCTAATGGTTTCTAAACAAACTTTTGGTTGCAGCCTTATGTTATTGCATAGATAATCTCTAGCGGATATAACATAATTATTTTATCAAAAAACTACGATAAATTACCAGATTTACCTCTTTTTATATTCATGCTTATAAAAATAAAATGAGATACAGAAAACTTTGATCTCACTAAAGCATATTATTTTGCAACAATCTGTAAGTACGGGTACAAGAAATAAGCAAAAAGTTTTGAAAGAAAACGCGTAGTAATAGAATTTATATATTTCGTCGACAATAATTACTTTCAAATAAAATCTCCAAAAACTTCCATTTTTTTTTGAAGAAAAGTTCTTTAACAAAATGCATTTTGATAAAATGCAACTCATATTGAATGCATCGCAGCGTAAAGGAATGTTCTTTAAAATGAAATTAAAGTAAGACATTTTTTTATAATGAATACGCGTGAGAAAACCCTGATAAAATTTCGATCATCAAGCAATATTTTTTTCATTGTATAAAAGTATCGAATACTTTCTTTATCAATATGCTCGTAGTTATTTTCTTCAGAAAAATCATATTAACTGAGGTGCAAAAATTGACGACATTATTATCAACAAAAAAATGGCAACAGTAATCTTAACTTATAAGAAATGTTACTCTAGAAGATGTAATTCAATTACGTTGATTAAATTACTTCAGGGAATTGGGGAAAATACAAAATGTAGATAGTCGAAGAATTATAATAATCCTTTGTTTCGCAATTGATTACAGTTTTTATTTTCTGGATGCTATTTTTGTGAAAGAAACTTTCATTTGAGTATTATTGAAAAATAATTAATTGTGAATAATAAATAACTAGTACATCTAGTTCAAAATATTGCTTGTATTTAATTTCAGGAAAGTTTATTACTTCCTTAACTCATTTTTTAATAGTAATCTTACTTTGTGCGATAATTTTCAAAAATAGATTAGGTGAAATAAAATTTTCTAATTTTTATATTAGTTTTGCTAGATGTTCAATATTTATTCATTTTTACGCAGATCTTAGACAATTTTAGTGTGCTCACATTATTATGGTTGGATCATTGCGTTATAGGAAATCCAGATCATTACCAGTATATTTCCAAAATAACGATAAAAATTTACTGTTATCATCTGTAAATTTAAAAATTTTGGGAATATATCTAAATGAGTGCTAAACCATCATCGTTGTTTTTTTCTGCTCTTCCTTGTTTCATTTTTTTCTACAAGATATCGATTTTTAAATCTATTTTCGTATTTTGAATTGGATGAAAATTTTTAATGCATCATGATCAAAGATCTTTGAAAAAAATTACTCCAGTCTAACTATTAAAAAAAATCCTTGATAGAATTTTTATTGCGAAAAATCAGACATTTTATTCAATCCTCTCTTTCCTTCGTGATCAGACTCTTTTTAAATTTTTTTTGTTGTGTTTATTCAGTACTTTATTCGTCCTTGCCGTGGAACGTTGTTTTGAATATCTTACAACATTCTAATCGTTGGTGATTGGGTTCTGAAATTTTCAAATCGACTACAAGGAGCTATTTTAGCTCCTGATCATTAAAATCATTAATTTGTTTTTATTCCAATCAGGAGAGATGTTTGAAAAAGGAATTTTTCGCATTAGTTTAACGTCATATATTGTTGTATAGAAAACCGTAAACTATTTATGTTTAGATTTTATTACGCGTCCTTTAATATTTAAATACGCTGATGAAAACTGTTAAAAGGGTGGAACGTTTTCTTAAGAGGAACAAAAAATGTAACGCCTATACGCAAATAAGGTATTAGATGATAGCTTAAGCTGTTCACTGACATCTAAGTCACGTAATGAACTGTGGCGTTTAAAGGCAGTGGAGCTATGATCACACTTGTGCAGAGGTACATCGCTTGTGTGCCAAAACTTGTAGTTTAAGGACGTATTGAATCATCGTAGCTTTGCCGAATAATTGCTTTTCGAATGTCTTTGTTTACCCGTCGTTACTATAGCCTGTCATCATCGTCTAGATGATGCTTCAAGATGGCGAATAGAAGACTCGAGGCGATCCGATTACAGGCTACCTGTTGTAGGGTCTTTGGAGGTTCGAAAAATGTTGTGTCCACTCTGTGGAAACAGTTCGCAAAGACAGAAACAGTTGTCCGCCAACCCGGTGAAGGAAGAAAAAGGGCAAAAATTTCTGCTTAAGCTCGTTATTTGAAGCTTCTAATCAAAAGGAATGGATATGCAACTGCGACACAACTGTCTCGTAACTAGTGTAATGCAACAGGAATATACCGTTCACGGACCACAGTCACCCAGAGTCTTAAAGCAAGTGGCTCGTATGCCAGGCGCCTTGCAGTCTGCAATGCTTTGAAGCTGAACTACAAAAATGACCATCTAACATGTTGTCGAGAACACCTGTCTAGGACAGAGATTGAGTTTTGTGTGAGCTCCATTCAGTTATATATCACAATTCCGTTTGAATAGCAACTCAAGATCTGTTCTTATCTGGAGAGAACGGTTTCGATATCGGTTGAGGTGTTCTGAACAGGCGTCATGGTAGCTGGGCATACCGACTTGCATGTATTCTACAGAGATACTCTGACAGGTCAGCGTTACAGGACAATGTGAGACTTTTACGCTGAGCATATGTGCCAAATTTCATCTTTATGGACGATAACGCGCGTCAACACAGAACTCATATGGTGAACGACTGCCTCCAATAGGAGGATATTCAATGATTAGCGTGGCCTTACCTTAATCCCATCAAACGTGTATGGAACGATATTGGGTGTTCAATTGCAGATCGAAGACCAGCTCCAATGACCATTGATGAATTCAAGTATGCCTTAATGCGAGAGTGGGTATGATTGCCTCCGGAGTTGATAACAACCCTGGTAAACAGTATGAAATGCCGATGTGAGAGTTCGGTAGCAGTTGAAGGTGTGTAGCGTTAACTTCCACTACGATTATTAAACATCAGTTTACTAGTATACAAGACATGCTAAATCAATTCTATCTAGGGTTTCCTTAGGATTGATAAAATTTGACACTGTCGATATTTACACTCCTCACATTGATGACCCGCGGGCGTGATTTGAACACGCCTACTTCGATGGATGGTAAAAATTGAAAAGGTAGCTTGCTATTTGCACTCTCTCGACTGCTTATAGTGGCACCAGAGAGACGACGCACACGACCGTGAACTTAATACAGCTTTCACCTCAAGTGCTTAACAGAGCTCTTCCGGTCTTTCGCAAATACAGCAACTAGAGGCATCCATTTATCGAATTCTATCCCTAATAAAATTCTGGAGTGGGAGTATTGTGGCGTTAACTTCCACTACGATTATTTATCCTCAATTCACTAGTATATAAGACTCGCTAACTCGATTCAATCTTGGGGTACCTTTTGATAGAAGAGGGTTGAGATTATCGATTTCTGCTCTCCCCACAGGTGTTTAGATACCCTACTACACAGGTTTTTCTCTGACTGACAGGGTGTTGTCAGCTGTTGTAGTGGACAAATGACCAGTTTCCTTATTTAGGATACAAGTTGTGCCAATTTCTGCTTTCCCTTTCATTGGTCTTACATCAGATGATATTTTGGACGGGTTTGGTTTAATTTGCTTGTTTTGTTCAATTTGCTTGTTTGCTTGTTAAAAATAACATTTGTCTTTTTGATTGCTTTAACCAGTATACTATTTATAAGCTCAATGATCAACGAGGAAGCATAGTAGCAGCTCTGAATGAGGGCTTTAAAAGTTATCTGAAACCATGTGCTTAGTTTGCTGTGGTTTTCAAACGTGTTCTTATAAAATTAAATGAAAGCAACAGAAATTGAAACGAAGAAAAATTTATGCATTAAAAAGCAAAGTAAATAGAAAAAAGATACTAATTAGTATAGGGTAGGGAAAGGTATAAAAAAAAGCCATAATATTGACTCCAGCGCTGAATTTCGATTTCTAGTTCTTCTGATATTACCGTAATAGAGGCTGTTCTTAATAAGTTCCAAATATAATACTATAAGGCCATCGCTAAGGATTACAAATTATTAGTCAGTAAATTAGTCAAATATTAAAAATATTTCAGAAAGTGTTCGGCAAATGCAAATCTTATTAATTTATTATGATTTATTTAAAAAAAAATTATGAAAAGTAGTTTTTTTCAGACTTATATTCTAATTGGTAATGGACACAATTCTAATTGGTAATGTTGCGCTTATACCGAAAATTACTGTTATCGAATAAAAAAAAAACTGATTTGTTTAAAAAATTCATTTTTATGAAATATAGGGATTGAGATAAATATATATTTTTATTTTCAGTGGAAAAAAATCATTTGCCAAAATTTTTACCGAAACGCCATTTTATTTGTTAAATTCTACAATTTTGTCACATTTGGAGAGAGGGCGAATGCTTAGCGAGTGCTCTGCTACTGCAAACACTGTGATAATATTTTTTCTTTAAATTGTCTGAGTGTAGAAAAATTATATTACTATGAGTTATCCTCAAGTTGTAGCATGAATAAACTTAATCTTTATTTTGATAGGATGATCCACTAAAAAGTGTTTTGCTTAATCGAATAGCGTAAAGCTTCCGGATTGGTCAATAAATGAATATAAAAAGAAATATTTTTAGCTTCATTAATTTTGTTTGGTGTATGGTTTTTAGTTTAGAATGCCGATCAAAGATGTGAAATCCGCCACAGAAATGATTGATTTTAACTCCGATTCTGGACATTCCTAACAGTTTGACTCCAACTTATACTCAATAAAAATTTCAGTCATATTCCAGGAAGATATTAATTGCATCGTTCTTCTAATCTACAAATGTAATTAACTTTTTGTTACAATACTTAATTAATTTTTCAATTTATGTAATACAATTGTTAATCTAATGCTAAGGAACACCTATATTTATTTGCCTGATCTACCTGGTCAATTAATAGCAGAGTAGATGATAATAATTTAAGTAAATTTTTCTCGTGCATTTTATAATCATAATCAAACATGACCTACATATATAGAATGATTATTGCTGTGTAAATAAATGAGCGATCTCTGCTATATCGCTACACGAATGTCCAATTCAAAAACGTGTCATAACAGCTGTACTTTTATTGAGAAATTACTGAAATTTTTTTCAAAAATCTTTTTTTTATCCCTTTTACTTCAATAATGTTTCAAATCATTTATTAAGTTTTTGTTTTAAATTTGTACAATAAATATTTCACATGAAAATATTTTGTTTAAAAGCATGATCTAGAAGAAATAGTTTATTTATTATTGAAATAATTAATCTTTAAGTAAGCGTTACAAAAATGCATTTATTGTGAAATAAAATAAATTTCACTTATTGTTTCGACACTTTTACTCCTTCAGCAATGTGTTATAGATTTCGATTAAATATTTATGTTTACTAAACATGATTCATCATAACAACGATAGGGCAAGCAGAAGCATAAGTATATAAACGAAGTTTAATATTTTACTGTTATATTTGCAGTCATATTGTGCATTGGATATTATGGAAATGTAATTTTAAAAACTTTGTAAAGGAAAAAACTGATATATTATTCATTAGAATTTGTTTTCGTTTGTATATGATGTATATGATTGTATGATTCGATGTATATGTTTATTAAAAAAAAATAACGATTTGTTTGCATTAATTATTATAAAAAGCAATTTAATATTGCTACAGCTTAATATTGTTATAATATGAGCTACAACATCAAATTGCATAAAAAGTATTGTCGCATTATGTAACAACTTATGTAAATTAGTTGCATAAAAGAAGTACATTAATATATTTTTCAATAAAAGAACTTTCCTTTTTTTAAGAAATACTTCTTCAATTCACCAACAAGCAAAAGTAAGTGTGTTTTCTCTAAAAATTTGCTGATTTAGAATTGTAAAATATGTGAAAACTTGCTTTGAAATTACAAAAATCATAATGTATTTTCGAAAGCAGAATACCTTTACATTCAATTTAGTTTTCGTTGAACAATAAATTATATTAATATGGGATCTTCTCTATTATATAATATTTTCCATCATATATTCAGATATTTTAACTTCCATAAATAAGAAACTGTTTGAGAAAAACGTTTCGGTAGCCGTTAAAAATGTTTTTCATCAAATGTTTTTTCAAAATTACGAGAAGGGGATGGAAGTTTCTTTAAGAGTACCTGACATTTTTTTATTTATTATTTTGTATCATGCAGCAGCTGTTCCTGAAATAATATTTTTTATACTTTAGAGCCACTTAAACGACATTGGTAGAGATTAATTGCTTTTTCAGATGAAATGGAAGAAAAGTGACAGCTGTACTTACCGAGTTCTTAAACGACGCCATTTAAAAAAAAATAACGGGTTTCATACCTTTCAATATATCAGAAAAAACTGACGTTTTTTAATTATACGATTAAATGTTATTTGTTTTAAGGCCACACACTTGTAACCAGCCACACATTAATGTTGTACAAATATTTATACTATGTAAAAACATATTAATGTTGCAACTATTAAGTTTACTACGAAAATATTTGTTAATGGTGAATTCATACTATAAATAAAATGTTAAATTAATAATAAAGCACTTGAAAACTTCAAGAATAATTGCTATGATTAGAACATCAGTATGTTGTTTGAAGATTATAAAGAGAATAGTTAAAACATTGCATTTAATATTTGACTTTAGAAGATATGGCTGGGCATTGATAACTAACAAACAATTCTTTTAAAAACAATATATATATATATATATATATATATATATATATATATATATATATATATATATATATATATATATATATATATATATATATTATGTATATTGCAGACACCTAAAATATTTTTTTTGTTTTATCATCTTATTATATTTCTCAGATAAATTATTTATATCACAGTAGTTTTAAAATTTGAAAGTGTATAATCAGAAATGTATGTAAGTTGACAATGTTTAAAATAATAACCAAAAATATGCTAGAAATCTCTTTCATTTGAGATATAAAATATTTTATGCAAATAGTATAAAATTATTAATCTCCGAGTTGTTTAACAAATAGAATAATAAAAAATATTTTCTTAAGTGAAGTTGATTAAAAGCTTTTTTTACAATAAATAAAGTGTTTATAAAAATGTCTGCTTGCGAAATATTATATTTATTCACGTAAGATAATGATTTTAATAATCTTATTAGAAAAATGGTAAAATAACTTACAAGAGATTCTTCATCGAATAAATAGAAAGATGACTATTAAAGTATTCTTTCTTAGAGAGAATTCAGCATTTGGAAATTCTGCTTTTATATTGCAGTTATTTATTTGAAGCTAGTTATACTTCAGTCTAAAGCTCCTGTATAAAGTAATACAAAATTAATAAGCTCTTTAAAAAGAGGGAGTGCAGGATTATAATAATTTGAAGGAAATAAATTGCGGGAGGGATATACATAATTATTAACATATATTTTGACAGAGAATAACGAAAGTAATTTAAGGCAGCAAACTCAAAAAAGTTTCCGCTAGGTTGCGGTAAGTAGCAATTAAATTTGACATTTTTCATATAATGTTTTTTTCATAATTTGAAAGTAAGAAAATTTCATTCAATTTTATTTAAAATTATATTTTAAGAGATCTTTTAGGCCAACTGTTTGAGAAAGGTTTACTTTAAATTAGTGTAAGACTGCATTAAAAGCCCCTTGAATTCTTATATGAATGAATATAATTATTCTTACAATATTAAAAAGCTGAAATAAACTTTTTTTCATTTATATGCTTAGTTTATAACAAAAAACAAAAAACATGACACCAATCTTTAATTTACGAAAGATGCATCAGAAATAAAATAAAATAAAGCTCTTTAAAATATATTTGTTATCTTTGACACATAGCAGTAAGTTTAAAAGTATTTATTTTTTACTCTACGCTTCTAAAGTTTAATCAAATTAAAGTATTTAAGAGTATTGAAGTTGAATGCTGTAAAAATTATATAATTAATTACTATAATATTTTACAAGATTTAACTTCAGACAAATGGATTTTATAATTGAGCCCAAATATTTAAAAAAAAAAGATTACGAGTTATAGCGAAATACGCTTAAATTGAAATAAACGTTTATAGGACTATAAACGTTCAACCACTCTCCTGACAAAACTGTTGAGACAATATTTCCAGATTGCGTTTGCTGTTTCCCATATGATGGATGCCAAAACTCAAAATATGTTGAGTAAAGGCCATGTGAATTTTTTTTTAAAACTTTATTAATAGTTTTCTCTAATTCGTATGCTTGATCCCAAATGATGGTTGTCAAAACTCAAAATATGTTGAATAAAGGCCATGTTAGTTTTTTTTTTTAAAAACTTTATTAATAGTTTTCTCTAATTCATATGCTTTATACCGAATGATGGTTGTCAAAACTCAAAATATGTTGAATAAAGGCCATGTGAGTTTTTTTTAAAAACTTTATTAATAGTTTTCTCTAATTCGTATGCTTGATCCCAAATGATGGTTGTCAAAACTCAAAATATGTTGAATAAAGGCCATGTTAGTTTTTTTTTAAAACTTTATTAATAGTTTTCTCTAATTCATATGCTTGATCCCAAATGGTGGTTGTTAAAACTCAAAATATGTTGAATAAAGGCCATGTTATTTTTTTTAAAAAACTTTATTAATAGTTTTCTCTAATTCATATCCTTTATCCCGAATGATGGTTGTCAAAACTCAAAATATGTTGAATAAGGGCCATGTGAGTTTTTTTAGAAACTTTACTCATAGTTTTCTCTAATTCATATGCTTCTTTAAGACCAACGATCCGAACAGTTAAAATCAACACTCAGTATAAAAAAATTATGTTGAACAAAAGCTATTCAAGATTATCTATCCCTTTTCTTTATGTCCTACTGTACATGATGACATAGGGTTCTCAGAATTTCTTTTCTAGTTTTTAACTCTAATTAGTTTAATACAAAGTAATTCAGGAAAAACTACGAATTGTAAAACAAAACCTACCAATATTAGGACCAATTTAAAGCAAATGCATAGAAATTTATGGAATTTAAGGATTATAAATTAAAATCGAGCTGTGTCAGAATGACATATTTATCATAGAATACAAATGAAGCAAAAATGGATTTGCTAATTCAATCCCTGTTAATGAAGCCCCATTACGAACTGTTGTATGATTCATTCATATGAAGGATTTCATGAAATAGGATTATACCGAATTTACATGATATATAAATTCATATGAGATAAACTCGGGCTTTGAATGCAGAGATTTATTTGTGAAATATAAAATATATGTATGTAAACGTCATTGGAAGACAAATTGAATATAAAATGGGATACACTTAAGCACGATATGTGAGACAAGTTGAATATTGTGAAAATCAATTGGTAACGTAATATTTTTGAAATCAAAATTAAATAAATAAATAAACAAACCTATGATAAAAGCCGAGTGAGGTGAGTGGATACCGCAGTACGAAATGTAGCATGATATATCATCATAGTATGATATATCCCAGTTTACTATTTTTCAAACACTTTAATTAAACATTTGGAGCAATCATTTTGGTCCTTTTAATAATTGATGTAATTATGGAATTTTATTAGAATAAAAAATAAGAAACAGTCATTTTACTCCTCTCAACCAGTTAAACGAACTGTTATTTTAAATAAACAGATAATTGTAAACAAATTATTACCCTTCTAGTCGATACAAGACAACGACATTAAGAGGTTAAAATTACCAAATAAAAGGTAAAATGATGAGATCATTTTGGTAATTTTATCGTGATACGTGAGAGATAGACATAAAAACCATTTATTTGGTTATATTTATACTTGCGTTTTTATAAAAGTAATTGTAATAAGAACTATAATTTTGAAAACAAAAATTTCCTGCAAATCGTAGGAAGAGCGAGCGCTAAAATTACCATTTAAATGGTTTAATTACCATTTTTTTCTTTCTTAGAACTCTTATTTTTCTCACCGGAAATTATTTTACCATGCAAGTATAGTAATTTTCCAGGAATTGCTTTTTCCGCGTGTAACTAGAAGAATGAATTTCCGTTTTATTTATATCACATAATTATTTTAAATAATTAATTTCTAATAAATATATAAAAATTAAATTTCTTACACTCAAAATAATTAATAAAAAAGGAGTTGTATGGAGAAACAAATTAAAAATAAAACATTATTAAAAGCGCTAAAATCAAATACATATGAAGCAAAAAATGAGACAAAGCAATTACGTCGGATTGTTTAATGTAAAAAGTAGTATCCCTTCTCTTGCTTTATCGATCCAATTAACGTCGTTTATGTAATTAGGCTCCTAACTGTTAAAAAGTAAAAATGAAAAGTGAAACAAAGTTCCAATAATTCTGCAACTTTTAATTAGGCATTAATTGCGTATCTTGAACTAGAAAAATCGTCAGTTCTCAATTTACTTCGACTGTTGTAAGCTTCAGCGCTCCATTCATTTCAGAAGTTAAATCAACGAGTTTTAATAATTGAGTTTAAACAGTTGTTGTTTAAAGTTCTTTTCCGAAAAAAAAATTTAAATTTCTGAATATGAACATCTGTGGACATTGAATCCTTCATTAAAATATAATAAAATAATAACACGTGCGCATTTTAAGTATTATTTAGCTATTGAAAGACGTAAATTTTGCAAACAGTATATGTGCTTAGTGCGCAAAAAAAAAAACAATGCACCATCTGTCGATTAGTTTCTGAATTATGCAAGTTTAAAAAAAAAGTCGTTTATTAAAAACTTAAGTTATTTTGAACTGCATGGCTGATTTTGCTCAAATTTTGTATTTGCCATATAAAATAATTTAAACAATCGTATACCTTAAATTAAATCTTTTTTTAAATATTATCAGGTAAAATAATAAAAAATTATTAAAAATATTGTTTAGAATAGTCTTTAGGTGAACAAATTTTACAGTCAGGTTCAGAAATTTTTCGCTTCACTTAAAAATTCTCCAGATATGGTGAAATACTCAAGAAATTAAGTTAACATTAAGGAGTAAAAACTTTTGACCACCTGTACCATATTTTAAATTTTATTTATTTATAATTTTATTAATATGCGAATTATTATTAATTATAAATTAAGTTGTGATGTGTACCAATAAGGAATGTCTTAAAAAAATTAAAGGTGATGTTACAATTAAAATATATATTACAAAGGATGGGTTGTAAAATTTGATAGAGGTATTCAGTCGATAAAGTTTAAGACAATCAAAGAAAAATGAGAGATTAATTAAATAATAAATTTTGATAATTAATTTGGATCATCATTAATTGATGGAAAGAAGAGGCCGAAAGTGATCGAAAATAGTGGAAGGACATATTGCTTAAGTGCCACGTGAATTTAACCCAACAGCAAGGGCTCGTGGTCAAGATAAGATTGGAGGACGACTGAATAACATCTATAAAATTATAAATTTGTGCAAATAAACACTGGTCAAAAAAAAACAGGGAAATATGAGAATGTTACTCACCCCGATGAGCATCAAGTTGACATCTTTATGTTGTTGTCGATGTAGGACAAAAAAGGAAAAAAATCAAATAAAACAAAAAGACAATTTCTTTTCTCGTTCAAAAAAAACAGTTGGTTTATTCATATCATTTATACAAGGGATCAACTGAATCGCCTGAGTGGGGATGTGTTGGCACCCCAAGCCACAGCTCAAGCAGGGTATGAGCTTGCTCAATAGAGAAAAACATTAAAAAAACATCAAATGACTCGCATTTTGAAAAAAAACTTTGCCAATTTGCTTGACAAACACAACACCTTAAAATTTAAAAACATTTGACAAAAAAAAAGGGGGGCTGAAGTCACGCCAAATAACACGTATATATAAAATTACTAAAAAAAAGGTTGACGGGGCTCGCTGACCCAAAAGGGCCAGCTTGCCAGTCGCAAAGGGTCACCACAGGAGCGGTGTCCTTCGTGGTACCAAAAACGATAATGATAAAAATGGCGTCCGCTTAAGCGCGGGAAAATGCGAGTTGAACAGCAGGAGAGAGAACGACTGTGATTGGATGGGGGATTACCACACGATTAGGTCACCACCAATCAGTGCAAATAGTACTCCCACACATACAAAAAAGGCGTGAACACGCTAAAAATTCTGGAAAAATCTAGAAAACCCAACCGGAAGAATCATCACGTGCAAAAATTTGAAGGTTACGTGAAAGTGATGGGAAAAGAAGTTAAGTGGTGACGTAAATAGAATGTGAGGGAAAAGAATGTCGTCCTTGAAGGACGGTGGGGTCAGACGACCTTGAATTGCAAAAGGTGAAAGACACAAAAATGCGTTGCTAACGTAAAAGTAAAAAGAGACATTTCCAATTCTCTTCACAGAAAAAAAAAATGAAGAGAAATAAAAAAAAGGAAAAGTACAAATATTATAAACTATGAAAGATTAAATTAAATTTAAATTCCTGACATAAAAAAAAATCGTAACACGACACTGTGACATCAAACAACTAACATTAAACTAAAAGGGATTAACTTAAACAATTAGAAAAAAAACGTCACACATCACTGTGACACCACCTATTTGCTGACCAAAGTATTGTAACTCTATTTTCAAAATTGCTGCTAATCCCATATTTTGAGTGTTAAAAACCCAAAACAGTTGAAAAGAAAAGGTACATTTATTTAGAGAAAGTGCGTTTTTATGTTCGATTTCGTAACTTAAAGTATTGTTTGCACTAATTGAATAGCATATTTATGGTGAGGTCCACGTACCGTTAACTATGAGTCTCAGAGCATAAGAATTCGATCATTAGTTCAAAAGTCATTCTGGGAACTCCATTCCGCTTCCTTTCTTTCTTGTCTTTCTTTTTTTTTTTTAATAAAAGACATCACCCAAATGCACTTTTGCCTTAAAGATCAGACTTTCCCCAACTTAAATATCAACCATCTTATAGTTCAAAGAGAGGGTCTCAAATGTGATAATAAATTGGAAAATAGATGATACCTATCCCAATAAAGGTGGGATGCCAAACATGCAGAGTGAAAGATCAGAAATTCTGACTGAAAGGTATTAAATGAAGTAACATCTTAACGACATTTTCATTTATTTACTTAAAACCTATGTTGAAATCAAAATCAAACAAATTTAGAGATCAATTAATTAAGAAGAATAAAGTAGGAATCAATTTTTCTTAAACAACTCACTGTTTGTTCAAAACTCGATCATTATTTTCTAACTGCTTGAAAAAGTACTCTTAAAATATGACATGCTATATAAGAGCACAAAAGATTTAAACTGAACTTCGTTAAAATTATTTATAAAATAATATATATAATATATATATATATATATATATATATATATATATATATATATATATATATATATATATATATATATATATATATATATATATATATATATATATATATATATATATATATATATATATATATATATACAAAATATTATTTATACCGGGGAAAAATAAAAATGTTGTCGAAATCTATCAAACCTTTACTGGAAAAGTTGGTACTTGAAAAGTTAAAAGCAGATTGATTACATGATAAAACTTAGAGATTATTCTAATATGTGCATTTTAATTTCTCTCTGGTAATCAAACAGACGTTATTATTATTATTAAGAACACGAGGATTTAGTCTCATTTTCCTCAGTAGCAATTAAATAATATTTAATTTTGTTTTTCTTTTAATTTTCTCTACCTAACTATTATTTTGAGACTCTCAATACTTTTAAACAATGATTGATATTTTTAAACATTTCATTGAATTTCTAAGCAGATTCAAGGATGTATAAAAAAATAACGCAAAATTATGTTTATTTAAATTTTGGGCTATTTAAAATATACAATTTATCCACTTTTTTATTTATTTATAATTAAAAGTAAAAATAATAATCTTTTTTCCCACTCTAATCTAAAAAAAAGGAGGAAAAGAAAACAGAAAAGCAGAGCACATTTTTTTCCTTCTGAGTAGATCCAGGGTGAAATCATTTTGTGTGGAAGTTAGCAATACGTTTCATCAATGACAGCTTGTCTATCTTGCAGAAAAACAAGAAAAAATATCCATAGATACTGACATGAGACAATCAATCACAATCAATCATTTAAAGTCCATAGCATTAGTTCCACCACAAATGTATCACAATATGTTGCATTTAGAAAAATGGAGAAATTATTGTTTTAAGTGAACCGTTTTACAATGGCGTTTAAAATGACTTATAGTAACATTCCGTAAATATAATTCATTCAAGAATTAAAAAAGTAATTTATTTTGAAAGTCATAGCAAAAGCCCAAGAAAAAAATATTACCATTTCATAAACACATAAATATCGCCTTAAATATTTAAACTAAATCTACAAAATTTTATTCAATTATTACAATTAACAGAGTAATTGTTGGAAGTTACAAGTTTATTCTTATATTTTCGAAATTAGGATATTTAAAAATATTTGTTTTGGTTCCTAATTCATTACTGGGCTCTGAAACCTCTGAAAGCTTTAAAATTTATTGATAAGTATGAGAAATCACATGACCTAAACAATTCTAAAGTTACAGAATAATCCTCGAAATATTTCTTGAAAAATTCAAAAAATCAAATGTTTGAAACTGAAAGCGTCTCTTCTATTATTGAATGGTAGTGTATCAGCTATATTACAAAGTTACATCCGATCTGCTGTGACAAATGGTTTAAAATAAATCACTGCTTATTTTACTACACTGTTGAAATTTTAATTCTAAAATTATGGTAAAATAACCAACAGCTGTCTGTCCCTCCGATTAACCGTAAAGTTTATGGCATAGAAAATTTTTTTCCTTTAAGGTTTTTAAACCATTTACAAAAAGTGTAGTTATAAAACCATAAATGCAAAACTATACTGTTTTTTAACCATTTACAGTTAACCTTTTTCAAAAACGTAAAAAAATTAATTATTTAACTAGACATTGGAGCTCGGCTTCTCGAAAGCTAATGGGCATTGGAGAGTGTCGGACACTGGAAATTCTTCATGTGTTGAGGGGAATGGAGGAAATATTGTAGTGTCAACCCTAGGACTCGAACAGCAGTCCTGCCGGTTGAGATTGACAGATAAGCCCGGTCGGCTATGATATGCAAGCAGTTACAAGGAACTAAGTAACTTCATTAGGTGATTCTAGTTGGTGCGATAAAATTTTGGTTGTTTAACTGTATTAGGTGAAAGCAGTTAATAAACAGTTTTTCTTAAACCTAACAGTTTGATTACCATTTTATTTACGGTTATTTGACTGCTTTGATCAAGTATAGTAAAAAAACCATTCAATAAATTGTCATTTAACCGTTTTTTCAGAGAAATTTCTAACAGTGTATAATCTATAACAGACTTAAATTCCTGAATTAAATTTATTTAAAATGGTTTTGTATGTACAGTTTTTAAATCATGAACTTATTTAAAATGCGTGAAATCACAATTTAACTCTCCGGTTATCTTTTTTGAAGAAGTGAGAATAACAAGACCATTTAATCTTGTTAACTCCCACTTTGAAGATTGTGGAATAAACAAACAGTGGTCGGTATCTTTTCTTTTCAAGCTGAGTTTAAGGAGGAATAATTACGGCTGAAGTAGTCGAGAACTATTTTAAGGTTGTTCGCGAACGGAAAAAAAATTCTTTTATTCGTTTCTAAGGAATCATTAGAATATATTTTGAAGTGGCTTTCTTTCTTTTCAAGGGCTCTTGGAAATTATTGTGTAAGAATTCATAGCATGATTAATTTATTACTTAAGCTAAATGAAAAATAATATTTTCTATTTTGAGAAGCGTAATTGTTTGTAAATGTTTTTATATTTATTTGTAATTAATTTGGTAAATCTTTTGCTATAGTATTTTATTTAAAAAGCAAACTTTTTACTTGTTATTTTGCCTGGATGCATTGAACTAAAAAGAGACGTATAGTAATAGCAAATGTAAAAAAAAATTGTGTGTTATATATGGAAATCAGGAAAAATATATTGTTGATTAAAATAATTTTCATTTCCTATTCGCTTGTTCTGTAATCGATTTTCATAAATTATTAATTAATTAAATTAAATAATTTATAAATAGTAAAGATTACAATTCCAATTGAGAGTATTAATTTTTGTGTTATGATACACCTTTTGCCTTCCGAAAATCCAAACTTTAAATCAATTAAAAGTTGTCACTGTATTTATGATTTTTTTTTACCTGAATTGTGAAATATTTAGGTCTCTTGAAATGAATCTATCGTTTTGTTTAATAGTTTGTGTAGGAAATGAAATTTTTTTTAAGAAATATTTTATCTTAAAAAAAATTTAATTTTCAATATACCAAATGTAAAGTTTAGTTTATCAAGTAACTGAAAATAAAAGTTATATATGCAATGTAAAATCTAGATATCTTGGAATCTACATTAAGAGAAAACTTTCACTCTGGTGTTTCATAACTAGTGTTTAGATTTAGTTATTTAAGTAGATCCCTGGTTAGTTTAAGATTTTCTTGAAGATTCTGTTAGGAATGTGTCATTATAATTTTCAACTGCTCCTTTACATTCCAAATTTTACTTTTCTTAATGGAGCTAAAATTTGATCTATATTTATGCTTTTGAAATATATTAAAATTACGTTTTTGCAATCCTACTCCATCAAAAATTTTTTTTTTAACTTTAAGCTCATTTAGAAAGACTTAAATAATTTTTAAAACTGCGAAAAGTGCTCGTTAAATTAATAATTACAACAAGGAAGTAACAGTATTAACACTAGAAATATCAAGACCTTCACTTAGATGGTTTTAAAATGTGATTCATAAAATTTCATTTTATAAGCTATGTATTGCTCTAGATTTTTTGCGACTTTTTATGAAATATTAGAGCTTATTTTCACTCAGACATTCATTCCTAGATAGACCCAGGTATTTCCACTCATTTTTATTTTTATGACCTCCATGACATAGTCCTGTTTATATCAAAGCAAATCAATTTGATGATCTTAGCAACTATAAAGTTTAAAATATTGTATTGATGATCTATATGGATGTCGACACAAGGTTAGATTTCTTCATATATAGCCTTCAAATACGATATAAGAAACTGAATAGCATATTTTTGAATTAAAACTATATCGGATGAACTGCAATGTCCTTAAGACAGGCCCAACAACCATAATCTTACTAAATATGATCACTTCAGAACTGACAGCTCTAACTATCAGGTCTAAAAGTTAGACGGTAAAATCTGGTGGTTAAACCCTTTTATTTATAGCTGGTTTTTGGGAGGCTTGAAATTAAGTCTTACTATTATGAATTATAAACTATTTATCACGATTTATTTAGTCTCGAGTAAGAAACAGTCGTTAATATAAATGTTATAAATGATATAAAAAATTCCTAATAGGGTAAACCAACCAGTCAAGGAACATTTCATACATATTGATTAAAAATAAGAATTTGAAAGTTTTTCGTTAGATTGATTGGTAACAATAGCTTACTGCCAAACAATAGGAAGTCATCTAGCAATGTTTTGGATTACCTGGTCAAATAGACTTCCCTGGAAAAAATTTTGAATTTGTTATTATCTCTGCAACACCTTGTTTCTTTGAAAAAATATGAGGTGAGTGTTTGTATTTATATGTTTCAAGTGGAATTAATTGCATGTAATAGTTTTATATTTCTTTCTGTGAAATAAAGAATTCAAAATATAGTTATTGAAGTTACGTTTTATTATTTTAAGCATCATAGCATAATAAAGTACTGAGATAAGGAGGTGTTTATTCACTGTATCACCAAACGATGAAAAACCAGTGAAGGAACACGCGTTCCCTTACTGGGTTTTAATGAAAATAAAGGATAAACTTTTATTTTCTTGTAGTGATGTTCCGCATCAAAAATATGTTAAAAATACAAATAACAATTACGAATTTTGAAATAAATATAATTTTTTAAAAGGCAAGGGAAGCTTAAGTGCTCCTTCACTACCCTAGTCATCAATACCCCGTTTACCCTAGTCACCAATATTCTTTCCGAAAGCGAAATATGATAAAATGATTTTATGATTAGTATTTGCTCTTTCCTGATTTGATACTTATAAATGTTACTGTTAATGACCAACATTTGTGGTTGTTGATTACTGTAAATTTCGACCATCACATAGTTAGCTTTGGTAAAGGTCCGAAATATATAATAGGTCCAGTTGAAAGCCACTACCCGGTATACATTCGACCAGTATGCCCTACATCAATTTTTTTCAATGTTCAGTGCCACTGCCCGGTATACACTTGCATGGTATGCTTTACATTAATCTTTTTAAGGTTAATGCATTTAACCGCGGTACTCTAAACACTGATGTTTCTCTAATCTATTCTGAGTAGATATTAAAACATCGAATAAGTACAATGATATCAACCAATAAATTAATATCAATTTGGGTATAGCAGATATTTCGGACATAGACCAAAGCAACAAAGTGATTGTCGACATTTCACCATGAAACTTTACATTCTCTTGATTTTGGTCATTCTCGGTAACAGAAAGATTTTATTATTCATTTTATACTTTATATTTCAAACCTTATTTTTGCAGAATTAGTCTTTTATCAATTAATTAATTAGAAAAAAGTTACTACGACATCAATGATCCGAATTCCGCCAATTTGACGATAGTGGTAAATTTAGGTATACATTAAGCTTCCATAGTTATAGCATTCATTCAAAGCTTTGAATTTTGAAGAAAAAATTTTTTTCGTGATGAATTAAATCTCAGAAGAACTCTAATGCGTCATCAAAGAATAAGTTCCGTAGCATTCGTTTGCATTTATTATCATCTATTTCGTAAGTAGGTAACTAAGGGTCCTAAGAATTTTCCATTCTAAAATTTTCAGTCATTTTCTATTATTCTATTTACTTGTGGACACATGTAAGAGAACTTAACTGAATTAATAATCAATCTAAATTAAAAGTGTACGGTGAGTTTTGAATCTGCATAAGAATTAAAGTACCTCTTTATTTGTACGGATGAATATTTCAAAGGGATACCTGCAAGCGACGTAGTGTGGATATTTCTATCCTGATTGGTTGAGGAAACGTGGTATTTGTCCACGTTAGCAACTGTTCTTTTCATTCTATTTTGAGTAAGCAGAGCCCATCAAGCATCAATTCTCTTAAGTGACACATTCGATATTCTTTCACTAAAGTTATAATTTTTCACTATATATAAGAGAGGCACAAAAGCAGGCACATAGTCATGTAGAGCATTAATAAATTAATTATGCATCGAAGTTGCCAGGTGCTCAAAACAAAAAAGTAATATGTTTATAATAAAATTCATAAACAAATAGTAAATCTAAGTTTAGTAAATGACGCAGACGAGAAAGAATCATACTTCAGCTAATTTAATGTGCGATGCGGTGCTGTACTTAATTACTTCACGTTAATTAACGTTTTAATTTACATGTAGAAAACTCAACTTTAAAAACGCCATGTTGTTTAGAAACGATCAGCTGGCACTGACGTCATAGGTCACATGCGTGGGTATTCGTTTTCTTCTTTTTGAAGTGTAAGTACCAAATTAAGTAGCATAAGTAAACACCTAGAAATCCTTCAAGAAAAATTTCGATCAGAACGTCAAAACTATCCCATTAGTGTGCATCCTATCATGCGATACTTACAAACACTTGATTTAGTTTTAATCAAAAAATAAAAGCAAGTCAGAGTATGAACACAATTTTGTTACGATTCATAAGATATCAGTTCTGTCATATGTTTCTTGTATTTATTAAGGCAATATTATCTAAAATGATTTAAAATTTTGTTTCCAAAGGAAGGGACATTGTTACCTAATATTTAAAATGTTTGTTTATTTGGCAACCTTGTTTTGGATACATTTTTATTTCTGGAATGTTTTTTTTATTTTATTTTCTTTTCTTTATTTTTTATTTCCTATGAGCTGCACAATCGGTCTTGCCGATGAGCAGACCTAGTGCGTTCTCCAGAGGTGGTATCCACTCTTTCAGTGACCACCACAATGGGTGAGATGCCGTTGGTCATATTAATTTGGACGTCTAGTTTCTGCTACACTAGATGGCAGCACCGAGACTCTATTTGGATGCTAAAGTGCACTAGGAATTTAATTTTGCGGGAAATTCCAGGAGCCAATAGGGCACTCCAGGGATCTTTTACATGTCGCATAATCATACGGCATGGCCGCTGAGGATTTTCTGCATCCCGAAAATCCGGTGTGTGGGCCGGGGATCGAACCCGCAGACTTGGGCTCAGAAGGCCGACGACAAACCAACTGCGTCACCCAGCCACTGGATTGTTTTGTTATTGAGAACAAATCATAGCTAGGTTGTTCTGAACTTTCTCATGTTGTTTTAGTTTCTAGGTGACAGTTTTGCACGTATTATGAAAATTAGAAAAATCTTATTCATTGCAACGTAAAGTTTTTCCATGACTTATGGTCGTTTATATTCTCGAAAATTTTTTTTTTTAAAAATTGAATTAATATTTTCAGTATAACGATACATACACCTTAATATAATTAAAAAAATTTCAATACAACACAAAAAAGAATCAATACTTGAACTGACCTCACACTGGGCAATGAATAAAAAAATCTGCGAGGTTTTCTCTTGTCTTGTTTACACCATAAAAGTGTTTGGTAGGTTTATCATAATGAGAAATATGCTCTGTTGGTATAGAGTGGCGCCTTATTGTTTCTCAAGGTAAATCATAGACATATTGTTGAATCCAAATCATCTTAGAATGTCACATTTATGCTCCGAAGGTAACAGATACTTCATGGACGATAATGGAATAGTGCATCGTGCCAGAAGTGAACAAATTATCATCACTCAGACTTTTCTTCTTCCGGAACTTAACAGAATAAAAATATTTGAAACATACTTCAAAAGCACATCTAACAGCAATGTTTCCTTTCATATAACTTACAGGATCTTTAAAAAATCTTGTCTTAAGTTATTCTTCCAAAAAAAGTAATCCAGAAACTTGAAGAATCGATGATCTCACGAACACAGTCATGCATGAGATTTAAGATAAAGTTTATCTAAGCTGCCTGCCTTATTGGCGAGCTTGTGTTGTTCAAGCAATAAAGAACAAATAGCCAACAAGAGAACACACGCCAGCCAGATGGCGAGAGAATAGGCTGGTGGGAAGTTTAGCTTAGGAAAAGAATATTGCTTCGTCTGTAATGGAAATCATTTATTAATGTTATGGAAATTAATATTCTTTCAATACCATAAAAAAGCGTTTCATGAAAATAGTGTTTTTCTTACTCGAGAACGCAATAAATCCTTCAAAATTGTTCCGTAAAATATCAAGAAAATATATCAATTAATCAATCAAAGAAATATTTATAGGTAAGTTTTTTTAATTATCTGGAAGTACTTGCAATTTTATAGACAGAAACTAATTTCTAGATGCAAAATAATAGTTAAAAGACAAATAAATAAGCAAATTATCACCTTCAAGATTTATTCAAGAATAAGACACTTTAGAAGAATAAGACAGATTTATACATGAATAACACGATTTAAGAATTTTTCTTGAAAATATCGGTAGATGTTTTGCTGCCATGTATTTGTCATTTTGATATCTTAACTTTTCTTTTACATATTTGTGCAATCGCGATTTTATTTTTTTTATTATGCATTGGTACCGGCAACTACAAGTAATGGGATAACTTAAGGCTTTTGGGTGTAACTATGACGGCCTATGTAAATGGCCTATTTTACAAGCCTGTGTTTAGCAAAAATATTTTATAATTAACTCTGAACATTTTATACATGTTTCTCTTGAAATTAAAATCTGAACAAAATTAAAGGTTTAGAAAAGTTTTTCTAATGGTTTAAAGAAAGATTTATCACTCTTTAAGAATGTTTTATTAAGAAATCTCTTTTTTCCTGAAGTGAACCCTGGTTGACTAGAGAAGATTTAATATCATGCAACATCATAAATAAATCAAAAGTCGGACAATTAGTTTCTACCGTATCGAGAAAACGAGCTAAAAAAATTGGTCTTCCGGAAAATGCAATGGCAGTTTTAATATTTGAATAAAGCTTCATGCTGCTTATTTTTTTCGCAATCTTTATAATTTGGAAAGAAATCACATTAAATTTATTCATTATTTCGCAAACAATGAGCTTTACATAAATGCAAACAATTAAAAACATATTTTAGGTGTTCACCCAGTTTCTCTTTAACAAGTTTTTCCTTTAAGCCTTACCATTGTTCCGAAACAAATTTATTATGATTTAGTGATGGTTATAGTTAAATAAACAAAATAGTTTTATTTAAAACCAATATATCTATGGCGGAGGTTGTTCTCCACCAGTAGCCGCCAATATTCGTATAGTGGAAAATAACTTTATGATTGTTCATTTTGCCCATTAATGAATGGATTAAGCAATTGACAGTCTCCAGGAAAGAATATACAAATTGTTCAGCGAAATTTCGATTTTATTAAGCATAATTGGTGATATAGAATTTGCACTCTAGCATCATCTAAGAAAAAGGAAATCTCCTTATGGGATCAAATCCAATATTCTCACACAGAGAGATTACACAGCCAGAATATCATTTCTGACGATTGGAAATTGAGACTGGGGAGGCCCGAAAGCGCAATCCCAGTCTCCACAAATTTGAAATAAAAAGTGAATACAATTGTTCCCAACGGACACAGAAAGTCTGGGTAGGAGATCCAAAATTGGCGAATTATCAAAATATAACATAGCCAAAACAAAGCCAACCAGCGTATGAATATTGGGTTTGAAAGAACACCTTGGCTATCACGAGTCGCCAACAAATTTATGAGAATTATTACAACCTTGCAACCGAAATATTTAGCAGTTAAAAATTTAGAATGAAAAGTTATTAATAGATTTTGTTTTCGATTAGAGGCGGCAGTGAATTAATAAGTCTGCAATAGTAATGAAATAAATAGTACATATCCGTTACATTGATCGATGCATATTTTCTTCTCATTTTAAAAGATTAAGTCTTTGATTTATTTTAAATGTAATGCTATTTATAAAAATCAGCTTAAGTAATGAAAGATATTTTTAAAGGATAGAAAAAAAATATGTAATGCCAATTGTGGCATCACAATACCATAATTCAGTGATGGTATAGGAAGTAACTCACCAATATAACTTAACTTTATTTAAAACACATAAATCTATAGAAAAATATAAGATTTATATATATAGAAAGTTAACTCTGTATTATACTCTTAGTAATATAATATGAAAAATAATTACTTTGTTCAACTTTGAACTGACTACAAAATAGTTTTCAGCAACTTTTTTTTTAAAAATTATATAACATTTTCTAACAAATTTCAAACTGCATGGATAACATAAGTAGTACCATTTCCGTGAAACTTTATCTTAAGGAATCTTGTTTTTTCACCTTTCAAATCAAATTGCAGTCCGTCTCTTCCCGTTTGCTGTAACTTTCTTCCTAAATCAATTGTCTCCTGACTTTTATTTTCAGCCGAATCTGTTTCCTTTTAACTTTAGTCATGGTAATCAGTCAGGTAGTTAGAATTGTGATTCGCATTTTATTTTTGATGTTCGACATGACAAAGCTTTCTTCTTTTTCGAATTTCTTCTCAAGTCGACGAACTTAATTGCCTCACTGTCTCTCAGAAATAAATTCTAAAGAAGAATATATGCAAACTACAATGAAACTTCAGTGCTAGAAAAGTTAAAATCTCTGCAAATGTGTAAAACATTTGAAAAGGGCAATGTTTAAAAAAATTTTTGTTAACAACATGCAGTAGTTTCTTTTAACAAAATATATTTTACTAATTATTTATATTTTTCAAACATAGACAATAGAGTCCCAAGAACCAACTTAAATTCTCTTTAGTGTTTTTTTATTTTATCTGGAAAAAATAGCTGGTAACTAAATTTTATTAAGTCCATTAACGGGAGTGGTAAATATTTAAGTTTATTTTTATATTTTATTTTGTTTAATTTAAATTTAAAGCATTTTTTCGCAGTGAAGTGAATTGATATTTTATGTAAACATTTCGATTGTCTTTAAGGTGTTATATTTCTTTTTTAAAATAACATTTTACAAGGTAATTATTTTAAGCAATACTTTTCAAATATTTTTGGGATAGAGGTTGTTTTAGAAAAAATATCATAAATGTTATGACCTTGAAAAAAATCCAAAATTTGACATGCTGTAAGGAATTACCCCTAGACTTGACCTTCTGTGCTTATGAATAACCGAATTTATAAATTCTGTGTTTATGACAGTAAATAATATCAGAGAACACATTCATATCACAATAGAGATTATAGCTCCCCGATGTTGGACTCTCTTCTTGACACAAAGCTAACTTTTACTGCTTTTTTTTCATAAAAAAAAAATCATGTAAAGAAAGACCATTACAAGAATTTTATTTAATTTTCTGAAGTAATCAGCAAATTTCAACGTGAATAATGGGGATTCCAATTAAATATAAGTTGATAAGAAGGATGCTTCTCACGACGTTTTAAAGGGTTAAATTTCGAAAACTCTCCATATGGAGTCAGTATAATTTTTTTCGAAATAAAAGTTGAAGAAGTTTATATCTTGATGCATCAAGAATACTTACATACTGTACAATATAATATTGCATATTATAAAGAGTTAGTCCTAAACGTGAACTCATGTGCTTATGAGTAACCGAATATATAAATTCTGTACTTAAAACAACAAATAATCTTAATGAACAAATTTATAACATAATAGAGCGTATTGCTCCCCGGTGTTAACCTCTCTTCTTGACTCGAAGCTAACCTTTACTGTTTTTTTTTTTTCATTTTTTAAATTTATGTAACAAAGACAGGTTTATTGGCAATATATTTTTTTTTCTGATGTAATCAGTAGATTACCACATGAATAGTTAGATAGAATAGATAGATAGAATAGATAGATAGAATAGATAGATAGAATAGATAGATAGAATAGATAGATAGAATAGATAGATAGAATAGATAGATAGAATAGATAGATAGAATAGATAGATAGATAGAATAGATAGATAGAATAGATAGATAGAATAGATAGATAGAATAGATAGATAGATAGAATAGATAGATAGAATAGATAGATAGAATAGAATAGATAGAATAGATAGAATAGATAGATAGAATGGATAGATAGAATGGATAGATAGAATAGATAGATAGATAGATAGAATAGATGGATAGATAGAATAGATGGATAGATAGAATAGATAGATAGATAGATAGATAGATAGATAGATAGATAGATAGATAGATAGATAGATAGATAGATAGATAGATAGATAGATAGATAGATAGATAGATAGATAGATAGATAGATAGATAGATAGATAGATAGATAGATAGATAGAAAAAACATCAGGGTACGATATACCGGGCTAAGGTATACTCGGCAGTGGAACTTAACTAGACCTATTTCGGACATTTACCGAAGTGACCACCTATTTCAGTCATTCCCCGCAACAGCAATACGTAAGTTTAGGTACTCGTAAGATTCTGTATAGAAGCTTTTGGTTTTTGTGCTGGATTTTCTCTAGAATTAAATATTTAACAGATACAGAATATTTCTAAAAAGTGAGAATTAAAGAAAATTTTAATAACTCTTTATCAATTCGATGACTTATGTTATAAGCCACTTTTATAGTAAGTAATAACTTATTTCATTTTTTTAAAAATGTTTAAGTGAATATGAAATTTGATCAACCATAGTATAAAAACAAAGGATAATAGTAGTCTTTCTTTCTATGGTTGCTTCGAAATTCGTGTATCTTGTATAAATTAATCTGTTTCAGAGGAAAAATATAAAAATATTTTGAGGTGTCAATATTTTAATCAACTTTCAGGTTTTGTGGTGGCTTACAGAAGCTTTAAGAATTTTCTAATTAAGTATTTTCTGTTTTTGATAAGTCTGATAAAATTTATTAAAAGAGAAACGTTTGCTTAATTCTGACGAAATCCATGCAAATAATGAAAAAGAATGCCTTGAAAATAGATGTTTTAATGGAATAAATTATTTACTTTAAAAAATAGAAAGAATGGGAACTAACTATTGGAGCAGTATTAATTTGAAAAAAGAATCAAGGCAATCAAATAGTTCACTATTTATTTATTTTCTGTCCTAACCTATTTTGAAATTTAAAAAATTTTGTTTAAAATTCTCGGAGGTGAAAAATGGTGTGCTGAGAAACATTGTAAGGAGTAAAAAATTGGAAATAAGTAAGAAGAAAAACAAAATACAATCCGGTCGTTTTATAATGTTAAAAATACTCATAATACTCAAAAAAAAATATTCTTAAAGATTAATAGGATTTATAATTGTAAAATTTGCTAATAATCATTTTAATAATTTTAGTCATTCCATTAATTAAAAGCTGTAAAAAAGCATTGTCGCATCAGCGAAGAGTTCTAATTTCACTAATTAAACTGCATTACCCTCAATTTTAACTGTATCTCATAATTTAGAACTCCAGACTTTCTTAATAAAATATTTCGAATTAGCTTAGCGTGTAAATGCTTTCTTTTGTCTTCTCATTTATACTTATTTCAAAATTTGTATCGAAACTCATCCTGCATTATTCAGGTCACGCCATAGTCTGGTGCTTACGCTCTAGTGAATTTAATATTGCGTGGTAAAATACAGTTCAAAAGTACACAGAAATCAATACCGTGCAATGGTTAATTTTTTTTCTCCGATTTGTTTCGAGATTGCGGTCTGTTTTTGACACAGATGGATCCTGTATGGACCGGGTTGATTTTTCGACCTCAATACCATCAAAACTTTCACATTAAACGGAAAGCAAACCAGCTTGATCAAATCCCACAGTCTAACTTGCAAAGTTTTAACTCTCAAAGCTTAAGTTTAGATGTGGCATTATTTTAAAAAAATATGAAACTGGCTTTCGTAACGAAGTACATTTTCCGTTAATTTCATATAATTTAAATTCATATTTACTTTTGAATTTGTCAAATTGTTTGGCTATTTTGATACGTTATAGTCTTCCATAATATAATAAATAGATGTATAAAAGTAAATAAAATAGGTGTATAAAAGTAACGTGATTTCCCTACTCTCAAGACTTTTCCCACTTCCGTACCTTAGTTACCACAAAGCATGCTTCCTGACAGTACGCTTCAGTTTGAAAATTGGTATATACTTGTGTGGTAACCATGGTAACAGACTAAGGGAAATTATAGAGATTGGGAAATTCGCTTAACCTTGATGCACCTATTTTATTTCCTAAGAGTAGTGGCCGCTGTTCTCAGTTGTTATCTAATTTATGGTTTAAATAAATGCATGGATGGTAGTCTAACAGTTCGATTAAACGAAATGTTCCTTATTGAAATGTTGAACCCCAGGCTCCTTTTTATTGCTATTTGTAATTGATTTTCATTTGTAAATATCAATTGATTGTAAGCGTCATGTACTATATTCTTATCTCGTTTTTAAAATTATATCCTTACAGAATTTAGGCATTTACAGAATGGGTAAGTTAATCAAATATATGTATATAAAACTATACTGTTCACAAAAATATTCTTTTTTTTTATTAAACTTAAATTTATTTTCAAGCGAAAATATTTTGCAAAGTTCTTTCCCACCAAACCAATGTAATAAACGAAACTTTCGTTTGTGCCATCAATCATTTTCCATATAGAACATCTGGAAAAATTCGGAGTGTCTTGGTGGAAAAAGAACAAACTCGATTTTTAAATAGCGACATTTAATCTGCCATTTCTCCGATATTATTTAAGTTTAATGTTCTACACACAATGTTTGTAGGGTTCATTCAGAAATTTGATTATCATTTTTGCAGATATTACATCTATAATTTTAAGATAATGAATATTTGTGTGTTGTGTTGATAAATTAAATCAGGCTCTTAGCTATGATGTAACTACAGGCAAATGAAAGCTTCAGAATTGATCCGAAAATCTTTCTTATCTTCAATGGACATAAAACTACTCGAATCAAAAGTGTTTCACTGTTTTTACACTTTTTTCATTTATTTAATGGAAACAAAAGTATATTTCATTTTACAAAAATATTTTACGAGTAAGATTTGTCTGTGAATTATTTGAAAATTTCCAGAAAAATTCTAGGAAATATTTTTCAAAACATTGACGATGGACTTATAATTAGACTTTTAATCAAATATCGGTAAAACAGTGTTTTATTAAAAAATATAAATTTTTCTTAAAACAAGTTACGATTAATGACTTTTAACTTGCATTTTAAAATTGTGTTTAGGGATGAACAAATTCAAATAATAATGCTTTGTTTTGATGAAAGTCAATTCTCATGCAAATGTGATAGAGAAATGATATTAGCAAGGAATGGTATCACATCATTTTGTTTTCAACAAAAACTAAAAAAAAGAAAAGAAGCTCTGCATGTTTTTCAAGATTTAAAGAACGTAATTGTTCATGATTTTGCTTCGCTTGCACGTTATTACATATTTGAACGGAAATTATTTATTTTTAGGATATTCACCTAAATAATATCATTCTAGTAGAAATTATATTATCGAAATAAATAGATTAAAATATTGTTATTTCAATTAATCGTAATGACGATATAACTCGTCTTCGGGAAATATTCGCTGTTCGCTAAGAGCGAGATAATTCGATCTCTACCCAAGGCTTCTCTTCATCATTACAGTGTATCGAGCAACTTATTTACTATCATATTAGGGCATTCCTCACCATACTCTTTTGTTTTTACAACATTTCTACAAGATGGTTCAAACAGTAAAATTTTTAGAGCCATCATGAAGTTTTCGCATCAACGAAGATTGCTTTGCACATTTATTTCGTTTCTTAAACGTTATGCACACGCATCTGATTTTTCTTCCTTTCTGCTACGTTTTTTTTCCCTTTCTTTAAGGAAAAAAATGAGCAATCGAACATTACTTTTTAAATATATAGGCAGTAAAACTTCTTGTGTTTTTCGAGAGGATTTGCGTTTTGTTTCAATTTTAGCACTGCAGGGGAATTTTTAGCACAGAATTAAGGACAAAGTAAGTGTTACGCTGTTTAACCGAATCGCTTATGTTTTACCCGTTGCTTCATTTCGGAGGGTACGTTAAATACTGACTTACCGTATTAAACGAAATTGATCATTTCTACTTAGTAATCACTAATTTTTTATCTATAGATTATACTAGGAGTGCGAATAATATAAAATTACCTATAATTTAAATTAAAGGAAAAAATTCAGTGTAACTTATTTACTTAGGCTTTCTGACATCGAATGACAACACCTACAGTAAATCACAATTCCAAAATTTCCTGAATATTTCAAAAAACTTTGCTCATAACAAACGATATATCATAGCTTTATTTGTTGATGAACGAAAAAATGTGGATAATTTTTAAGTAAGTGGAGTACGAATTGTTTGTTCATATGCAACTAAAAATGCTTAGAGAACTATAAGAGTAACAGAATTTATTTTAAGTGCCTTTAAATTGTCTAAGTAAATTAATTTTAGTTTATAATTTGAAATTAACAATATGTTAGGTAAATTCAATCAGATAATGCAATTATAAAACTTCAAAAACCACCAAAGGAGCAGAATAATTGTGACTGACACACAAAAGATTGATTTCGTTCCTGCAAAATAAAATGATCCGAAATACTTGTGCTACCGCATTTTTTTTCTTCTAAAAAATGGTTCCATTTTTTAAAATGCGTCAGCCACAAGTGGATTAAAGATAGGTAGAAATATTTGCATCGATTATCACTGGTTCAAGGGCGAGGGTCCTGCACCGTAGGCTGACCATGAGGCTCTTCACCCTACCCTGTAATACCCTCTCGATTAAAGACTCTATCTTCGTATGGAATTTTAGAATATCATGCAATTTTCATAACTGCTGTGAGTCTACAAGAGTTATTCATGACTGTGACATGGCGTATAGTTTATATTTACCTAGAACTCTTTCTAATAATGAAATTCGATTGTTATTGTTTTCCAATATATAATAAGTTACTTCAATTTTTCATTATCTGAACTCATTAAAATTTGCAATGCTTGAGAATTACTTATTAATTTTCATAAGTTTGTTCTAGAAAGAACGCTCTCGTCAAATTGGTGAGTTAAACAAAATTTATATTATGTACATTTTTTGTTGAATCTATAGCCCATATTATCTTCACGGTAAGACGCTATATAGTTAAATATTATATCTTTGTTTCAAATGTAAGGCACATAAACTATTTTTTTATTATTTACTTTTCTTGATTTAAAAGCACAGAAAAATAGTAATAATGGCCCTCCCTATTATTTTCCTTCCTACTTTAAACAATATATCTGTACCTGTTTTCACAAAATGTTGCGGTGACATTTTATCTGCTAATTTTCAGATTAAACTTTTATTTGACAGAAATTTAGTTTTCGTTGAATTCAGCTGCTGAAAATAGATAGCAAATTAATTCTAGTTAATTAAACGAGAAAAAAACCCCTCATATTTTTAATATCATCTTTTAAATTGAATAAGAGCACCCGAAAACAATAAAATGTCATAATACACTTTCCCCACAAATTAAATTAAATGCATTATTTCATTTCAAAGGTTTCTCTTTTCAATTAGACGGTAGTTGCTTTTACGAATGAAGTTTATATGAACTAATTTCTCTATCAGCAACTTCAATAGATAAATTCATTAAATTTTGCTGCTTATTTACTTGTTCACGATCTTTCAAAAGAGTTGCATGTTTTGATAGATTTAATTACTATCTTGTGTAAACTTGTGTCATAATATGCAAAAAGCTAACTTGAATAATAAAAGTCCTTTTTAATTAATATGATTATATCGATCAAATTTTAGAATTTAATATTATTTTGAAGATGGGAATTGAATATTACCAACAACTAGAAGGATTAAGATTTTTTTTACTCGATTCGCTTAAGGAAAATTTGATACTCGCAACTACATGTTTAAATAAAAATACTTAGAAGCTTAATAAATGAAAGCTATTTAGATAACGACATATATTTGAATAGAAATATATTTCTAATTAAATTTTAGATGATCAAGTGGAGTCATATAATGATTTCAAAGTCATTTTTTAACAAATTAAAGATAGTTTAATTTAAATATTCAAAATAAAATTATTAAATATTAATTTTCTAAAAAATTCTGAGGCTCCAATATTTTTCTAGCTTAGCTTTACACTACTTCCTTTATATTTATGGAGTTGTCTATCAATTCATGAAAAGAATACTGCTTTAAAACATTGAATTTTGCATTTTGATTTGAAGTTGGGAAATGTCTCCAATTTGCTATTAAACTTTCGCATAATATATATATATATATATATATATATATATATATATACACCGAAGAGCCATTACATTATGACCACCCTACTAATAACATGTAGGACCACCTTTAGCCCTCAAAACTGCTAGTACCCATCGTGGCATTGACTCCACAAGGTGCTGATAGGTAGTCTGATGTATCTGATACCAAGCGCTCACCAACTGGTCCTGCAATACCCTCACATTGCGAGGGTGTAGCGTGGCAGCATGAATTTGGTTTTCCAAGTAGGATCACAAATGCTATATTGGATTAAGGTCAGGTGAATTTGGGGGCCAAGACATGACTTGAAAGTCACTGGAATGTTCCTCGAACCAATCCATGACGATTCGACCCTTATAACATGGTGCATTATTCTTTTTTTAAATACCATCCCCGGCAGGAAAATCTGTTGCCATGAAGTGGTGAACCTGGTCTGTAATTATGTTCAAGTAGCTTACATACGTCAGGGATTGTTCCATGAGGATTATGGGTCCCAATGTGCCCCATGAAAACATTTTTCCAGGGCGAGAAACCATGAAAACCTGGACGAGCCCAATGTTATAGATGGAGCGTGGTCATAATGTTATGGCTCTTCAGTGTGTATATATATATATATATATATATATATATATATATATATATATATATATATATATATATATATATATATATATATATATATATATATATATATATATATATATGTGTGTGTGTGTGTGTGTGTGTGTGTGTGTGTGTGTGTGTTAAATGAAAAGGCTTTCTACTCATTTTATGTAACTAATTGAAATAGGGATGATTTTCAGAAATCATGTACATTTAAAAATAAGCGCCCCGCTGTTGTCCCCGTTTGGTGTGGTATTGCTTTCAACGGAAGTGGGCTGCAACCGAATGGGATTAGGTCATCTTCATTGATAAGTCCAGATTTAATATGGTAGTATTGACTATCGTTATAAAAGTGTGGATGTTCCATGGTGGACGCCTCAATAATGACAGTACACCGCATCTGTAACTGGTGATTATGTGTGGTGCTATCAAGATCACCCTTTATATTATTCATGGTGCCTTTGCCTGTCCAGTGGTGCGTTTATGATAAGTTTCAGACGCTCATAGTAGGCTTCCAGTAGCCATTTTTAAACAAGACAATGCTCAATCTCACGCAAAAAAAAGAGTGTTGCAGAAATGACTCTGCAATATTACAACCCTTCTCTGATTTACCTCAGGTCTGTCATAGAACGAACATATCTGGGACCACTTGAGACATCAGGTTGTACAGCCTCCGAGTTAATTCCATTTAGCGTTATTTTTACAGCAACTGTGGTACAAGATGCCACAGGTCATCTTATCCGATTTGTGTGCTTCAATACCCGACCGTATCTGATCCATCATTCGTGCTAGAGGTACTACAGAGAGGATACCAAAACTCTTCTATACAAAAGTTCTATAACTCTAATACTCTATACCTATAACTCTCTATACTCTATAACTCTGTACCAAAACTATTCTATACCAGAGAGGATACCAAAACTAGAGGATACTAAAACTATAACTCCATTCATCTGTGTTTTTCCAGCAATAAATAACCATTTTGCATTGGTTTTTTAATTTAG
This sequence comes from Parasteatoda tepidariorum, assembly GCF_982258835.1. Classification (NCBI taxonomy): domain Eukaryota; kingdom Metazoa; phylum Arthropoda; class Arachnida; order Araneae; family Theridiidae; genus Parasteatoda; species Parasteatoda tepidariorum. Next base: position 31,592,651 of record NC_141757.1, on the reverse strand, counting down.
TGACATTTTATTTATTTTTCTTTCATTCTAAGAATTTTAATTAGAACGTACTTGCATAAATTGTAATGGAATCGGTGAAATTCAGTAATACTTATAACGAACATTTTATGAAATAGAATTTTTACTAAAGCTGGAAAAATATTAAAATATTAATATTAGGTCAATTTTTAAGCTATTACATAAACTATTCTTACGTAATTATACTTAATACGAAACCCAAATTGGTTTCTGACATTTTATACTTCATTTTATGCCAATTAGCAATTTTTTAAATTATTTCTAAAAATCTCGAGTATAAAAGAAAAATTCCGTGATATATTTAAGTTTATATTTATTTAGTTCGTTGTTTATTGACAAAATTGCTCCAAAATTCAAGCGAAAACACATAAAATGTTTTCACTTAATACCATTTTCAGGCTTGGAAGTTTATATGTGGAAATCATGTCTGGCTATTAACATTAGAAAAAAAATATTAAACACCAAGAAGTTGGAAAAGAAATTTTTGAATGTTTTTCAAAAAATTAGAATTAAATCATTTACTTGCGTTTATTATTATTTTTTAAATTTCTTTTTACTTGTTTACGATGTTTGAAAAATAACAAATTTGGATTGAAAATGTTTTTAGTAAATTTTTTTGTACATAATTCATAAAAGGTTACAGCAAAGTTCATTTGATGACACATAAAAAAAACATTTTTTAAGTAAGACGTTTAGAAAAAATCGTATTTCAGTAAACAAGGTCATGTTTTGTGTAAGAACAGCAAAAATAATCTTCTTAACTCCATATAATCTTCTTTTTGTCAAAAGATGAACGTGTCACTAATTTTTATTAAGCAAATGCAATTAATCATCTTCAAGCTCATATTTAATTACGTAATCAGTCATCTTTTTTGCCCTTTAAGCGATTTTTTCTTTAACTGAGCTTTTTGTTACTTTCATTAAAAAGCCAGCTCTGATTTAAAAGAAAAAAATTTATTTTATTTTTTTTAAGGAAAAAATCTTGTTTTTTTATACTAGCAAGTGATCGAAAAAAATTTAAATTAAAAAAATTACTAGTTAATTGTTCAAATATTTGATCACTGCACTTATTTCGTGCAATAAGTTATTTGTTTTTGTGCAATTCTAAATACAGTGATTTTAAATGTTAGATAAAGATTGTGTTATATGTTATTCAATTAAACTAAGAGAATGTTAAGAAATTGTTTGAAAATATTTAAAAATAGTTCATGACAATAGTGAACTTCAGTTATAAGTTTTGAATCTTCAATTTTTATTCCAGTTTATGAAATATTGAATTTTTCTATGGTTTTGTAATCACTATTCAATATTTTTAGAGATATATTTAATTACAGAAATATTTTTTTTAATTCAAATTGAAAATATAAAAGACAAATACAGAAAAAAAGTTAACTTTGTCGAGAACACACATAAAGAGGAAAAAAACAAAGGAGCTCAGCAGGAAACGCGAAATGAGCAGCACTATACCAACACCTTCTATGACAAAGAACGGTAAGTTTAGTGCCTGACGTTATAAAAAAGTCATGGCTAGTGTCATGCCTATAGTCAGCTACCATTTTATGACCCCCCTCCCCATTTTGAGACTACTGATAACTTGTTTTTCAGAAACTTTTGAAACGATTTAAGAGGTATTGCTTTTAAATTTTATTCAGTAATTTTTTGGCATTCCTTAAAAATAGCGGTGGTTAAGGTCTAAGTTGCACGGGGTTCTAGCCCCAGTGATCGCTTGATACTCGCTCAGATTAAGATCGATAAGCATCAGTTAATTTTGAGAGTAAAGATAGCCGGTACAAAATGCTAGACATATTACCACCGTTCTGTCCTTCGTCATGACAAAGTTGTAGTTGTTGTGGCTTATCCTCCAAATGCCTGACGAAGTCAGACAATGTCCATCGGACCGCTGACCCTAAGAAAATTGAGGACTAGATGAGTATATGTCCTCTCTGGAAAGTCCCAAACAGACCAGGATGATGACAATGTAGAGCGTTTAACTCAATGTAGAGCGTTCAACTCCATGCCTATTACGGATTGAAAAATTTCTGTTGCTGAACTGATTCACTATAAATTGAAATTATTTCTTTCAGGAATTTTATTTTTGTTGTGAGTTTTTTTTTTGTTTAAAAAAATAAAACTTAAGAAAGTAAATGGCAATTTTATTAATTTAAAAAAAAATCAATTAAAAAAATCCAATCATTAATCAAAAGACTTATAGGGTTAATATAATAAATGTTTCATTTAAATATATTGAATTTTTAAATACAATGTAACTAATTCAATTAATGAATATTCAAACAAATTTTAATCAAAGAAATACTGATTATCCATTCCGTACTTGTCCAAATTGAGTTAACTGGTAACACATTAATCCACAGTCCCACTATCCCTTTCAAGAGACAGTTGCATGAATGCCGCACAAGTTCAAAAACTTATTTTTGCATAAATTATTTTTAAATATTCCATCCTTTTAATTTTTATCATTAGTTGCCACATAATGTATTCGATGTCAAATATAGAGTATTTATTTTCAATTGCAAGCTAAACTCAACAGCAACTCTAGTAGTGCTTAAAATAAAAGTGTAAAGAATGTTTAATTATTAATTTTCTAATTAATTTGTGTTCATAAGATATTTGAAATAGGAAATTGTCATTATGTTTTATCTATTTAAATTTAATTTTACACATTTTACATTAAGTCCTAAAATCAACATTCATGTTTTATTTTACATTTAATAACGGTCTATATAGATAAAATCAAATGGAAATAAGCGCAATTGTAAAACTTTAAAGCACATTTGATATTAACAATGATGATTTCAAAATGTTTCATACTTTCAAAAAGATTCAATTTTAAATTTTTTCCCTCAATTCGATTTTAGATTATTTTCCATTTTGAAAGGAAGTTACTCCTAAATTTTATAAAATGTTTCATTGACTTAAATTGAATTCCAAAGTCGTATCCACTTTTATATTATTAAACAATGTCAATTATTGGATGCAAAACAAATTATATCAAATTTTTTGAATGTTTTTAATTGTCATGGGCTGGCGAATTAAGAGAGAAAAAAACATGAAATTTAACTTAATTACACAAGACATTGTCATTTTGCTTTCCAGTTCAAGAACTAAGTTTTTAATTATACTTTTTGTTTTCTCGCGATTTTCTGACTGCAACAATTTTTATTGATGTCCTGCATTTAGCGTTTGAAGAAATATATCCAGGGGCCGCGCCAAGAATTCGCCACCTCGCCAAATTCGATAAAATCGTAAATTTGTCGAATGAAATTGTGTTTTGGCCAAAGTATTCGCGAATGATTGAATCCACTAGAATGAAATTAAAATTACGAAAAAATGAATTTTTCTAAGCAAAGCAGTATTTTTTATTCAATTACAGTAATTTTCGGTAGATGTGACGCATAACCAATTTGAATGGGGTGCAACTAATATAAATCTGAAACAAACTACCGTCTATGAGAAAAAAATTAATCATCAAAAATTTTTATGATATCCATCTGGAGAAGACTTTCGAAAATTGCCGAATACTTTTGATATTTGGTTAATTTACTGGCTAATAATATGAAATTCTCAGCGCGGGCCCTGTATAACCTAAATAATTTTTATTAACCCTTTGACGCAGAATTTTTACTGTAATTATTTTTCATACTTCATACTTTTTAATTATTTTTTTTTAAAATTTAGGTCAAAATAAGTAAAAACATTATATTAGACACTTTAACCATTTATGCTTAGGAAATACAGCATGAAATACTGGTATCTTTCTGCGTTAAATGTTAAATCTTCTGAACAATAATTTTTCATTTTTGTACTTATTGCAGTTATTTATATCTAAAAAGATAAACAGTTGTTCATAATTGAAATTTCTTTAATTTAAAAAGTTAGTTATTGATATATTTTTGAATATATATGTAAAAATATTTTTTTCCATTTTATATTTTAGAACAAATCTAATTCCGATAATCTAACAGACTTTTATCAAGAATTATTATGTTATTTTATAATCATAGATGATTCGCTGACTCAATTTTGAGTTTACGACTACTTATGGACAACTCCGTAGCCTTGTAATTTATATCCCATTCCGGAAGACAAGGGAACTACTGTATCAAGTATTGAGAGAAATTTAATTTCGTTGATGACTTTTTGTTAACATTTGCGTTACATGGAGAGGAAAACCATAAAACTTCTACGGTTAGTCTGACTGCAAGGGGAATCTAACCAATGATCCGTCTACCACTGACGATATTTACGTCAACACTATGGTCGGGGCATGTCAGATGCGTCAACTCTTGCAATGATAAAAGTTTTAAATTTTTATAAGGTTTTCATAACGCATGTGCAGGAAACATCTGATGTTTTCTTGAGTATATTATGAATGAATAATTCAATAAAATTTTATTTCAAATTTATAAGTAGATAGAGCTAGAGCAGCAGAGGGATAAACTTTCACAAACATGATGTCTTTTTCAGAAACTCTTACTTAATATTATTTCCAGTTAAGTTTTTGCATGTTTTCAGAATTGATTTTAGATAACCGCACAGTGCATAGACATCTCGTCTTCTTTACCAAAAACACTCTTCTATACAATTTATTGTATCCTACACTTTCTTTTCTCCGAGTCATTTAATGTTAAAAATCAAATATTTTTTGCTTAAAATCTATCGTTTTTTTTTAATTTACCATATTTAGAGGGTTTGCATGAAGTCACTAAAATAGTCACTGCATTTTAAACGAATTTTTGCCTAATATCTTTTTAGAAGTGGTTCTGATTAATTGTCTTACAATGAAAGGGAATGAACAGTTTTATGCAACATCAACTTTAAATAGAATGTGACATTTAAATCAAACATGTAACATTTTAACACTAAATTAAATGAAAATAGAACAGTCTTTGCTGCTCACTCATGCAAAACAATAATATTCCATAAGTGCTGCAACGCTTCGATAAAGATTTTACTAATTATACACAACATACATATAAATCAATTAGTTTAAAAATCCATTGACTTAAATTACTCATCTTAAATCTATTTATTTCTAAACGAAATAAAACATTTTATTTAAACGTTCTGAAATTAAATCTAATCATTTAGAATAATAATGTAGAAGTTCGATTTAGAATTGAAACTCATTTTAATTGATTGATATCATTATTACTTTAGTTAAAATTAATGACATGCAATCATTTTTAGATTCAAACCAATCAGAAATACTGATAAATAAATCAATGATCTTCTGATAGTCTGGAGAATACGTTTTAGTATTCTTAAGTAAGTATCTGTTAATAATTTATAACCACGATAATGGAATATGTTTCCCCGTTTTCTGCTAAAGACACTTCATTTATTACCGGATGCATTAGATTCCGGAAACATTTCAATATCATTGCCATAACGTCTCCATTTATCTTCTGTTGCGGTGTCAAATCTTCATTGTATTATGTTTTCTTAGATAATGTATTCTCCATCTTAATTGATATATGTTTTTAATAAGAAAACATGCATGTTTTGTGAGTAAAGGCTGCTAATATAACCTTGTTTATTTTTAGATGTTTTTAATGGTTTCGTGTAACATACATTATTATGATTACTACTGAGCTTTTGAGATTGAGTTTCATTGTAATCTTCATTGTAATCATTGAATTCTTAATCTAAATTGTATTATGTTTTCTTCAATAACAAATAGAACATCTCATTTGTTGTATTGTAAATAAGAAAATATCCATGCTTGGTAACCGAATAGTACTAAGATAGGCAAAGAAATTTGTGAACAAAGATAGCAAAGAAAATTTCAAAGATAACAAAGAAAATTTTCCCACTGATTTTACATAGCAAAACATTATAATAGTTTAACATGATTACATGACAGGCAGTATTTAATACTACCATAAAAAAGAAAAATGTTGTTAAAAACAAAGAAAAATAATGATTCTAATAGTTGATTTACTTTTAATAAGCAGTATGCAAGGTGTAGAAAGGAAAAATCTGAATAAAAATATGCATATATTCTTTGTTGTTGTTGTGAAATTGGATTTTCAATCTCTAGGATGCAGTTTATTACGGAATGCAAAAGATTTCAGAAACATTTAAATATTATTGCTGAAGCTTCTGCATTTCTTTTCTGTAGCACTACAAAATATTTATTGTATTATTTTTTCCGAGATATGGCATTTCTCATTTTAGCTCATATACTCTCAATGGAGAAAAAAATTCAAGTTCGGTGTTTTAGTGGTACATGAGAGCCTAAAATATCAGCCTTTAATTAAACTATCTTCTATAAAATTTATTATTATGATTACTTTATTTGTTTGATATGAAATAACTACAACGGCAGATACAATAATAATAGGGAAAATTGAACAATTTATTGAACACAATGCAAAAAAGAAAAAAAATACGAATGGAGCATTTGGAATAACTTTCTAATGATCGTATGCTCATGCACTATGAAGCAATTTTAATAACTGAAGGTTGAGTAAATTATTAACGTTGAACTTGTGTAGATTAATGAGTTTTGACGGCCATTTAAGGTTAAAATTAAAGAAGATACAAAAATATAATTTTACTTAATAAATGCCTTTTTTTCCAATGAAGAGGTTTATTTAATCTGGAAAGGGAAGCTTCTACCTGGAATATGTGGACCCAAATGATTCAGCCCAGAGAGCGGTAGAAAGGATCAAATGGACCAATTAAAATTAATTTTGATATGGTGTGCATTATCATATTTTTTATGAGCAAAAAGCAAAATTTTTCCGTTCCATAGAGAAAAAATAGCTTGTGATGATTTTAGTTTCTTTCTCGCCATATTTGACTTCAGTGATGATTAATCAGAATTTGGGAATTACTTTGATTTGTTTCGCCCTTATAAATTGTCTTGTGAACCCTTTAGTATGTATATATTTTCTAAAGTTAGTTATAAAAATTAATAATTATGGAGCTATTTTTTATTTTAAATACTATTTTCCAATGTATAAGTGGTTTGATATTTTGTCCTATTCATAAATTTTCGTAAATTTTTTTGTCCGTAGCTTCGTATGACAAAACTAATTTTATTAACAGCAAAGGAAACCAAAATTAGTTCAACGGTATATTTAAAATATTTGACTTCAGGTACTTCGTACTTTTTCTCTACCTAGGTATAGAATGAAAAACCTATCATGCATAATACATATTTTCATTCAGTAGTCCTGGGTATTTTAAAAAAGAAGTAATTGAATAATAAAAAGTAAAAAAAATAAAACAGTGTAGCCTTTTAAATTCATACAAAAACAATAAGTCGTCATTTGTTTTCTCTAATTATCGATTTCATCTTTTTTTAATTGTTCATCATTTAATATATATTAAACAATTTCACACAAAAAAGCTCTAAAAAAGTTTATAAAACTGAATGCTAAGAGAAAATTCCATTGCTTCAATTTTTTAGATAAAATATTGAGTTAGGCAGTATAAAAACATTCTTATCGCAATTACTTTAACTTAAATCTTTAAACGTTCGTTCTGGCAATTGGCATTTTTTTCCAATTAATGTCCATAATTTCTTTTTAAATTCTAATCTAAAGGTAACGTTTATTAATTATAAATAAAAAAGTATTGGAAATACACAAAAAAATAAGCTTTAATTCCATAAAAATAAAGATGACATATTGATTAATCCTATTTTTTTTTACATTCAAAGTTTACCAAAAAATATTTTACGCCGACCATTATTTACCCTAACACTCATTAATATTCAAAACCGTTGAAGAAAAAATATGCAGTTTGCTTCGTTATAACACAAAGTCTCTCTTTATTTGTGTTCGTGTTAATTCAAGTTCTCCAACGCATCGATTTTTTTTCGTTACACCCCTTTTTTCTAATTTAATTTGTTATCCTCATTTATTTTTTATTAATTGGCGCTTTTTTCAAGCAAAAAATATAAAAAAACTAAAGTTCACTGAATTCACAAGTCTGATTTTAGGTTAGCACAACAATTTATCAGATGTAAAGAACATTCATTAGCATTTTTGTTCGTTTTCATAATATGGTGCCATTTTTTGTCCGCTGTAAAAAGGCATGTCTTGAAAGTTTTAGAAAGTATCCATGAGTTTTCTTAATAACATTAAAGTTAGTAGAAACTTAAAGTGCAAAAAATATAAAAGTATAAAACATATTTAATGAAGAGAGAAATATTTTAAGGAAATTATTTGAAAAGGAACTCTGAAACATGCTGTACAAAATATAAAACTATAATGTGCTTCTCAGAATCAATTGCTGGAAACCGAACAAAAAAAACTTCTTCTTCTTGGCTTATAATTTTGTTAAATGTTCTGACTTACATAAATTATCCTCTAAATAAAAAGAATAGCCATAATAAAGAAAATACAGTTTACGCATCAAAACTGCAAAGGTACCACCCTTTGCAGTTTTAGAGATAAGAATTATGAATTTTGAGAAATAAGAATTATGAATTTTGAGAAATAAGAATTATGAATTTTGAGAAATAAGAATTATGAATTCTGAGAAATAAGAATTATGAATTTTGAAATTATCATGAATAAAAATATACGTAATGAATTAAATATTGATATGGTATTAAATTACTTACAGAGGAGTTCATTTAAATTTGTTTTTACTTTTACGTAAACTTTATATTAATTTTATAGCATTAATAATTTATTACTGCTGTTTGAAATATTTAATTAATTTTCCAAAATAACCGACTACCATAAGATGGTCTATCATATAATCATGACTACCATAGCAATGAGTCTATTATATATTGGTTCAGATGAACATGTATTCTCTTTTGTCTGGAAGATCCGACCTTTCAATTTTTATTATACATAGTATAGCGTTTATCCATATTTGAAAGACGCATATGTGTCTTTCAGATATAGGCAAACTCTAAACGTGAGTTACTACGTTTTTCTTCTCTGTGCCTGTGGTCAACTACAAAAATAGATATTTTTTGTTGTTGTAAAATATGCCTGATCATTTTAAAATAGGATGCTCCAGCACAATACTACTGAGATTCGGAACTGTCTTCGTCCTCTTAAAGATTTCAACCCCTTGTACTGCAACTATGACCCTAAAAACGCTGAAGTTTTAAACTTTAAGTTAAAGACAATTTCTCATTTTTTTAAAGTGCAAAAAAAAATATACTTCAGTTCTCAAATTCAGTTTAAAATTTTTCTGTAACAGGATGTGCCTGCTGTTGTTCATACTTTTCATATCTCCTGTTCTTGAATTTTTACATTTTTCAAAGTATATATAAATTTTTTTCAATTTTATAGATTTTATACAAATACTTATAAAGAGAAATATACTTCGTGAAGAAAAAAATTTTTTAGATTTGTTCACAAAAAGTAATTTGGAACTGAAAAGTTTGGAAAGTTATCAAAACTATAGAGAAATAAGGATAAAAATTTTCAATCAAATAATAGTAGAAAAAGTTTTCTGTGATAATAATTTTCAACTGTGATAATATTTTTTAATCATTTTTAAATTCGCGTACTATTTAGAATCTATATTACTATAAGTTAGTACTGTAAATTTTACTACTTTTCACAATAATTGTATTTCTTATATAAGGAAAGTGTTACAAGAAAATGACAAAGTTTTTTTTTTCTTGAAATAGTTCACACGTTTTGGGTTGAGGGGAATTTAATATAAAAAAGCTTTAACAAATCTTTTTTTTAATTATTTATTAGTTTAAATTATCTTTCTTAATTCATTTAAAAAAGCGAAACCCTTTCATGCAATTAGTAATTCACATCCTGTTTTAAAAATAGATTAAATAGCGAAGAGCTGCAATTTTACGTTTTTCCCCTTAAGAAAGCGTGAGATTCTGGAAAATCCCTCGAATAACTGTATGAACTTATCATAATTAATAATATTTTCATTTCTGCATTTGACTTGAAAGAGGATGTTGAAAAACTTATACGACTTTTCCCTGTCACAACTAAACTGTCTATTTCATGACCGGCCAAGTGAAGGTTCGACTTTTCAAACGCACACCACAATATCTTTGGATTTCCCAGCATCACTGAGACTTAAATGTTTCAGAGAAAATCTAGGGTTATTCGATATTTAATCCATTCCCTCAAATCGAGGAGTTTGCACTCTCCTGCATTTCTCAGTTGATAACACTGAAAAACAAGGAAAAGCCTGTAAAGGAACAGGCGGAAGTGGCAGTTCTAATACGACGCACCACTACCACTTTCAATGAATCCATTCCTTCAATACGAGGAGTTTGCACTCTCCTGCATTTCTCAGTTGATAACACTGAAAAACAAGGAAAAGCCTGTAAAGGAACAGACGGAAGTGGCAGTTCTAGTACGACGCTCCACTACCACTTTCAATGAATCCATTCCTTCAATACCAGAAGTTTGCACTCTCCTGCATTTCTCAGTTGATAACACTGAAAAACAAGGAAAAGCCTGTAAAGGAACAGACGGAAGTGGCAGTTCTAATACGACACACCACTACCACTTTCAATGAATCCATTCCTTCAATACGAGGAGTTTGCACTCTCCTGCATTTCTCAGTTGATAACACTGAAAAACAAGGAAAAGCCTGTAAAGGAACAGACGGAAGTGGCAGTTCTAGTACGACGCTCCACTACCACTTTCAATGAATCCATTCCTTCAATACCAGGAGTTTGCACTCTCCTGCATTTCTCAGTTGATAACACTGAAAAACAAGGAAAAGCCTGTAAAGGAACAGACGGAAGTGGCAGTTCTAATACGACGCACCACTACCACTTTCAATGAATCCATTCCTTCAATACGAGGAGTTTGCACTCTCCTGCATTTCTCAGTTGATAACACTGAAAAACAAGGAAAAGCCTGTAAAGGAACAGACGGAAGTGGCAGTTCTAATACGACGCACCACTACCACTTTCAATGAATCCATTCCTTCAATACGAGGAGTTTGCACTCTCCTGCATTTCTCAGTTGATGACACAAAAAAACAAGGAAAAGCCTATAAAGAAACAGACGGAACTAGCAGGTCTAGTACGACGCTCCACTACCACTTTCAATGAATCCATTCCTTCAATACGAGGAGTTTGCACTCTCCTGCATTTCTCAGTTGATAACACTGAAAAACAAGGAAAAGCCTGTAAAGGAACAGGCGGAAGTGGCAGGTCTAGTACGACGCTCCACTACCACTTTCAATGAATCCATTCCTTCAATACGAGGAGTTTGCACTCTCCTGCATTTCTCAGTTGATGACACAAAAAAACAAGGAAAAGCCTATAAAGGAACAGACGGAAGTAGCAGGTCTAGTACGACGCACCACTACCACTTTCAATGAATCCATTCCTTCAATACGAGGAGTTTGCACTCTCCTGCATTTCTCAGTTGATAACACTGAAAAACAAGGAAAAGCCTGTAAAGGAACAGACGGAAGTAGCAGGTCTAGTACGACGCTCCACTACCACTTTCAATGAATCCATTCCTTCAATACGAGGAGTTTGCACTCTCCTGCATTTCTCAGTTGATGACACAAAAAAACAAGGAAAAGCCTATAAAGGAACAGACGGAAGTAGCAGGTCTAGTACGACGCACCACTACCACTTTCAATGAATCCATTCCTTCAATACGAGGAGTTTGCACTCTCCTGCATTTCTCAGTTGATAACACTGAAAAACAAGGAAAAGCCTGTAAAGGAACAGGCGGAAGTGGCAGTTCTAATACGACGCACCACTACCACTTTCAATGAATCCATTCCTTCAATACGAGGAGTTTGCACTCTCCTGCATTTCTCAGTTGATAACACTGAAAAACAAGGAAAAGCCTGTAAAGGAACAGACGGAAGTGGCAGTTCTAGTACGACGCTCCACTACCACTTTCAATGAATCCATTCCTTCAATACGAGGAGTTTGCACTCTCCTGCATTTCTCAGTTGATAACACTGAAAAGCAAGGAAAAGCCTGTAAAGGAACAGACGGAAGTGGCAGTTCTAGTACGACGCACCACTACCACTTTCAATGAATCCATTCCTTCAATACGAGGAGTTTGCACTCTCCTGCATTTCTCAGTTGATAACACTGAAAAACAAGGAAAAGCCTGTAAAGGAACAGACGGAAGTGGCAGTTCTAATACGACGCACCACTACCACTTTCAATGAATCCATTCCTTCAATACGAGGAGTTTGCACTGTCCTGCATTTCTCAGTTGATGACACAAAAAAACAAGGAAAAGCCTATAAAGGAACCGACGGAAGTAGCAGGTCTAGTACGACGCACCACTACCACATTCAATGAACACAACTTACCTACAATAACAAGACACTAGGATGGACTGGTAGAAGCAGTCGCATCAAAGCATGACCATGGCCTACTCAACAATCAGTTTGCTCACTGGAGGAGAGGTCGAATTGTCGTGAACGCCTAATGAAGCCACTTAGCTCTGTGAAACTGGGTATGCATTTTAATCGAGACAAAAGGTGTGAATTTTATTGCTCAGCGAGCGAATGTTCAACGCCCTGCTTGGAAATTGCAATGCTTCCTTCATTTCTTTGGCATTAGACGAGTTTTCATTATATTGTAATCTTTATAGAATCAGATACAATTATCTTAAATATTCATAATCGTGACATCTGAAGTGTTCCTTTAAAAATATATAGTTTTATAGTATAAAATTTATGCACGGATGATTTTTAATCTAGAATATTTAAAAAATAATAGAAGTTCCAAAATATACACAGCAATTGTGCACTAAAGAATGTGGGTAAAAAATTATCGTTTCTGTTTATTTTGCTTTCCTTATCATTCTTAATGTAAATATATATATATATATACACGCTGCACACTTATTGCCTATAAACTACAGCATAAAGATACACTGACAAAACTTTAAAGTAATTTAAAATTTCCTTGAAACAAAGCATGATAAAGAGCATTTCTACAATGATTTTTTTCTCTTTTTAGTAAATAAGAATAAAATTTCTCTCTGGAATAAGAAGATCCTAAATAATATAAATCCTAATCACGATTTAAAATAAACCTGTTTTTATTGCATCGCTTTTCGTTAAACAAGTAAAAGAAAAAGATATTCTGAGGTGAGTGCAGCCTAGATCATTTGCGTGTTGTATGTGTAAAAAACAAGGAAAGAGAAGGTCATGTTTAAAAATAAGATAATAACTTTTCTTCCTACTTTTATGTTTATTCTCTTTGAAATATGTTTGAAAATTCAAGAGATTTTCTTAAAAATAAATGAATTCTTTTATGAATGTTACACATGACAGTAATATTAATACATCATTTCTCAAAACTAAAAATTTAATAAGAAGTTTGGTTCTTCGAATAGATTAACATAGTAAAAATAAAAGGAAACTCACAAAATCAATAAAATTACTTCAGATTTATCGTAACTTTTTTTTATATTTAAATTTCAATAATGAAATCAAGAAATAATTTTATATAATAACAAAAACTAACATTAATTACACAGGCCTGCGATGAAAAAAATACAAGGCGTCTGATAGCTGAACTTAATGTATTTTTTGGTGCTGAAACGGAAAATAATAATGAAAAATGTCCATCACGTCACGTTTTTTAAAAAAATTCAATTTTACTGGAATTTTTATGAACATTTACCATAAAAAAATTTTCATTTTTGAATTTCTTCCCTTTTTGATGGACCAGCATTCTACTTTTGTCAAATCTACAAAAGTACCCCTCTATCACTACTTCCTGTCACCGTCCCTCTCTCTGTAACAATCTCTCTCTACCAATAGCGTCGCGAGAATCCTTATCTAGGTCCACTGACCTCTCAGAATCGCATGAGGAGAGCTTTCCCCTTCCAATGAGGTGAACCGGGTTCGAATCACACCGATGTCTGGTAAATACGAATTCCACCCCGGCTTGAATCAAACTCAGTGCTGATATAAAATATCTTCAGTGTTAGACAGATAATGGGTAAGAGTTCCCTTACCGTCAGGCTAACCGTGGGAAGTCCCCGAAGTTTATCTTTTAATGCAAATGCGTGTTAGTTCCATCAAAGAAAGTCTACAACGAAGGATCCCAATTCTTTATCCAGAAGTTCTCTTGTTTTCTGGATTGTGTTCAAAATTACAAGGCTACGGAGTTGAACATTAGTAGTTCTTAATGCAAAATTGGGTCTGCTGTTCAACGACGGTTATTAAGTAAAATAAAATCATTTTCTCAACCATCAGCTAATTCTGATTAGTTTTCGTAAATGGAAGAAAAAATTTTATGATTATGAAGGATTTCGGGGCGCAATCTTTAGGGGAATAAGCATTTTTCTTTTACACGTTATCATTTCAATAGGCCCATTACCAATTAGCTATTTTCTTTATTTGAAGAAAATAAAATTTTCTTTTGCATTACCTTTTTATGCAACACCTTTGAATAAAAAAGAAATCCCAGGCATTCTGAAAAACTTTTACAAGAAAAAGAAAAGGAAATTTATTGCACAATGATATTTTCTTGTAAGAAACTCATATTTCACTTCTTTAAATCATTTCTTTATCTAAGTTATTTTTACAAATCCAATACATTAACAAAAAATTTTTATGTTATAAAAAAATAGCAATGTTTACTTAACAAAATGGGCAATAAATCCATAGATAATTCTTTATTATCCATCTATCCTTTTTATTTCCAGGAATATACATTCATTTATCGGAAAAAAGCTTACTTATAAAAATTTGAAATTTTTTCAAATATTTGAAGTTGAGTCTCACGAGGAAAAAAAAACTAGGAAACTTGAGTTTCTTTAAATTAAACAAGTAACTTGAAACTTGTTATCGCACAGAAAATGAAAGAGAGGGAAGAAAACACATTAACAGATTTTAGTTGCAATAGAGGATTTACTAAAATGGACAACAGTAAGTGAAAATGTTTTCTAACTGATTCAAGAGAAATCTAATATCTTTTAAAATCCCCTAAAGGCCGGAACATGGCAAAGAAAAAAAAACTAATCTGGATTTAAGGAAAGGTTGTTGCTATAAATGTTATCAAGCTTCAATAAACTAATAGCATCACCGACTCTTTCAACAACATGAGTTTGGAAATCTCCACTGAAGTTTTTTTTTATTCCTTCAAAAAGCTGATATTGAACGAGAAAATATTTTTAGTTTGATCTTTAAATAAGAAGTTATAGTTTACGTACTCAGAGTGTCCATTAAAAATGTCTTTTTTATTCTTATATTAGAGAAAAAATTACATTTATGTTTTCGAGAGTTAACTGTAAATTTATAAATCCAGCTTCCTGTTTTGCGAAGAAAAAAGCCCGGTATCCGTAATTTTGTCAACATTAGTAAACTAGACCATTAAATCAAAATGATAACTTGTTAAAGCTCAATAATACAATTCGGAGGTGAACATTATTTTCCAAAGAGATTACAGCATCAGATTACGTACAGAAAGGTCCCGGATTTATTTGCAGGCAGCCTTGTAGTAATTCTTTCTCGCACTCCCTCCACATGAGTAACAAATAACACATTCACTTCACGACAGGCGAGAGCTTGTCTGCTAACTTCTAATCTTTACCATGATAATTTTTTTCAATGGTTGTAAAAGGAAAATTGAATTGCATCCCATACTCATATATATATATATATATATATATATATATATATATATATATATATATATATATATATATATATATATATATATATATATATATATATATATATATATATATATATATGTAATAACAGGGCTCCAACCCTGTTATCAGAGTTGTATTTAGCTTGAAATAATTGCAGTCTTAAGCCATCAGACGTTCTAAACAGGTTTATTTAAATATAGGCTGGTATTGCTAACAGTTTACGTCCACACTCCCTATGGGACGGGGAGTGGACAAGACTCCGGATAATCCCGGAACAGCTTATCGGGATCACATCAAGATGAAAAGGACACGCAAAACTATGCGTTCTTACGTTTTATACCAACATCGATTAGAGGTAAAAAGGCACGTTTCGTACATTCCTAGTATCCTTACGCATTAAGGAAAATCATTTCTGCTTCCTTATATGGAATTGAAAAAGGGAACGATTCTAAAAATAACTCTTCCTTTGAAATATAAATATATTTATATTTCAATGGTATGTTTTCAGCCTTGAATTCCCAAAATAGAATCTCTCTACGCTTATTCTTTAACAAAGACATTTTAGGAAAACGAAAGAGATTTAATTCTTTTATTAATACAAAAGTATTTACTTTTTGTATTACATCCCCCCCAAAAAAATTTTTTGGTGAGCCAAAATAAAAAAATTTAGAATACTTTACATTTAAAATTTTTAGGTTGGTATGACTGTTCCTTTTTCCCTACTACAAACAACATTTTTCCAATTATGTGAAGAAGAAAAAAACAATTATTTACAATGACAAAAATATGAAAAACATGATTATGCATATTATCTGTTTTGTCAATTAAACAGAAAGAAAAACTAAACATTTATATAACTAATCTATTAAAATTTTTCACACAAAAATATACAAAATTTTTATGCAAAACGAACTGGACAACAAGTGTCATTTATTCTGAATTTAATTTCAACATTTGTGGTTTGATATTTCCTATGCTTTGATACATGTACTTTTTCAAAATTTTGTTTACTTAAATTTCTTTCTGTTTTTGTAATCAGTTTCTTGGTCATTCTTCTTTTTCCTATTTTTCCTTTGCTTTTTCGTTTTTGTTACCCTTTACATATTTTTTCGTCGATATTAACCTGATAATGAACGTATCCATTACCTAGATCTATCTTCGAATCATTTGAACTTTTTGGACATTCTTTCTTTCCATTTTTTGATGTTTACTTTTACTGAAACATCCTTAACATTCATTTTTTCGATGCTTACTTTTTTTTTTTTTTTTTGAAACATCTTTTTCACCATTTTTAACCTTAACATTTTGAGAATTCTGCTGTTTTATGTGCAAAGATAAGTTGTCACTTTTAGAATTAGCAGAGATGATCAGTCTCTTACCAAATAGAGTAACAACTGGCCCGACACAATCAATAAACAAACAAAAATCACTGCAAGTTTACACCCCTACTAAAGCATATGGTAAATCAGTATCAAGTATAAAAAACTTAACTGATTAAACAATTTCGCCTATCGTAATAAGGGAGTCTCACAAATTTGTTTAAGTGTTAACTGTCCGTTTGTTTGGGTTTCACATTTTTTAAAATAGGAATTTTTAGTTTTGACCAAGTCCGAAAAGGTAAAAGAAGTATTACACTTTCTTTAAGTTTATTTGAAAACTCTTCATTTTTAAGTTCAAAAGAAAGTTCTGAACAATTTAATTTTTCATGTGGTTAAATCTTGAAAAATCATTAGAAAACAAAAGTTTAAATAATGACTTAATTTTGTTTGTCGTCACTAGTTCAATTGACGTTTGAACCACATTTTTTCTTTTCAAAAACATTTTAAATGCACTAAAGAACAGTATTATATCATAATTTAAAAAAAAAAACAATATAAACACTAGAAATGCAATCTAATCATTAATAATATACTATTCCATTATTCAAAATAAAATATTTAGATTACTATTCATATCTAATATTACTAAAATTTTTAATCACAACATTGAGAAAGAAAATAAATGAGAGAGTAAAAAAAAATATATCTACAGTCAATCCTTTTCATTTGTCACTTTTCTTTTGACCTTCATTCATTTTTCGTTGACGAGAGAAAAAAAAATAATCACTTTTTTTTTTCTTTTTTTTTCGCGCACTTAAATCGTAGCAATTCATGAATATTCATGATTAAGATTCGCGCACATTCACTTTTTATTTCACAACTTGAGTAGTAAGAATTGTAGGATCACTCGGTGTCGAATCACTACTATGAATGATGTTTCTTCAAACTTAGAGGCACTAAGGAATTGTAGGGTCATCGGATGGGATACTTTCACTGGTTTCAGTACATCAGCATTTCAGGCGCGACGAGGTGCAAGTAGTACGGGTGGAAATCGCCCTTCCTTCCTTCCTTCCTTCAACGTTTTTTTCACTGCCGATTTTTTTCTCTTCTTTTAAGTCCAAGGGGGGAGAAGCTTTCCGGATGGGATGAGGTTTCAAAACGGATGGGATGAGGAAAATTTCAACGTAGCCGTCACAGCCGGTCCAAAGATTTCCTCAGCAAGCAACTATGCTGCCGGCTTGTAATAACAGGGCTCCAACCCTGTTATCAGTGTTGTATTTAGCTTGAAATAATTGCAGTCTTAAGCCATCAGACGTTCTAAACAGGTTTATTTAAATATAGGCTGGTATTGCTAACAGTTTACGTCCACACTCCCTATGGGAGGGGGAGTGGACAAGACTCCGGATAATCCCGGAACAGCTTATCGGGATCACATCGAGATGAAAAGGACACGCAAAACTATGCGTTCTTACGTTTTATACCAACATCGATTAGAGGTAAAAAGGCACGTTTCGTACATTCCTTGTATCCTTACGCATTAAGGAAAATCATTTCTGCTTCCTTATATGGAATTGAAAAAGGGAACGATTCTAAAAATAACTCTTCCTTTGAAATATAAATATATTTATATTTCAATGGTATGTTTTCAGCCTTGAATTCCCAAAATAGAATCTCTCTACGCTTATTCTTTAACAAAGACATTTTAGGAAAACGAAAGAGATTTAATTCTTTTATTAATACAAAAGTATTTACTTTTTGTATTACATCCCCCCCCCCAAAAAAAATTTTTTTGGTGAGCCAAAATAAAAAAATTTAGAATACTTTACATTTAAAATTTTTAGGTTGGTACGACTGTTCCTTTTTCCCTACTACAAACAACATTTTTTCAATTATGTGAAGAAGAAAAAAACAATTATTTACAATGACAAAAATATGAAAAACATGATTATGCATATTATCTGTTTTGTCAATTAAACAGAAAGAAAAACTAAACATTTATATAACTAATCTACTAAAATTTTTCACACAAAAATATACGAAATTTTTATGCAAAACGAACTGGACAACAAGTGTCATTTATTCAGAATTTAATTTCAACATTTGTGGTTTGATCCGCATAGGTAAAATCAAAACATTTACTCCATGGCAGGTGACATCATACCTGCTAACTTTTAATACTTCTCTTTTCCAGTGTCTGTAAAAGAAAAATTGAATTACATCTATAAGCAGAAGAAAACAAAAGCAAGAATGTACAATATCATGCAGATATATTTAAATTTAATTTATTTAAATGCAGTTGTGGTCAAAAGCATTTTCAACTAAATATATAAATGCAAAGAATAAATAGGAATCATGTATTTTACTACCTTAAATATTATAATAAAATATTTATTAGAATGTGTAAAAGTCACCTGCCACCATTGCACTACTTGGCTACGTTCCTTGATTCACAATGATTCGACGAAAAAATCTTCTCGTGACTCAATCAACTCAAAGACACGAACTGAAGAGGAATCTTAGGAGCTTTATCTTCATTTACAGTTGGTGCCATGTAATCACAAGAAATATTAATACTTGGCACATAACGAGAAAATAATTACTGCTTAACCCGTATTTTTATGGTCATCATAGCTTTTCAGCATAAACTTATCTTTACAGTCAGTGACTGGAATACTTTTTCACGGGCTCTAGCCGTAATACAGAGGTGAATTTTTTTTTCTGCGTTTTAATTTTTGAAGCTTTTTCTTGGAAGATTGTGCTAAAAGATGGGCCATATAAATCAAACTTTTGTGATTAAAAATTAGATGCTAAAGTAACTGTTCAGGACGGATACAAATATATTTAAACTAAAAAAAATATTTTCATTCATCTCAAATGATTTCTAAAATATGATTGTTTTAAAACTTTTAAAAATATATTAAATTTTTTAAATAAAGAGTGGTCAAAATTCGGTTACAAATGAAATAAATTAGAGGATGAAATAAATTAGAGAACTCATTAAACAATTTTTTAGATAGAATACGTGATTTGATATTCCTGATTATTTCGTGTTTTTTTTTCTTCTTGTTTTTTTAATAATTCTTGCTAGTTAAAAAGGAAGCAGGTTGTCGAATGCAAGACTTAAGTTGAAATGGTTTGCTTTTGACTTATTACGAATATTTGAGAGATTTCCTGAATTGCGAAGTTGTGGGTAGTTGAATTAAATTTGTGGGTAGTTTTTATTGTATATCGCCAAAATGCAACTGATTTCTCGACTCATAAAGTAAGCTCTTATTGTATACTAATATTAATTTATTTATAACTTATTTTTGGCAACACGCAAATTAGTAATGTGAGATGCCAGCTAAGTATTAATTACTACTTTTCTTCCTACACATCATAACAGTAATAGCGTCATTAAAAATGTTCTAATTCATCCTTTTATTTTTCCAGACTTTTTTCAATATCCATATTATAGCCATATACAATATCCGTAGTATAGTCATACACGATATTATCTTTATTGCAATGCCGATACCTTTGTAACCCCCAAGGGAATAATAATGCACCGCATATACATTTTACAATGCATCAGCTATACACACAATCAGTAAAATATAAAATAATTAATTTCAAGGAATAAGTATTCTTATTGAAATTATATATTAAAATTTGTAAATATAATAACATGTTCATAAATAAGAATATATTTTAAATCAGAATTCTAATTTTGATTGTTACTGTATTTGCACATTATTAGAAACAAAAGCAATAATAGTTTCCAATTGGGAACGTCACATAAATAAATTATAAAAAAATCATTCCCAATTTGAATGATCGGTTTATTTTAACTGAAATTTCAAAAGGTAATACGCAGAAGGAGTTTATAAAGTATTTCTGCATTTCTCTTCGGTTTGTAAAAAAAAATATGCTGAAGCAAGTATTGTTTGAAAAAGAAATCAAATACTATTTTAAAACTAACGAACATTTGTTCAACTATTTTTCTTGCAGATAAAGGCTGTTTTTCATTTATGTTATGATTCTTTACATCTCTTCGAATTAAAAATAAATTAAATGCAATCCTTGTTGCGGATTTCTTCGTAATATTAACATAATTAAAAATAAATCTCACTAAGGAAATATTACTCTCAAATATTGGTTTTTAATAAGACTTACGCTCGAAAATTAAAACTTTTATTTATATTCCAAGTGTTTTTCAAATTAATTAATGATTTAAGCTTTGTTAAATTTTGAAAATGGTTTATTTAAACAGTGTACAATCTTGAACACATAAAATTTTCCTTCAATTTAAATAAATGAATAAAAATTTAATGAAAATGCACAGCAGCCAATCTGTGTTTATTTTAGAAAAAGATTTAACATGTAAGTGCTCTAAATCCTAAATGTGGAATAAAAGAATGCAGTTTATTTACTCAAACAAAGAAGCGGAGTTAATTAAGATTTGGTTTAACGGACATATAAACTGTCTAATATGGAATTTATATAATATTTCATTAATTAAAACACTGTGTTTTTATTGTAGCAGGTAGATATATTTGTATTCGAAAATTTATTTAATTTTAGTATTCCATATGATTCAAGGAAGGATGGAAAAATATGTATAGTTTATCAGAGACAACCAGAAAGGAGGTGCGGAATAAAGATATTCCAGATTATACAAGCATAATCATAAATCTCTGAATTTTTTTCAAAGTAGGAATCAATTCATGTTGAGTCTAAAAACGAACTTAAGCTGAAGCTTGAGATAGCCTGCAAAGGCCTGCCTATGAAAGAAGCAATTGCTCACCATTGCTCCTTAGAAATCCATAGATGATTATTTACGTTATTTACGATGCTGACTCTAGTGACCCAAGGAAGCGTCTAATCCTCGTAATTTGTAGAACGTCTGAAACTTCAATATGAAGAGTTGAAAAAAGCAGATGTGGCTAAACTTTCATTCTTGAGTAAAAATGGAAACTATTGAGCAGTCGAAGTTCATTTAATCCCTTTAAGGCAACTTTCAAACTCTCTTAAAGAAAGCGAAATTTTGTTGGATGTCTGCACACATAAAACTTCTAGCCTTGCGATCTTAAAAGTTTTATAGATTTCGCTATTTCTCAAAAAGCTTCTGAAACGATGAAACGGTAAGATTGGGAACAAACAACTGATTTCCATAGTGCAACCATATTGTAAAGAGACAAATGCAAAATTCAAGTTGAAGCATTAAATATACCACCATGCCCAGAGTAAGCACTGCACCAGCTAGAATTTGCATCGAATCACTCATCAAGAGGAAAAATTACTTCGACTCTGTAGCTCATATCTCATCGTTTCTGATGCTCTACGAACAACCTTGAGCCATTCTGTTGAAAATATGTTTTAGTATTAGAAATTGTATGCCACTCTCTATCTCGTTTCCTAAATTTTGTGACGCATGACGAATAGCTCCGAGCCATATTTCTGTTAAATTCTTTCAGAATTAGAAAATGTCACGTGTTATAGGATTGCATTATTTAAAAATTTGTTTAAATGTTTTTAAATAAATTTTCAGCAAGAGGCATGACTCTTGCCCTTCCAAGTGAATGATACGCTTATGGATAGACGTGTGGCATCTTCTTTGCTTTCGGCTTGGAATTTTCTAGACGTCTTCATGTTCTGGTTCACCACCCTTCGTGATTTTGTTCTGAGCCTCTGTTCTCATGACAAAGATACCTTGCTAAACACTTGTGTTGCTCTAGCGACAGTGACTTCGTTGGATTCTCTAGGGTGTCAAAACTTCCTGTCCAAACTCATTAAAAATCTTAAGATTTTACTCCGAAACGGATCTCTAAATGGTTTAACTTATTAGCGAGCGAAGCGATCATAATATGCGAGCAAACCATATTAGATTGCAATGCACAAATCGGGGATCGGTGATCGCTAGTGAACCGGGGGTGGAGCCCACAAATATTTTAAGGAAAGTGCTCTAGAAATTAAGAAAACAATAAGTTTCATAGAAAGCCAACAAATTTGTTTTCATTGTTCATATACAAAATTCTTTCCGCTGTATATCATCTTTAATGCATGCGATTCCCTAGCTATTACGTATTCTCCATAATTTAAAAAAAAAGAAATATCAGTAAAAAAGAATAAAATATTCCGCGGCAATTCATTCATGAATAATATATTCAAGCGTTATTTTCTAGATTAATCCTTTTTTCAAAGTTGTTAGCGTTTCAAAAAGAACAGGGAAAAAATAGATTTTAAAGCTAACTTTCCAACAGAGGAAAGTTTGCATTTAGTTAAGATTTTTTAGTTATGCGCTTGAGTTATTATTGATGCCAAGAAAGTGAATACGTGAATAGATTTTCTAAAAAAATTATCCTCGTTTAACTTAATTTTAATAAATTATTAGTGGTTGTTAAATAAAAAACTTAAGTAATAGCTTTCCTATCCACGTTCGGTATTTAGTCTTAACTAATACTCGTTTAAGTAAATTAAGTTTTAAACATGCATAGATTTTGCTAGTTAGGTATGCGTTAATTTTTTTTAAAATACGTATTGTAAGTTAAACTTATTTCTGAATGATCAAAGAGGGAAATACAGATATTAATTTAGAAAGTAGATTCTTTCAAATAAATTCCTGAATATTTTTAAAATATATAGATAACCTTATTTTTCAGTTAAAGGCCGCACCATTTAGTTTTGGTTAAAATAACCTATTTCATTTTTAAATTATTCACCTAAATAATATCTCAAATTTATTTAAATCTTGTGATTAATTAGTCTGTTAAGTAAAGCTTTTGATTTTCTACAAAGTAATACGGTAATAGGTATTATTCAGCAAGTCTCCCGAAATTAATGCCGACGAATATTTTAGTCATGTGACAAAAAAATCAACTATGATTTATTATACAGTCTTATTATACAGTCATCAACTATGATTTATTATACAGTCTTCACTCATTAACTCCCATAATTGCTTGTCATCATTGTTTCTTCTTTAAAATTCAATATTTTTTACCTAGAAACATGTCATTTTGCTTTCAAAATACATATAAAATTATTGAAGTTTTATAAAAAACATTTCTCAATACTTTCTCAAGAATGTATGAAATTCGTTTTTGAACTTCGATTATTTAGAGGAAATCAGGGGAATAATGCAGAATTCCGTCGGTTTAAAATAAGAAATTAACTATTTAACACACAAAAAAGCAGCAAAAATTTATGAAATTGGCTCTGCAGCGCATTTTAGCATCGCATTACAAGAGTTACATATTTAGTAGAAATAAATAAATTTTGCAAATATTCTATATTTTAAAAATAAAATTTAGGAGTCAAAGTTGTCCCACTTTCCTGCGTCTCTTTTTCCAAGAAGATGACCCCTTGAATAAAAATATTAACTGTATCAATAATACGGAGAACAACAAGAAATTGATATAAGTTGTTATTTGTTATTATTAAAAATTATATATATTTAAATTATTAGCAGCTAGTTATGCTTATGTGGCTTTAATTTTACATTTTAAATAATTATATAACGTATCTTAAAAACGACTAAGATTTAAAAAAGCAAGGAAGCAAAATATACCAAAAACGGCGGAAAATTAAAAAAAAAATTTATCCCTTTTTTTAAGTTTCTCAACTAATTTTTTGTTCGTTAAAGTATATCAAGGATATATACCGTTAATTTTGAAATTGAAATATGTCAAAATGGACGCACTCAAACCCAGTGGTGTTTTAGCTCAAGGAGAGTCATGGCATACTGTTCTCATCCCAGTATTCTTGATCTTGGGCTCTGGGGTGCAGTTTTAATCATTTATAATTAATTAGTTTTGGCCGGGATAGCCTGGTTGGTAGGGCACCAACTTGTACCAACCAAATATTGTAATCGTTTCAGAATACTGAGAGAAAAAACTGATTTTCGAAATTTTTTTATTACCATATACCACTATTTTTATGTAATTAATCGCAAATGAAAATTTGATTTTGTATTGCTTTGACGGTTTACTATATAAAAATACTTTTTAAAAACTTTTTTTTTTACTTCCAATGTCCAAGGTTACAAAAGAAGCCAAATTATAACGCTAAATTCAACAAAACGAAAATGATTTCCTGATACAGTTTTTGTACATTTAATGATGAGGTTCAGCAGCAGCTCGCTTTGCTTTCTCATATTTAAAAACGATTCTTTTCTTGCCAATGAGCAGATGGCAGTATCAAAGTAAAAATTTATGCAATTAAAGAATAACTTTATTTTATTAATAAAGTTTACTTTATTAACGCTGATTTCTTTCAATTATATTTAAATCTAATCATTCTACGCTATTATTATTTAAAATTCTACTTTGATTTTTTTTTCCTTTTTTATATTTTTGTTGCTATCAAAATTCACAAAATTGTTTTCAGTTTTTTTCAGCAGTAGAGATTATTTAGTAATAATGTGCAAAGATAATATCCAACATAGACTTGCAGTTTCAGATAGTTATGAAGTACTCAGTTATTTAATTGCATATACTGAACGGACATAATTCTGCATAAAGTTTCTTAGTGATACAAACATACCATTTTGATAAGCAAGCAGAACGTTCTTACATTTTGATAAATGTTAAACTGATATAAAATATATGAATAATAAAATGCGAAAAAAATAAAGTAATATACAACTATTTTATAGTGTGTTAAAGAAATATCACATTTCGTTTTAAGCATTTAACAGTGAAATACAAAGAAAGAATGCAAGAAGAATAGAGAATAGAAATGAGAACAGTTTGTAAGTAATTACACCGTGGAATAAATTCCTTTTTGTTTTCTGCTGCTTTAGATTTTTTTTTTACAGATTCTAGTTACTTTTGGATCGCTGAATCAAATCTGCAATGGATTTCTCCCCTTGATTCACAATTTTTTAATGACACCTTTAGTTTACTCTTTGTCAAAACGTTCATGTTTAAAAGCTTTATATGTAATGCAGGGTCCCGTAGATATGACAAAATCTTCAGGGAATTATATATCATCAAGAAAATAATTACTTAGGAAACCATGCCTGGAAATGACGTTGTACGTCACTAGGATCGCTTCCACATTTTGAAGTTTGTTCATGTGCCTCCGAACAGGTACTTTTACTTAACTAAACAATCTTAATTTTATGTTATCTTTTATATCATGTCAAAAATTAATAAAAGCTCAGCATTAACTGTCTTATCGTAATTTAATATTTTTTCGACAATGCCATGATAGTTAGTTTAACGGTTTGGCATGATTGTTAAGTTAATCGCCAAGTCATTAAATTACGATAAAATGGTAATACTAAACTTATTTGAATACAATTTTTAATATTATTTATTCAAAAGCATAAAATTAAGATAATTTATTTAAATACAAGTATCTGTCCAGAAGTCCATAAAGCAACAGTTCATAATAGCGAAGCGCGCTTATGGCGCATGATGACATTTACGGCCATGAGTTCCTAAGCAATATTTTTATTTCGAGGATGAGTCCTAACTCCCTTTGAATTTTTTCGCAACATTTACGCAATCCCTTGTTATATATAATATTTTTACATTCTGCTTTTCGTCAAAAATAGACGAAAAATATTATTTGAAAAAAAAAAAAAAAAAACTAACTTAAGCGATGAAACATTAAATTTTAAATGTCTACATTAGAATCAATCGAACTAAAGTAATTTATAAATTGAAAAAAATCGTCATCTGGAGATATTAAATGTATAGCCGTTAAATAATGGCTTAATAAATAAATTTCATATAACTACTCTTATAAAGTTAATAAACTTTATGCTGATGACAGCCAAAGATAAATGCGTGTATTTTTTTTTGCATACACACACACATATATATATATATATATATATATATATATATATATATATATATATATATATATATATATATATATATATATATATATATATATATATATATATATATATATATATATATATATATATATATATATATAATGCAATGAGAATCGTGAAAAAGATGACAATAATCAGTTTTATTTAATAGAGAAACGCAAAAGTAATGAAATACTACACAAAAATTTTAAAAAATTAACATTCAAAAAATTAGCTCCCAATTAAGATTAAACAGAACAACCTATTTTAGCATGCAATGTAGCTTTTCTAAGACGAAATAAAGTTACACTTTCTTTGAAGATTTTCCAAAATTGCGAAATATTAATTTATTTCTAAAACCTCAATTATTATATAATTTTGAAAAAATAATTTTTAGAATATGAAATATTATAGAATGATGGATCTTATCTATATTTTATTTATATAAATGCTTTTTACTTTAACTTTTTAGCTTTAAATAACTTTCTATTATTTTACCTTTAAATATTTACTTTAAATAAGAAATAGCACTTCAATCCAAAAGCTCTCGCTCAGTTTTAACATAAAAATAATTAAATTTCCTTCCTGGATTTTATATATGATCTTAATCCGATTTAGCTAAGTTATATTTTTGACATTTCAGTATGCCTGTTGAAATATACGATTCAATAATGCTTGGTGTATAATTTATAATTTAATGCCTTTTTCATATGGAAGTAAAATTAATTTATGCATGCATTCAAAAGCTTTTTCCTTTCGGCAGGAAATACATTTTTGAAATATAATGTTAAAAATATTAACTTTTACGTTTAATTCAAAATTTAATCCTTACCGCAAACTTTATAGCGTTTCATATTTAATCTAGAGAGTCAAACTTGTTATCGTTCTTAAATAAGAAATAAGACTTAAAAATATGAGAACTCCTTTTTTGTATTTCATATTTATAGCTTTTAAAATGGAAATGCGGAAGCGAAATTGTTTTAACTTACATTTATCGTTATCTTAAGAAAGAGAGAATATTTTGATATATTTGTTTGAAAGCTAGGATTTAAATTTTATCAGATTTTCGGTTTTTATTTGTAATGGAGTCAAATCTAAATTGCTATTTAGGCGAGTTATTTCTATGTAACTATTCCATTTTATAAAGCATTGAAAGATTATGAAAATATTTTTAGGAACTCAATTGATTGTCACTCAGTTCACTGAGAAAAAAAAATATAGTTGAAACTTAAAGATGACGGTAAAATTTATTGTATCTGGCTCCATGGAAACAATGGAAAAAACTCTCTAATTTTTATCATAGCGCTGCAGTAATGCGCTAAAATTAACAATGCTATCCTTATTAATAATCCCTATTTACTTTTAAATTTCTTTGAAATGTTTTGAAGGATTTTATAATGCATAATTTCTATCCCTTCCCATTCTATTAAGCCTAGTTCAAATTCGTCTTAACGTTCTATCTCTGCTACTTGTATGCTTGATTATCAACCTTATTTAATTTTAAGAATTAGTGTATGTATGCATTCTAAATTAATGATTCTTGCTTCAGATTGTAACGTAAAAAAAAACTCTTATGTGTATCTTATCTCATTGTTATTATTTATTTTAGTGTTACTGAATGATGGTGATGATGGTGGAAACATTCAACATGATGGTGGTTACCTTTTACCAAATAGTGTAACAGAATATTCTCCAGGTGCAGTTTAGAAATAAATTCAAGATTTATCTTTGTAAAATATTTGAAACCATTTTCGGCATTGATATACATTAATTTTATTTTACAGTGTATAACGAAACACATTGTAACATTTCATAACAATTATTTCTGTTTTTGTTGAATAGTTTGCAGCGAGAGAGACAAAAACAAACTTTCACCTCCCTGTCATTGATTGTAAGCAACATGAACTATTGACTCGTTGATGTCGTTTGATTTTCCCAAAATTGGCAAAAATAATTTATGAAGTGAGTAAATGCATTCTGTACCGTTACCCTTCAAACTTTGGCAAGGCTGTGATCTTTTAATTCAATTTTGGTAACAGTTACCCAGGTTCAAAAATAGACAAATAACTAATGAATTACATGAAACATTTAACAATTAAAATGAAATTTTATTATAACTATAAATTTTCAACAGACACAACTTCAATCATTTCCAGATGCCTTCATGTGCACTAAAATTTCCAATTTATGCACTTTTAAATTTCCAAATGGTTATACTCAAGATAAAACTTTTCGATAAAAAGCACTTTTAAATTTCATATGTATAACATTCAATTAATTCACACTAAAAGAGACATTTACGAAATAAAAACACTAGCTCATTCTAAATTTACAAAAACATTTAAACTTTAGGTCATTATATTCCTACAATAGATAATTAAAATTAAATATCCAAGGCTCATCTTAAAATAGGTATCTTAAGACCTGATAGAAATAATTTAAAATACGGAATAAAATGCTCTTCTAAAAAGTTATTAAAAAAGGTAAGAAATTAGAGTTTATAAATACAAAAGGAACTTGCAGATCACCTTCTGGAACGCCCATCGGGCTTGCAGCTAGACTTGTGGACTAGGAGAACTTCGACTTTCCGACCACCATTCAGTTCTTTAGAAACATTCGATTTTCTGCAGAGGAACGCTCAATTCTTACCAACCGTCTTGAACTTAGCGACATTCAGTCTATCACTTCCAGTCAACTATTCTGAGGCTTCAGATCAACTTTCTTCCAGACAACAGCTCATCCGACCAATGTTGCGTACTTAGTCGCGGCATCCAGAGACTCTTTCCAAACACCAACCTTTCAGCATTTCAGCCTAGATCAACTCACTCCGAGACTCCAGCTATATCTAAACTCATTCTCGATGATACCGGCTCAGAACACACTTCTAGCAGCCATGATAGATCCTGTCAGCAGTGAAGTTTCAACCCAACATTCCATTGGGCACGATCCGCACTCCCGTCGTACTGCTTTTTCAGCCTCTCTTCACGCCTCTTATACTTTTTTCATCAAGGCAAAATAATCCATACTGACCTGTTTACTCGCTCAAAAGTCATCCCGCATCCAGTGGACGTCAGAACAAAAAAAAAAGATCCACAAGAAAAACCAGCTACAAACCCACTAATACGCCATAAAAGTGATAATCCAATCCTCCTTAAATGTTAATACAATTTATATCCACAATCTATCCCAAAAATCGCATTTTAAAAGGGTAAATAAAAATTTCTCATGAAATATCATAATTTTGATTGCATTTAAATTTTATCATAGTGGTGCCATCTATTGAAAAAACCCCTTCTTTAAAAAGTATTGATACAAAAAAAACTCCAATAAATTTCTATTTATTACAATTCGTACCCGGTGTAAGCTTTCTCAATTAGTGTTTGGATGCAACAACACACTTTAAAGAAAGTATGAATGCTCGATTCAGTTTTAACCTAAAATAAAGCATACAATTTTTAAAGTTTTTAAGACTAAATTTTAAAAAGTATTAAGCCACCTATTTTGCAGAGTACATTACCCTTTCCCCTTTTTTTTAAAAAAAAGAGAAAGATTGTTTTTGTGTAAGGTACATAACATATCATGTAATACAAGCAAACATAAACATACCATGTAAGTCCTCTGTGTTTTAAGGACATTAATTATATCAATAAAACATTTCTCAGTTTCTGAAAACTAAATTCTTATGTCAAAATTAAGAATTTGAAGACTCCTAATAAATTGAATCGGCACAATTAAATATAAATTTCTCCGCGCCTCACAGTGATCATAAGCTATGGTTCCTAGTAGATCACCGAAGTCCATCATCACTGGTGCGGGTCAGCGAGAGAGAGGAGAGGGGTAAACATTTCGATCAGCCTGCAAATGGAGCAAGGGTGCGAACAGTACCGTAAAGTGTACATCATTTGCGCGTCCATCGGGCTACCAAAGCAGTGAAACCATATCCTCTTCAAAGGATCGAATTTGCCTTATCTTCAGGATTGTTCCCCAGACTGTCTCCAAAAGCTCATTGCGCAGGACTAGCATGCTAGCATGATGTAAATAATGTTCCAAAACTAATACTGTTTTTTTTTATATTCATAATAATGACGCCTTTTATAAAGAATAAAAACTATTGCATTATCAATACCCAATTGTGTGAGCAATATAAGTTTTGTAACTTACTAAACAAATTCAAAACTATCACAAGCAGTTTAGTTGAAAAATAATACCCGTTCTAGTTTTTTTCTCTTTGTTTTTATTTCAACTTAATTCTCATCAAACGTATTCTGACAAAGAAACGACGATAATACGAAAACTTCTGAATCCAACCACTTTGGCCTTACGTATCATGTCAAATAATTTGCAGACAAAGTATTTATTTTTGACACTAAGAACACTTCTTATCGGGATTTTAAAAGAAATATTTTGGAAAAAGGCACTTATTTTTAAAAGATGGATTTCAGTTTAGAAGGATTCGTTTATTTTAACAATGTATTATTTTTCTCCTCTATATATTTCTTACTTGATCAATAATTTTTTTTCTGGGGGGGGGGGAGAGTAGCGGTGGAAATAACCACTTTTTATACTATGTTAGTCATCAGTGCTTTAAAGTCATATTAGTTATGTTGATTAAACATTTCGCATTTTCTCAAAACTAAGTTCATGTGAAAGAAATTAAGAACACTTTGAAGAAACCTAATAAATTGACACGGAGCAATTAAATATAAATTTCTCATATCTTCATGCTTCACAGTTTACTGATCATAAGCTACGGTTAACAGTAGATCCCTGAAGTCTATCATCACTGATTGCTGCCAGTGATCGGAGGGAGGAAAACTATTTCGACCAGACTGCAAATGGATCAAAGATACCAGCAGCAATCATTGTCAAGCAGTTTTGCTGTAAAGTGCGCAATATTGCTCATATAGGGTCACTGGGCATTGGGAGCCATCCCCTCTTCAGAGGTTCAAAATTGTGATTGTATGCCTTTGCATCAACTTCAGAGATGTACGCCAGAACGTCACCAATGGCCCGTTGCGCAGTTATGACATGAATAAAGAACCACAACTACTACTATTTTAAATATTCATAATAACGGCACCTTTCATAACGAATAAAAACTATTGTAGTACCAATACCCACTCGTGTAAGCAATGTAACTTTTGTATGTATGTACATGTTGCAATCAGTTAAAAAAACTATATCAAGCGAGTTGTGAAGGCAGTAATAATTTTATAAATGGTGTTTTGCTCTAGGAAGCGCTGCAGGTATTTTGCTGTCCATATTCTCGAGTAACTGCATCCGGTGTATTTTGAGGATACTTGGCTCAACGTGTATTCAATGAGTATGTTTTTGGCTCTGAGTGATAATTTGTAAAATAATCTTAGTGTTTCTGAGTAATGCTAAAACTAACGTATGTGCGGTATGCTACTTGCAACAAGAACAAAAAAGAAAAGGACAATTGAGGACTGCCGCAAAAGGAGACTCTTTCTAAATCTAGCAACCCTGCCTCCTTTTTTTAACAATATATCTATAAATAATTGTAACAACTTTTCACTTCAAACTCATCACAACTACTGAACAAAATCAATAAGGTATAGAGCTCGAGATCAGTTTTCGCTTATATCTGTGACGAAAACACTATTCATACTGAAACTGTTTCCGGTCTGCTGCATCCGCGTGAAAAACGGTTTTGTCAGTACGAAAACCACTATCCACGCGGTTGAAAATGCATTCTATTAAGCAAAGTAAATTTGTGTAGCTGAAATATAGATTATATTCCAAAAAGTATTTGAATCCCCTTTAAGAACACTTTGCAACGTCCAACTCCATCTGTTGTCAACTTTTGTATCTAAATTTCAGAATTTCTGCGAAAACCTCATTTTTTTTATTTATTTAATAAGCATTAAATTAGAAACGTGATGTTAACGTGATTGAAAAGTGAAGGGAAAACATTTAAATGTAACATTGAATTTGAAGTTTATTATTTTGAACGAAAGATACCCAAATATAAGGAAAGGCAACACAAAGAAGAACTAAGTTTTTTAATTCCAAAAATACATGCACATGTTCTGCGTTTCACTGCTTTATCCGAAATATCTGGAAAAAAGTAAGAAGCATGTATTTAATGCATTTATTATTATTTTTTTAATTTTAAGTAAAACATTTATTATCGTTCTTAAATAACCATTTAAATTTTCTCACATGAAAAGAGTCTTAAAGGTAATTATTTGATTTTTTAATGATATTAGCCTTGTATGTCATATCGTTATCTAAAATGTTTCAAGCGACATAAGGTATTGACTCTATATAAATTGAGCTTACAGTCTTAACATTTTTTTTTTACATTTTACTGTAAATCATACAGGGAAAATAGTTTGCAATAAATTTTAATCTAGCGTCACGATAGTTTTCACTTTATTTTACTTACAAATCACGGCTATTTTTAAGGAATTTTTACTGTTTTAAAACCATCCGAATTATGTAATGTAATGATTTCGAATGAAGATCGTAAACTATGAGCATACGTCCCCTGAATTACAGGTCATAGGTATTTGCGTGACAAGCTATAAGCTGTTTTAGCTCAGCTAGGTAAACATGCGTGGAGGTGAAGGCATTACTTATTCTCTACGTAACCCGAAAGAAGAAATAAAAAATTGCTTGAGGATAGTATTCTGGTTGGTTATTGGGTAAGTGGCATGTTGCAGTTTGTGGCTCCTTCAATCTATCGGTGAGTGAGATATTCATCAATCTCACATGTATGCTGCTTTGCGTAACGGTACTCCATTCAGAACTGAAGATTGAGTCTCTCAATATCGTCCTCAACTGTTGCATCAAAGAAAGGGTTAGCCTAGCCCAAAAAAGCAACTCCCGTTGCAGTTTGCTTCTGTAAAGAGAATGGGGCGAACATTTTCTTTCTCTTCACTTTGCAGAACACATTTACTTTTGAGTAATTTTGCACCTATCACTCTTTGAATTTGGGATTCTTTGCTACACGAAAGTGAAATCTTGCTTGTTTACCTTTCCACCAACGTAGAATGGTGCGTAATCGGGAAAAACTAAGTGAAACAGACGTAAAGGCTGTTGGCTGCGACAGCTGAGATAGCACGAAAAGCCGAGGTAGAAGGATCGAGTATTGGATTGGAGACCGAAGGTACGAGGACGAACCGGAATAGTTCCTGCGCGGATGAATACCGGTGGAGGAGCACAACCGGCGGCCAAGGCAGGAAGTGAAGAGGCTGATGTCCAGTTCTTAAGGAAATGACAATTTGCTTTCGAGAGGGTTGTTGTGCAGCATCAGAAACTTCGTACCGATATTCCATTTCTACCTGGTGACGCCCACCTGCAGTATGAGATGTTTACAATCGAAAGTTTAAGTTTTAATTGTTCTTTTAATAGCAACTTTTAAATGTTTTTTAACGAATAACCTGTTAATTGGAGTTTGTGAGTTTCATGATGGTTTGTTATCTTTTACTATTAAAGAGGATGCTTCATTGCCATATTGTTTCATTTGAAGTCTTACATTCCCATCACCGAAACTTATACAATAGATAACTAACGATAGATTCTGACTCAGAAACCTTAAGATGTGTTTGGCGGAAATGGGTTACCTGCTCGATATGTGTCATGTGACTAAGGGGTCCCGCATAGAACGTTTGACACTGTTCCTAAAACAACTTTTAAGAAAAACCATACCAGATACAAATCTATTGCTGGTAACATATGAATTATATTGAACTTGATTTATGGTGCGCTGAAACTGCGCACTTTTTTATGAATCACCTTGAATAATATAGTACAGTTTATAATTATACCAATCGGGATATTTTGTGTCGGCAGTCAACATTGTGGTTGGTGCGAGCAAGGTGTATTAAATTACTTACTCGTCAATGACATTTCTGACTTCATTTGCTAGAGTAAAATAAAAAAGATACTTTATATATATATATATATATATATATATATATATATATATATATATATATATATATATATATATATATATATATATATATATATATATATATATATATATATATATATATATATATATATATATAAAGGGAACCGATCGAAAATGTTAAAAAAAGCAAAATTATGAGTAACAATGATTTTCATTCATTTTTTGTATAGTATATCAGCATTTATTTACGAAACTAATTAGGTAAATCTGAACTCAGAACCATTAAAATTGAATCTCATTTCGATCTCCCTTATGTTTAAACCATATTAAGGAGGGTGTGATTTTTTAGGGGAAAATTCATGCGATAAATATTTCGCAAATTTTTGATATAACTTGATCCGAAGACTCGAAGTTAGGAGGGTAAACTTAGTTTACGTAAGAAATATCTTTCAGGATGAAAATTATTCAAATACGAAAATAATAATTTCACGAAGTTTTCATAAAAAGCTGCAAACTCAAATCAATTTTCTTAGACTTAAATTTATAAACAATGATTAATTAAAATGGTCGAGAATATTCCATAGTGAAAATAATTGATATTTTTACATTATTTCGATGCAAAGAGGAGAATTTAACGATGGTTTCCCTGAACTCTGACTTACATAAAAAAGCATTCCTATGAATGAGAGCATTCCATAGTGAAAATAATAATAATATTGCGAAGTCACTAGATATAAAATCCTAACTCAAGGCCTTTAATGTAAGCTTAAGTTTACCTTTTAACAAAATATCAAAATACATATATAGAAGTATTCAATCGAAAAAATTGTGAGTTTCCAATTCACAAAGGTAAACTGACTGGAGGATTGCGTAAACTTAGATTTACATAATAAAG
Organism: Parasteatoda tepidariorum; assembly: GCF_982258835.1. Lineage (NCBI taxonomy): Eukaryota > Metazoa > Arthropoda > Arachnida > Araneae > Theridiidae > Parasteatoda > Parasteatoda tepidariorum. The sequence continues at coordinate 31,557,148 of NC_141757.1, read as the reverse complement.
ACCATTAAAAATACCTTCCATTTCTAAGATAGATAAGAATATTTATAAGAGAACATTTTTATTAATATTTTCTCTAGTTTTAAATATAAAGGTTAAGCTATGTTAACCTTTACATAAGTTTATTATGTAAAGGTAAAATACCTATCTTTACAGAATTAAGTCCCTTAAAATGCCTTGCATTCTTAAGATGGATAAAAATATTTATTAGAGAAAATGGTTAATAATAATTTCTTTAATTTTAAACATAAAGATTAATATTCCATGTAAATAGTTAAAACGACGATAGATGCGCGTTTTACTGCAATTTTTTTCATACGTAATCAAAATTATTGTATTGCGTACCAGTTTCAGAGTCCAAACCAGCGTCTTCTAAGTCGTCTATCACTTCAGCTAAAAAAAAGAGCAATTTAAATCAAATGTTAATTAGTTTAGAGTGTTTACTAATATAATATTTAACTCTTGCTAGCTAAAATATTCTTTTTTAAATTCACTTAACTAAGGAAATATTAAAATTTTTTAAGTAAATGTTTCATATTAAAACATTTCAAAAAAGTTCAAATGCTCCTAAGTAAGACTTTTTCCCCTTTGCGTAACTTATGTTACGATCTCTTTCTCTCTGTCTGTCTCCCCCACTCTCTCTCTCTCTCTCCGTCTCTCTCTCACTCTTATGCCTGTTTAGGCAGATAGGTGCGATGTTAAGATATTTTTATGTATTATCATAATAAATGCTTAACGTTTAGACAGACTTAGAATGAAATATAAATTTTGCAAGGAAGTCGTCTCAAAATGAAACTGAAATGTTTAAATTAGTTTGTAAACTTCTTAGCGATAATTATCTCTGATCTTAAACTTTTCAATAGTATTTTTATTAACAGTTCGTTAGTTAAAAGATGCTTTGAAAGCAAATTAGTAATTGATTTAAGTTAGCTTTTAAATCCTATAATTTTCAACTAATTTTTTCAGGAAAATCGTTAAAGTAAATTAATATTTTTCTTAAAAAAATATTATGTATTTTATAAAATTAACATGATTTAAAAAAATACAATATGTGAATTTAAAATTGAGAGACCCATAAACAACAAGGACCATTACTGATTAATTTTTAAAATTATGCTTATATAAATCATAATTAAAATCTAGTGAATAAAATAACTAATTTAAATCGAAATATATCTTTAGACAGATTTTAGATTTAAAATTACCAAAATATAACACTAATTAAATTTTAAATAACAGAAATTTTGTCTTTTTTTTCGAATAAAATATTTATTAGTGAAATATTTATTTTGAGTAAAATATTTTTGCGCATGCTAGAAGAAGACGTGATTTAATGATATAAAAATAACGAAAAAAGCAATATGAACTCAAATGTTTTACATACCATTAGCAAACGTAGCTATAAAGAAAGAAGTTTTCATTAATTAGCTATGCCCACTTTATTCAAAACTTATATTTTTAACTTAAATATTTATAATACTTCATAACTCGAATATGTTCTTGAATATGCACCCAAATAACATTTTTCAAAAGTTTTACAAAAGTGCTTTACTCACAGTTCAACAATAAATTAAGTAACTCAACTTTCTCCTGTTACTAACATATCTAAATTCAGTACTATCTATGAAATTAAACAAATGCACTGACGACAAGTGCTTCTATTTAATAGTTTAGTGAAAGATGAATTGAATGATTATGAACTGAGGGAATTTTCTCATTTATTTTTTAATTTCTATTAATAAATGGAATAGTAATAATTCTTGTTTGCCTCATTCTATCCCTGCAAAAATTTTCTTGCTTAATTTTCCTTGCCAACATACATTAAACAGACATTTTGAGTAAACAAGGGAAATAATATTAAAAAGATCTCAAACATACTAGAAAACTGAACTTGATTTCATGAAACATACACGAATTCTATCAAAAGATTCCTAAAACTAAATAGCAAAAGTATTGAACTTTTAATTGAGTTTTTGAGCATTTAAGAAAAATATTAGATCTTCATGCAATTCTGTTATAAAAATTGAAGACTTCAATTGTAAAAAGGGATAAAGGCAAATAGTGTTATTAAAAGCAAATAGAACTTCAGTTCCGTTTAATTTTTAACAAGAAACTCCGCAGTTTGAAATGCGAAATAGTAAATATATTTTATGTGGAAATAGAAATACAATTCACAAATATATGGTTTAAGACTTCTTATATTTAAGTTTGTTTTTTCGAAACCTCTTAACATCTGTTGGTATTTTGTGCTGAAAAAATTGATTTATTCAAATACAATAGGTTTACTGGACTGAATTACAAATCTTTGCACCTAAATTTAAACTTAATGTAAACAGCATGTATTAAAGTAATAAACCGAAATTTATTGAAATAGTAAATAAATGTATAATTATTACCTGAAATAGCTAACGCAGCAATAATAAAGAACAAGAAGATAGCAATTCGTGAGTTCATCTTGAAGTTGTGAATTGAAGTTAATAAGAAAGTTTGAAATCAGGAGGGACAGTGCTAACTTTAAATTGATCTCTCTTATTTTTATATCATAGATGTCAAACTGATTTTTCAAAGTAAATATATGTTTTTTTCAGTTGTAAATAAGATAAATATTGATCAATTATAAACTGTTCAAGCGAAGATTGATTACTTCCAGGTTAATTTGATGAAAATCGTTTATACATACGAGGAGCATTTATGTATTGTACTGTCAATAAAATGTTAGTCAATTAGACGAAATAATTAATTTGTAAGAGTGTTGGGATTTTCAACATTAAAGTAGGGATATATTTTGTCATAAGAGCTACAATATGGGCAACAAAATAATAAAAAAAAACTTTAGATGCTTATCGTAAAAAATCATTTTGAAATGATATAAAAAATACAATTATTTCTACCTAAAGTGCTTTTTTTTTATCGATGTGTTGTTGATTTATCGTAAAGCATAAAAAGTGCAGTTTTTTTTTAATTTCAGAAATACCTCGCAGGTATTGCTATTTTTTTTCGTTTGAGATGTTTTGTACCAGATTATTATTTTCCCAAATTCTCAAAAACAATTATCAAAAATACACTAAACTTGTTAATAATTTGATAAAGAATTTTTTATTTAATATTCAATATTGTTTTATTAACATTTATTAACATTTTAATTAACATGTTGAATTTTGGAATCTAAAGTAAATGCATTTGATATGTAGCAGGTGCTCCTTTCACTGAAGAAAGTTTGCAAAAAAAAACTTCGATACTAGTAATTTAGCTCTACATATACTTTTATAATAATAAGCCAACACAATATTGTATTTTTTAGCTACATATATTTATAGAAAAATAATACAATAGTCCTACACGAAACAATAAAGCTATAACTTAAAAGAGAGAACAATTCATGCATAAATTATCCAATACATGTAACAAAATAACATAAATTGGGACAACACTATTCTAGATATGTTTTAAAAAAATTGATTCTCTTAATATGACACCAGTCGGGAAATTGGACGTAAAGTTCGATACAAGAGGTCAATACATTTTATAATTTTTATTAAAGCAAACATTCTATACTTTTTCATAAATTTTTGAAAACGCTAATTAATTAATAATAAAATATGTAAGACTTATTTTCTAAAGAGATAACAAATCGAGGGAAAAAAAGCAAAATTATTCAGGGTGTCCCGTTTAGTTTCTATTTGCGCACTGTCCAACCATACACTTAGCTACATTATATTTATATGTTGAAGCTGGAAATGTTTGTGTGCAATTTAGTAATGGAATAGAAAATATAATATAATTTTTTTAGAATTATCTCTACATAAAGAAAGCTGGCAACAACTATTTGTTTATTATCCACCATCATTGTAATTGTGTTGCTGTGCAGTAACTTAATGCAACAGAAGTATTAAAATTAATATACTCTTTTATGTAATTTTCCTTCACAGGGTAGAGGATATTGTTATCTATTTTAAATTTAATAGTTAAGTTAAAAATGCTGTGTTTCATATGGCTTCATTAGGAAAGCTCACTAAAAATTCATTCACAGTTCATTGCTTCACAAGGGAACTGGAAATAGAAAAAGAAATAATAAAAATTTAACGATTCAACACTTTAGGCTATTATTTTTAAGCGGCTTTTATTCTTAAACATGGAATAAACATGTCTTATACTTTAAAATCTATACTAAAATTCACTGATTGAAGCTAATAATTTTCTTTAAATTTTGATCAATTTTTTCTATTAAATAATTAGTATTTATTTAAAATATTTGTCAAATTACCGTATAGTGATAAAAATAAACTTTATGAGTAAGGACAGGAAACGCTGAGCTACTGATTAAGCCTATTTGCATCTTTTAATGGTAGTAAATCTTATGTGTTTTGAATGTAGACCTCATGCCTACATTTTTTAATTTTAGGAAAACAGCATTGATTTTTTTTTTTGTGAATATATTTTATAATTTTTAATATTTTCATGCTTACATGTTTTAATCCTATCTTTACTGAAGTTAATTTTTATTAAATAGCTATTACTTATAACTTATGTTTTTTTCTTATTTATAATATATGTACACAATCGAAAATATATTTAATTTTTGAGGAAAAATTGTAATTGGGGAATTATAGTGAACTTTAACATAGGTGTTTGCTCAAGGAACCATCTGAGAAAAGAGCATAAGTGAAGAAGACGCAATAAAAATATATGTTAAAAATTTTAAAACGCAGCATAAAATGCGATGAAGATTTGAATAAGAAAGCTTATATATTTATATTAAAAATATTTAGATAATTATTGCAATTATACGAGGAAAGCAAAACACAACACGTTACAAATTCTTTCAGTATAATCCATTTTAGATATTTGTATTTTGCTGTTAAATGTGTATTTTCAAGTAAGAAAAAATGACAATCAAAAAGTTTTTATTACTGAGGTAATGGAATATGTCTCTTTAAGTGCAAGCAAGTGACCTCGATCTTTTTTTTAAATTTGTTGTATCTTTTGTATTTTTTTGAAGAATTTCAACCGAATGACGAACTGAAAGCTTGAGTACAATTATATTGTAAATTTAAAAGAACCTTTATCTTATATATTTGGCATAACTTTTAAAAAATAACTTAAGAAATAAACAAACATTCCGAGGTCTCTTCAAGCAGGGGAATATTTTTTAAAACATGTCTTGTTGCAAAATTAATAATAACCAACATAAGTAATAGATTATATAATAATAACCAGCATAATATTATATCCATATGAAATTCTGTACGCTTTGGAAGCGGCTTTTATTTTTCACCATGGACTTAACATGTAAACATGGACTTAACATGTTTTATTCTTTCCAATTTGAACTAAAAGTTATTGATTGAAGCCAATAAAACTTTTTCTAAACTTTGATCACTAATTGTTTTTAATTAAATTATTAGTATTTATCTAAAATATTTGTCAAATTATAGTATAGTGATAAAAAGATACTTTCTAATTAAAACTGAAAACGCAGTACTCCAAATTAAACATATTTGCTTCTTTTAATCGATATAAACCTTATGCGCTTTAAATGTAAACCTCATGCCTACATTTTCAATATATATATAAAATTATTGAATTTTGATAAAGAACATTTCTCAATACTTTCTCAAGAATGCATGAAATTTATTTTTGAACTTTGATTATTTAGTAGAAATCAGGGGACTAATGCAGAATTCCGTCGATTTAAAATATGAAATTAACTATTTAACACAGACTATTTTAAAAGCAGCAAAAATTTATGAAATTGGCTCAGCAACGCATTTTAGTATCACATTACAAGAGTTACGTATTTAGTAGAAATAAATAAATTTTGCAAATATTCTATATTTTAAAAATAAAATTCAGGAGTCAAAGTTGTCCCACTTTCCTGCGTCTCTTCTTCCAAGAAGATGACCCCTTGAATAAAAATATTAACTGTATCAATAATACGGAAAACAACAAGAAATTGATATAAGTTGTTATTTGTTACTTGTATTTGTTATTATTAAAAATTATATATATTTAAATTATTAGCAGCTAGTTAAGCTTATGTGGCTTTAATTTTACATTTTAAATAATTATATAACGTATCTCAAAAACGACTAAGATTTAAAAAAGCAAGTACGCAAAATATACCAAAAACGGCAAAACATTAAAAAAAAATTTTTATCCCATTTTTTAAGTTTCTCAACTAATTTTTTGTTCGTTAAAGTATATCAAGGATATATGCCGTTAATTTTGAAATTGAAATATGTCAAAATGGACACACTCAAACCCAGTGGTGTTATAGCTCAAGGAGAGACATGGCATACTGTGCTCATCCAAGTTTTCTTGACCTTGGGCTCAGGGGTGCAGTTTTAATCATTTATAATTAATTAGTTTTGGCCGGGATAGCCTGGTTGGTAGGGCACCAACCTGTACCAACAAACTATTGAAACCGTTTCAGAATACTGAGGAAAAAACTGATTTTCAAAATTTTTTTATTACAATATACCACTATTTTTATAAAATTAATCGCAAATGAAAATTTTATTTTGTATTGCCTTGACGGTCTACTATGTAAAAATACTTTTTCAAAACTTTTTTTTTATTTCCAATGGCCAAGGTTACAAAAGAAGCCAAATTATAACGCTAAATTCAACAAAACAAAAATGATTCCCTGATACAGTTTTTGTACATTTAATGACGAGGTTTTGCAGAAGCTCGCTTTGCTTTCTCATATTTAAAAATGCTCATTTTCTTGCCAATGACAGATGGTTGTATCAAAATACAAATTAATGCGATTAAAGAATAACTTTATTTTATTAATAAAGTTTACTTTATTAACGCAGATTTTTTTATTATATTTAAATCTAATCATTCTGCTCTTTTACTATTTGAAATTCTTCTTTGATTTTCCTAATTTCTCTTAAAAATTTTGATTTTTATTTTTGTTGCTAAGAAAATTCACAAAATATTTTTAAATTTTTTTCAGCAGTAGAGATTATTTAGCGATAATATGCAAAGATAATATCCAACATAGACTTGCAGTTTTTGATAGTTATGCAGTATTCAGTTATTTAATTGCATATACTGAACGGGCATAATTCTGCATAAAGTTTCTTAGTGAAACAAACATGCCATTTTGATAAGCGAACAAAACGTTCTTACATTTTGATAAATGTTGAAGTGATACAAAATATATGAATAATAAAATGCGAAAAAATAATGTAATATGCAACTATTTTACAGTGTGCTAAAGAAATATCACATTTCGTTTTAAGCATTTACCGGTAAAATACAAAGCAAGAATGCAAGTAGAATACAGAATAGAGATAAGAACAGTTTGCAAGTAATTGCACTGTAGAATAAATTTCATTTTGTTTTCTGCTGCTTTAGATTTTTTTAAAGATTTCAGGTATTTTTGCATCGCTGAATCAAATCTGCAATGGATTTCTCCCTTTATTCCACATTTTTTTGATGACATTCTCAGTTTATTTTTTGTCCAAATGTTCATGTTTAAAGACATTTTATATAATACAGGGTCCCGTAGATATTATGACAAAATCCTAAGGAAGTTATATATCATCAAGATTATAATTACTTAGGCACCCATGCCTGGAAAAGTCGGCGTACGTCGCTAGGATCGCTTCCCCATTTTGAAGTTTGTTCATGTACTTCAGAACAGGTACTTTTACTTAACTAAACAGTCTTAATTTTATGTTTTCATTTATATCTTGTCAAAAAATAATATAAGCTCAGCATTAACTGCTTTATAGTAATTTAATGTCTTGGCGACAATGCCATGATAGTTTGTTTAACGATTTGGCGTGATTGTTAAGATAATCGCCAAGTCATTAAATTACGATAAAATGGTAATACTAAACTTATTTGAATACAATTTTTATAAATATTTATACAAAAACATAAAATTAAGATAATTTATTTAAATACAAGTATCTGTTCAGAAGCCCACAAAGAAACAGTTCCTAACAGCGAAGCACGCTTAATGGCAAATGATGACATTTACGGCCATGGACTCTTAAGCAATATTTTGATTACGAGGATTAGTTCTAACATCCTTTGAATTTTGTCGCAACATTTACGCAATCCCTTGTTATATATAATATTTTTACATTCTCCTTTTCGTCAAAAAATAGACAAAAAATATTATTTGAAAAAAAAAATAATAAAAATAAAAAACTAACTTAAGCGGTGAAACATTAAATTTGAACTGCCTACATTAGAATCAATCAAATTAAAATAATTTATAAATTGAAAAAAATCGTCACCCGGTAATATTAAACGTTTGGCCGTTAAATAATGGTTAAATAAATAAATTTCAGATAACTACTGCTATGAAGTTAATGAACTTTATGCTGATGACAGCCAAAGATACATGCGTGTATTTTTTTGTTGTTGTATATTTGTATATTTTCCAAAATTGTGAAATATTAATTTATTTCTAAAATAATAATTATATAATTTAAAAAAAATAATTTTTGGAACATGAAAGATTAAAGAATTATGCATCTTATCTCTAATTTATTTATATAAATGCTTTTTACTTTAACTTTTCAGCTTTAAATAACATTTTATTACTTTACCCTTAAATATTCACTTTAAATAAAAAATAACACTTCAATCCAAAAGCTCTCGCTCAGTTTTAACATAAAAATAATTAAATTTCCTTCCTGGATTTTATGTATGATCTTAATCCGATTTAGCTAAGATATAACTTCGACATTTCAGTATCTCTGTTGAAATATACGATTCAGTAATGCTTGGTGTATAATTTATAATTTAATGCCTTTTTCATATGGAAGTAAAATTAATTTATGCATACATTCAAAAGCTTTTTCTTTTCGGCAGGAAATACATTTTTGAAATATAATGTTAAAATTATTAACTTTTACGTTTAATTAAAAATTTAATCCTTACCGCAAACTTTATAGCGTTTCATATTTAATCTAGAGAGTCTAACTTGTTATCTTTCTTAAATAAGAAATAAGACTTAAAAATATGAGACCTCTTTTTTTGAATTTCATATTTATAGCTTTTAAAATAGAAATGCAGAAGCGAAATTGTTTTAACTTCCATTTATTGTTATCTTAAGAAAGAGAGAATATTTTGATATATTTGTTTGTAAGATAGGATTTAAATTTTATCAGATTTTCGGTTTTTATTTGTAATAGAGTCAAATCTAAATTGCTATTTAGGCGAGTTATTTCTATGTAACTATTCCATTTTATAAAGCATTGAAAGATTATAAAAATATTTTCAGGAACTCAATTGATTTTCACTGAGTTCACTGAGAAAAAAATATGGTCAAGACTGATAAAATTTATTGTTTCTGGTTCCGTGGAAACAATAAAAAGCACTCTCTAATTTTTACCATAGCGCCGCGGTAATGCACTAAAATTAACAATCCTATCCTTATTAATAATCCTTATTTATTTTTAAATTTCTTTGAACTGTTTTGAAGGATTTTATAATGCATAATTTTTATCCCTTCCCATTCTGTTAAGCCTAGGTCAAATTCGTCTTAATGTTCTATCTTTGCTACTTGTAGGCTTGATTATCAACCTCATTTTATTTTAAGAATTAATGTATGTTGTATGCAATTGTAACAGGGTACGATTGTAACAGAGCAAAAATTTCGAGTGTCGGGTTCTAAATTTGGTTCCTAGGTGACGCACAAGGTGTATTTAATAAATCTACCTGTACACCCCTGATGGCAATCATTTTTATGTACTTTTGAAAGAGTTACATCACAAGAGATATTTTCACGCTACGTAAGTACTATTTTTGGTATTAGAATATTATATTGTAACAATTTAATTTTGTTTAAACAAATAAAAATTATTAACCGAATATGTAAGTGGACAAATTAATTAAAATTTCAAAAAAAATATTAGGTTTGTTAATTAACTAGCATTGTTTTTACAAATGAAGCTGAAATGGCATCTTGGGGACAATTGTAGCAATAAGTAAAGGAACGATTGTAACAGCCAAAAAATAATTAATCTTATGTTTACAAACTATTACTTGACTATTTAAGAACCACCAATAGTTTCCTATATGACTTATATTATGCTGCACGTGCATTATTTTATTTGTCACCTTTCACAGCATAAATTAAATTTTTTAACCCCTTAAAGTTAAAAGTTTAAACCTTCAGGTCTCTGCTCATTATTATTTTTAATCCTAAAATATCACTATTATTTTAATCAAGAAAAATATATCACAACTATGATAATATGTATAATTAACTATGTTTTAGTTGAATTTATGAGCTATTACTATTGACCCCGTAATTGGGGACAATTGTAACAAATGCACGACTGTCAAAAATTGTTAATATCTAAAACAGTAACATTTAAAATAAGGTATTTATTTTTTTCTAGTAGAGGATAGTCTACTTTACTCGTCTGTCAATTAATACTCATAATATATTGGGTTTTTTGTTTGTTAAAAATAGTTAGGTTAAAAATTTTACTATTGACCCCGCTCTCCCCTATGCATTCCAAATTAATGATTCTTGTTTTAGATTGTAACGTAAAAAAAAAAAAAAAAAAAAAAAACAGACTCTTATGTGCATCTTATCTCATAGTAATTATTTATTTTAGTGTTACTGAACAAAAAGATGATGGTGATTACATTATACCAAATAGTGGAGCAGAACATTTTCCAGGTGCAGTGAAGCACAGAAATCTTTGTAAAATATTTGCAACCATTTTTGCCGTTGAGATACATTAATTTTATTTTACAGCGTATAACTAAACACATTGCAATATTTCATAGCATTTATTTCTGTTTTTGTTGAATAGTTTGTAACGAGCGAGACAAAAACAAACTTTTACCTCCATGTACTCGATTGTAAGCAACATGAACAATTGACTCGATGTCGTTTGACGTCTTCCAAAATTGGTAAAAATAATTTCTGAATTGAGTAAATGCATCTGTATCCGGTGTAAGCTTTCTAAATTAGTGTTTAGATACAACAACACATTTTAACCACTTCTTTCTCGCTCCCGTGAAAATGACGGGATGAGGTTTCACCCTCTATTTCTCGCTCCAGTGATATTGGCGGGCTGGAGAGTTCAGTAGTAACGTGCCAATAAGAATAAAACAAATTCATTTATTTTGTCCGGAAAACAATTTACTTCTCATTTTACACACCAGATGGCAGTACCAAGATATTAAGGTAATTGTAGATACTTATTTGATTTTAAACTAGTTCTGACACTAATCAAATACGTGATACAAATACAAAAGCCAAAACAAATAGGCACTTTTATGACCGTTTTCTTGAACATTAACCGATCTTTAAGGGGTTAACGAAAGTATGAATGCTCGATTCAGTTTTAACCTGAAATAAAGCATAACTTATAAAGTTTTTAAGATTAAATTTTAAAATAGTATTGAGCCACCTATTTTACAGGGTAAAAAAAAAAGAGAAATATTGTTTTTGCCTAAAGTACATAACATATCATGTAATATAAGCAAACATAAACATACCATGTAAGTCCTCAGTGTTTTAAGGACATTAATTATATCAATAAGACATTTCTCAGTTTCTCAAAACTAAATTTTTATATCAAAAATAACAATTTGAAGACTCCTAATAAACTGAATCGGCACAATTAAATAAAAATTTCTCCACGCCTCACAGTGGACTGATCATAAGCTACGGTTCCCAGTAGATCACCGAAGTCAATCATCACTGACTGCGGTTCAGCGAGTGAGGGAAGGGGTAAACACCAAGCCTGTATTGGATCAGCCTGTAAATACATCAAGGGAACGAACAATACCGTAAAGTGCACAACATTTGCTCGTATAGGTTACCGGGCTACCAAAGCAGTGGAACCATTTCTTCTTCAAAGAATCGAAATTGCAATGATATGTCTTCGCCATATCTTCTGGGTGGTTTCCCAGACTGTCTCCCATAGTTCATGGCGCATGACTAGTATGATGTAAATAAAATACCAAAACTAATACTATTTTTTTAACTTCATAATAATGACACTTTTTCTAAAGAATAAAAACTATTGTAGTATCAATACCCACTTGTGTAAGCAATATAAATTCTGTGACTTACTAAACAAATTCAAAACTATCACAAGCAGTTTAGTTGAAAATTAGCCCGTTCTAGTTTTTTTCTCTTCGTTTTTATTTTAACTTAATTCTTATCAAACGTATTCTGACAACGAAATGGCGGTAATACGGAAACTTCTGAATCCAACCATTATGGCTTTACGTATCATGTCAAATAATCTGTAGACAAAGTATTTATTTTTGACACTAAGAACACTTCTTATCGGGATTTTAAAAGGAACATTTTAGAAAAAGGCACTTATTTTTAAAAGATGGATTTTTGTTTAGAAGGATCCGTTTATTTTAACAATGTATTATTATTCTCCTCCATATATTTCTTACTTGATCAATAATTTTTTTTGGGAGGGGGGAGAGTAGCGGTTGAAATAACCATTTTTTATACTATGTAAGTCATCAGTGCCTTGAAGTCATTAGTTATGTCTATTAAACATTTCTCATTTTCTCAAAACTAAGTTCATGTGAAAGAAATTAAGAACACGGAGCAATTAAATATATATTTCTCTTATCTTCATGCTTCACAGTTTACTGATCATAAGCTACGGTTAACAGGAGATCACTGAAGTCTATCATCACTGATTGCGATAAGCAAGCGGAGGGGGGATAACTATTTTGGCCAGACTGCAAATGGATCAAGGATACCAGCAGCAATCGTTGTCAAGCAGTTTTGCTTGCGACAGCATTGCGCGTATTGCGACAACATTGCGCGTATAGGTCATTGCGCATTGGGAGCCATCCCCTCTTCAAAGGTTCAAAATTGTGATGGTATGCCTTCGCATCACCTTCAGAGATGTACCCCAGATTTTAACCAATGGCCCATTTCTCAACCATGACATGAATAAAGTACCACTATTTAAAATCTTCATAATAACGGCACCTTTCATAACGAATAAAATCTATTGTAGTACCAATACCCACCCGTGTAAGCAATATAACTTTTGTACGTATGTACATGTTGCAATCATTAAAAAACTATATCAACAGAGTTGAGAAGGCAGTAATAATTTTAAAAATGGTGTTTTGCACTGGGAAGAGCTGCAGGTATTTAGCTGTCCGTATTCTTATGGTAACTGCATCCGGTGTATTTTGAGGATACTTGACTCAACGTGTATTCAATGAGTATGTTCTTTGCTCTAAGTGATATTTTGTAAAATAATCTTAGTCTTGCTGAGTAATGATAAAACTAACGTATGTACGGTATGCTACTTGCAACAAGAATAAGAATGAAAAGGACAATTGAGGACTGCCTCAAAAGGAGACTCGTTCTAAATTTAGCAACTCTGTCTCATTTTTTTAACAATATATCTATAAATAATTGTAACAAATTTTCACTTCAAACTCATCACAACTACTGAACTACATCAATAAGGTATAAAGCTCGAGATATGTTTTCGCTTATATTTGTGACGAAAACACTATCCATACTGACACTGTTTCCGGTCTGCTGCATCCGCGTGAAAAACGGTTTTGTCAGTACGACGACCACTATCCATGCTGTTGAAAATACTTTCTATTAAGCAAAGTAAATTTTTGCTGCTGAAATATAGATTATATTCCAAAAGGTATTTGAATCATCCCCTTTAAGAACACTTCGCAACGTCCAACTCCATCTGTTGTCAACTTTTGAATCTAAATTTGTGAATTTCTGCCAAAACCTCATTTTTTTTATTCAATAAACACTAAAATAAAAACGTGATGTTAACGTGAAGGGAAAACATTTGAATATAGCATTGAATTTGAAGCTTGGTAATTTGAACGATAGAGACCCAAATATAAGCAAAGGCAACACAGAGAAGAACTCAGTTTTTTAATTCCAAAAATACATGTACATGTTCTTCGTTTCACTTCTTTATCCGTAATATCTGGAAAAAAAAGTAAAAAGCATGCACTTATTATTATTTTTTTAATTTTAAGTATTATATTTACTATCCTTCTTAAATAACTATTTAAATTTTCTCACATAAAAAGAGTCTTGAATTGTAATTATTTGATTTTTTAATGATATTAGCCTTGTATGTCATATCGTTTTCTAAAATGTTTCAACGATATAAGGTATTGACTCTATATAAATTGAACTTACAGTCTATATTTTTTTTCTTCACATTTTACTTTAAATCATACAGGGAAAGCAGTTTGCAATAAAATTTAGTCTAGCGTCACGATAGTTTTCACTTCATTCCACTTTCAAATCACGGCTATTTTTAAGTAATTTTTACTGTTTTAAAAACCATCCGAATTATGTAATGTAATGATTTCGGGTGATGATCTTAAACTAAGATCATACGTCCCCTGAATTACAGGTCATAGGTATTTGCGTGACAAGCTATAAGCTGTTTTAGCTCAGCTAGGTAAACATGCGTGGAGGTGAAGGCATTACTTATTCTCTACGTAACTCTGAAAGAAGAAATAAAAAATTGCTTGAGGATAGGATTCTGGATGGTCATTGGGTAAGTGGCATGTTGTAGTTTGTGGCTCGTCCATTCCATCGATGAATGAGATATTCATCAATCTCAAATGTATGCTGCTATGCGTAAATAATAAACTCCACCCATAATTGAAGATAGAGTCTGTCAATATCGTCCTCAACAGTTGCATCAAAGAGTTGGCATAGCCCAAAAAAGCAACTCCCGTTACAGTTAGCTTCTGAAAAGAGAATGGGGCGAACATTTTCCTTCTCTTCACTTTACAGAACACATTTACTTTTGGGTAATTTTGCACCTGTAATTCTTTGAATTTGGGATTCTTTGTTACACGAAAGTGAACATTTTGCTTGTTTACCTTTCCACCAACGTGGAATGGTGCGTAATCGGGAATAACTAAGTGAAATCGATATTTAACAATGGATTCTGACTCAAAAACCTTAAGATGTGTTTGGCGGTATGGGTTACCGGCTTGATCGATGTCATGTGACTAAGGGGTCACACATAAAACGTTTGAGACTGTTCCTAAAAAACTTTACCATATAAAACCATACCAGATACAAATCTATTGCAGGTAACTTATGAATAATATTGAACTTGATTTATGGGGCACTGAAACTGCTCACTTCTTTACGAACCTCCCTGAACAATATAGTAGAGTTTATAGTTATAGTTTTGCATAATAAAAAGTATAAGTTTTAATTTTAATAAAATAGTTTTGTTATAATAAAGTAGTGAAAAATTAAGATGTTATTTAGTTGAAGCACTTTAAAGTAGACACCATTTTGTGCAAAAAAATAATAATAAAGTGAATGGTGATTTAAGAACTTTTTCAAAAGTCTGAATGAATAATTAAGTTTTGTTTTTTGATAGAAGAAATGTTAAGCATTTTATAACTTTATCAATGAAAGAAAAAAATATTATGATCTTAAAACTTACTTTTAAAAAAATTTACTTCTAAAACAGTCTAGTGGTATCTGAAAAAGGTAATAATAACAATATTTACTAACAATGACAGAAAAACTGTAATTTTGCGCGACAGTCCCTTTTACAGAAACATATCGTTCCTACCAATATTATCACAAACTGTGAAAATATAAATATCCTTTTTTCTTTGAATTCTGCTGAAAAAATTGAATTTCAATGTCTTTACCCTATACATTAATGGATAAAAATAGCAGTTCAACTTATAATTTTTGCCACACAGATTTGTGTATATTACGTTAACTTTTCCTTCCTTCTCTCAAACCATTTTCGATTATTCTCCATACTTGGTTTAATTTTTTAACAATTATTTGTATAAATAAAACTTCGATTCGTCATTATTGTGAAATCGCAACTCCAGCTGATTGCTATCTTCTTTGTTCAAATATGATTTTAGTCAAGTCTTCTACGTTTCATTATGATCACTATTCTAACCATTAACTAAGATCACAAGAGTGTTTAGAGCGGAGTGACCCATTACTTTTTTAAGTGTTTTAATGTTTAAGTATGGTTTTAATATGAAAGAAGTTTAAGGTAAAAATCAATGTAATGCCTAACTTTTAATTTCAATACAAATATGAAACACATTAATTGACTGTCGCGTCTAAATCGAAAACAAAATATACTTATAGCTCTTTATTCTTTGTTCCTTATTACAGAAATGTTTCAGTTACATTTTTATACTAATTCTCTCAGTATTTTTGGCTATTAGCTTTCACCAAATTATTTTCAAATGTAATATTGATTATGGAGGGTTGGCTTTGTTTTTGGCTGTTTTATCTTTTGATCAATCGCCAGTCATTGATCTTTTACCATGCTTCTAACTATCAGTTCGGAACAATTCGCTTTACTTTTAATTTGACTAGAGGGCTTCGGCCTCTCAGTCCCAACCGTTGAATTTTTATCTTATCAAAATTCCTGATGTGAGGAGATTGAATCTTTTGATCCCTTTGATGGACTTTCCTTCTTTATTTTATACTTTTTGAATGTAGTCGTGTTCATTATAATAAGACTTGTATAATAAATAAATTTTTTCTAAGCGATTTTATTTATTTTTCTGGGATTAATATACCTTCCTCATATCCAAAATATAATGTATTTCAAACGGTCATAATTATGTTTAATACTCCACTAACCACTAAAATGGACTAAAAACTCCAATCATAGTTATTCCGGTCCAAGTTTCAGCGATAACTAAGTCGTACAATTTCCGCTGACAAAAACTATCCAGTCCTCGTTCGAGTATAATTCACATCGTAATTCGTCACTGAGAAAGTTTATTCCCAAATGGTAAAAGTATGTTGTGTCTCGAGATCCACTTTATACACTCTAAAAACTGTACCGCTGATTTCAGAGGCACATTTGGATCGCTTGTGCCTCTGAATTTTAAGGGCACAACGTGCCTTTAAAAATGAAAGGCACAATGTACCTCTGATTTCAGAGGCACATTTGGATCGTTTGTGCCTCTGAACTTTAAGGGCACAACGTGCCTTTAAAAATGAAAGACACAATGTACCTCTGATTTCAGAGGCACATTTGGATCGTTTGTGCCTCTGAATTTTAAGGGCACAACGTACCTTTAAAAATAAAAGGCACAATGAACCTCTGATTTCAGAGGCAAAATTAGATGTACCTCTTAATTTGAAAAGTACATTGTACCTTAGATTTTGCTTTTATGAACCACTCATTGAAATAAGCATTTAGTGGTACCATAACCTGTTATTTACCAGATTTGAACACACTTTTTTTTTTACCCATTTGTAATTTGCTTGCACTTCATATAAAAAGTGGTTTACACTATTACCAAGATATTAATTATAATAATTCTTAATGAAAATTATTTCTGAATTCTTTGAATATTGGCCACTTGAGGTGATCATCTCAAGGGATTCCATCTAAGGCTTTTTCATAGGCAATTATAAAATATGTAAATTTACACAATTTCTTTAATTATGTAGCGTTTAATGATACTTCAACAATTACAATGATGTTTTTCTAATCAGATATAGGTATAAAAAATAATATTTATTTCTGTTTATTCCAAGTCAATAATCATGGATTTTTTTTCCAAAAAGTATCCTCAAAATGGAAATTTCTTATAAATTTAGGTATTTTTTAAATATTTAGAGATTTAATAAAATAGCTTTATAAGAATCAAAATTAAACACTAAATATCATGAAATCTAATATCTTTTATTTTCGCACATAAAGAACAATATTACATAATTTAGTAACAGTTGCACACAAATATGGAAAAACATAGAACTTTCACAATATTTTAAAATTATAGATGTAGATTTTGAACAATTTGTATGTTTTATAACATCAAATATGTTTAATCAAATGACTTTACAAGTGTAAAATCAAAGATTTCTTTCTATTGAAATGAATTTTTTTTAAAAGCCTGATTTTGGCGAAGCATATTAACCCATTAGGCGCAATCATTCCCATTTTGGAAACATTAGCTTTCAATTTTTTTAGAACTAACTGTACTTAATATTATTTAATTGACAATTTTATTTGAGCTCTGAATATATGAAAAGCATTTTGCAATTTTTTTTGAAAGCTAGTTTCAGAATTTTAATTTATTATAGTATTTTAAAAATCGTGAAATTCCGCATTTTTATCCCCAATCATTAAACATGCATTTGTTTTATAAATATTATTAAAGTAAAAATTATTTTAACTTAAACTTGATTACAACAATCTAATGTACAAAATAAAACTAATCCATAGAGAAAATGTACAATGGCTAGATAGATACAATTGAAGAAAAAAGACCTTGTTCCCTTTTGGGGGAAAGTATTGGCGAAAGCTGTTTTCAAACGAAAAACAAGATGCAGATTATTTTAGCAGAAAAAATATTTTTTCATGACAATAATATATGCACTAACTTAATAACGCAGAACATAGCGTCGTTTCAGGTTTATCTTTGTATTACTACACTATATTTCCTCCCCTCAAACACGATAAAACATCTGCATTTTTCAATCTCTCCCCCATTCATTGCACGTTTACTCCTCCCCAACAGCAAAATGACTCTAAATTTCTATTTGCATTTTTATAAAATAATTAATTTATAATAAATTTGTATTATGTTTAAAAGTTTCCTACAGAAAAAATCTATCATAAAAAATTTCTAATATTTTCCTTTGGCTAAGAATTTTAAAATCTGGCAAATAATTTGAAATACTTAGTATAGGCTATGATATTACTATATATATATTATATATATAGTAATATCATAATTAAAGGTCAATAAAGAAAAAGTGCTGGTAAAAAAAGAAAACACAACACCAGAAGCAAAATTATAATGGTAAACATACTTAATACAATGAGTAATTTAACCAGTGAGAATAGCCTAAACCAAATTTACAAAAATTACAGTTTAAAATAAAACAAAATTAAAAAAAAATTAGCACTATAATGAGAAAATAAAATATCATAGTAAAAGGTGATAACATATAGATAAATTTGCTTTACAGAGTGGAACAACTGTAAGTCAATTTTACTTGGAGATGGTAAGATTCGTTTAATGCAAACTCTTATAAAAAAAAAGTCCACATGTTTCGCAGAGAACTTTTATTAAAACATTTTCCAAATTTTGAAAAAAATCAAATGACACACATTTTTCTTTCTTTTAGTTTTCACTAGTTATTAATACAGAATCACAATAATTCGGAGAAATAGCAACGGACATTTAAAGGTTGTATCCGGAAGAAAAAATGCTCAAGTTAAACACTTTGCCGGGGGAGGTACATGGGCAAAGCATTTGCAGAGGAGGCCTGATCAAATCCTTCCCACAGCATCCACATTATTTTTAGTTTAGCATTGACCACAGTGCTGATGTAAAATACCCTCACAGGTAGTTGGATCATGGGTTTGAGTCCCCTGGACGCCAGACTAACTGTAGCAGGCTTAGTGGTTTTCCTCTCCATGTAAGTGTTTTATCATGCATTCAGCTCGGCTAGAACATTTAAAACAGGACTTATCAATGTAAGAGTATTTTATTTGAATAAGTAGTTTAAAGTTTCTATCACAATGTACACAAATACATTCATGAAGATTTTATTACATTAAGAATAGGTTTAGCTAAAATAATTTTTATATATAATATTATTGAACTAATTTAACACGTTGAATGCCATAGGGGTCACCGGTGACTGGTGCTGAGTTTTTTCGTAGCGCCACTGGGGTCACCGATGAACGGCGAAACCTCGATTATTTGAAACACATAATTCGAACAAATTTTTAATGCTCTAATTTTTTTTACATTATTATTATTACTAAAATGGTTTATATACTGAAAAAATCATTTTGGCCAGACGAGCAAGTCATGTAAAATTAGTGTGGCATTCAACATGTTAAAGAAAAAAAAAGTGTAAATCTATCTAAGCTTAAATACATAAGAAAGTGCAAGGATTGTTTTTAACACAAAACAAAACTGGAGTCAACAAAGAAAATTCAAATGTAAATCGAAAAGTAATTATTTATAAAAATAATTATTATTTATAAAAATATTTAATAATTAAAAACATTTTTTTGCATTTACTGGAACACAGTCAAGACAGAAAGTAACAGCAAAAAAAAACTATTAATCATTTAGTTATACTAATAATTTAAATTTAGATTACACAAACATTAAATTGCCTTTCAGAGAGCAAAAAAAAAAAAAAATTTCACTGTATCAAGTTTATACACATATCAATCCTTACAATCAATATATTTTCTTTCTAAATATTGTTATCAAAATTGCTTTGCTTCATATTTTTTTTACTACAGTTCAGGAAAAGCATTAGTTATAGATTAATAAAAGTTTTTTGATAATGTTATTCTAAGTAACATAGGTAAGGTAGCGATAACAATAAAAAAAAAAAGTTTCTTAAAAATTATTATCACTGATGCTGAATTAGAAAGTTTTACTAGGTAGCTTTTCGTAGCAAGGAAACATGAAGTATAAAGTGTTGAGCATTGAATATGAAGTACCAAATATTTTTTTAATAAATTATTCAGTATATATCGATAAAGCATTAAGAATTTATCTTGGAAAATGCCAGTGACACAACAGCGATTCTGCATATCTAATCCATTTGTGATCCAATGAATGCTATGCAAATATTTTTTTTATTTTTTACATATAGTTATTGATATCAAAATTATGTAAATTAAACTGCTCTAGTTAACAATACTTTAATATTTTTTAAAAAGTTCAAGCTGTTAAGTACTTGGCATTATATTATTTTAAACAAAGAGCAAGGTACTCATCACCGCCCATCACTCAACCATGACCAAAAATCCTATTTCTGGGGCTTTACTTTTTAACGGCCATGGTTAAAATGCCATGTAATTTTGATACTGGTCAGATAAAGTGGACTCCGCTTGAGCTAGCTCGTTTGAATCTTCTGCATGATAACCAATGAGAGAACTTTCAGTTGTGGCATAATTTATATGCAAAGTATACACGCCAGTTGTTTTATACATTGCCAGGATCTAACTCATTACCCTAGTTCTCTAATAAGCAGTGTGAAAGATAATTTAACCAGCTGTGCCACAAGAGCACCCTGGAGCAAGCTATTAATCCTTTTTAAAAATCAAATAAATTAAATTTCAATTTGAAATGCTAAAATTTTTAAAAGGAATTTCACAGTCATAAATAATTATATATCCCATGTTATCTATTTTGAGTCATATATTCAAAACTAAAATTTGAAATTATACACTGCAAGCTGTGATGTTAGAATAAAACATTTTTAAACATTAGTACTTCTTCAAAAAAAAATAATAACTAATTAAAAATTTATAAATCATTAGAAGATTGCCTTTTTCTCCCATGCTTACACCATATTTAAAATATAAATAAAGCATAATCTTATTTTTTTCTTCAGGTTTATATCAACTGTAAGTTTGGTAGCAGTTTGAAATAATTATAATTAGATATAAATGTCAATTGTTTTCTAAAATAGCTAATGATTGAAAGTATACTTTTCATAATTATAATAAAAATTCGAAAACATTCTTCGTTGTTTTTTAAATTATTCAATCATTCTGTGAGAGAATTTCTGTGATAGCTCTCAAATGTAAACTAAGATAAACAAAAAAACAAATTGGTATTTCAAATAAAAATGATTTCTTATTCATAGCAATCGCCACATTGAAAACCTCATACAAAATTATAATCAAACACTACAGAACAAATATAGGGCACTTTAAAAACCTTCCTCTTAATATTATAATGATAAAACATAAATAATACAACTACAACAGAAATGTAAACATAACTAGGGTTAGCTCTCTCGCTTAAACATTTTTATAAGATTTGTAGCATTAATAATTCACTAATAAAAATTGAAATGTATTAATAAAAAAGATGCCGTCGTTACTTAGGAATTAATATAAAAATAAGATATAAGTATTAAACTTACCAAATTCAAGGATTTTTATAACATCAATAGAACACATTTGAAGAAAACTTCTTCCATCGGTAGCGTGGATGCGAGGGGACAGAAAACGTATTTCGTCATAAAATTTTTCACTGATGTGCGCATGCGCTTGTTCTCCGTTACTTGATCGTACCGAAGAAAAAGAAATGAAGCGAATTTGAGAGGCACGAAAGTCTTTTCGTACCGCGCATTGACTGGCGTTTGCTTTGGTGCCTTTAATTTGCTGTGGTGCCTCTCTTTTTTAAAGGCACATTAGTTATGTGCCTCTTACGCGAGAAAATACACGGTACATTTAGCCTGTGCCTCTGAAATCAGAGGTACAGTTTTTAGAGTGTAGCTTTTGCAGAAAAATGAAACTTGTTTTACAGAGAGAAAGAAACTATTCTAACTACGCCTTTCCTTTGTAATATTTTTGGAGAATACTTATTCTTGTATGTGATACACCTATTGAAATCACTTAAGTATGTATCATGTTAAGCACCATTGATACACCTATTGAAATCACTTTAGTATGTATCATGTTAATTTGAGTAAAAATTCTAATAAACATATAAATGTTAAATTAAGCATTTAATGATTTAAAATATTCTTGAATACATATTGATAGTAATACCTTTTATATTACTATCAATATGTAGAAGGGAAAGAATCTAGGATTCACTCACCAGGGCACCTTCCAACACTCAGGTACAGTTTCAACTGATTCCTAAATGGGTGCAACCCCAACAGCAAGAGGGAACTTCGCCAAACTCACCCTTTGGCTCACTTTATCGATGTTTTTGGTGCACTTACTACTTGGGGACTCCTTGCTCTGCATCATATGGTAAAAAGCCGTTGAGGACGCTGATTAACTTAGCATATTTGCGGTTTTTCACTATCAATTAATCTTCCCATTTAAGGCCATAAATTTTTGTTTTTTTTACAGTGTAATACGTAAGTATTTATATTGTCACCCACCCGATGATATTTTTATTCGTATTCACAATAACTGCAAACTAAAACATATACACGTGAAACGAAAATACATTTAAATTTCTTTTCAAATTAAACCTGTAAACTATAGGGGAGAGTGGGGTCAATTGTAACAGGGTACGATTGTAACAGAGCAAAAATTTCGAGTGTCTGGTTCTAGATTTAGTTCCTAGGTGGCGCACAAGGTGTATTTAATAATCTACATGTACACACCTGCTGGCAACCATTTTTATTTAATTTTGAAAGAGTTAGATCACAAAAGATATTTTCACGCTACGTAAGTACTTTTTTTGGTATTAGAATATTATATTGTAACAAAGTAATTTTGTTCAAACAAACAAAAATTATTAACCGAATATGTAAGTGGACACCTTAATTAACATTTCAAAAAAAAATTACTAGCTTTGTTAATTAACTAGCATTGTTTTTAACAAATGAAGCTGAAATGGCGCCTTGGGGACGATTGTAACAATAAGTAAAGGGACGATTGAAACAGCTGAAAATAAAATTCATAATTTCAATTGCAATTGTTTAACCCCTTAGGCCCCATTTCTTATGTTTACAAACCATTACTTAACTCTTTAAGAACCACCAATAGTTTCCTATATCATTTATATTATGTTGCATGTGCATTATTTTATTTGTCACCTTTCACAGCATAAATTGAAATTTTTAACCCCTGAAAGTTAAAAGTTTAACCCATTAGGTCTCTGCTCATTATTATTTTTACTCCTAAAATATCACAACTATTTTGATCAATAAAAAAATATATCTCGACTATGATAATATGTATAATTAACTATGTTTTAGTTGAATTTATGAACTGTTACAATTGACCCCGTAAGTGGGGACAATTGTAACAAGTGCACGACTGTCAAAAATTGTTAATAACTAATATAATAACATTTAAAATAAGGTTTTTATTATTTGCTTCTAGTAGAGGATAGTCTACTTTACTCGTCTGTCAATTAATAATAATAATATATTGGATTTTTTGTTAGTTAAAAATAGTTAAGTAAAAAGTGTTACAATTGACCCCACTCTCCCCTACTATAGGTTCACACTTTCTGTAAAGAGAGGAATTTGATATTTTCATGGTGGATACTTACTATAGTTTCTGAAAAACAACCAGCATCTAAACAACCAAAAAACAGCCATCATATTTGCTAACATATAACGTTTAAGTTCTTCGTTGTTAGTTTACGGTATGACCAACGTTATCGCTAACGGTAATGAAATGCACATGGCGAGGGAACTATGTTTGAAGTTTTGTAGGGATTCTCTCAATCTCCAATTACTTCATTCAAAGAATCGTAACATCTACTTACCTTTGTGTGAGAACATCTGCTACCTTTTCTAAAAATGCGTCCAAATCTCGCACTAAAGTAAGTAAAAAAATGAATAAATAAGGCGCAAAACGTAAAATATAAAGTAATAAAATACTTTATAAAAAGTAATAAAATTAACTTAATAAGAAGTAAACATTCTTATGATGATAATCAATAAATGTGATCAAAGTATTGAGTTGACAGCTCACAAAATTCCCACCTTATTTTAATTGTTGATATTCCAAATACTTGGGCATAATGCTTTAGATCATTTTATTTTTTTATGGTATAACATATGTATATTTAAAAAAAAATTGTTCGAATTAATGTATGCTAATTTTCAGATCACTTTAATGAAATGCCAAATTGAGAAAAACGAGCATTTTTGACAACCTTCTTTTTGCTTTAAATTAAAGTTATAAGGCCGCAATAGGTGCTTGCTCCACTCACTATGTGTATGGAAAAGATGCCATCGATGAAAGAAGCACTTAAAATTGGCATGTAAAGTGGAAAAATAGAAATTTTGGCCTCAAACATGTACATGGCGTATGTTTTGCAGTTGAGTTCTGCAATCGCGTAGTCACTTTGGTAGATACCTGAAATATATACTAAGTCTAGTTAAGCGTCACTGACCGGTATGCATTTTGCCTGGTACTGCGAACATGGATGCTTCTTCTAATCTATACTCAGCAATATTAAAATATCGAAGAAATTTAATAATTTCAATGTGTAAACAAATATCAAATTGGATATAGCAAATAATCCGAGCATTCACCAATACATATATATATATATATATATATATATATATATATATATATATATATATATATATATATATATATATATATATATATATATATATATATATATATATATATATATATATATATATATATATATATATATATATATATATATATATATAAACAAAAAAAAATATCTACCGGAATACTTACAAAATGGTGAACTAAAATTGAATTTTTGGTCCATGCCTTCTGAAAAAGTAAATCTGAATTAATATAGTGTATGTTTACAATTTTCACATATTAAAATTCTGAAAAAGATTCATATGAACAAGACAAAATTTACCGGAAAATCTAAGACTTCTAAGACATAAAATTATTTAAATTTTAATGTTTGATTTTAATTGGCTTGTATAACTAGACTATAACTAGACTCCAGACTAAGAGTAACAACCTGGTCCGTCAGTTTGGGGGTTGAGCATTGGGTTAACAACCCTATCTCGTTCAAACCTACTTGCTACAGAAACTGAAATTATGTATTTCCTTCTCTCTGAAGTGGATAAATGCCCTCTACCAAATATATTTCCTCCAGTTAATATGAATCTTCGTTGTAAAAGCCAATTGGAAGCAAACATGAGGATGACGGTGACTGGAAAGATCTTCTCGGATAAGTTGACAATCAAAATTGGATGCTTAAGTTGTAAGAACATTATATGAAACTGGAAAACCTTTCCAAGTTGAAGCTGAAACGGAAAGATATAAATTTGAAATTCTCGGCATTATTGAAGCTAGGTGAAATACAAGCGGAGAGATCCGGCCCAAAAATCTATAGTCTTTTATTTTCTCTTCAAGTGTAAATGAGTATGACATCCAATGTAGTAAGGGAGTGGCATTCTTGCTCTCCAAAGCATCTAGAAAGTATTTGATAGAATACGATCCAGAATTTGGGAAAATAATTCGAGCTAGATTCAGAGGAAAACCGAAAAGTATTTCAAATATTAATGTGTTTGCACATACTAAAGACAGTGATGAAGATGATACGAACAAATGACGAACAAACGTTCTACAGTGATTTACAGGATACTAAAGATGGTATAAATTCAAGACTTATTGATGGTTATTGGTTACCCGAAACCAAAAGTTGGATTAGAGAGCTACAGAATTGAATGCACAATGATTTTGGAAGGATGAATGAAATTAGGTAGCATTTTACAGATTTTTGTACCACTGATAATTTATGTATTGGAGGAGCAATTGTTCAACACAAAAATATCCATAAAGCTACTTGAACATATCCCGATAAAAAGACGATGGAAAAAATTGACCAAATCACTATTGATTAAAAAAATGGAATAGATCTTTGTTGGATGTTCGTGTTGAGAGAGGAGCAGACGCAAATTCTGATCATTTATTGGTAATTGGTAAAGTCAAAATTAAGTTAAGTAACATGAAGAAATAATGCTGCCGAACATAATTTAATGTCGAGAAATTAAAGACCAATATAGTAAGTCAAGAATTTAAACTGACTTTGCAAATGTTTTTTAGGCTTTAAATCACTTGAACGATATGGAAATAAATGAAGAATGGGTAGAAATAAAAAAAGACTTATTGTAAAAATGCTGAAGACATTCTTGGAAAGAGGAAATTTGACTATAAAGTGTAGATATCAGAAAAGACCAAATTGTGAAAGACGTGAAATGAGGCAAAATATAATGAGAAAAGAACGTACTAAAAATAAACCAGAACATTGATATGATTATAAAAGGAAAAATAAAGAATGTAAGATAAGTACAGGACAAGATCAAAGAAAATATTCCGAAGATTTGGCAACACCTGCTGGAGAAGCAGTTTAGAACAATGTCTCAAAAAGGCTTCATGGAATCACTTACAAAATTATAGGAAAGAGACGAGAAATTGAGAGACCAATTGAGAACAAACAAGGTTTAAAACTTACATCAAAGGAAGGCCATGCCAGAAGGTGGGTTGATTATTTTGAAGAAATATTAAATGGACCAAATCCTGCTATTTTGGAAGATATTCCCGAAGAAACACACAGACAATTAGGGATGGACATGGTTTATCAAGGTTTATTTCGGTGTTAGACAGGGTTGTATATTTTCTTCAACAATCTTAATTGCAATTGACTGGATTATGAGGAATGCACCAGAGAACAAAAGGGTTTTAAGATGCAACCATGCTGAATATCTTTCTGATATTGATTTTGCCGACGACTTATATTATCTGACCAGCATCCTTCAAAACAGGCAAACAAACGCAAATATTTTAAACTTATAGGCGAAATACTTGTTTGTTTGAAACATATTTGTTTTTAAAACAAATTTTTTCAATGCTTTTTTTTTTTGCATTAAAACTTGTTAAATGTTTTTCTCTTATGATATTATTTAATGATTAAAATTTTTTTTTATATTCACCATGTTTAGTTGTCACAGTTTTACACGATGCTTATTATAAAAGTAAATTATTCTACTCATTTACACTTTAATAAAAGTAAAATGGTTTATAAGTTTAGGAACATACTTAAATATGTCTATCATTAATTGTTGCGTATTAAGGTTTTAAAGTACTAATTTACTTACGTTTGCACTATGCTCAAGGCATTAACGTTACAAGTAATCAAAAAATTCGCTGTAATATTTTCGAAAGAAAAGTATCTTTACCTGAAATGGATAAGAAGGCCATTAAATAAAATAAGAATATTATTTTCCAAATGTTATATTCCATATGAATTTCCATTTTTGAAAGAAAATACGTGAATCGCATCTTCAGAGACTCCTTAAATGAAATACAGGTATATCATTGATCACAGTAAATTTCAACACCTGTGCTTCTGAGTAAACGTAATTTTGTAAGACAAAAACTAAATAAAGAGAATTCTCAATTCCGTTTTATAAGTATTATTCTTTGACTCATACATTAATTCAGCAAAAATGGGGACAATTTGATTATTCACTTCTTTTTATGTATACTTACTTTATGAATCAATATTTTACCTTTTGGAAGATAATTTCTTTTAATACATTTTAACTAGAGTAATGTTTTCATGGCACATTAGTAAGTAACGAACGCTCACCTTTACATGAAAAATAACTGCAAGGAAACAAAATAATGGATAGTGACTCTGAATATCACTTTATTTGAATACTTATATTTTATTCAAAAGATTTCATGTTCAATTTGGAACAATGTACGTTATAATTTTCTTGGAATAATTTTAAAAAAATCACGTCTGGGATAAATGCATTTTGCTTTTAGTACTTTTTTTAATAAAATACTAGGTGATTTGCGTGAGCCATATGCATCAATTTAAGATACAATTGATTTCAGATATCTAAGCCACAGTTTAGGTAAGGCTCTGAAACAGAGTAGCATTAATAAAAGAGGTAACACTCAAAATAAAACAAATAAAATAATAAAAATAAACTGAAAATTGAAAAATTTAGTTTTAATAGTAGAATAAATTAATTATGAAAGCAAAAATAATCATGTTCCAAAAGATGGTAAATTTTGGGCGAAGCATAGCCAGACAAAAATAATGCATGCGCTAAATTTTGCATTGCCTAAATTTCGGATGATGCAGCGTGAACTATAAATATAGCAGAGACAATATTTTACATAGTGGGTATTATAACAGAAAATATCAAAAATTTGACGAAAAAAAATTTAAAAAAATTCTCAACTTGCAGATTGTTAGTAAATAGAGTTTTAAATGTAATAGTATTTCGAATGATTTTTTTTATTTATAATACATGTACACAATCAAATATATAAAAAAATTTGATGAAAAATTTAAATTGGGGAATTACAGTGAACTTTCATTTTGGTTCTAGAATCACAGAAAAGAGCATACGTGAGAGAGACTCATTGAAAACATATATTGACAAATTTTAAACGCAGCATAAAGTGCGACGAAGATTTGAATAAGGAAGCTTATATGCGGATATTTAAAACGGTTTGATAATTACTGAAATTATACGAGAAAAACGAAACATAACAGATAACAAAGTATTTCCTATCAGTATAAATCCATTTTAAATACTTGTTTTTTGCTATTAAATGTGTATTTTCAAGTAAGAAAGAAATGTGTTTACTTAGTTGTATTAAAATGCAAACTATCTTCTTTTATTACTGCGGCAATGGAGGATCAATCTAAGTGCAATCAAGTAATCTTGACCTTTATTTTCATTTATTGTATTCATTGAATTTTTCTGAAGTGTTTCTATCGCAAATGACGCTGTACACAAATGACGCAGACACAACTAAGAATATTAGCTGCCTTTGCATTCTTTCCAAAGTGCAATTCGAAAACATTTTGAGGTTGAGATGTTTGAATGTCTTTCAGGCACAGATTTATTTACAGAAAGTTCTTCAGCATCAGTATTGGATAATTTGGAACTTGCATTTGAGGGATACAGTATTGGATTATTCGAAGAATACATGGATTAGTAGGTCTCAAGGAAAGCGGGGATGCCGTTGGTGTCTTTTCCCCTCATGAAAATGCGGCATTGGTTTCAAATAGTTGTAGATGAGCATCCAAATACGAACAACGCAGAGGCATTTTAGTTCGTTATTAAGGGGTCATCATTCTTAATTGTGGAAACGCTTAGAAATGACAGTTTTTTTTATCGAATTAAAAATAGAACAATTGATAGGTATTGAAAGTCGAAGTAAATGATTAAAGAATATGTATAAAAGACATCAAGAAATTCAAATACATAATTTAATTTTGCAGCAACAGAGACAATGGAGGACTTTCTCTGTGGCATTGCGCGTGATTTGCAGCTGAAAGCTTGAGTACAATTTTATAGTAAGTTCAAAAGTATCTTATATGTTTGGCAAAATTTTTAAAAATATCTTAAGGAAAAAACAATCGCTGAGATCGGTTCAAGCAGTGGAATATATTTTTGAAAAATGTCTTGTAGCAGAATTAATAATAACCAACATATTATTTTATACATATGAAATTTTGAACGCTTTGGATCCCCTTTTTATTTTTGACCATGAAATTAACATGTTTTATACTTTCAAATATGTACTCAAACTTATTGATTGAAGTCAATACATTTTCGTAAATTTTGATCGCTAGATTTTTTCTATCTAATAATTAGTATTTATCTAACATATTTGGAAAATTATCGAATAGTGTTTAAAAAAAACTTTATAAATAAGGACCGGAAAAGCAGAATTCCAGATAGAACATATTTGCATCTTTCAGTAGATATGAACCTTATGAGGTTTAAATGTAGAGCTCGTGCCTACATTTTTAAATTTTGCGGAAACAGCAAGGATTTTTTTTTTTAATATTTAAAACCAATTTCAATATTTTTTCAAACCCACCTCTTCTTTTTTTCCATATATATATATATATATATATATATATATATATATATATATATATATATATATATATATATATATATATATATATATATATATATATATATATATATATATATATATATATAAGTTCAAAATGAAGAATAAAACAAAGAAAAATAATAGACATATGAAAAAAAGGGGGTGGGAAATAATAAGTAAAAAAAATAACAAACAACATTTTATTCTAAAAAAAAAAAAAAAAAAAAAAAGAATTGTTAATAAAAAAAACCGGAAAAAAAATATATAACCTTTTCTTCAGCCCACACGATTATATTCGCAAAACAGAGTGCTTTCTGATATTGTATCAATAAAGCCAAAGCAAAATTTATTAATAGTGTGAGGAGCACTCAAAAAAATCATAAAATAACTACATAAAAATAGATCATAAAAAGTAAAAATAAAGTAAAGTAAAAAAAAAGTAAAGTAAAAAAAAAGTAAAAGTAAAGTGTCGTTCTTACTGGACTGCTGAAGTGATTTGTTATTCTGAGTTTTGATTTGTCAGTTACCAAGGATGGGCCCGAAATGGATGTGCGCAAGGTAATATTATACTGGATAATTTTAAAAATTGATCTTAAATAGTTTTAGAAGATAGATGTTTATTTAAGAA
This sequence comes from Parasteatoda tepidariorum, assembly GCF_982258835.1. Lineage (NCBI taxonomy): Eukaryota > Metazoa > Arthropoda > Arachnida > Araneae > Theridiidae > Parasteatoda > Parasteatoda tepidariorum. The sequence goes on along the minus strand of NC_141757.1, from coordinate 31,526,176 downwards.
AAAATATAAAATAAAAAAGAGAAACATAAATTGCCTGCTTTGCTAATGAGTGTCGTTTACTTGCAGCTTAAGCGCAATAAATGATACTTATTGTTTTTCTTAATTTTCTTAGTGTTTTCTTGTATTTATTTATTTATTATATATTTATATATATATATATATATATATATATATATATTTATATATGAGCAATTCTACAAATAAACGCCAGTTAGGCGGCCAAAAAAAAATAAAAAATTTTTTGGGAGGCACACTATTTCTACATGAATTTTCTTCTTCTTTACACCCTAAAAAGGCGAGAAAAAATCGTGAACATGAAATTTTTTCTTTGTGACATACTTTAAATGTGACATACTCTTTCTGACATACTCAGATAAATCTGAGCCTTTTTTTCAGATAAAACGATTTTTACATAAATATAATATTATTATAATGTCTCTCTAATATGTATTTATAGAGATTTCATACTATAAGATTATATTTTAGTATAAAAAACAAAAATAAAAAAATTTAATCAAAGTTCGTAAATTGAAAAAATCGGGAAAATTTCAAAATTGGTATTTTGTCATTTAAAGTATGTCACAAAGAAAAAATTTCATGTTTAATATTTTTTCTTGCTTTTTTAGGGTATAAAAAAGAAGAAAATTCATGTAGAAATAGCGTGCCCCCCCCCCCAAAAAAAAATTTATTTTTGTTTGGCCACCTAATTCGCGTTGATTTGTAGAATTGCTCATATCGTCGCTTTGAAACAAAACCGTAAAACTCAAAAAAATCGAAAAATGAGATATTTGGGTCACTTTGTGTAAAAAAAATCACCCTTTTAGAGAAACAAAGTATTATCTTCATAGTTCAATAAAATTAATTTAGAGAGCAGATAAATCGTTATCGCATTGGCGCGATCAGCATTAACGCAGAAAGTTAGAAATTGCTCTCCTGAAAAATTTGCTTTTTTGAGTTACCACGGTTTAGTTTCAAGGCGACGATATGAGCAATTCTACAAATAAACGCCAATTTTTATACTAAAATATAATCTTATACTATGAAATCTCTATAAATACATTTTAGAAAAACATTATAATAATATTATATTTATGTAAAAATCGTTTTATCTGAATAAATGGCTCAGATTTATCTGAGCATGTCAGAAAGAGTATGTCGCATTTAAAGTATGTCACAAAGAAAAAATTTCATGTTCACGATTTTTTCTTGCTTTTCTAGGGTGTAAAGAAGAAGAAAATTCATGTAGAAATAGTGTGCCCCCCAAAATTTTTTTTATTTTTTTTTGGCCGCCTAACTGGCGTTTATTTGTAGAATTGCTCATATATATATAATATATATATATATATATATATATATATATATATATATATATATATATATATATATATATATATATATATATATATATATATATATATATATATATATATATATATATATATATTTATATATATATATATATATATATATATATATATATATATATATATATATACATATATACTTATTTTTGTGTAAATACATGAATATGCTTCATTTTTTTACTAATTGTGTTCTATCATTTATTATGAAGAAATAAATGAAAAATAATAATAGTTAAACAGCTAAGTATTTTTACACTTTACTTACCGAGCCAATTTTAAAAGCCTTCACAATACTTTCTTTATATCGTGATTAACGTTTGAAGAAACAATGCTTCAATTAAAAGTAATGAAATATTATTTTTGAGCGTTTTGAAGATAATAATTGGTACAATAAACAAAGATATTCCATAACTAAAGGTAACAATATGCCGCAATACCAAACTAAAGATCAAAATTCAATTTATTTGCAAATTATTAAAGGTTAGTCTAATTATACAATTTGTGGAACATCTTCTGAAAGACTTCATTTATTGTTTTCCTATCTGAAAAAAAGAAAAGGATGACATTAGTTTAAAAAAAAAAAATATTTTACGCTCAAAAACATTCGTCGTTTGTGATTAGATTTAGCAATGTTAACTAGCAGATATTTTTTGTTAGCATACCTCCAATTGCTAAAAACTGAATTTAATCATACACGCAATAATATTTCAAAAATTATTTAACAAGCAAAAATGTTCGTTGTTTTTCAGTGATTAGATTTAGATGCATTAAAAATCAGTATTTTTCATTTGCATAATTTAAACAGCGTTATTTTCAATAGTTAAACAGATGAATACCTCAAATTTTCAATAATGACTTCAATCATACACGCAATAATGAAATAAAATTTTATGCATAAGAAGAAAAAAAAATCTGTTAAAATTACGATACTAACCGGTAATAGCACTACTGTTAAAAAAAGAATTAATTGCAGCAATTAAATATAAATAGACGGTATTTAAACCATTGATTTTGTTATTTTTACACTCGTGTTGTAACGGTTTATTGGGCATTCTGGTTGTCAAAATTATGGTTATTTTTTCTACATATTCAGTAAAGAATACAAAACTAAAAAATAAATTTAACATAATAAATTAGGCTATTCTCCTATTTCCGTATCATAAAATTATCAAATTTTACCACATTTACCAATTTTCAACTTATTTTACAAAACTATATTTTAATCTTAATTTTACAAAAATCCTTAACAAAGCACTTCGGTAAAATCTGCAGAGAGTTCGGTGTTCCCCTAAATACAGAAACATGGTAAATCTTACTGTATTTTGAAACATTTGATCTTTTGACTTTACTTTAATGCTCAGTGTAGAAGTATTATTCCTGTTTTTACTTTTAAACCTTTATATAACTTTACAGTAGTATTATTATTTCCTATCTCATTTTAACTTAAGAGCAATTATAGTAACTTGGACAGAATTCTTTTAACTTCAGATCACTAAGTGGCATTAATTTTTCCGTTTTTAAACATTCTTTAAATTAAATATCATTGTCAATTTTATTTTGACTTATTATGCTCTTCTAAGATCTAAAGAATGAAAACTGTACCGTTTGGTGCAAACGATGGTTCTGTAATTTTGTATTCATGCAAAATGTGCTTTTTATTCAGGTAGAGAGGTTTAAATAAATTAAATGAACTCTTTAGACTTTTAAAATCAGTCATTGTTTAATACTTCCGGACATGGTGAAATAGCTAGTTTCGATTTATGATATTAAAGGAATAATGGTAAAAGAAATTTATACATGGCGGTGAAATGAAAAGCTAAGGGTGCGTACGGCGATGAGTTTTTAACCTTATAAAATGCAAAATGCTGCTATTTTCTGAAATTTCTGATTGAATTTTGACTCTACCTACCTTTGAAGGAAAAAGCTATTATTTATATTGGTCTTGAATCTTAAGTTTAATATCGAAGCATAATGAAACTTGGTTGCTTACTATGGCAGCTATTCCTTTCTATTTATTTAAAAAAAAACAATGAAACATACATAAAGATTTCAGTTGAACCATAATGTATCAAGATTAGCTAGGCAGTATTTTGAGCAGTAACGTTATAGAATTGTTTCTCAACAGGGGCGTTGGGACTATGCTTAGGGGCGGTGAACTTGTTTTGGGAGTTAGGGGGAAGTTGGGCATGCTTTGGGCCGTAGGTGAGCAATGTGCATGCTTTGTCATTCAAATTTAACTTTTAAACTTATAAAATTATTAAGTTAATCTCATTTAATAAATAAAATTAATCTAAAACTTATACTAAATAATAAAAAAAGATTAAATTAATGTAACAAATTAAGATTATCCGATACACCTTTTATAACACCAATAAAACAAACTTACACGACACCTATTCTCCGATCCGAACCAACACAGTGCAGGGCATGAATCAGTTGTTTTTGCCTCTGAGTCATTCAAGCTGTTTAGCGAATGACTCTGACTCATTCAAGTCGAAGTGCATGAACTATCGGTATTAATGTTTGATTTGACCTGTGTTTCTTATGGCTATATCACACGAGAGAAAATATGTGCAACTGCAAGTGTAACTGCAAGTGTAAGTGCAACTGTAAGTGAAATTTCTCCAAAAATCGCTCGTGTGATATAGAAATTACGGTTGCACGAAATATCTGCAACCGTTCAGGCGATTTCTTTCATGAACCAATCAGATCGTTTGCTTTTTATGACGTCTCAATTTTATGTGATGACATATACAAATGTAAATAAAAATGACGGCGACGTTAGGAAGAGGATGATCGGATGAAATTTTTTTATAGATGAGACGGAACAAGTTTTTAGTTTAATTATAACATTTCCTTTAAAATGAAAGCATTAAAAATACCTTCGCACTATGAGATGACCATCTCAATGCAGTTGATGTACTACCATAACAAAAACCTGCACACGATTTTAGTATCGGTAAGTATAGTACATTATTTTTGCGATAAATTTTCTTTTAAAATATTTATTTATTTTAAGCTAATAAAATTAAAACTTATTATAATTTGTTCCGATCAAAGTTTTAATTACTTTAAATAGAACTAATTTCTATTTCTATATATGTAAAGAATTATACTGACGAAAAGCTTTACTTTGAAATATTCGCCAAGCAACTCGCCAAACTTTGGCGAGTTGCTATAATAATGATTACATAAAATATAATCATTATTATATTTTATGTTATAATACTGAAATAAAATAATTATTGCAGTATTATAACATAAAATATAATAATGATTATATTTCTTTATTTTTAAATTTTAATCTTTGTTTCTGTTAATTGTAAAAGCATGTGTCCGATTATTTGAAAGTTTTATAATTATTAGTGAAATAATTATTTTATTCTTCCCTAAGAATTCTTTTAATTTTTGAAAATCTCATTTTAAAACAAGTTAGAAAATATGTGTGGTAAATATTTACCTTGTTTCTCACAAAGTTACCCCATTTTCCAGTAATTATTGAAAAGTATTACAAGAAAGGTAGTATATTATATATAAAAAGTAATTATTAAAAATGCAAATTCCCAATCTCCTTGTCTGTTTCTACATTCATCCCTTCTATTTTTCTTTTTTTTTTTTGTGTATGATGATTTGCATAATATTTTGTTTATAATTATTCAAAGTTAACTAATGATACTTTATTTTTTATTTATACTTCACATTTATCTCTTGATACTTAGCTTTTCTATAATGACAGTAAGTATGTAAGTGTACCTTACTAATTTTTTAATATACTTAAATTTTTAAGAGTCTTCGTTTATAAATACAATTTATTTTTCTTGAAACAAATTTCAATCCAAACATAAGAACTACAAAACTAAACACACCTGCCATCTTTCATTAGTGTATAGAATAATCTTAAAACTATAATCAAAATATCTGTCAAACTTAAAGTAAGTTTAAAAGGGATACCTAAGGACTTAAATGATTTCAAATTAATGGCATTTAATCTTCCTTATTCTAATAATGTGTTGGTAAAATTTTTTCATGAAAGTGATTTCTTTCTTTTATTTCAGATATTTCGTATAATCCTGTAAGGTTTATCTGGTAAAGAAGGAAAGAGATGTAATACTGTTTTTATGGAAGAAATTAAAAAATAAGAAATAAAAATGAATAATGTTCTAAATGTTTCACTTGACAATAAATGTTTTATTTTTTAAATTGATTCTTGTATTATTTAAAATGCAAAACAAAACACGTAAAAGGCTATAACAAAATAATATGATACATTAAGAGTATGTTCTTAATAAAATATTTTTTTTTCATAGTTATAAATAAATTTTAATTTATATACTGTATATTACAATACATTTGTCCCAAAATAAATCCTATAATTTTTAATTAAATTATCTTATACCAATAATGAATGTTCTAAATTTTACAATAATAAAATGTAAGTATGACATTGAAAATCCTCTTATATTTAAAAAGCAATTTTACTAAGAAAGTGGAAAAAATAATTTTCATAAAAGTGATATTCCTGATATGCAATGTGTAAATGAATAAAATTGATGATCCCTTCATGTAATGTAAATTAATTTGATGAAAATAAAATTCTGAGACATTGTAGTATAGACAAGTCTGACATTATTCATTATGTATTTTTTAGACTCAATTTAAAAAATAGAATTGATTTGATAGATCTAATAGTTTTGATGTTGTCAGGGTCACGTGATGTAATAACACGCATTTTCTGATGTTGCGAGCTAAAAGCTTGATATTATAGATATGATCATTTTTTCTTGTTTTTTTTTTGAACAATGGATGAAAAAAGAATAATAAAATGGTGAATTAGTTTTTGTAGAATTTTGCGTTATTTCTTTTGTAAAAGGTTACGACTGACAAATGTGCGGGGAAACCCCAATGGATTTCGAAATAAAAGATTGGTAGTTGTTTGTTCTATGAATTTCAAGTTGTTTGATGGAAGATAGTGAGTTATTTAGATTGTCTTGAAATTGGTTTAGGAAGTGGCATTTTTTTTTGTAAGAAGGTGCAGTTTAGAAAGTAGTAGGTGAAAAATGGCATTTTTAGGAAGAGCTTTAAAAGTAGATTTGAAGTGTTTGGCGGAAGAGTTAGGAGAAACGGCAACGGAAGACATGAGAGTTACCGAATTAAAGAAGATTATATTGGCAAGTACGGAGTACGAAGAGGAGTTTGTGAAGGAATTATTAAAAAGAATAGTTAGTGGAAGAGAAGAAATAAAGCGCCAACAAAAAGAAGATGAAATTAGGCGACAAGAATATGAAATTAAGCAACAGGAAAGGGAAGACGAATTAAAGCGGCGAGAACAGGAAAGGGAAGATGAATTAAAGAGGCGAGAACAGGAAAGGGAAGGTGAATTAAAGCGGCGAGAACAGGAAAGGGAAGATGAATTAAAGCGGCAAGAAAAGGAATATGAATTGGAGAGGTTGAAGATAGAAGCTTCATTGGTACATACTGGTACTATAGGAGAGACGAGCAGCTCTCGAAATGAAGAAACAAGAGAACATGTACCTGGTGGATTGCAAAAATTAATGCGTACTTTTGATCCAAAAGAAGGTGATATAAGTTTTTATCTAATATTGTTTGAAAGACAAGCACGAAGAGTCCATATAAAAGAAGAAGATTGGGTAACGCATCTTGTTGGATTATTGCCTCTAGAAATGGCGAATTTAATTGCAAGGGAGCCTGAAGAAAAAGCAAATGATTATAAACATGTAAAATGTATGTTATTGAAAAGGTTTAAATTGAGCCCAGAAGCATTTAAAATAAAGTTTAAGAGACATTGTAAAGCGGCTGAGAGCACTTGGCGAGATTTTGGATTTGAATTGGCGAACTATTTTAACGAATGGGTTTCGGGACTAAAAATTAATGATTTCGACAGCCTGAAACAACTTGTCATTGTCGAACAGATAAAAGAACGAGTACCTGGAGACATACAAAATCATTTTATTGATGAGTGGAGTAGAATTTGCTCAGTTGACACACTTGCTGAGAAGTTAGATGAGTACGAGAATGCAAGGAAATATAACCAAACTACTAAATTCATTGCTTCTCAACCATATAGGAACTTATACCGGGAAAAACCAAACATGGTTAGTAGAAGATATCATACATTTGGTGAAGGATATAAACATGAGCATAACAACCATGGCAGAATTGATAAGCGGAGTTCTTCCCAAAATCCAGTCACATGTTTTAATTGTGGACGAGTAGGACACTTGGCACGATTTTGTCGAGATAATAAAGAGAGGAGAAGAAACATTGAAGGCAAAGTGGCCGAGGTTCAAGTATCGGAAGGGCAAGTATCCGAAGTTAAGGTACTCAGAAATGGAAATATCGAAAGCAAAGTAGTCACTGCAAGATTTAACGGTGAAGTCATGATAGGAAACAAAAAATGTAAAGGCGTTCAACCAAAAATAGCTGCCCTTAAGAAAGTTAGAATTTCATATAATGGAAATGAATACGAAGCTGTAGTAGATTCTGGTGCACAAATAAGTGTATTTAAAAACGATATAGTGGGTAAGGAAGTGGATTACAAAGGACATATAATACTACAACCTGCGTTTGGCGAAAGTCTAAAAGCTGAATTAAAAGAAGTGGAAATCGCTTTGGTAACGGAAGGATATATTACGCCTATAATTAAAACGATGATAGCAGCCGTCAATGGGTTAAATGCTGACATTTTGTTGGATGCTGAAACTTATGAGGCATTATTAGAACAAAAAAGAGTATACAATCCCAGTTTTACTGCTGCTATGAAGCTAAGATCAGATTCCCGAAAGGAGCAGTTATATATGAGTGCAAGTGACGGAGAAGAGCAGCAGGAGCCAACAGTAGGTGAATGCGGTGATAAAAAGAATGGAAATGAAACCGAACGATTCAAGATACAACAACAAAGTTGCGATATTGGGGAAGCAAAATAAAGGAGGGTATGTGATACAAAATAATATACTATGCCATGAAGAGCTGTTGGACGGGAATAGAATACAACAATTAGTAATTCCCGAAATTAGAAAAGGTAAAATACTAGAAATTGCCCACGAGTCAGTATTCGGAGCACATCTAGGAGCTCGTAAAACAATTCAAAGAATTAAATTTTCCTTTTATTGGCCAGGGATGGTCAAGGAAATTAAAGCTTATTGTAGCTCATGTCATGGGTGCCAAGGTAGAAGAGTTGTTCGTTCAGTAGACAAAATTCCGATAACACCTGTGTCACGTCCTGAACTTCCATTCCAAGTGGTGAACGTAGATCTAATTGGTCCTCTAGATCCAGTATCAGCACAAGGACATAAATATATCCTTTGTTTGATGGACCAACATTCAAGATGGCCTGAAGCAGTCCCGCTCAAATCGTTAACGGCAAGGAATACATGTGAAGCACTGCTCGAAATATTCTGTAGGACAGGAATTCCAGAAGTAATCGTGGTGGATAATGCGACAAATTTTACGGCAAGTTTAACGCAAGAGTTTTTGAAGGTTTTAGGAGCTTGTCCGCGATTTTCAACGCCATACCATCCGGAAGGGAACGGATTGATCGAAAGATGGAACCAAACTTTCAAAAATATGCTACATCACATTATTAGAGAAGTAGGAAGAAATTGGCATCGACACATACCATTTGTACTATGGGCTTATCGAGAAGTTCCAAATGCAACTACAGGAGTACCACCTTTTCTGCTAATGTACGGGAGAGAACCGAAAGGCCCGTTATCTATATTGAAGTCAATTTGGGCCGGAGATATGTTTTTACCTTTGAATATGAAAGGATCAGCGGAGGAATATTTAAAAGAGTTAAAAGGAAAATTAGAAATAGCAACCGAAAAGGCAAGGTTAACAAGTGATGTGCAACAAAGTAATTATGCCAAATATTACAATAGAAGGAAAAAATACCGGGAATTTGCGCCAGGAGATCAAGTACTTGTGCTAATGCATGATTCATCCAATTCATTATATGCCAGATGGATAGGTCCAGTAAAGGTAATTAGAAGAGTGAAACCGAATTCGTATTATTTGCAAATGCCTGAAGGAAATTTAAGATTATTGCATGTTAACAAAATGAGAGAATACAAAGCGAGAATTCAAACAGTTGGAGTTGTCTATGATATTGATGATGAATTTGGTGAAATATACGAAACACCAACTCTTCCTACAGATGTGGAAAGCTATGAAGCATTGAAAGGATTAAATTTGGATTACTTACCCAAAATGCAACAAAATCAATTGAAAGATCTTTTACATAGACGCAAAACGTTGTTTTCGGGGAAGATAAGGATAGCTAAAGTTGGGAAACATGCGATAAAGCTGAAAGCTGAGGAGGATACGATGAAACCAAAAACGTATAAGATACCAGAAAACTTAAAGGGGAAAGTGGATGCACAGATCAATGAATTGCTAGCGTTAGGACTGATTGAACCGGTGGTAAGTGAGATAGCACACCCGGTAGTATGTGTTCATAAGAAAGACGGAACAATCAGGTTATGCATTGATTTCAGAAGTTTGAATGCTCTTACCGTTCCGGATGCATATCCAATGCAAAATATGATGGAGTTGAATTTCTTAGTAGGAAAGAAGAAATTCATTACTGTGCTAGATATGTTGAAGGGATATTGGGCTATACCGATGGAGAACGGCAGCAAACACCTCACAGCATTCCGAACTCACCGAGGCCAGTACCAATGGAATGTATTACCCTTTGGATTAAGAAATGCTGCTGCAACCTACCAAAGAGCTATGTCTAAAGTGGTTCAGTCCATGTCTGATTTCACTTGTGCTTATATCGATGATTTAGCAGTATTTTCTGATACGTGGGAGGAACATTTGATTCATCTTGAAGAAGTTTTTAAGAGATTGGAATATTTTAATTTCTCCGTGAACTTGAGAAAGTGCGAATTTGCTAGACAAAAGGTTAAATACTTAGGACATATTATTGGTTCAGGTAAACATGCTCCTGACAAAGAACGAATAAGAGTAATACAGAAATTAGAGGCACCCAAAACCAAAAAACAACTGAGAAGTGCTTTGGGATTATGCAACTTTTACAGGCAGTATATTCCAAACTTCGCAAAGATTGCTCTTCCACTAACAGAGCTTACTAAAAAGAAAGTTCCTAATGAGATTCCTTGGAGCGAAGAAGCTGAGAAGGCATTCAAGGAATTGAAGACGTCGCTATGTAAGATCGCAGAGTTACAAGTCCCAGACATAGAGAAACCATACTACTTGCATACGGATGCATCTCAAAATGCGGTCGGATGTTGTTTGGGTCAGTTAGATGAAGAAGGAAATATTCGTCCCATAGCTTTCGGTAGCCAGAAGCTGAATTCAACTCAACAGAAATGGTCTACAATTGAAAGGGAAGCTTATGCTATTATTTGGGCTTTGCAGAGATTTGAAACCTTACTCTGTGGTGCTAAGATTATTTTATTAACTGATCATAATCCCCTAGTATTTCTGACGAGTGCGACACCCCAAAGCCCGAGGTTGCAGAGATGGGCGTTAGCCATTCAACGCCATGATATTGAGGCAAGTCACATCAAAGGATCGAAACTTAGTAATGCAGATGCATTGTCCAGACTGTAAATATAAACTAAAATAAGACTCTGAACATTTTTTCCTATTATTATTATTAGGTGATTAAAGTAAATACCTAGTGTTAAGTTAAACCTAAGATTCAGTGAATATTTGGGTGAACGTGAAACATAGTTTGTTTATGTGTAAAGTGTGACCCTTAAATTATTTGCCATATTCGATCTTTGGATCTAATATGACTCTGGGGGGAAGGTGTCAGGGTCACGTGATGTAATAACACGCATTTTCTGATGTTGCGAGCTAAAAGCTTGATATTATAGATATGATCATTTTTTCTTGTTTTTTTTTTGAACAATGGATGAAAAAAGAATAATAAAATGGTGAATTAGTTTTTGTAGAATTTTGCGTTATTTCTTTTGTAAAAGGTTACGACTGACAGATGTTATAAATATTTTATGAGTGAAAGGTAATTCAAAAATTTTATATTTCATACATTAAACCATCATTTCTTCTACAGAATTATTTCAAAGGACTATGTTTTTGAATTAAGCTTAAAAAATAAATTTGAAGAAATGCCTTACTTGATTAGATAGCAATGTCAGTTGCATAAAATGGTATAAGTCATAAAATTGTCCTTTCTACACATTAAACTTTTTATAAATTTTCGAATTGTTAAACTATTAAATCAGACCGCTTGTTTTTATTCTCATTCGATTTAGTGTTTACATAGATAATGATACCGCACTTGCCCAACACCTCCTAGAAAAGAGTAGGCCTCTGCACGGGTTACCATAAATATCCTTTAGTAGTCCAAACGTAATGACATATGTCGTATTTTCAACCACTCCGCAGCTTAGTACCCCGAACGTAATGACATCTTTCTTATTTTTCATCAACAGCGCAGTTAACTTCGTCATATCGGACTACTAAATTGATCCGTGCTGAGGCCTTCATACTTCTAGGAGGTGTTGACTTGCCTAGCTAGCATGCTACATAGTAAATATATATAAATAAACTATGCTTTTACAGGGTGCGGAGCCAAATCTTTCAACAAAAAATAAGCAACTTTTAAGAACATTTTAGGCACTCAAAAATATTTTAAAGCTCTAGGTAAATTGACAAAATGCAAAATAATTCTCAGACTTTACATGATCATGATAAAATAACTAGAATTTGACAAAGAACTGTTTTCTTGATTATATTAGCCATTAAAAAAATGATCAAGAGATTTTTCGGTCCGATTTCAGAGGGTGGAAAATAAAGCCTGAAATTGAGAATATCTTGCAAAATACAGCATGAGAGAGCAAGAATCTCACCGAACCCAGCTCACTAGACGCACATGCGGACTCGCAAGTATTTCACCAAACCTGTAAAATGATTGGCGTTTTCATACGCTATGGACTGACGGTACGCTGAAATTGATCATGGTTGAATGAATTCTGCTGTTGTTGTTAATTTACGTCGCACTAGAGCTGCACAATGGGCTATTGGCGACGGTCTGGGAAACATCCCGGCGGATGATCCGAAGACATACCATCACAATTTTGATCCTCTGCGGAGGGGATGGCACCCCCGCCTCGGTAGCCCGACGACCTGCGAGCGAAGTTGAGCACTTTGCGGTAGCACAGTTTAACGAGGACCCATACCGCACACCCTCGGTCCCTACGCAGACTGATCCAAGTGGTCACCCACCCGCACACTGACCATAGCCAGTGATGCTTGACTTCGGTGATCTGCTGGGAACCGTGTCTTAACGATCAGTCCAGTGCGGGACGAATGAATTCTGAAAACGTGAAATAGAAAAATATGAAAAGTACGTTTTTACATAATATGTTGCGAAAATCTACATTCCTTTTCATAAATCTCTTTTTCGAAAAGGGAAAATAAGGCACTTTTTAAAAACACTTATTAAGAAAAGCACCTTTAAGGGCCTTTAAAAAATGAAAATCAAAAATAAGCACCTTTAAGCACTTTTTAAAAACGCTGCGCACCATGTTTTATACCTTAGTCACTCAAATCAAGATAAAAAAAATCGTCAAAATTCTAGATAGTATTTAAGACCATCCCCCTTTCACCCCCTTATCCTTTTAGGGACACAACATGAAATTCATTGATATCTTAATATCATTTTATGTTATGAGGTAGAAATCATAATCCTTTTTATACTATGCTACTTCACTTAAAAAGCACTTTTTAAAAATGCTACGCACCATGTTTTATACATTAGTCACTCAAATCAACGTAAAAAAATCGCCAAAATTCTAGATAGTATTTAAGTCCATCCCCCTTTCACCCCCTTATCTTTTTAGGGACGCAGCATGAAATTCAATGATATCTTAATATTATCTCATATTATGAGGTAGAAATCATAATCCTTTTTATACTATGCTACTTCACTAATGGGGAAATAAAGTTTTCAGAATTTTAATTTCCTGCTGAAGAAAAGACTTAACACGAATACAAATGTAAAAAATTAAATCAAAATCAATCAATATTCTACAGCATCTTTACGAACATCGTTGAGAAACTATGATATAATAGAATCATATGAGAAAATTAAATATGAGAGAAGTAAAGATAAATAACAAAATATGGTAACCCAATTTCATGCAACCGTTCAGGCAATTAAGCAACCATTTCGGCAACTCCGAACGGAGGAATTTCACTTACAGTTGCACTTACACTTGCAGTTACACTTGCAGTTGCACATATTTTTCTCTCGTGTGATAGAGGCATTAAGATGATTGTCGTTACCTTCCTTAGCATTTTTTTCCTAAGTTTCGATCCGATCTTATTGTTTACTTGGCCAGGTATTTCCGAGAATTTGTTCTTGACCGTAAATTATTTATTAATTTTAGGAAATAGTTTATTTTCTGTCATCATTTGTATTTTGCTGCCACCAGCAATGGCGGTTAAAAAAAGAAGCGTCATCAGTACCGTGCCTCGTACTTGAAATTTAGATTTGTTCAATCGCTACTGAACTCTAAACTGCCCAAGTGTTAACTTCGTAACAAAGTTTTATCTAATGAGACAATGAAATATTTCCGTTGGCAAGAGCATTTGCAAAAATCTCATCCTGACAAACAAAATAAAGATTTGTCATTTTTCTCGAACATCAAAGACAAGTTTCTGAAGGCACCTTCGGTCTGTGGGTTGTTAGCAACCTCATCGCAATAATACGACGATGGTTTGATAGCGTTTTATAATATATCAAAATTTATTGCTAATTCTAGGAAAACTCATACTATTGGTGCAGAGTTGATTCTGCTGGTTGTCACGGAAGTTTTAGAAACAATTTTGCACCATCAAGTCACTTCCAATTTAATCAAAAATATCCCATTAAGCAACGAGACAGTGCGGGGACGAAATGGTGAGATGGCTGAAGACGTTGAAGTTTCTTTATGCAAACTCTTGATATCCAGCGAATTTTCCTTGAAGTTGATGAATCAGCCTTGTCATGCAATGTAGGCTTTACTGTAGATGTTGGTCTGGTTTGTAAAGGAAGGAAAACGTATTTAAGAGATGCTTTTTTTTAGAAGCTTGATTGTAGATACCAAAGGCAAATCTTTTTTTAATACTGTCCAAGATTATTACAAAAACATTCCTCTTGCAATATTATGTTGATTGCCACTGATGGAGCTCTTGCAATGGTGAGTCGACATCGTGGGCTTATCACCCTTTTGAAAAGGGAAGTACCAGATATTTTAGCTGTTCACTGGATGATTCATAGACCGCATTTATTAGGAAAATATGTCAGCGACCGTTTGCGTCAGTCACTTCGATGTATCATATTTTCTGTGAAAAAATTCACAGTAATGCTCTCAACGATTGAGTATTTAGACAGCAGTGTATGATGAAGAATTCAATCTCTTGCTACTATACACCGATATTCTCTGACTTTCCAAAGGCGCCTGTCTCAATAGGTTTTGGAATCTTTTCGATTCTGTGCTTGAGTTTCTCTTAAACAGAGATGTAGCTCGGACAGACAGATTGCTAGAATTTGAGAAAATAGTCTTACGGAGAAAATAGCCCATGATTCATCTACCAATGAGGATGTTTTATGTTAGCACTCAGCATTGGGCTTGGTGCGAGCAAAGTGCAGAATTCGTCTTCGTCTGACAATGCTGGGTTTCGAACCCGCGTCGCCCCATGTTGCAAAAAAATTATTCTTCCGAGAGAAAAAAATGGAGTAGTGGTAATAAACAAATTTAACACAGGATTAAGAAAAAATTATTGAGTAGAAACTCTCATTAAATTACTTACTACTGTTGCAGCTGTTCAATGACATTTTCGAGTTCACTTGCTAGAGTAAAATAAGAAAGTTATTCATATATATATATATATATATATATATATATATATATATATATATATATATATATATATATATATATATATATATATATATATATATATACAGTGGAACCTGTAAAAGTGACCACCTGGGTAAAGTGAGAATCTGAGTAAGGTGACCATTTTCTGCAAGTTTTATTTAAAGAGTCCTTTTTAAAGACTCTTCATAAAGTGACCACCTCTATATAGTGACCATTTGACTTGGTCCCGAGGGTGGTCAATTTAGACAGGTTCCACTGATATATATATATATATATATATATATAATGTTGTTTTTATTTTAAAAAAAACTAATGCTATATTTTTAGAATAATCTACTGGAAGCAGCCTGAGTATTAAATAGGAAAGAAAGAAAAAAAAGGAAACGATTCGAAAATGTTAATAAAAGCAAAATTAAGAGTAATAATGATTTTAATTCTTTTTCTGTATTGTATATTAGCACTTATTTACGAAACTAATTATGTAAATCTGAACACAGAACCATTAAAATTGAATCTAGAATTTCGATCTCCCTTATGTTTAAACTATACTAGAAAGGTTGAGATTTTTCAGGTGAAAACTTATGTGCTAAGAATTATTTTTGATATAATTTGATCCAAAGACTCGAGGTTAAAAGGTTGAACTTAGGTTAACATAAAAAAAAAATCTCTCGGGATGAAAACTATTCAAATACGAAAATAATAATAATTTTACGAAGTTTCCATGTAAAGCTACAAACTCAAGGCAATATCGTTAGACTTAAATTTATTAAAAATGATAAATTTAAATGGACGGAAATATTCCATAGTGAAAATAATTGATATTTTTACAATATTTTGATTCAAAGAGGAGAATTTAAAGAATATTTTGTTTAAGTTAAACTTAAGTTTACATGATAAGCCTTGAGTTAAATTTTTTTTTAACAAGAAACTTTTCAATACTATTATTTCACTATCGAATGTTCTCATCCATAGGAATGTTTTATTATTTAAGTCAGAGTTCAAGGAAACCATCTTTAAATTCTCCTCTTTGCATCAAAATATTGTAAAAATATCAATTATTTTAACTATGGAATATTCCCGCCCATTTAAATTTATCATTTTTAATAAATTTAGGTCTCATCATGTAAACTTAAGTTTAAATTAAACAAAATATTAAAATACATAGATTGTAGTATTCAATTGAAAAAATAGTGTGTTTTCGATTTAGAAAGGAAAACTGACTGAAAGATTGCGTAAATTTAGATTTACATAATAAAGGCCCTTAAAATACCTTCCACTTCCAAGATAGATACGAATATTTATAAGAGAAAATTTTTATTAATAATTTTTCTAGTTTTAAATTTAAAGGTCAAGCTAAGTTTACCTTTACGTAAGTTTATTACGTAAAGGTAAACTTAGATTTACAGAATTAAGTCCCTTTAAATACCTTCCATTCCAGAGATGGATAAAAATATTTATTAGAGAGCATAGTTAATAATGATTTCCTTAGTTTTAAATATAAAGATTAAGATTTCATGTCAATAGTTAAAACGACGATAGATGTGCGTTTTACTAATCTGTAATTTTTTCATATGTAATTAAAATTATTTTATTACATACCCATTTCAGAGTCCAAACCAGCTTGTTTTAACTGGTCTATCACATCAGCTAAAAAAAGATCAATTTAAATCAAATATTAATTAGTTAAGAGTGTTTACTAATATAATATTTAACTCTTGCATGCTGAAATAAATATTTTTGAATTAACTTAATTAAGGAAATATTAAATACTTTTAAGTAAATGTTTTATATTAAAACACTTCAAGAAAGTTCAAATGCTCTTAGGTAAGACTTTTTTCCCTTGCTTAACTTATATTCAGATCACTCTCTCTCTATTTCTCTCTCTCTCTCTCTGTCTGTCTGTGTCTCTCTCTCTCACTCACTCTCCCTCTCTCTCTATTTATCTCTCTCTCTCTGTCTGTCTGTGTCTCTCTCTCTCACTCACTCTCTTTCTCTCTCACTCACTCTCCCTCTCTCTCTCTCTCTCTCATCTCTCTCATATTTATGCATTATCATAATAAATGCTTAACGTTTAGACAGATGCTGAATTAAATGTAAATTTTGCAAGGAAGTCGTCTCAATATGAAACTAAAATGTTTTAATTAGTGTGCAAACTTTTTAATGTTATTTACCACATATCTTAAACTTCTTAATAGTATTTTAATTAACAGTTCTTTAGTTAAAAGATGTTTTTTTAATTGATTAGTTATTGATTTAAGTTACTTTTTAAATCCTTTAATATTCAACTCATTTTTTTAAAAGAAAATCATTAAAGTAAATTAATATTTTTCTTAAAGAAATATTATGTATTTTTTAAAATTGACATGAGGTAAAAAATGCAATACGTGAATTTAAAATTGAAAGACCCATATACAACAAGGGACATTACTGGTCAATTTTTAAAAGTACGCTTAGAAAAATCATAATTAGAATCTACTAAATAAAATAACTAATTTAAATAAAAATATGTCTTTAAAGAGATTTTTGATTTAAATTTACCAAAATATCACACTAATTAAATTTAAAACAACTAAAATTTTGTCTTTTTTTTCAAATAATATATTTATTAGTGAAATATTTATTTCGAATAAAATATATTTGCATATACTAGAAGAAAACATGATTTAATGAAATAAAAATAACGAAAAAAGCAATATGAACTTAAATGTTTTACATACAATCACCAAACGTAGCTATAAAAAAAGAAGTTTTCATTAATTAGCAATGACTACTTTATTAAAAACTTATACTTTTAACTTAACTATTTATTAAAACTTTAAAATAAGTATTAAAACTTTAAACAGAAGGAAATTTTTATAATTTTGATTTACTAACACTAACTTCAAAACTCTAATATATTCTTAAATGTGCATCCAAATAACATTTTTCAAAAGTTTAACAACAGTGCTTTACTTCTAGTTTTGCAATAAATTAAGTATCTCAACTTTCTAAATTCAGTACTATCTATGAAATTAAACAAATACACTGACGACACGTGTTTCTACTTAATAGTTTAGTGAAAGATAAATTGAACGATGATGAGCAGAGGAAATTTTCCCATTTATTTTTTAATTTCTGGTAATAAATAGAATAGTAATAATTTTTGTTTGCCTCATTCTACTCCTGCAAAAATTTTCTTGCTTAATTTTCCTTGACAACAAACATTAAACAGATATTTTGAGTAACAAGGGAAATAATATAAAAAAAGATCTCAAAGATACTGGAAAAAATTATGTCGCAGATTTGGTGTTTAGAAACATACACGAATTCTATCAAAAGATTCCTGAAACTAAATAACAAAAGTAATAAATTTTTAATTGAGTTTTAGTACATTTAAGAAAAGTATAAGATCTTCATGCAATGCTGTCATAAAAATTGAAAACTTCGATTGTAAAAAGGAATAAAAGCAAATAGTGTAATTAAAAACATATAGAACTTCTGTTACGTTTAAGTTTTGACAAGAAACTCCGTAGTTTGAAATGCGTAATAGTAAATATATTTTATCTGGAAATAGAAATACAATTCACAAATATATTCTTTAACACTTCTTATATTTCAATTTTTTTTCGAAACCTTTTAACATCTGTTGGTATTTTGTGCTAGAAAAATTTATTTATTAAAAAAAAAATAGGATTATTGGACTGAATTACAAATATTTCCACCTAAATTTAAACTTGATAAAAACAACATGAATTAAAGTATTAAACTCAAAATAAATTGAAATAGTAACTAAATGTATAATTATTACCTGATATCGCTAATGCAGCAATAATAAAGAACAAGAAGATAGCAATTCGTGAGTTCATCTTGAATTTGTGAATTGAAGTCAATAAGAAAGTTTGAAATCAAGCGGGACAATGTGAAATTTAATTTGATCTCTCTTATTTTTATATCATAGATGTCAAGCTGATTTTCTTAAGTAAATATGTAATTTTTTCAGTTGTATATAGGATAAATATTGTTCAATAATAAACTGTTCTTGCGAAGATTGATTATCCAGATTAATTTGATATAAATCGTGTACACGCGTCTTATGAGAGGAGAATTTATGTTTTTAACTGTCAATAAAATGACAGTCAATTAGACAAAACATTTAATTTGTAAGAATGTAGGGCTTTTCAACATTAAAGTTATATATTTTGTCATAAAAGTCACAATATGGGATACAAAATAATAAAAAAAACATTAGATACTTATCGTAAAAAGAATCATTTTGAAATGTTATAAAAAAATACAATTATTTCTATCTTCAAGTGCTCTTTTATCTATGTTTTGTTGATTTATCTGAAAGCAAAAACGGTGTAGTTTTTTTTTAATTTCAGAAATATCTCGCAGGTATTTCTAGTTTTTTTTTCGTTTCAGATATTCAGTAATGTTCAGTATTTGCTTATTAATTTTCCAAATTCTCAAAAAAAATTATCAAAAATACACGAAACTTTTTCCAAATAATGGAAATTTAATAATTTTATAAATATTTTTTATTTATTATTCAATATAGTTTTCTACTATTTTAATAAACATGTTTAATTGTGGAATCTAAAGTAAATGCATTTGATATAAAACAGGTGCTTCTTTCAGTGAAGAAAGTTTGCAAAAAAACTTGGATATTAATAACTTAGTGGTACATATACTTTTATAATAATAGTTCCAGCCAACACGATATTGTATTTCTTAGCTACATATATTTATAAAAAAGTAATACAATAGTTATACTCGAAACAGTATAATTATAATTTAAAAAAGAAAACAATTCATGTATTAATTATCCAATAAATGTAACAAAATAACATAAATTGGTTCAACACTATTCAAAATATATTTTTTTAAAAATTGATTCTATTAATGACACCAGTCGGGCCTTCGGACGTAAAGCTCGATACAAGAGGTCAATACATTTTAAAATTTTTATTGAAGCAAACATTCCGTACTTTTTCATAAATAGTTGAAAACGTTAATGAATTAATAATAAAACTTGTAAGACTTATTTTCAAAAGAGATAACTAACTGAGAGATGAAAAACAAAATTATTCAGGGTGTTCCGTTTAGTTTCTATTTGCACACTGTCCATACATACATTTGGCTATATTATATTTATATGTTGAAGATGGAAATGTTAGTGCGCAATTTAGTAATGGAATAAAAAAAATAATATTAAATTTTTTTTATTATCTCTGCATAAATAAAGCTGGTAATAATTAGTGTCTTATTAACCACTATCATCGTAATAGTGTTGCTGTGCATTAGCTTAATGCAAGAGAAGTATTAAAATTATTATACTCTTTACGCAATTTTCCTTTTTTCTAATTTTTTAATTTTCTTTACGCAATTGTAGATATTGTTATTTATAGTAAATTTAATAGTTAAGTTAAAAATATTGTGTCTCATACGGCTTCATTAGGAAAGCTCACTAAAAGTTCATTGACAGTTCATTGCTTTGCAAGGGAACTGAAAATAGAAAAAGAAATGATAAAAATTTAACGATTCAACACTTTAGGCTATTATTTTCAACTGGCTTTTATTTTTAAACATGGAATTGACATGTCTTATATTTTCAAATCTATGCTAGAATTCATTGATTAAAGCCAATAAAATTTTGTAAATTTTGATCGCTAATTTTTTCTATTAAATAATTAATATTTATCTAAAATATTTGTCAAATTATTGTATAGTGTTAAAAAGAAACTTTTTGAGTAAAGACAGGAAACACAGAATTCCAGATTAAACATATTTGCATCTTTTAATAAAGATAAATCTTATGTGTTTTAGATGTAGACCGCATGACTACATTTTTTAATCCTACATTTTTTTATTTCAAGAAAACAGCAATGAATTTTTTTTTGAATATTTATAGTAATTTTTAATATTTTCATACCTACATTTTTAATCCAATCTTTATTAAAGCTAATTTTAAAGAAACAGCAATTATTTATAATATATGATATTTTTTACTTATAATGTTTGTACCCAATCGAATATATATTTAATTTTTGATGAAAATTTGTAATTGGGAAATAACAGCGAACTTTAACATAGGAGCTTGCTCAAGAAACCATCAGTTGTTGTTGTTGTTAATTTATGTAGCGCTACAGCTGCACAATGGTATATTGATACAGTCTGGGAAACATCCCGGAGGATGATCCGAAGACATACCATCACAATTTTGATCCTCTATGGAGGGGATGGCAGCCCCGCTTCGGTAGTCCGACGACCTGCATGCGAAGTTGAGCACTTAACGGTAGCACAGTTTAACGAGGACCAATACCGCACACCCTACGCAGACTGATCCAAGTGGTCACTCACCCGCACACTGACCGCATCCAGTGATACTTGACTTCAGTGATTTGCTGGGAACCGATCTTAACGTTCAGTTCACCGCGGGACCAAGAAGCCATCAGAGGAAAGAGCATAAGTGAAAGAGACGCATTGAAAATATATATTCAAAATTTTAAAACGCAGCATAAATAGCGACAAAGATTTGAAAATGAAAGCTTATATGTTGATATTAAAAATGGTTTGATAATTACTGAAATTATACAAGGAAAACAAAACATAACAGATAACAAAGTATTTCTTTTCAGCATAAATCCATTTTAGATACTTGTTTTTTGCTATTAAATGTGTATTTTCAAGTAAGAAAAAATTATAATAAAAAATATTTTATTACTGAGATAATGGAATATGTCTCTATAAGTGCAAGCATGTGACCTCGATTTTTTTAAAAATTTTTTTGTGTCTTTTGTATTTATCTGAGGTATTTCTATCGCGAATGACACAATACACAAAGGGCGCAGAAATAATTAAGAATATTAGCTGCCTCTGCATTCTTTCCAAAGTGCAATTAGAAAACATTTTGAGTTGAAATGTTTAAATGTCTTTCAGACACAGATTTACTTACTGAAAATTCTTCACCATCTGTATTGGATTATTTGATGGATACATGGATTGGTAGGTCTCAAGGAAAGCGGGGATGCCGTTCGTGTCTCCCCCCCCCCCATAATAAAATTGCGTCATTGGTTTCAAATAGTTGCAGGAGCATTCAAACACGAACAATGCATAAACATTTTAGCTAGCTTTTAAAGGGTCATCATTAAATTTTGTGGAAATGCTTTGAAATAATAGTTTTTTGTCGAATTAAAAGGAGAACAATAGATTGGCGCTGAAAGTCGAAGCAAAAGATTAAAGAATATGTATAAAACACATCAAGAAATTCAAATACATTTTTTAATATTGCTGCAACGGACCAATGGAGGACTTTCTCCGCTGTAGTGCAATTAAACTGCAATTGAAAAACTGAGTACAGTTTTTTGTAAATTTAAAAGAACCATTATCTTATATATTTGGCAAAACTTTTAAGAAATAACTTAAGAAATAAACAATCATTCCGGGGTCGGTTTAAGCAAGAGAGGAAAATTTTTTGAAACCTGTCTTGTTTCAAAATTAATGATAACCAGCATAATTAATATATTTTCAAATCTGTACTAAAAGTTATTGATTGAAGCCAATAAAATGTTTTCCAAATTTTGATCATTATTTTTTTTCAATTAAATAATTAGTATTTATCTAATATATTTGTCAAATTATAGTACAGAGATGAAAGGAGGATTTCTAATACGCACCTATACCTATACCTTCCTATACCTATACCTATACGCACCTATACCTTCTGCGTATTAGGAAGACCTAAGACGCAGAACTCCAGATTAAACATATTTGCTTCTTTTAATTTATATAAACCTTATGCGCTTTAAATGTAAACCTCATGCCTACATTTCTTAATTTTAAGGAAAAACCAATTATTTTCTTAAAAATATTTAAAAACATTTTTAATATTTTCTTCTAACCCTTTTCTTCTTTTTTCCATTTTAGTTTAAATATCAAACCACTTACAATGTTCCGATAATTACGTGGAAAAAGACACGTGTCTAATTATTAAAATTATATACATACATATATATATATATATTTATATATATATATATATATATATATATATATATATATATATATATATATATATATATATATATATATATATATATATATATATATATATATATATATATATATATATATATATATATATATATATATATATATATATATATATATATATATATATATATATATATATATATATATATATATATATATATATATATATATATATATATATATATATATATAAAGAGTTAAAAATAGATTAAAATACACATTTTTGTGTAAATACATGAATAATTTTCATGTTTTTAATACTTGCGTTCTATCATTTATTATGTAAAAACAAAGGGAAAATAATAACTATTGGTTTACTAAGCAAACCAATTTTAAAGGCCTTCACAATACTTTTTTTTACATCGTGATTAACGTTTGAAGAATTAATGCTTCAAGTAAAAGTAATGGAATATTATTTTTGAACACTTTGAAAATAATAATTGGTAGAATAAACAAAGATATTCCGTAACTAAAAGTAAAAATATGCTGCAATAATAACAAACTAAAGTTCAAAATTCAATTTATTTGCAAATTATTAAAGGTTAGTCTAATTATACAATTTGTGGAACATCTTCCTGAAGATTTTCTTTATTGTTTTCATATCTGAAAAAAAAGAAAAGGATGTTTGCAATTAGATTTAGCAATCAGTACTTCTTGATAGCATACCTCCCATCACTAAAAACTGAATTTAATCATACACGCAATAATGTTTTAAAAATTATTTAACACGCAAAAATGTTCGTTGTTTTTCAGTGATTAGATTTAGATACATTAAAAATCAGTAATTTTAATTTGTATAATTTAAACAACGTTAGTTTCCATAGTTAAACAGATGAATACCTCAAATTTTCAATAATGACTTCAGTCTTACACGCAATAATGAAAAATAATATTATGCATACGAAGCAAAAAAATCTGTTAAAATTACTGTCTTAAACGGTAATAGCACTACTGTTAAAAAAAGAATTAATTGTAGCAATTAAACATAAATAGACGGTATTAAAACCATTGATTTTGTTATTTTTCCATTCGTGTGGTAACGGTTTACTGGGCATTCTGGTTGACAAAATTATGGTTCTTTTTACCACATATTCTGTAAACAATACAAAACTGAATAGAAAATTTAACAGAATAAATTAGGCTATTCTTTAATTTCCGTATCAGTATCATAAAATTATCAAAATTCACCGCATTTACCAATTTTTTTCTTATTTTACAAAACTATATTTTATTCCTAGTTTTAAAAAAATTATTAACAAAGCACTTCGGTAAAACCTGCCGAGACTTTGGTGTTCCCCTAAATACAGAAACATTGTAAATCTTACTATATTCTGAAATTTTTGATCTTTTGACTATACTTTAATTCTCAGTGTAGAAGTAATATTCCTGTTTTTATATCTTCAACGACATTCTTTTAGCTTTATTCCTTATTTCCTATTGAGTTTCTGCTTTTAAACGTTTGTATAACCTTACAGTAGTAGTAATATTTCCTATCTCATTTTAATTTAAGAGCAATTTTATTAACTTGCATGGCATTCTTTTAACTTCAGATCTCTAAATGTCACTAATTTTTCAGTTTTTAAGCATTCTGAAAATTTAATTTTATTGTCAATTTTATTTTCACTTATTATGTTTTTCTAAGATCTCAAGAATGAAGACTGTGTCATTTGGTGCAAAAAATAGTTTTTTAGTTTTTTATTGGTGCTGGATGTGTCTTTTATTTGGATGGAAAGTTTTAAGTTAATTAAATGAACGATTTAGACATTTAAAATCAGCCATTGTTCAATACTTCCGGACCATGTGAAATATCTTGTTTCGATTTATGGTATTGAAGGAATAATGGCAAAAAAAATTATACATGGCGGTGAAACGAAAAGTTAAGGGTGCGGACGGCGATGAGTTTTTAACCTTATAAAATGCAAAATGCTGCTATTTTCTGAAATTTCGGATTGATATTTGACTCTAGGTAACTTTGATGAATAAAAATCTATTATTTTATATTGGTCTTGAATCTAAAGTTAAATATCGATGTATAATGAATCTTAGCTGCTTACTATTGCAGCAATTCACTTTTAATTTTTTTTAAAAAAACAATAGAGCATATTTAAAGTTTTCAAATGAACCATAATGTATCAAGATTAGATAGGCAGTATTATGAACAGTAATGTTACAGCATAATTTTTTTTACAAAAAAAAGGTTACTTGTTGAATCTATTTTTTTGATTCAATTGTTTTGTTCCAATTTTAATAAATGTATTAGAGATTTCTGTAATTTATTGCCATATTTCTGTTTATAGTACTCTCTCACAGTATATTCAGAACAATGGTACCAGTTTTTAATTTACTGATGTTTACTGCTAAATTTTGGTTTGTAAAGCAGATCGGATTTTTCATATTTTCGGACTTTTCATATATTATATTCTTATAAGTTTTCTTCTGTTTTCATTAATCTTTAATTTTTTCCTTGTTTCCTCTATAGTTTTAAATTGTGTATTCCAATATGTGTATAATAGTTTAAAAAATAAAAATATTGAAAATATTGTATCTGTGCGAAACTCCAAAATAAAGGCGGCCTGATTCAAAATAACGGGTTTTTAATAAAATGACAAACGAGATATACAGTTAGAATAGAGAAAAACATTGGCTAGACTCGTTAACACCAAATGACGCAGGTTTAAGGATACATGCATGAAAATCCTAGGCAATTAGCAATGAAAACATGAACACCACGTTTGTCTCTTTTAGATTTTTCTTCGTCGTAACAAATATTGCACAAACTTCTAATGAAATCTTACCAATTTTTTTATTATTATTATTTTTTTTGCATTTTGAAATAAATTTTATAAAGGAAAACAACGACATTCACCAGTAATTTATTACTTCGGTCCGTAAAATAGAAATCTTATAGACATGCACACTATTAATTTATTATCCAAGATGAGTAAAATTGATTTTAATATTTTTTGGAAAGTGCTCAATTTTTTTTAAACGCGTAACATGTTGTAAAATAATTAGTGTTTGGATTTTTTTTAATTTAAAAATAAAAACAGGGACTGGAATTATCAAGTGCACACTTCGTTAATTTCCATTTCAACATAAGTATTTTTTTTTGCATTCTATTGACATTAATGACACCATAAGTGTTGTCGGTGTTTTTTTAAAGAAATATATATTTTATAAATCTGTTTTGGAAAATTGCTATGAAGAGTGTTTTTTTTCGCATCTTCACAAATTTTTTACATAAGATTTCAATATTAATTCAGTTAAAATATAATTAATAATAATCAGCCGTGATTTCATTTTTTCCGGCTCAGGCAAGCAATAGGAGGAAAGAAAAACGTTTGTCGAACTATTCGTCAACAATACTATCGTTTCGTTATATAGTATCACTGTGTTATCTATATAAAAAACTATCTCAAGAAGTTAATTTTCATCTAGTTTTCGTAAGCACGCAATGAGATTTCATGCTTGCTTAATTATTTTAATTGTTTCAAAATAATGTCCAACTGGAAACTTCAAAAATACATATTGGATCACAAACAAGCGAGAAAAAAAACGATAAGTGAACTTCTATGAATCAATTTAAACTCTTAATTATTAATTCATTACCAAGCTAAAACTCTTAAATTTAACCTACATCTTTGTCCCAAATTTATGTTCTTCCCAGGAAATACCGAATTCAACTTTTGGTTGATTGATATCTCTATAATAGGGTATAAGTTACTTAAAATAACAATACTTCGAAAAATGCCTGACATTTTGAAAAAAAATTGATCTTGGTTTATGATTAATTAAAAAAAAAGAACTAAAAGTACAATTCTTGACATTAGTTTTATCTTAAGAGTTTGAATTATGGACTTATTTAAAAGGCAGATTAAGTTTGTAAACTAGTGATAGGTTTTCTTTTTATAACATCAAACACTTCTTCAAACACATTCACACAAAAATTCGTGAAATATAAATATTTTTGTCCAATATTTTGTATAATTGACGTTGAACAGCTGACCCGAATTTGAGCTTAAGACTATCAAGGTCCAACTTCGTATCCTTGCGATTTCAACCCAATCCAGTAGACAAAGGAGCTTTTCGGACTTTCGGGAGAGACTTGCCTTCCTGGAGGAATTTTTGAAAGAACTAAAACGCATTTGCGCTACAGGGAGTTGATAACCACGAACAGCCGGGAGTCTCAAAAATAGCCTTACGGCTAATTGTTCCTAGCCCATGATTCATCCACCAATGAGGATATTTAATGTCGACAGTCAGCATTGTGGATGGTGCGAGCAAGGTGTAGAATTCGTCTCAGACCGCCATAGCTGGGTTTCGAACCCACGCCTTGTTGCAAAAAAATATTCTTCCAAGAGAGAAAAACTGAGTGTTGCCATTATTGTGTTTACGCATTTAAGACTCTTTAATGACACTCACATTGAAGACGGATTTTACGGTATTAAAAAAATTGAACACAGGATTAAAAACTATTTATTAAGTAGAAACTCTCATTAAATTACTTACTAATTTGTCAGCTCTTGAACGGCACCTTTGAGTTTTTGTACTAGAGTAAAATAATAAAGTTACTCATACATATATATATATATATATATATATATATATATATATATATATATATATATATATATATATATATATATATATATATATATATATATATATATATATATATATATATATATATATATAAAGGGGGGAAATAATAAGTAAAAAAATAACAAACAACTGTTAAAAAATAAAAAAAAGGATTAAATTTTATTTAAAAAACCGGAAAAAAAGATATAATCTTTTCATCAGCCCACGCGATTATATCCGCACTCAATCGTGTGGGCTGATGAAAAGATTATATCTTACTTTTTCCGATTTTTTAAATAAAATTTCATCCTTTTTTTTCTTTAAAATGTTGTTTATTATTTTTTTACTTATTATTTCCCCCCTTTCTTCTTATATCTATAATTTTTCTTTGTTTTATCTTCATTTTGAACTTATCTAACGAGTTCTGTTTACTTGCAGCTTAAGCGCAATAAATGAAACTTATTGTTTTTCTTAACTTTCTTCATGTTTTCTTGTATTATATATATATATATATATATATATATATATATATATATATATATATAATATTTTCTGTTGAAAAAAAAAGTAAGGTTACAATAAGGGAAGAAAGTTTTAGAATTATCTATTGGAAGCTTGAATATTAAATAAGAAAGGAAAAAAAAAGTAAACGATCCGAAAATGTTAAAAAAAAGCAAAATTAAGAATAATAATAATTCTCATTCGTTTGTTGAACAGTTTATTAGCATTTATTTATGAAACTAATTATGTAAATCTGAACACAGAACCATTAAATTTGAATCTAAAATTTCTATCTCCCTTACGTTTAAACCATATTAGAAAGGTTCAGATTTTTCAGGTGAAAATTTATGTGTTAAATATTTCGCAAGTTTTTAATATAATTTGATCCGAATACTCGAGGTTGAAAGTTTGAACTTAGGTTAACATTAAAAGAAATTTTTCGGGATAAAAAGTATTCAAATACGAAAATAATAATAATTTTTCGAAGTTTTCATGTAAAGATACAAACTCAAGGCAATTTCGTTAGACTTAAATTTATTAAAAATGATAAATTTAAATGGACTGGAATATTCCATAGTAAAAATCGTTGTTATTTATACATTATTTCGATGCAAAGAGGAGAATTTAAAGATAGTTTCCTTGAACTCAGACTTACATAAAAAAACTTTCCTCCGGATGAGAACATTCGATAGTGAAAATATTAATAATATTGCGAAATTTCTAGTTAAAAAACCTAACTCAAGGCTTATAATGTAAGCTTAAGTTTACATTCTAACAAAATATCAAAATACATATATAGAAGTATTCAATCAAAAAAATAGTGAGTTTCCAATTCACAAAGTTAAACTGACTGAAGGATTGCGTAAATTTGGATTCACATAATAAAGGCCATTAAAAATACCTTCCATTTCTAAGATAGATAAAAATATTTATAAGAAAAAATTTTATTAAGAATTTCTCTAGTTTTAAATATAAAGGTTAAGCTAAGTTTACCTTTTCATAAGATTATTATGTAAAGGTAAACTTAGATTTACAGAATTAAGTCCCTTAAACTACCTTCCATTCCAGAGATGGATAAAAATATTTATTAGAGAGCATAGTTAATAATGATTTCCATAGTTTTAAATATAACGAATAAGTTTCCATGTAAATAGTTAAAACAACGATAGATGTGCGTTTTACTAATGTGTAATTTTTTCATATGTAATTAAAGTTATTTTATTACATACCCATATCAGAGTTCAAACCAGCTTGTTTTAACTGGTCTTCCACTTAAAATAAAAAGAGAGCAATTTAAATTAAATATTAATTAGTTAAGAGTGTTTAGTAATATAATATTTAACTCTTGCGTGCTAAAATAATTTTTTTTTGAATTAACTTAACTGAGGAAATATTAAATTTTTTTAAGTAAATGTTTTATATTAAAACAATTCAAGAAAGTTCAAATGCTCTTAAGTAAGGCTTTTTTCCCCTGCTTAACTTATGTTAAGATCACTCTCTCTCTCTCTTTCTCTCTGTTTGTCTGTCTCTCTCTCTCTTTCTCTCTCTCAGTCTGTCTGTCTCTCTCTCTCGCTCTCTCTTATGCCTGTATAGGCAGATAGGTGCGATGTTAAGAAATATTCATGTATTATGATTATAAATGCTTAACGTTTAGACAGATGCTGAATTAAATATAAATTTTGCAAGGAAGGCGTCTCAATATGAAACTAAAATGCTTTAATTAGTCTGCAAACTTTTTAACGATATTTATCTCTGATCTTAAACTTTTTAATAGTATTTTAATTAACAGTTCCTTAGTTAAAAGATGTTTTTTTTAATAGATTAGTAATTGATTTAAGTTACTTTTTAAATCCTATAATATTCAACTCATTTTTTTAAAAGAAAATCATTAAAGTAAATTAATATTTTTCTTAATGAAATATTATGTATTTTTTAAAATTGACATGAGGTAAAAAATACAATATGTGAATTTAAAATTGAAAAACCCATAAGCTGCAAGGGACATTACAGATTAATTTTTAAAATTTCGCTTATAAAAATCATAATTAAAATCTACCAAATAAAATAACTAATTTAAATAAAAATATGTCTTTAAAGAGATTTTTGATTTCAATTTACCAAAATATAACACTAATTGAATTTAAAATAACTGAAATTTTGTCTTTTCTTTCAAATAATATGTTTATTAGTGAAATATTTATTCCGAATAAAATATATTTGCATATACTAGAAGAAAACATGATTTAATGAAATAAAAATAACGAAAAAAGCAATATGAACTCAAATGTTTTACATACCATCACCAAACGTAGCTATAAAGAAAGAAGGTTTCATTAATTAGCAATGCCTACTTTATTTAAACTTATACTTTTAACTTAACTATTTATTAAAACTTTAAAATAATTATTAAAACTTTAAATATAAGGAAATTTTTATAATTTTGATTTACTAACGCTAAATTCAAAACTCGAATATATTCTTAAATGTGCATCCAAATAACATTTTTCAAAAGTTTAACAACAGTGCTTTACTCACAGTTCAGCAATAAATTAAGTAACTCACCTTTTTCCTGTTACTAACATATCTAAATTCAGTACTATCTATGAAATTAAACAAATACACTGACGACAAGTGCTTCTATTTAATATTTTGGTGAAAGATGAATTGAATGATTATGAACTGAGGAAATCTTCCCATTTATTTTTTAATTTCTGGTAATATATAGAATAGTAATAATTTTTGTTTGCCTCATTCTGTTCCTTCAAAAAATTTCTTGATTAATTTTCCCTGCCAACATACATTAAACAGACATTTTGCGTAAACAAATGAAATAACATATAAAATATCTCAAGGATACTGGAAAGAATTATGTCGTAGACGTGATTTTAGGAAACATACACATATTCTATCAAAAGATTCCTGAAACTAAATAGCAAGAGTATGAAACTTTAATTGAGTTTCAATGTATTTTAGAAAAATGCAAGATCTTCATGCAATGCTGTCATAAAAATTGAAGACTTCAATTGTAAAAAGGGATAGAGACAAATAGTGTAATTGAAAGCAAATGGAACTTTTGTTCCGTTTAAGTTTTGACCAGAAACTCCGCAGCTCAAAATACGTAATAGTAAATATATTTTATGTGGAAATAGAAATACAATTCTCAAATATATGGTTTAACACTTCTTATATTTAAGTTTTTTTTTCGAAACCTCTTAACATCTGTAGGTAATTTGTGCTAGAAAAATTGATTTATTGAAAAAAAATAGGTTTATTGGACTGAATTACAAATATTTCCACCTAAATTTAAAGTTGATACAAACAGCATGAATGAAAGTAATAAACTTAAAATAATTTGAAATAGTAATTAAATGTATAATTATTACCTGAAATAGCTAACGCTGCAATAATGAAGAACAAGAAGATAGCAATTCGTGAGTTCATCTTGAAGTTGTGAATTGAAGTCAATAAGAAACTTTGAAATCAAGCGTGACAGTGCAAAATTTTATTTAATCTCTCTTATTTTTATACCATAGATATCTATCAGATTTTCTAAGTAAATATATAGTTTTTTCAGTTGTAATTAAGATAAATATTGTTCAATAATAAACTGTTCATGCGAAGATTGATTACTTCCCGGTTAATTTGATATAAACCGTGTACACATACGTTATGAGAGGAGCATTTATGATTTGTACTGTCAATAAAATGATAATCAATTAGACGAAACATTTAATTTGTAAGAATTTTGGGATTTTCAACATTAAAGTGATATATTTTGTCATAAAAATTACTATATTGGCTACAAAATAATGAAAAAAAACTTTAGATACTTATCGTAAAAAAACCATTTTGAAATGTTATAAAAAATACAATTATTTCTACATTCAAGTGCTTTTTTATCGATGCTTTGTTGATTTATCTTAAAGCATAAACGGTGTAGTTTTTTTTTAATTTCAGAAATATCTCAGATCAAAAATATCTTTTGAGAATTTGGAAAATTAGTCAATAATTTTCCAAATTCTCAAAAAAAAAAATCAAAAATACACGAAACTTTTTTCCAAATAATGGAAATTTAATAACTTGATAAAGATTTCTTTATTTAATATTCAATATTGTTTTCTAACATTTTAAATAACATGTTTAATTATGGAATCTAAAGTGAATGCGTTTGATATAAAACAGGTGCTCCGTTCTGTAAAGAAAGTTTGTGAAAAAAACTTGGATACTAATAATTTAGTTCTACATATTCTTTTTATAATAATTATTAAGTATTAAAAGTAAAAATTAAGTTTTAAAATGAGAATGATATTTATAAGAAAATTGCTTAAGACTATTGATCCTTATTCTTAATTGTAATATTTGTGTTTGCAATCTCTTAGAGTTCCAGCCAACACTATATTGTATTTATTAGCTACATATATTTATAAAAAAATAAATTCTATGGTCATGCACGAAACAATATATTTATAACTTAGGAGAGAAATCAATTCATGCATAAATTATCCAATAAATGTAGCAAAATAACATAAATATTGTCAACACCTTTCTGAACATAATTTAAAAAATATTTATTATATGAATATGACCCCTGCCTCGACGTAAAATTCGGTACAAGGTCAACACATTTTATAATTTTTAACAAAACAAACATTCTATACTTTTTTATAAATTGTTGAAAATGTTAATGATTTAATAATAAAATATGAAAGACTTATTTTCAAAAGAAATAACAAACTGAGAAATAAAAAACAAAATTATTCAGGGTGTTCCGTTTAGTTTCTTTTTGCTCACTGTACATGCATACATTTAGCTACATCATATTTATATGTTGAAGCTGGAAATGTTTGTGCGCAATTCAGTAATGGAATAAAAAATTTATATTTATATTTTTAATTACTTCTACATAAATAAGGCATGCGACAATTATTTGTTTTTTATAAATTATCATTGTAATTTTCTTGCTGCGCATTAACTTAATGCAGCAGAAGTATTAAAATTAATATGTTCTTTTACGCAATTTTCCCTCGCAGGGTAGTAGAGATTGTTATTTATAATAAATTTAATACTTAAATTCAAAATATTGTGTTTCATATGGCTTCGTTAGGAAAGTTCACTGAAAGTTCATTGACAGTTCATTGCCTCACAAGGGAACTGAAAATAGAAAAAGAAATAACAAAAATTTAACGATTCAACAATTTAGGCTACTATTTTCAAGCAACTTTTATTTTTAAACATGGAATTACAAACTTTTAAATCTATACCAAAAGTTATTTATTGAATCCAATAAAGTCTTGTAAATTTTGAACACTAATTTTTCCGATTAAAAAAATTAGTGTTTATCTAAAATATTCGTCAAATTATCGTAAATTATCGTCTATTTATCGTAGTATGCTCCGACAGCCGTCATGATCTTATGTCATCGGCCGCCGATGATCCAGCCAATAAGAGACATTCGTTCATCTACTCTCGAGGAGAACGTTTTACTATTACCTCTCTCTCTCTTGCTTCACGGCAGCGACTGGCTGCCCAGTTATATTACTTGTTATGTTTCAATAAAATGCAAATAAGTTTGATTCACGTTCATTTATTTCTACAATAAAAAATGGAATAAGGCAAGTAAACCATCCTTATGGTGACCTTCTCAACTGGATATTGAAGAAGAGCCTTTTGTTTTGGAATAGCGACCGAAAAGTTTCAGTTTCGCTTTCGTTTCTTCAAAGAATGTGCCTGTGGATTACATCGATACAAAAATGACTGACGCTGAGTCCTCGGCAATTAAAATTCCCGTTTTTAACATATCCCACCCTCACTTATGGTTTCATATGGTTGAAGCTACATTTCAACTTGCTACACCGAAACCGATAACGGAAAGCAAAACCAAATTTAACTACTGTCTATCGCATCTTCCACCAGAAGTAGCAGCCATAGTTCGAGATGTCATCACCACACCTGATGCAACTGATCCCTTCTTAAAACTAAAGACTGAAATAGATGCTCGCTGTGGGGAAACTAAATCTCAGGAAATTCGACGCTTACTCACCGGTGAGCAACTCGGAGACTTAAAACCTAATGAACTATTACGAATAAAGCGGAGAAGAGCGGAATCACACCAAGTATCTGATACATTACTACTGGAATTATTTTTAACTCAACTACCACTGAACATTCAGTCAATTTTAGCTCCAATTCCATCTATAACTCCAACGAAAGCTGCTGAAGTCGCAGACCGCATTGTCGAAGTTGTGCCATCGGAAGTGAGCTCAATTTGTCCTACTTCCCAATGTAATAATGCAGAACTCATAGCCGAAATCTAGGCGCTGAGAAAGGAAGTTGCTGTGTTGCGAAATCGTAGCAGATCAAGCTATCGTAACTATAAACAATTTAACAATCGAGACCGCAATGTGTCGCAATCACCGAACCGAAATTCTGAAATCTGCTATTATCATCAAAAAATGCAAAACTGATGCTAGAAAGTGCATTAAACCTTGCAATTTCCAGGAAAACGCCAACAGGCAGGAGTAGAAACAGCATGCGTCTTGCCTCCTACCAATTGTCGCCTATTTGTTCGTGATGGAAAAACGAATAGTTCGTCTCTTGTAGCTACAGAAAGTGACTGTTCCATCATTCCTGCTACTAAAAGAGAAAAAAAACTTACTCCTATTCAAAACTTTAATGCTGCAAATAATACTAAAATTAAAGTGTGTGGTAAGAAATTATTAACATTAGATTTAGGTCTAAGAAAAAATTTTGTTTTTCCTTTTTTATATATGTGACATTCCTAATTCAATTCTAGGAGCTGATTTTCCTTAATATTTTAATTTAAAACCTGATATGAGAAACCATTGTTTAAATAACATGAATACGAATTTAAGTTCTCATGATATTTTTAAACATGCTGATATTGTTTCTATTAAAACTGTTTATGGCGAAAATGAATATACCAAACTGTAGAATGAATATCCTCAAAATACGAAGCCTATTTGCTCTGACCAAATTGTTAAGCATAATGTAGTACATCATATTGAAACTTCCCGTCCACCCGTTTTTGCTGAACCTCAGCGTCTAGCGCCTGATAGGTTAAAAATAGCAAAGGCAGAATTTCAACATATGATAGATTTAGGTCACATGCGCCCTTCAAAAAGCAATTTTTCATCACCTTTACATTTAGTTCCTAAAAAAGATAGTTTGGTCTGGCGTCCAGTATGTGATTATCGCGCTTTAAACTCTCAAACTGTAAAGGATAAATATCCTGTACCAAACATCATGGATTTTACTTCTGAATTACATGGAGCAAAAATATTTTCTCATGTCGATTTAATTCGAGCCTTTCATCAAATCCCGGTAGCCCCCGAAGATGTACATAAAACCGAGATAATAACTCCTTTCGGACTATATGAAAGCACACGAATGCAGTTTGGTCTACGCAATGCTTCGAGTACCTTTCATAGATTCATTGACGAAGTGACTAGAGGATTAGATGGTGTTTATGCATTTTTAGATGATATATTAATAACTTCTAATTCTCATGAAGAACATTTATTGCATTTAAAATCTCTTTTTAACAGATTACAATATTATTGTTTAAGTACAAGTCCTTTTAAATGTATTTTTGGTCAAAACAGTTTAAATGTTTTGGGATTTAAAATTTCAGAACAAGGTTTTGTACCTCTTACTGACCGTGTTAATGTCATTTTAAAATTTCCTAAACCTAAAACTATTACACAATTACGTAGATTTTTAGGGTTTTATAATTTTTACAGAAGATTCATCCCTAATGCTGCTTATATTTTTTCGCCTTTAACTAAATTTTTGGAAAGACAAAAAAATTAAAAGAAATCGAATAAATCATACGAAATCATCGAAAGTCTGATATACCATTAATTTGGACAGATGATGCCAATAAATCTTTTTCGGGTGCTAAACAAGCCATTACTGATGCAACACTTTTAAAATATCCAATACCTGCTGGTAAACTTAGTCTATGGACCGATGCATCTGATGTTGCAATCGGTAGCTCTTTAATGCAACTTAACAACGATAAATGGGGACCAATAGCATTCGTTTCAACTAAATTAAACAAAAGTCAAAAAAATTGGTCCACTTACGATCGCGAATTATTGGCAATCTATGCATCAATAAAAAAATTTCACCATGTGCTTCACGCTAGAAATTTTACTGTTTTTACGTATCAAAACGTTTAATTTTCGAGTTTAAACGAAAATTGGATAAATGTTCACCCCGTCGATTGAGACACCTTGATTATATTTCATAATTTACAACTGATATTATGCATATTGGTGGGAAATCTAATATAATTGCAGATACTCGAACACAAAATAGAAATCGAAACAATTTCAAAACCTCTAATTATAGACTTTAAAAACCTTGAGCAAGAACAAAATAATGATTCTGAGTTGAAAGATATATTAAATTCAAA
Organism: Parasteatoda tepidariorum; assembly: GCF_982258835.1. Classification (NCBI taxonomy): domain Eukaryota; kingdom Metazoa; phylum Arthropoda; class Arachnida; order Araneae; family Theridiidae; genus Parasteatoda; species Parasteatoda tepidariorum. The sequence goes on along the minus strand of NC_141757.1, from coordinate 31,489,382 downwards.
TAAAACATCTTTAAAATTGGAAAACCACTATTTCCCTTTGGAAGATGTGAATTTAATGTGTGACTTTTCAACTAAATGTCCTAGACCTTTTGTTCCTAAATCATTTAGAGAAATTATTTTTAACAATTTGCATTATTTTTCTCATCCCGGTATATACTCAACAACTAATTTAATATCTAAACGTTTCGTATGGCCTAACATGAAAGTAGACACCAAAAGTTTGGTTCATTCTTGTGAAAAATGTCAGCGAGCTAAACTTTTTCAACGTACTAAAGCTCCATTAAGAACATTTTCGCTACTGGACGATCGATTTTCACACATTCATCTAGATTTCATTGGTCCACTTCCAATATCTGAAGGAAAACAATATTGTCTAGCTATAATCGACAGATTTACGAGGTGGCCAGAGGTAATTCCAACAACGGATATGACCGCTGAGACAACCGCTAAGGCACTTGTGTATGGTTGGATCTCTAGGTTTGGTACACCCGTTACTATAACGATCGATCAGGGCCAAAATTTCAAATCATCTCTTTTTCGAAACCTCACAAACTTATTAGGCTGTAATCGCATTCATTCTACTTCTTATCACCCGCATAGCAACGAGATAATTGAAAATTTTCACAGACGACTTAAAAGCTCAATAATAGCACATGAGCATGAAAAATAGACAGAAATTTTGCCCATAGTCTTATAAGGCATTCGTACCACATTAAAAGCTGATATTAATGCAACCTGTGCACAGCTTGCTTCTGCCACCTCATTACGACTACCTTCAGATCTTTTAAACATCGATTCTATTTCTGCACCAATTACTGAAGACTACGCCACAAACTTAACGGCTATGATGAGAAAATCAAGTCCAATTGCCACCTCAATGCATGGAAACAATAAATTTTATGTAAATCCAAATGTGCAATTTTGTACTCATATATTTTTAAGAGTGGATAAAATCCGTCCACCACTATCACCTTCTTACACAGGACCTCATTTGGTAATGGAGCGTTCCGATAAAACCTTTGTGAGTGATTTTAATGGTAAAAAAGTAACTGTATCTATAGATCGAGTTAAACCAGCTTACCAAATTTCAGACAAATTGAAAATTAATACATAACCTTTAATGAAAAAATTAAAAGGAAAAAAAGGAAGAGAAACCTGCCATTACCAGATCTGGTCGTCGTGTTCATTTTCCTAAATATTTTGTCACTGAATACATAATATGAATAATTTGTAAAAATGTGTTTTTCATTTTAGTGTCACTATAAAATTTGTATTTTTATATTTTATTTTTTGATACTATTCAATTCTAAAATTTTCAATAATATAGATATCGTGACTATGTCACTGGGGGGAAGCTCTGTAGTATGCTTACGTCATCTCATGATCTTACGTCATCAGCAGCCGATGCTCCAGCCAATAAGAGACATTCGTTCATCAACTCTCAAGGAGAACGTTTTACTAATACCTCTCTCTTTTGCTTCACGGCAGCGACTGGCTGTCCAGTTATATTGCTTGTTATGTTTCAATAAAAGTGATTATCCTTTCTGACTCAAAGGCGGTGATTTGCTCGATTGAATCTATGCATTGCCCCTCCACTTGCGACGTTCTAAAATGTCTGGATGCGATACGTAAACTCCACCATTTTGGCAAAACTGTAGCCCTACAATGGATTCCCTGGCACTGTGATATTGCAGGAAATGAGAGGGCTGATGTTTTGGCAAAAAGAGACACAAGAATTCTCCAGGCTTCTAGTAGCCCAGTCCCCTTTTCAACCTTAAAAAGGATTGCTAGATCAAAAATCAATGGGGATTTCTATCACCAATTGTCAGAAAGGGTAAAAACTAAAGTGTGGAGAGATCTTCGTCTGAACACCATTCCAGGCAGACCGCGCCGCGAAGCGGTGGCTCAGTTTCGACTATATACCGGACATGACTACCTAGTCGCGCTCCTGTTTCGTTTAGGGTTGGCACCTGATCCCTATTGTTCTCTGTGCAAGAGCCAAGCTGTTTTGGATGGCTGCCACATCCTGTGCTGCAGGGCCCTCCGCGGGTCGTCGTCTACCGAGTGATATTGGGAAGCAAGAACGCTCCTGAGGAAATGACTTTTCACTTTCTTGTTTTGTTCCTGTGTTTTTGCTTTTTAACATGTCAATTCACCTCTGCCATTTGAAATAAATAAATGTTTCAATAAAATATAATAAAGTTTGATTCACGTTCATTCATTTCTACAATAAAAAATGGAATGAGGCAAGTAAACCATCCTCATGTTTTAAAAAAAAACTTCATAAATAAGGACAGGAAACGCAGTACTCCAGATTAAACATATTTGTAGCTCTTAAAAAAATAAACCACATGTGTTTTAAAAGAAGACTTCATGCCTACCTTTTTCAATACAATCTTTATTAAAGCTTATATTAAGTAAACAGCAATTATTTATAATATATGATTTTCTTTGTAATTATACTTTATGTACAGAATCGAATACTTATTTAATTTTTGATGAAAAATTGTAAATGGGGAATTACAGTGAACTTTAACATAGCTGCTTGCTCAAGGGACCATCAGAGAAAAGAGCATAAGTGAGGAATTCGCATTGAAAATATATATTCAAAATTTTAAAACGTAGCATAAATTGCGATGAAGATTTGAATAAGAAAGCTTATACGTATGTTGATATTTAAAATGGTTTGATAATTACTGAAATTATACATGGAAAACGAAACATAACAGATAACAAATTATTTCCATTCAGTATAATCCATTTTAGTTATTTGCTTTTTGCTGTTAAATGTGTATTTTCAAGTAAGAAAAAATTACAATAAGAAAGATTTTATTACTGAGGTAATGATATATATGTCTCCAAAAGTGCAAGCAAGTAACCTCGATCTTTTTTTTTTTAATTTGTTGTATCTTTTGTATTTATCTGAAGTATTTCTATCGCGAATTTACAGTACACAAATGGCGCAGAAATAACTAAAAAATACTAGCTGCCATTGCATTCTTTCCAAAGTGCAATTCGAAAATGGTAGGTCTCAAGGAAAGCGGGGATGCCGTTAGTGTCCTTTTTTCCCCATTAAAATTTCGTTGTTGGTTTCAAATAGTTGCAGGTGAGCATCCAAACACGAACAATGCTTAGACTTTTTAGCTAGTTATTAAAGGGTCATCATTCAATCTTGCGGAAATGATTAGAAATAACAGTTTTTTATCGAATTAAAAATCGAAAAATTAATTGCCGTTGAACGCCGAAGCAAAAGATTAAAGAATATGTATAAAAGACATCAAGAAACTCAAATACATTATTTAATATTACTGTAACAGACCAATGGAGGACTTTCTCCGCTGTAGTGCACGTAAATTGCAGTTGAAAGTTTGAGTACAATTTTATTGTAAATTTAAAAGTAACTTTATAATATATATCTGACAAAACTTATAAAAAATAAATTAATAAAAAAGGTCGGTTCAAGCAGATGTTTTCTTTAAAGTTGCCCAGTTGCAAAATATCAAGTATAATTATTTTAATTAATCATTATATATTAATAACCATCAAAATATTATATCCATATGAAAATTTGTATTCTTTGGAAGCGGCTTTCATTTTTAACCATTGAATTAACATGTTTTATACTTTCAAATCTGCACTGAAAGTTGTTGATTGAGGCCGATAATGTCTTGTAAATTTTGATCACCAATTTTTTCAATTAAATAATTTGTTTTTATCAAAAAAATCTTTGTCAACTTATCGTATAGTGTTAAAAAGAAACATTATAAGCAATGACAGGAAAAGCATAAATCCAGATTAAACATATTTGCATCTATTAATAGATATAAACCTTATGTGCTTCAAATGTAGACTTCATGTTTGCATTTTTTAAATTAATCTCTAAAGCTAATTTTAGAGAATAAACAATGAGTGATTTTTTAAATGTTTATTATGATTTTTAACTATTTTCCTTCAAATATATCTTCCTTTTTTCATTTTAGTTTAAATGTCAAACAACTTACACTGTTCCATTTATTACGGAAGAAAAAGAAATGTGTATACATAAATAAATAAAAATATATATGTCATTAAAGAGTGAAAAATTGGTTAAAATACATATTTTTGTGTAAATACATGAATATGCTTCATGTGTTTACTGATTGTATGGTATCATTTACTATGTAAAAATTTCAAGGAAAAAAATCAAATAGAAAATAATAATAAATCAACAACCAAGTATTTTTACTAATCAAAACAATTTTAAAACCCTTCACAATACTTATTTCATATCGTGATCAACTTTTGAAGAATCGATGCTTCAAGTAAAAATGATGAAATAGTATTTTAGAGCACTTAGAAGATAACAATTGGTACAATAAACAAAGGTAATCCATAACTAAAAATAACGATATGCTACTATACCAAACAACATAGCAAAATTCAATTTATTCGTCAATTATTTAAGGTTAGTATAACAATACAATTTGTGGTACATCTTCTTAAAGACTTCATTTATTGCTTTCATATCTGAAAAAAGGAAAAGGATGACATTAGTTTAAAAAAAAAATTACTTAACACACCAAGATATTCTTTGTTTTTAAGTTATTAGATTTAGCAATATTAGACAGCAGCCAGTATTTATAGTTAGTATAATTTAAATGATTCATTGGAGGGGGGGGGTATGCAACTTCTGTTGTCCCAAGACCGGAGCACAGTGAGGTAGAAGACTGAAAGCAGCTTGAGGTCCACTTTCAATGGATCCCGTCCCACGTCGATATCCACGGAAACGAGTTGACTGACACTTTTGCAAGGAAGGGACTAGACTAACCAGTCCCCTTCACCTCAGAGCTTACATACCTTGAATTTTTCGCAAGGCAAAAGGCCCAGAGCAAACAAAAGTGGCTGCTTCCACCTACTCACTACTGGTATAAAGCAAAAAGACCAGGACTCACTCCATCTCTTCCTGGTGACAGACAGACCAACACCTGCTTATCCCGACTGGGCAAGGGACACCTGAAAAGTCTCACATTTTCTGCTAATCAAAAGATCTTTCTTCTTTGCTCTAAATGCCAACAAAACCAGGCATCACCTGAGCACATCTTGAACTGTTTAGGGCTTGTCTGGAACGACATTCATTCCTCTCCCCTTTAAGCTTCGGACTTTCCAAATGTCAACGGATTTATTGATCTGGTCTGACTCTGTCAGACCAGATGGGAATTAGCAACAACAACATAATTTAAATGACGCAATTTTCGTAGGTTTTTAAGAAAAATAAATGCTACAAATCTTTAAAAAATTTTAAAAAAAGGACTTTAATCCTATTACACAATAATCTAAAATAACTTATTGTACATGTAAAAAAAATCAGTGGAAATTACCGTACTATATGATAATGGCACTTCTGTTAAAAAAAAACATAATTGTAGCAATAAATCTAAAATATATGGTATTTAAACCATTGATTTGGCAATATTTCCATTCATATAATAACGGTTTACTGCATATTCTGGTTCAAAAAATTATGGTTCTTTTTGCCACATATTTAGTTATTATCATATAATTATTATATTTATGTATTTATTATATTTAGTGATTATTATACATACTAAAAATTAGTATCGAAGTATAATGAAACTTGGCTCCATACTATGGCAGTAATTACTTGTTTTTTAAAAGACAATAAAACATATTTAAAGATTTCAATTGACCCATGATATATCAAGTTTAATCAGTCAGTATTATGACCAGTAACATAATAATATTATTTTTTTGTAACAAAAAAAATAGGTTACTAGTTCTTCCTATTTTTGAATGCAAAAGTTTTGTTTCAATTCTCTTGATCATATTTGAGATTTCTGTAATTCACTGCCGTATATCTGTTTTAAATATACTCTCACAATATATTCAGTACAATGCTACCATTTTTCAATTTATTGGAGCTTGCGGCAAAATTTTAATTTGTAAGTCAGATCTGATTTGTTTTTGTTTTCTACTACAAACTATAAAACTGAATAATACCTCGATTCTTGTTTCAAAACACACCATCAGAGTTAAGCACCATATCTATAAGGAAGAAGAATGGTTAATATATATATATATATATATATATATAGCTTGCTTTAAAATAACGGGATTTTAATAAAATAACAGATCAGACATTGAGATGGAATAGCAAAAAACATTGGCCTCATTCGTTAACACCCAATGAAGCCGGTTGAAAGGTATATGCATGAAAATCCTAGGCAAATATCTTGGTCACCATGAACACCAGGTTTGTCTCTTTTAGATTTTTCTTTCTCTAATTTTAAGATGTAAGTCGTAGGAAGTCTTCGCCGGAAGAAATATTGCCCAAACTTCTAATGAAATCTTAACAATTAGTTTCTTTTTTTTTAAACATTTTGTCATACATTTTACAAAGGAAATCAGTTGCAGTTACCTGTAATTTATTACTTCAGTCCTTAAAAAACAAATCTTATAATTACGCACGATTTGAATTTATTATCCAAGATGCGTAGAATTGATTTTAATATTCTTTGGTAAGTCTAAAATTATTTTAAACACGTAACATATTATTAAATTATTACTGTTTAAAAGGGGGGATTTATAAAGTGGGACGGAAATCATCAAATACACACTTCTTTATTTTTGTTTCAACTTTAAAAATTTTTTTGCATTTTATTAACATAAATGGTACCATGACTGTTTTCTGTGTTTCTTAATGGAATATAGATTAATACATCTGTTTTGGAAAATTGCAAAGAAAAATGTGTTTTTTTTTTCAATTTTCTCAATTTAAATATTAATTCAGTTAAAACCATAAATAACAATAGTCAGCGATAATTTTAAATTTTTCCGGTTGAAGTAAGCAAGAAGAAAAATGAAAAAGCGTTTGTCGAACCATTCGTCAACAATACAATCGTTCGTACCTATCGTAATCTGATTTGATTATCACCGTGTTATCTATTTAAAAAAATGATCTTATGGTGATATTTTTTTATTAAATTTTTGTATGCACGCAATGAGATTTCATGTTTACAAAATTATTTTAATTGCTTCAAAGTAATTCCCAAAGAAGCTGGAGGCTCTCAAATGTCTTAAGAAATACACATTGGATCTCAAACAAGCAAAAAAAAAAAGAAGAAGTTAAGGGAGAACACTCTTATGAATCAATTAAAACTCTTAATCGTTAATTCATCCCCTAGTGTGTGGAGTTCAAAATCTTAAATTTAACCTATATTTTTATTTAAAATTTAGGTTCTTCACAAGAAGTTCCGCATTTATTTGCCTTTGGCGATGTCGCTGTAATAGGGTATAAGTTATTTAAAATGTCAATAGTTTGATAAATGCGTGACGTATGGAAAAAATGATTCGTATAGTTTGTTTACCTTAACAGTTAGTTTGGCGGTTTTGCTAATGGTCAAATTTGGTAAAACGCTTCTTCCCAATACACTCTTTCTCTACCTAACATGAAATAACCGGTTTTGCTATGCGAAGAAGACTGCAGGTTAAAGTACGGCTTTTTACGTGCAGAACCATGAGTGGGTAAAAAAAAAACTAAAAATACAATTCCTATCCTCATAGTGAGAATTATGGATTTGGAAGATAGTTTAAGTTTGGTATCAATAGGTAGGTTTTATTTTTATACCGTCAAACACTTCTTTACGGAAAAAAATCTCATGGGAAATATATATATTCACTTCATATTTTTCATAACTGCCGTTGAACAGTTTGCACGATTTTGAGTTTATGACTACTCATATTCAACTTCGTATTCTTGTGATTTTTACCCCAATCCAGTAGACAAAGGAGCTAATGGAACTATTGGGAGAAATTTGCCTCTCTGGAGGTTTTGATGGAACTAACTCGCATTTGCGTTGCGTGGAGTGGTCAACCACGAATAGCCGGATCTCTCAAGGATAGCCTCACAGCAAGTTGATCCTTTCCCGTGATTCGTCTACCACTAAGGATATTTTATATCAGCATTGAGGTTGGTGTGAATTCGTGTTGACCAGCCATCGCTAGGTTTTGAACCCAAGTCACTTCATTGGATGGCAAGTGCTCTATTCTTTGAGTCAAAACGGCTCATGGAATATGTATTATGAAGGATGTTCTTAAATCATCATAATTAATTAATACTCTTAATATGTCTGCAAAAAACGAAAGAAAAAAATAGATACGCTGACAACAAATATTCATTCAAGGAAAAAAACGGATTGTTGTCATTATTGAGTTTGCAAATTTTTTAAGACTCATTAATGAGACGCACATTGGATTTTGAGGAATTAAACAAAATGATTACTCGATCAAAACTGATTATTAACTAGAAACTCTTATTAAATTACTTACTGATTTTGCATCATCTGGGCTATGATAGCTTTGACTCGTTTTTCTAGAGTAAAGTAATAAAGTTACTGATATATATAGTTGATAACAAACATTAGTAGACAGCAAATGATTTTAGTTAAAAATAGGTAATGATGTGATAAAATAAGTAAATTTTATAATAAACTTTTGGAAGCTTGTGTTTTAAATAGGAAATAAATAAAAAAAGTTTAACTTTCGAAAATTTTGAAAAAATCAAAATAAGATTAACGATGATTTTTATTCCTTTTTTCTATTTATTAATTTTTGTATTTAGCATTTAATTAATAAACTAATAATATAAATCTGAACTCAGCACCATTAAAATTGAATTGAAACTCCCTCGCCTTAAAGCCAGGGTGAGATTTTTTCAGGCGAAAATTTATTTGTTAAATATTTCAGAAAATTTTCATGTAACTGGATCTGAAGATTCGAGGTAGAAAGGGTGAACTTAGGTTAACATAAAAAAAATATTTTTCGGAATCAAAACTATTCAAATAAGAAAATAATAATAATTTCACGAAGTTTCCATATAAAGCTACAAACTCAAGGCAATTTCGTTAGACTTAAATTTATTAACAATGATCAATTTAAATTGACGAGAATATTCCATAATGAAAACAATTGATATTTTCACATTATTTCGATGCGAAGAGGAGAATTTAAAGATGGTTTGCTTGAATTCAGACATACATAATAAAACATTCCTATAGGCGGATGAGAACATTCGATAAAAAAAAAGATAATAACATAGCGAAGTTTCTAGATTAAAAAAACTAACTTTATGTGGATTATGCAAACTTAAGTCTACCTTAACAAAATGTCAAAATGCATGGATAGAAGTATTCAATCGAAACATATTTGGAGTTTTCGCGTATTCAATCGAAGTATTCAATCGAAACATATAGGGAGTTTCCGCGTATTCAATCGAAACATATAGGAAGTTTTTTCGTATTATCAATACACACAGGAAAACTGATTGGAGAATTGTGTAAACTTAGAGTTACATAATAAAGTCCCTTAAAAATACCTTCCATTCCTAAGATGAAAGAATATTTACTAAAGTATAGTTAATAATAACTTCCTTAGTTTTATCTATCTCAATGAAGACTCCATGTAAATAGTTAAAACGACTACAGATGTGCATTTTATTAATCTGTAATTTTTTCATACGTGATTAAAGTTATTTTATTACATACTAGTTTCAGAGTCCAAATCAGCGTCATCTATGTTGGAATACACTTGAACTAAAAAAAAGAACAATTTAAATATTATCTAGTTATGAGTGTTCACTAATATAATAACTAACTCTTGATTTGTTAAAATATTTTTTTTTAAATTCATTTACCTTGTGAAATATTATATTTTTTTAAGTAAAAGTTTTGCATTAAAACATTTTATGAAGGTTCAAATGCTCTTAAGTAAGATTTTTCCCCTCGCTTTACTTGAGTTAAGATATAATTATACATTATTATGATATAATCTTAACATAAAGACAGACACAGAATTAAATATAAATTTTGCAAGGCACTTATCTAAATATGAAACTAACATGCCTAAATAAGCGTCAAAACTTTTTAACTAGCTTATCTTAAATTATTTAATAGTATTTTAGTCAACAGTTCGTTAGTTAAAGGATGTTTAGTTAGTAAATTAATAATTAATTTAAATGACTTTTTAAATCCTATAATATTCAACTATTTTTTTCAAAAAAAACATCAAAGTAAAATTAATTAACTTTTTTAAGAAATATTATAATTCTTTTTAAACTGACATGAGATAAAAAATTATAATATGTGAAGTGAAAATTAAAAGACCCATAAACAACCAGGAACATTGCAGATTAATTTTCCAATTACACAGATTTAAATCATAACTAAAATCAACTAAATAAAATAACTAATTTAAATCCAAATATATCTTCAAAGAGAGTTTCGATTTCAGATTCCGAAAATAAACACAAATTAAAGCTAAAAGTTACGGAGAGTTTGTCTTCTTTATCAAAAAAAATATTTATTCTGAATAAAATATTTTTTTAAATACTAGAATAAAATATGATTCAATGAAATGAAAACTGTTACATACCGTTAGCAAACGTAGCTATAAAAAAGATGTTTTCATTAATTAGTTATGTCTTCTTTATTCAAAACTCATACTTTTAACTTAACTATTCATAAAACTTCATAACTCGAATATGTTCTTGAATACACATCCAAATAACGCTCTTCAAAATTTTTACAACAGTGGTTTATACCAGTTCAACAATGAATTAAGGGGACGCGGTACCTTTTCTTTCAAATCTTTTATTATTAACCTTGGTAACAATTTATTGATTGAAATATATTCTTAAGGATTATGAAGAACTTATCCTAAATTCAGAAATTTGAAAAAAAATTTTTTTTTCATTTTTTTAAAAAAATTTCAAAAATTTCAGCTATTTTTTAAAACACTACTCCTCTCTCAATTTTCCTTATTTTTCCATGAAACTTTTACAATATCATCATTGAAAGGTGCTTAACAGAAAATGGCATTCATTTTATAGAGAGATGTTTAGAAATTTTGAAAAAGATTATTTTCTGAGGCTATGTAGCGTAATAGCATAAAAATTCAAAAATTTCAAGTTCGATAATTTTTTAAAAAAAAACTTTCAAACTGATTAAAAAATCCATACCATTTTTAAATCATCATAATATCACAAACTTGTGTATCAAATATCTAAGCATTTCAAGCAATAGTAAAAAAGCCTTAGGCTTTTATAGAAGGCGGAAATTTAGAAAAATTGGTTTTGAGAAAAATGGGTTTAAAGTTTCTATTAGCCACAAAACAATGTCAAAACACAATTAAATTATTCAAAATATTTCTTTATAAGAACTTCATACACTCATAAATAACTTCTAAAAGGTATTTAGCATAATAGTAAAATATGATATTACAAATATTTCATATTGTGTTAGCTACTCATGTAAAAAATAAATTTAAAAAAAGTGGTAAAAAACTGAATTTGATAGCTCCATGACCACCACTTATCTCAAGAAAAGCTTGTACTGCACGTACGTTTACATCGAAATGTGACGATTTGCCATTGGTAGACGAAATTCTTTTGCTAGTATATATGTTAGTGTCAGATAATGCACAACTTTTACAAATAACTTTTAATTGGTGAGAAAAACCATACTTCTCTCCCAACTCAATATCTAGATTGGATTTTTTGCAACAGCTTCAAAGAACAGTATTAAAAAGATTTTTAAAGGTATCTACACTAATAAATATGTATTTTGTTGAATCAAGAATTTCAGAACAAACAGTTTTGGTGTAGCCAACATCTGAAATTCTTGAAAGCTTAGAAATATTTGAAGATTCAGCAGCTTTGTCAACAAATGCATTATTTTCACTTTCACATTCTGCAAGATCCCATCGTTTCTGAATGATAGATTTGTTAGACTTTGAACTTCGTTTCAAACGTGGCATGGTAGAAACAATTAAGTTTCTCAGAAATAGAATTATAAAACACAATTACTTTGATATAAAAATGTATAAAGCAAAAATATAATAAGTAATCTTGATAAAGCAAGCTTTTTTCGAAAACGAAACTAGATTTTGATTAAAATCTAACAATAATATAAAATTCGATACCATAGATAAAATGCTGAGAAAAATATAAACAAACAATGCTAGATGAAAATGATCCACTTTACTTCAATTCATTTTTATATTTCAGCTGCAGATATAATAAAAATAGCTAAGGACAAAATGCCTCTGCTCGCCTCAGAAAAACTTATTTTGATTACAACTTGTGAAAAATTCGATATCTAAATAATTATTGGTCGTAGAGGTCTAAAATTTTGTGAGTAGGTGCAAAACAGTACAAAGAACAATTCTAGCTAAAAAAATTGATTTTGATATTTTGATCGATTTTAGCCAAATTTTAGGTACCATGTCCCCTTAAGGAACTTTACTTTTTCCTGTAACTGACATATCTGAATTCAGTACTATCTTTGAATTTAAACAAATACACTGACGAAAAGTGCTCCTATTTAATAGTTTAGTGAATGATGAATTGAATGATTATGATATGAGGAAATTTTCTCATTTATTTTTTAATTTCTAGTACTGATAATACAGTAATATTTATTTTTCATGATTCAATTCCTGCTAAAATTGTCCTGTTTAATTTTCTGGGCCAACAGACATTAAACAGTCATTTTGAGTAAACAAGGAAATTAACATCAAAACGATCTCAAAGATACAAGAAAAAAATATTTCGCAGAAAGAATTTAAAGTAACATACCCCACTTTTATCAAAAGATTCTTATAACTAAATAGTAAAAGTATTAAAATTTTATTTGACTTTTATTTAATTTGAGAAAAATACAAAATCCTTTATGATACTTATTAAAATGCTATCATAATTGAGGACTTCAATTGTAAAAAGGGATAATTAAAAGTAACTAGTGTAATTAAAAGCAACTAGAACTTCTGTTCCTCTTAAGTTTTAACAAAAAACTCAGCAGTTTGAAATACGCAATAGTAAATATATTTTATATGAAAATAGAAATACAATTCACAAATATATGGTTTAGCACTTCTTATATTTAAGTTTGCTTTTTCAAAACCTCTTAACATCTGTTGGTATTTTGTGCTAGAAAAATTTAATTATTTAAATAAAATAGATTCTTTGGATTCGATTTCAAATTTTTCCATTTAAATTCAAGTTTGATTCAAATAACATGTATTAAAAATATCACATATATATTTATGCAAAAAACTCAAAAGTTAATTGATATATTAAATAAATGTATGATTATTACCTGAAATAGCTAATGCAGCAAAAATAAAGAGCAAGAAGGTTGCAATTCGTGAGTTCATCTTGAAGTTGTGAATTGAAGTCAATAAGAAAGTTTGAAATGAAAAGGAACAGAGCTAAATTTGATTTTATCTTTCTTATATTTATATCAAAGATATCAAACTGATTTTTTTTAAATAAATATATATTTTTTCAGTTCTAAATAAGATAAATATTGATCAATAGCAAACTGTTCTTGCGACGATTGATTACTTTAACATTAATTTGTTATAAACCACGCACACATACGTTATGAAAGGAGCATTTATGTTTTGTACTGTCAATAAAATGATACTCAATTAGATGAAACATTTAATTTGTAAAAAAGTCGGAATTTCAACAATAAAATAAGGACATATTTAGTCATAAAAGTTACGATATAGGCTGAATAATAATAATAAAAAATTTTAGATACTTATCGTAAAAAATGATCTTGAAATGTTATCAAAAAATGCAATTATTTCTATCTTCAAGTGCTTTTTTATCGATGCTTTTACTTCAAGCATAAACGGTGTAGTTTTTTAATTTCAGAAATATCTCGTAAGTATTGATGAACTTTTATTCGTTTAAGATATTCAGTAATGATTAGTATTAATTTATTTATTTTCCAAATTAATTAAAATATATCAAAAATTCACGAGCACCCATTAATTAATTAATGGAAGCTTAATAATTTGATAAATATTTTTTATTTAATATCCAATATTGTTTTCCAGCATTTTAATTTAAAATGTTTAATTATGAAATTTAAAATAAAACCATTTGATGTAAAACAGGGGATACTTTATTAGCAGAAAGTTTGCCAGAAAACATAAATACTAGTAAATTAGATGTACGTATTCTTTTTTAATAAGTATTAAGTATTAAAAGTGAAAAATAAATATTAAAATGTGAATGATATTTATAATGAAATAATTGAAAACCTGTTGATCATTTTATTGTAATATTTGTGTTTACAATTCTAGGATCTCTCAGACTTCCAGCCAACACAATATTGTATTTTTTAGGTGCATATATTTGTAAGAAAATAATATAATAGTCATACACAAAACAATATAAGTATAACTAAAATGATAAAACAAATCATGCATAAATTTTCATATAAATGTAACAAAACAACCTAAATTGTGTCTACACCATTCTAAATATAATTTAAAAAATATTGATTCTATGAATATGACACCTGTCGGGGCGTAAATTTTGTTACAAGGTCAGAAAAATTTATAATTTTTGTTAAATCAAGCATTCTATGCTTTTTTATAAATGTTTCTAAATTTTAATATATTCGTAATAAATTATTTAAGACTTATTTTCAAAAGAGATTACAAGCTGAGGATTGAAAAACAAAAATTTTCCGGATTTTCCGTTTAGTTTCTATTTGTACATACATATTTTAGTTCTATTTGTACATACATACATTCAGCTATGTATACATTAATGCTGGAAATGTTTGAACACAATTTAATAATTGAATGAAAAAGAATAATATTTAATTTTTTGATCATCTCCACAGAAATAAAGCTGGCAACAATTATTTGATTTTTATCCATTATCACGGAATTTTGTTGCTGTGCATTAACATAATGCAACAGAAGTATTAAAACTAATATGCTTCTTCACGCAATTTTCAATCACATAGAAGTAGAGATTGTTATTTATAGTAAATTTAATAGTTAATTTAAAAATATTGTGTTTCATATGGCTTCATTGGGAAAGTTCATTGACAGTTCTCTGCCTCACAAAGGAGATGAAAATAGAAAAAGAAATAATAACAATTTAACTATTCAACAATTTAGGATTTTATTTTCACGAGACTTTTATTTTTAAACATGGAATTAACATGTTTTATACTTTCAAATATGTAATAAAAGTTATTAATTGAAGACAATAAAATTTTCCAAATGTTGATCACTACTTTTTTTTATTTAAATAATTAGTACTTATCTAAAATATTTGTCAACTTATCGTATAGTGTTAATCGTATAGTGTCATCGCATACGGAAAAGCAGAACTACGGATTAAACATGTTTGTATCTCTTAATAGATAAAAACTTCATGTTAATAGATAAAACTCATTTAAATTGGTCTCTAAAGGTAATTTTAAAGAATAAACAATGGATGATTTTTTTAATGTTTATTACCATTTTGACATTTTTCCTTCTTCAATCTTCTTTTTCTATAATATATCTTCTTTTTTTCATTTTATTTAAATATTAAACAACTTACAATGTTCCATTCATTACGGAAAGAAATTAAATGTGTTTACATATATAAATAAAAATATATATGTCAGCGAAGAGTGAAAAAAAGATTAAAATGCATATTTTTGTGTAAATACACGAATATGCTTCATGTGCTTACAGATTGTGCTATCATTTATTATGTAAAAATTGCAAGGAAAAAAATCAAATAGAAAATAATAATAATTAAACAACCAAGAATTTACTAATGAAAACAATTTAAAAACCCTTCACAATACTTACTTTATATCGTGATTAACTTTTAAAGAATCAATGCTTCAAGTAAAAATAATGAAATATTATTTTATCACTTAGATGATAATAATTGGTGCAATAAACAAACATAAACCATAACTAAAAGTATCAATATGCTACAATACCAAACTAAAGATCAAAATTCAATTTATTAGCAAATTATTAAAGTTTAGTATAATTATACAATTTGTGGAACATCTTCTTATCGACTTCATTTATTGTTTTCATATCTGAAAAAAATAGAAGGATGACATTAGTTTAAAGAAATATTTTACTCACAAAAACATTCATTGCTTTTCGATTACATTTAGCAATATTAACAATCAGGTATTTTTAGTTAGCATGCTTCCAATCTTTGAGAAATGATATGAATCATACAGACAATAATGCATAAAAAATTCTTTAACACTCAAAAATATTCTTTGTTTTTTAGTGATTAGATTTAGCAGTATTTAGCAGTATTAACAATCAGTATTTTTGATTTACATAAAATAAATAGCGTAATTTTCAACACTTAAACCGATGAATACTTCAATTTTTTAAAACTGACTTCAATCATACACGCAATAATGAAATATAATTTCATGCATGCAGAGAAAAAATTCTCTAAAAATTACTGTACTGAATAATAATAGCACTTTCTCTAAAAACGGCCATGGTTTTAGCAATAAAATTAAAATAGGCAGTATTTAAAACAATCATTTGGTAATTTTTCCATTACTATGATTACGGTTCCTATGGTTACGGTTACGGTTCCTATGGTCTTTTTGGCTTGCAAAATTATAGTTCTGTTTACCACATATTTAGTAAACAATACAAAACTGAAAAGAAAATTTAACCGAATAAATTAGGCCACTATCCAACTTCAGTATCAGTATCATAAACATATCAAATTTTACTGCCTTTACCAATTTTTTTCATATTTTGCAAAACTAAATTTTACGCTTAATTTTAACAAAAAATCATTAACAAAGCACTTCGGTATAACCTGCCGTTAATTTGGGGCTCCCATAAATCCCCTATATTCTGAAACTTTTGATCTTTTAACTCTATTTTAATTTTCAGTGTAGAAATAATATTCCTGTTTTTATATCTTTAACTACATTCTTTTAGCTTATTCCTAATTTCCTATTGAGTTTCTGTTTTTACACTTTTTATAACTTTACAGTAGTAGTATTAGTTCCCAGCTTATTTTAACTTCAGAGCAACTTGGATAGAATTCTTTTAACTTCAGATCACCAAGTTTAACTAATTTTCAATTTTTAAACAGTTTTTAAATTCCGTATCATTATCAATTTTATTTTTACTTAAGATACTCTTCTATGATACCAAGAATAAAGACTGTACCATTTGGTGCTGTAGTTTTGGTGGTTTTTCAGTTTTGCAGTTTTTTATGATGCAAAATGTGCTTTTTATTCAGGTGGAGAGTTTTAAATAAACTAAATAAAATATTTAGACGTTTAAAATCAGCCAGTGTTCAGTACTTCCGGACATGGTGAAATAGCTAGTTTTGATTTATAATATCAAATGAATAATGGCTAAAAAATTATATATGGCCGTGAAACGGAAAGCTAAGGGTGTGGACAGCGATGAGTTTTTAACCTTAATAAATGCAAAGTGCTGCTTTTAAATTTTTTGAAATTTCTGATTGAAGTTTGACTCTACGTATCTTTGATAAATAGAAATGTATTATTTTATAGGTCTCAAATCTAAAATTTAATATCGAAGTATACTGAAGCTTGGCTGTTTACTGTGGCAGAAATTTATTTTTTTTAAGAAAAACAGTGAAACATATTTAAAGATTTCAATTGAACCATAAAAATATCAAGATTAGTTCGGCTGTATTATGAGCAGTAACATCATAGTATAATTTTTTTTTGGACAAAAACAAATAGTTTACTTGTTCTGTCATAATAGACAATAAAATTCAATATTTTTGTTCCAATTTTATAGTATGAATTTGAAATTTCTGTAATTTATTGCCGTATTTCTGTTTTAAATATTCTCTCTCAATATAGTCAGAACAATGGTACCATTTTCCATATTCCTGGAGCTTGTTGCGAAAATGTTGGGTTGCAAATCAGATCAGATTTTTTTTGCTTGCTGCAAATAACTGTAATATTAAATAATACCTTGATTCTTGTTTCATAACGCACAATCAGAGTTATCCATATCTATAAGAGAGAAGAATGGTTAATTTAACACACACACGCATATATATATATATATTCTTTTAAAAATATTTTATTTTTATAACTTTTATTCTTCAGTTTTCATTAATCTTTATTATTTTCCATGCTTCCTCTATAGTTTTAAATTGTGTATTCTAATATGTGCATAACAGTTTAGAAAATAAAAATACTTAAAACGGATATTTCCTAAACTCGTATATATAGGCGCCATGCTTCAAAAGAACGAGTATTTTATAAAATGACAAACCAGACGTACAGTTAGAATAGAAAAGAACATTGACCTGACTCTTTAGCTGCAAATGAAGCAGGTTTAAAGGTAAATGCATGAAAAATCATTGGCAAGTAGCATGGCCACCATGATCACCTGGTTTGCTTCTTTTAGATACCTCTTTCGTTTTTTTTAATGAAACTTGTTTTATCGCAGTAAGTCTTCGCCGGAAGAAATATTGTCCAAACTTCAAATAAATTCGTACCATTTTTTTTGTTGCATTTTCACGTACATTTTACAAAGGAAATCAGCGACAGTTACTTGTAATTCATTACTTCGGTCTTTAAAAGAAAACAAATCTTATAGTACGCACAATATTAGTTTATCCAAGATGCGCAAAATTGATTTTAATATTCCTTGGTAAGTCCAAAATTGTTTCAAACACGTAACATTTTGCAAAATAACTACTGTTTAATGGTTTTTATATTTATAAGCAGGAACGGAAATTATCAAGTGCACACTTCTTAATTTCCATTTTAACTTTAACAATATGTTGCATTTTATTACCACAAATGGCACCATAACTGTGGTCTGTGTTTCTTAAAGAAATATAGATAGATAAATATGTTTCGGAAAATTTCTAAGAAAAGCGTTTTTTTTTCTTCCATTTTCACTATTTCAATATTAATTCAGTTAAAACTGTAAATTGCAAAAGTCATAGGTAATTATAATTTTTCCGGTTCAAGCAAGCAATAGGAGTTTGGCGAACCATTCGTCAACATAACATGTCGTTCCTACATATCGTGATCTGATTTGATCATCCTCGTGTGATCTATTTAAAAAACTATCTTACGAAGTTATTTTTTTATTAAATTTTTGTATGCCCACAATGAGATTTCATGTTTACCTAATTATTTCAATTGTTTCAAAGTAATTTCGAAAAAGGCTGAAAACTATCAAACATCTTAAAAAAATACGTATTTGATAAGAAACAAGCAAAAAAAAAGTTCGAGAACTTTTATGAATCAAATTAAGCCCTTAATTGTTAATTCATTCCCTAGTGCAGGGCGTTCAAAGTTTTAATTTAACCAACATATTTCTTTATTCCAAATTTTGGTTTTTTGCAAAAGTATCGAATTTGTCTTTTGGTACATTGATGTCGCTATAATAGGGTATAAGTTATTTAAAATGACAATAATTTGAAAAAGGAGTGACATATTGAAAAGAATACAGAATCGATTTTTATTTATGATTGATTTAAAAAATACTAAAAATAAAAATAAAATTCATGATCCTCATTTTATCCCCCCAGTTTGAATTATGAATTTATTTAGAAAACAGATTAAGTTGTGCAACAATAGATATGTTTTCTTTTTATTACATCAAACACTTCATGGAAAATTCTCGGAAAATATATGTTTTTTGCGAAAATATATTATTTTTGGAAATATATATTAATGAAAAATATATATTTTTTAATAACAGCTGACAAGAGTTTGAGTTTAAGACTACCCATATTCAATTTCGTATTCCTGCCATTTTTTTATCCTAATTCATTAGACAAAAAAATTCCTGGAACTATCGGGGAAAACTTTTCTCTTTGGAGGAGTTTTTGACGGAACTTACTAGCATTTGTGTTACGTGGAGTAGAAAACCCCGAATAGCCGGACCTCTCAATGATAGCCATACTGTAAGTTGATGAAAACAAATGATTCGTCTCCCACTGAGGACATTTTATGTCAGCATTGTGGTAGGTAAGAGCAAAGCGCAGAATTTGTCTCGACCAGTCATCTCTGGGTTTCAAACACGAGTCACCTCATTGGAAGGTAAGTGCTCTAACCTCTGAATCTAAGCGGTTCATGGAATATGTATAGTGAAAGATGTTCTAAAATCATCATAGATAATAAATATTCTTAATATGTCGGTCAAAAATGAACGAAAGTAATAGATACGCAGCAAAACGTCTTCATTCAAGAAGAAAAACCGGATTGTTGTCATTATTGAGTTTGCATATTTTTTAAGACTCCATATTGAGACTCACATTGAAGACAGATTTTGTGCTATTCAAATTGATTAAATATTTAAAAATATTTATTAATTGGAAACTCTCATTAAATTACTTACGCCATTTGAATCACGTGTATGATATCCTTGACTCGTCTTTCTAGAGTAAAGTAATAAATTTACTGTTATATACATATATATATATATATATATATATATATATATATATATATATATATATATATATATATATATATATATATATATATATATATATATATATATATATATATATATATATATATATATATATATATATATATATATATATATATATATATATATAACTCGGATAACTGAAAAACTCGGTTGAAACGAAGAGTATAAAAAAGAAAGAAAAAGAGTTGGTATAAATGTAATATATTTACGAAATATAAAATTTATACGTGTATACCACATACAATTCCTATTATTATTATTAAACTAACTTGAAAAAATGAAAAAAGTATACTTTGCGAGAATTAAAGAGTTTTTACTTAAAAAAAAGTCCTTAATCGTTTTTTGTTTTTCATAACTTTGGTGCTTTTCTGCAGCAATGTTTCGCCATTTTTTAGGGATAGCAGGAAGGCTGGTGTCGCCTCTTTTTGTTGTTCTATGTATTCAGTAGCATTTTCGACAGCTTTAAGTTCATCTGCATGAGAGATTTTTATATGTTGATTTTAATCGTCTCTGTCTTCATCATCTTCGCTAGGTTCATTTTCATCATTGACGATATTAACGATTATTTCATGGGATCAAGTTGTTAGATTTTGTTTTCCCGAGTGTTTGGAAGATAAAATTCAGATTTATTTTACGGCGGTATTTTTAAAAATGAAAAATAAACTAGAACAAAAAAATGCTTAAAGTATTTGATAGCTCGGTTAAATATGATTATCGGGTCTCTACTATATATATATATATATATATATATATATATAAATAAAAAAAATACAAGAAAACACTAAGAAAGTTAAGAAAAACAATATCTATACAATAACAATATCAATATCTATATCTATATCTAAACAATATATAACAATATGTGCTAATCCATATCGTGCAAATCCGCGGCTAAAATTATTTGCAAGGCAATTTATGTTTCTCTTTTCTATTTTATTTTTTTTCTTAAATAAACATCTATCTTCTAAAACTATTTATGATCAATTTTTGAAATTATCCAGTATAATATTACCTTGCGCACATCCATTTCGGGACCATCCTTGGTAACTAACAAATCAAAACTCAGAATAACAAATCACTTCAGCAGTGCAGTAAGAACGACACTTTAAAACCCTCTTGTTACACTTGATTTGCGCTTTTGCTTTCATCTTTTGTTTTCATATTTTGTAATCTGGCAATCTTTCTGCGAAAACATTTTTAAATCATTCTTGAAAAATTTCTGTCCATGTAAGTTGTTATGATTTTGC
Source organism: Parasteatoda tepidariorum (assembly GCF_982258835.1). NCBI lineage: Eukaryota > Metazoa > Arthropoda > Arachnida > Araneae > Theridiidae > Parasteatoda > Parasteatoda tepidariorum. Next base: position 31,467,834 of record NC_141757.1, on the reverse strand, counting down.
TACTCGCTTTATAGTCCCCCCTTTTTAATGTTTTTTCTTTTTATTTTATTTTATTATCTGTTTTTACATGTTATTTTAACTTTTTATGATCTAATTTTATGTTGTTGTTTTATAAAAAATTTTTTGAGTGCTCCTCACACTATTGTATTAATATATTTTGCTTTGGCTTTATTGATACAATATCAGAAAGCACTCTGTTTTGCGGATATAATCGTGTGGGCTGAAGAAAAGATTATATCTTTTTTTTTTCCGGCTTTTTTTCCGGTTTTTTAATTAAAATTTCACATATTTTTTTTTTTTTTTTTTTTTTTTTTTTTTTAAATAATATGTTGTTTGTTATTTTTTTACTTATTATTTCCCACCCCCCTTTTTTTCATATGTCTATAATTTTTCTTTGTTTTATTCTTCATTTTGAACTTATATATATATATATATATATATATATATATATATATATATATATATATATATATATATATATATATATATATATATATATATATATATATATATATATATATATATATATATATATATATATATATATATATATATATATATATATATATATAAGTTCATAACGAAGAATAAAACAAAGAAAAATAATAGACATATGAAAAAGGGGGGGAAATAATAACAACTTGTCCACAGTCCTAAATTTCATAAAATTCCAGTAAAATTTAGAACTATCACATGTGGGTCTAATACTTATTTAACTAAACCAGGCACCCTTTTCTCTAACTACTTAAATAAGATTATTAACTATATTACTAAAGAAGGTTTCTCTTGGATTGTCACTAATAATCAACCGATTTTAGATTTCATTAAACATAATAAAATTAATTCTATTGCGACTTTTGATTTCCAGGATCTTTTCAATAGCATTCCCCTTTCTAAACTAAAAGATGTCCTTTTGAATTATTACCATGATTTTAAAAATATCCTTTGTTGCGATTTTGATTATTGGGAAATTCTGATTAATCTTTGTCTTTTTAATAATTATCTTTACAATGGAGGGGATATTTTTCTTCAAATTAATGGAATACCACAGGGATCTAATTATTCATCTCTCTTAGCTAACTTATTTTTGCATTATTATGAAAAAAATTTTACTCTTAGTATTAAATTTGTTTTTAGATATATTGATGACTTAATTATCTTTAATTTCCTAGATTTTACTGTTTTATTGAGTGATATATACCCTGAGGAATTAATCTTACTTCGTAATCATGATGATAACATTAATTTCAATTTTTTGGATTTGGGTATTATGAAAGTTGAAAATATCTGCTTTGTTGATTTATACGATAAAAGGAATGATTTTAATTTTAATATTAATAAACTAGTTACTTGGAATTCTAATGTTTCTAGGAGCATCTATTTAAATACCACTTTTAATGAAATGAACAGAATTAAAAGAATATGTAGTAATATTTATTTATCCAAAAAACAAATCGATAAACTCTTTCAAAATCTGATAAAAAAACAATGGATACCCAACTAATGTAATAAAATTTTATATAAAATCATTGAATTAATCGTATATTTTGGTGGATATATTTATTAAACATTTTTTTGTTAATTTTTATGATTTTCAAATGTGCAAATCTATTTCAGGTAAATCCATTGCCAAAATTATTTCTTTGTTAATCTATACAGTTTTTCCATGTGCAAATCCATTTCGGGCAAATCCGTGGATATAATTGTTTGCTAAAAATTTCTTTATTAATTTATACAATTTTCCATGTGCAAATCCATTTCGGGCAAATCCGTGGCTAAAATTATCTTCTAAGGTTTTTTCTTTGTTAATTTTTCCATGTGCAAATCCATTTCGGGCAAATCCGTGTCAAAATTATCTATAGAAAGAATTTTTTCTTTGATAATTTAAATAATTTTTCTATGTGCTAATCCATATCGTGCAAATCCGCGGCTAAAATTATCTACAAAACAGGCAATTTATGTTTCTCTTTTCTATTTTATACTTTTTCTTAAATAAACATCTATCTTCTGAAACTATTTATGATCAATTTTTAAAATTATCCAGTATAATATTACCTTGCGCAAATCCATTTCGGGCTCATCCTTGGTAACTAACAAATCAAAACTCAGAATAACAAATCACTTCAACAGTGCAGTAAGAACGACACTTTAAAACCCTCTTGTTACACTCAATTTGCGCTTTTGTTTTCATCTTTTGTTTTCATATTTTGTAATCTGGCAATCTTTCTTCGAAAACATTTTTAAGTCATTCTTGAAAAATATCCGTCCATGTAAGTTGAACTGATTTTGCTGCTCGCTTTATAGTTCCCCCTTTTTTATGTTTTTTATTTTTATTTCATTTTATTATCTGTTTTTACATGTTATTTTTACTTGTTTGTACTCTTTGTGATCTTTTTCATTTGTTGTTATTTTAAAAAAAAATTTTTTTTGAGTGCTCCTCACACTATTATATTAATTTATTTAGCTTTGGCTTTATTGATACAATATCAGAAAGCACTCTGTTTTGCGGATATAATCGTGTGGGCTGAAGAAAAGATTATATCCTTTTTTTCCGGTTTTTTAATTAACATTTCATGATTTGTTTTTTTTTTTATTATTATTTTTAATAAACTGTTGATTGTTATTTTTTACTTATTATTCCCCCCCCCTTTTTCATATGTCTATTATTTTTCTTTGTTTTATTCTTCGTTATGAACTTATCTAATGAGTTCTGTTTACTTGCAGCTTAAGCGCAATAAATGAAACTTATTGTTTTTCTTAACTTTCTTCGTGTTTTCTTGTATTTATATGTATATATATATATATATATATATATATATATATATAGCATTTATTTATCAAACTAATAATATAAATCTGAACTCAGCACCATTAAAATCGAATTTAAAAATTTCGATCTTTCTTATGTTTAAACCATGTTAAAGAGGTGAGATTTTTCAAGTGAAAGTTTATTTGTTAAAAATTTCACAAGCTTTTGATGCATCTCGATCTCAAGAATCGAGGTTAAAAAGTTAAACTTAGTATTACATAAGAAATATCTTTCAGGGTGAAAAGTATTCAAATAAGAAAATAATAATAATTTCTCGGGAGTTTTCATATAAAGCTACAAACACAAGGCAATTCGTTTAGACTCGAGTTTATTAACATTGATTAATTTAAATGGACGAAAATATTTCATAGTGAAAATAATTGATATTTTTACAGTATTTCGATACAAAGAGGAGAATTTTAAGCAGGTTTGGCTGAATTCAAACTTACATAATAAAACATTTCTTTTGACGGAAGAGAACATTCGATAACGGAAATGATAATAATATTGCGAAGTTTCTAGTTAAAAAAACTAACTCAAGGCGGATCAGACAAACTTAAGTTTGCCTTCACAAAATATTAAAATGCATGGATGGAAGTATTCAATCTAAGAAATAGTGAGTTTTCGATACGCAGAGGAAAATTGACTGGAGGATTGCATAAACTTAGAGTTATATAATAAAGTCCCTTAAAAATACCTTCTATTCCTAAGAAGGATAAGAATGTTTATTAGAGTATAGTTAATAATAATTTCTCTTGTGTTAAATATAAAGGTTAAGCTAAGTTTACCTTTACGTGAGTTTATTATGTAAAGGTAAACTTATATTTACTTAATAAAGTCCCTTAAAAATACCTTACATTCCTAAGATGGATAATAATACTGTTTTTGAGAAAATTGTTAACAATAATTTCTGTTTTTCTAAATATATATTTTAATACACCAGGCAAATAGTTAAAACGACAATAGATGTACGTTTTAGTAATCTGTAATTTTTTCAAACGTAACTAAAGTTATTTTATTACATACCAGTTGCAGGGGGTAAACCCACTTCACTTAAGCTGTGTAACACTTGAACTAAAAAAGAGTAATTAAAATCAAATATTAACTAGTTAAGAGTGTTTACTAATATAATATTTAGCTATTGATTATTAAAATTATTCTTTTGAATTCTTTTAACTCAGGAAATATAAAAAAAATTAAGTAAAAGTTTTATATTAGGTTCCCTTGCTTTATTTATGTTAAGATATATTTATACATTATCATAATATATGCTTAACGTTTAGACAAACACAGAATAAAATATAAATGTTGCAAGGAAGTCTTCTAAATATGAAACTAACATGTCTAAATTAGTGTCTAAACTTTTTAACGATATTTCTCGCTTATATTAACTTTTTAATAGTATTTTAATTAACAGTTCGTTAGTTTAAATATGTTGTGTTGGTAAACTAGTAATTGATTTAAGCTAATTTTTAAATCCTGTAATATTCAACTAATTTTTTCAAAAAAAATCATTTATGTAAATTAACATATTTCTTAAAGAAATAATATGTATATATATATTTTTAAAATTGACATGAGGTAAAAAAATACAATATGTGAATTGAAAGTTTAAAGACCCATAAACAACAATAAACATTACTGATTAATTTTTCAAGTTACACTGATTTAAATCATAACTAAAATCAACTGAATAAAATAACTAATTTAAATTCAAATATATCTTTACAGTAATTTTCGATTTAAATTTACAAACAAATAAAACACTTATTAAAGTTATAAGTAACAAACATTTTGACTTTTCGCTGGAATAAAATATTTATTCTGAATAAAGTATTTTTGCATGTGGGTGATTCTCACGAAATATGACAATTGACAGTCCTTTGCTCCAAGATCTAATACTATACTACTGAAAGAGCGCTTTAAATTCTTTTATAAATTTCATTTCTGTTAGCATTTTAAAATGACTTTGAAATATTATTGGCTATTTCATATATTTAAAAAAAATAACTGAATATCCAAACGTCATTTTCCTGGTAAGTCACAAACAATATTTCCAATAATAACTAGCTTCAAAACTTCCATACATTTTACAATATCTAATTTTTTTTATCTCAACCGTTGTAAGCACTTCTAGAATATATGCAGAGGGTATTATTTCCAAAAACTTTGTTGAAAGAAAGATTTTCCGTCAATAATTTGTTTGTCACATGAAAATCATTTTCCTGGCCATTTTTGTTTAGTAATTTATAGCTGAAATAGATAGCTCCTACAATCAATTAGGTTACAGTTAGTAGGTTAAGAGATTGTTTAGAATACCATCCTATCAGAACATGTCTTAATGCAGCAATAGGGAGTCAACCTTCTGAGTCAAAATGTATTTCAAAAAATTTAAAAAGTTAGTAGGTTTTTAAGTTGTCATTTTCCTCTCTTCTTGAAATCATTACTAACGTAAACTATTTAGATCTACCTTAGTTATTTCCTGAAATCCTGTTGTTTTCTGGGGAAAGTGAACGTCTTAGGCCGAAACGTTAAATTAAAGTAAAATTAAATGCTGCAAAACGGCAAATTGTCATTATTCTGGCTGTCATTTTCCTGGCTTATAAATGACAGGAAAATGAAATTTTTTAAAAAAACTTTTTAACACTATAATGTGAAGAGGGAAAGCAAATATTTACTTAATATCCAGTTTATGAAAGATTGTAATATGCTCGTATGTAATTAAAGTTATTTATTTAATGATTGATTATTATTCAGGATTTTCTTCCGTACATACCAACAGCAAAAATATTTTTGATTCTTTCTACAGTGGATATAGGAACTAAATTAAACAATTCATGGTCCATCTAACGCAAAGGTTTTTGGTTATTTTTTTTCAAAACACAGATAGTTAAAATATAAATGATAAGCTAAAAATATCACTGTGCAATTTATTTCTGCCATAGTCTTCAAACTCTGCTTGGTTGTATAAATTAAAGAATGTAATAAAGTTGTTAAGTAAAAGGATTTGAAATATGATACATTTAAATAATATTATAAAAAAAATTCCGATGCAAATTATTCTAAAATTAATTTTACTAGGTGATTTTAAACCATGGAGCCTGACCACAGTCGAAGAAAAATAATTTGAGAAAAATAACGAGAAGCTGAGATGAAGTGGTATAGGAGAATTAAACTTTATAGAGGGCTCCTTGAAAAAGAAAAACCTACATGAAATTCATGGTATGTTCAATAGAAAAAGAAAAGAGTTGTAAAGCCATTTAGAAAGTTGAGTTAAAGAGAGAAAAGTAATACTGATAGAACATATGAGACATATTGCCAGAATAAAGCATCAATTTCAGTTCTCCCAGTAAATTAAAATAAAAACTTTCCACGTGATCAATTTTAATTTACATTGATATCAGTGAAAACTACATCATCAAATATGCATCAGAACCACAAGTAGTACACTCTGGAGCTTCAAGGACACAATTTACGGCACTCGCAGGAGTATTATATCAAACACCAGCGGAAAGGACTACAAATTCTTCATTTTCAACTCTATCAGGATCTCTACGAAATTACTAATGTGCTATTTGGTCACAGATAAGAAAAATTTTAAGTAATGTTCCTCAGGGAGAATGCTGCAACGAAATATATTTCATTAGGGATTCGTTCCAATTACAATATAGAACTAAAACAAATTTTTATGTTTTAAATTTTTAAAATTTTTTTTTTGTATTTCCTCTAATTTTGTCCAATGTTTAATCCTGACATTTGACAGAATCGGGCCATGGAAAGGGTGCACAGAAAAGTGTTGAGGCTGGTGTAAAACGCTCTGCTGAAAAAGAAGTTTAGCTTTTGGTGGAGACATACCAAATAGTTTTTTATTTTATTTCCTATGAGCTGCACGATCAGTCTTCCCGACGAGCAGGACTATTGCGTTCTCCAGAAGTGGTATCCACTCTTTCAGGACCACCACAATGGGTGAGATAACGTTGGCCATGTTAATTTGGACGTCTGGTTTCTGCCACACTAGATGGTAGCACCGAGACTCTATTTGGATGCTAAAGTGCACTAGGAATTCAATTTTGCCGGAAATGCCAAGAGCCAATAGGCACTCCAGGGATCTTTTACATGCCGCATAATCATACGACATGGCCGCTGAGGATTTTCTGCATCTCAAAAATCTGGTGTCTGGGCCTGGGATCGAACCCGCAGACTTGGGCGCAAAAGGCGGACTACAAACCTACTGCGCCACCCAGCCACCTACATACGAATTATGAAAACTTTCATTTCTGCTGTTGAAAAAGAATGTAATTTAATAATTGAAGACGTTAAGTAACAGTGTATAAGTATAGCAACAGTGTATAAACTCATTAAAGTAAAAAAGGGGCCTCTGAATGTGCACGAAGTCTTCTAGAAAAAAGATTTTGACTAGCCTCTTCTTTCGTAAAATGAGCTGTAACTGCCAGTATTAAATGTGACTTTCACATTGGTTAGCTCAACTACTCAAATTTTGTACCACAGTATCAACTCTTCATTTTAATATTGAATCATATTCAACTGAGCATGAATCTATTAAAGGAGATTTTGAGACAATTAAAGTTAATAATTCGGTGGCTATTCAATTCGAAGATAAATGGTTTCTAGGTAACTGAACTGATTTTTAATTTAAAGTAAATTCTATTCTAGATGTTGAAATCAGAAAAATTCATGAGATTATCATTTTCATTGCACGAGAAGTTCATGAAGTCGTTCATAAAGATATTAAAGTTAATTTTATTATTCGTGCTGGCAAACAGATTATCTAATCACTTCAAGTGGCCCCGGAAAAAAAAAAACTGTTTCAAAATGTCTTTGAATATTACCATTTCAAAAATGTCTGCTCCTTACCCAATATCTTAAAGGCCTTTTGCTTCCTCTGAAGATTAATGAAATTTTACAACTTATTTTGCTTTGTTTTAATTGTTTCTTTGAAAACTAAAGTGTAGTAAAATTAAAAACTATTTCATTGTGCGTGTGTTACTCTCTCACTTTTGCTCCACTTAACTCATTTACTCAAATTGTTCACAATAATTATTTTTGAAATTTATTTCTATAAAAGTTAAAGTTAACTTCCGAACTTCGTCTTTTTTGAGTTTCTTAAATTCAGTTATTTAAAATGACTATTTTCTTATTTTCTATCCCAATACATTGCTTTCCTGGATTTCTAGACATCTTCCTGGCATTCAAAATTTGTTGAATTTCTATTTTTTTTTCTAGAGCAAATGGCAGTGAACTTAACAGCTGTCTGAAAGATATTGATAATTGGAACTAAATAAATACACATAAAAAAATTATTATTTTGAAGTCTTTCAATTTGAAGAAGTTTTTTTTTCCCGAATTGTCATGTTTCCCAAGAATCACCCATATACTAGAATGAAACATGATTTAAAGAAATTAAAAATAACGAAAAAATCAATATGAACTCAACTGTTTTACATACTTTCAGCAAACGTAGCTACAAAAAAGAAGTTTTCATTAATTAACAAAACCCAACTTTATTTAAAACTTATACTATTAACTTAACTATTAATAAAACTTTAAAATAATTAATTTCATAATTTTGATTCACAAATACTAAATTCATTACTCAAATATGTTCTTGAATATTCACCCCAAAAACATTTTTCAAAAGGTATACAACAGTACTTTACACACAGTTGAACAATAAATTAAAGTTACTCTATTTTTTTCTGTAACTAAAATAACTAAATTCAGTACTATTTATGAATTTAAACAAATACACAAACGAAAAATGCTCCCATTTAATAGTTTAGTGAATGATGAATTGAATGATTATGAACTAAGGAAATTTTCTCATTTATTTTTTAATTTCTGGTAATGATAGTACTGTAACAATTTTTTGCTTGATTCTATTCCTGCTAAATTAATCTTTTTTAATTTCATTGACCAACAGACATTAAACAGACATTTTGAGAAAACAAGGACTATAACATCAAAAAGATCTCAAAGATACTAGAAAAATTATGTCGTAGATTAAATTTAAAGATACATACACCAATTATATCCAAATATTCTTATAACTAAACAGCAAAGAATTAAAATTTCATTTGAGTATTAGTACATATAAGAAAAATGCTAAATCCTTACGCAATGTTATCATAAAAATTGAAGACCTCCATTGTAAAAAGGGATAATTGAAAGCAACTAGCGTATTTAAAAGCACTTAAAACTACTGTTCAGCTTAATTTTTGACAAGAAATTTCGCAGTTGAAAATTCGCAATGGTAAAAATATTTTTTTAAATTTAGAAATTCAAATCTCAAATATATGGTTTAGCATTTTTTACATTTAATTTCGTTTTTTCGAACACACAACGTCTGTCGGTATCCTATGATAGAAAAATTAAATTATTTAAATAAAATAGGTTCTTTGGACTGGATGTCAAATTTTTCCTCTTGATTTCAATTTTTATTCAAACAACATGTATTAGAAATATCAAATATATTTTTATGCAGTTTCTTAATAAACTCAAAAGTTAGTTGAAATAGTAAAGGAATGTATAATTCTTACCTGAAATAGCCAATGTAGCAAAAATGAAGAACAAGAAAATAGCGATTCGTGAGTTCATCTTGAAGTTGTGAATTGAAGTCAATAAGAAAGTGTGAAATCAAAAGGAACAGAGCTAAATTCGATTTGATATCTCTTATTTTTATATCAACTGATCAAACTTATTTTTCTAAATAAACATATATTTTTTCAGTTTTAAATAAGATAAATATTGATCAATAATAAACTGTTCATGCGACGATTTATTATTTCCAGGTTAATTTGATATAAACCATGTACACATACGTTATGAGAGGAGCATTTATGCTTCGTACTGTCAATAAAAAGTTATTCAATTCGATGAAACCTTTAACTTGTAAGAATGTCAGAATTTTCAACATTAAAGTAAAGTCATATTTTGACATAAAAGTTTTAATATAGGCTACAAAATATTGAAAAAATCTTTAGATACTTATCGTAAAAAATGATTTTGAAATGTTATCAAAGCATTTAATTATTTCTACCTTCAAGTGCCTTTTTATCGATGTATTGTTTATCAAACTTCAAGCATAAACGTTGTTGTTTTTTAATTTAAGAACTATCTCGCATGTATTGATAAATTTTGATTCGTTGAAGATATTCAGTAATGTTTAGTATTAGTAGTTTCCAAATTATTAAACAAATAACAAAAAATACACGAAACTTTTCCGATTAATTAAATAATGGAAATTTAATAATTTGATAAATATTTTTTATTTAATATTCAATACTGTTTTCTAGCATTTTAATTTAAAATGTTTAATTATGGAATTTAAAATAAAACCATTTGATATAAAACAGATGATACTTTCAGAGCAGAAAATTTGCCAGAAAACATGAATACCAATAAATTAGATGTACATATTTTTTTTTAATAAGTATTAAGAATTAAAAGTGAAAAATAAATATTGAAATGTGAAGAATATTTATAATGAAATGATTGAGAAACTACTGATCATTATTCGCTATTGTAATATTGTGTTTGCAATAATACAAATTTGTAAAAGAATATTACAATGGTCATACACAAAACTATATTACTATAATTTAATCGTGAAAACAAATTATGCATAAATTATTCAATAAATGTAACAAAATAACATAAATATTGTCAACACCATTCTAAATATATTTTAAAAAATATTAATTCAATGAATATAACACCAGGTAGACTTCGGACGCAAAGTTTGATGCAGGAGGTCAACACATTTTATAATTTTTATTAAAGCAAACATTCTGTACTTTTTTTCATGAATGGTTAAAATTTTAATGACTTAATAAAAAATATGCAAGACTTATTTTCGAAAGAGATAACAACCTGAGAAATGAAAAACAAAATTATTCAGGGTGTTCCGTTTAGTTTCTTTTTGCGCACTGTACATACATACATTTATCTACTTCATATTTATACGTTGAAGCTGGAAATGTTTGAGCGCAATTTGTAATGGAATAAAAAATAATATTTAATTTTTTGCCTATCTCCACATAAATAAAGCTGACAACAACTATTTGTTTTTTATTCATTAACTTAATACAGCAGAAACATTAAAATCAATATGCTCTTTTACGCAATTTCACCTCACAAGGTAGTAGAGATTGTTATTTATAGTGAATTTAATAGTTAAGCTAAAAGTATTGTGTTTCATATGTCTTCGTTTGGAAAGTTCACTGAAAGTTCATTGACAGTTAACTGCCTCACAAGGGAACTGAAAATAGAAAGAAAAATAATAAAAATTTAACGTATCAACAATTTAGATTAAAGGAACATTAAACAATTGAATTTGTTTAAATAAACAATAAACTTATGAACAATAAACATTTTAAACAAAATATTAATTTGAAACAATAAATTAAAAAGAACATATAATGAATGATAATTCATGTAAATTCTTTCCTCCTAATATGATTTGTAATATCCTTGCTTGAAAATATTAACTGCTGTAAAATGTCATTGTTGTAAGATTTTTTTAAACGTATACTCCATTGCTAGGAACGAATAATTAATCCTAATATTTAAAGAATTAGAAAAAAAAATAAGTTGAAGAATTTTAATTACTGAAAAACTAAGGAATTTTAAAAACTAACTTTCTAGGAAATAGATTTACTGCTCTTTCTCCGAATTTCTGTAGAATAACTCTAGCATAAATAATTTTTTTGATTATTTGATTTATAACAAGCTAAAGGCTAACTGCCTTACCTAGTAAGTAAGGCAGTTAGCCAAGATTCGAGGAAAGGCAAGTACTGACTTTAAAATAACCGAATATACCAGCCACGTTTGACACTCGACGCTGTCAACGATCAGTTTGTTGACTCAAATATATACTCTAATAGTATGCTGGGTTTTTGCAGTTGGAAAAAGAACAATTCGACTTGAATAACTTTTGATCTAATGATCAGATTTTAGCTTACTGGGATTGAAGTATGATGGTTTTAAATGTGACCTCAATTATGCTAATTAATTAATTCAGACGATATTTTAAGTTACTAAGTCAGGCAAAAAACGTACTGTCTATGAATAAACTCTCAAAATATGAGATGCAGACACAGTCTGGGAAATACAGTTTCAATAGTTTAGTCAAGAGAGTTGTTCAAATTTTCGCTAATTTAAATTTTCGCGTATCAAGGGAATTTTTGAAGCGACTAAAAATTTTGAGACTCACATTTTTAAAATGCGATTAACCAAAGAAACATCGGTCAAAAAAATATTTTTTAAACATATGTATTATATCTTATTATTTTATTTAATACTAATCGAAAAATTATGAATAGTTAGGAACACAAATTTTTACATAATTTTAAAGAAAGTAATTTTAAAAAGCGAAATACAGTATTTGACCACAATCGATGGAATAATACCTGAGAAATTAAATTTTAAATATACGATTTGCTTAAAATTAGATTTCTAAGAAGCTATTATTCCAATTTTGTATTTTGAAGAACGATTTTTCAACTGTTCGCAGTAAAACTTCTCGAGGCATTTATCATGGTGCTTGCTCGCATTTGAAATCCATCCCCCATCTTATCCATTACCAAGTAAATCTCCGATCCAATTTTAGTTCCAATATAGGTTCAAATATCTTGTGTATCTGACATGTGTCTGGAATGTGATATATTCTTGTGATATCACAATTGGTATTACATATTTCCTACCTTTTAAAATAACTTTAATTACTTAAACTTATTTTAAAAGGTAGGAAATGTGTAATGCAAATTGTGGCATCACAATTCTGTTAAAATTTCCTCCATCTAGACTTATCCGGGTCACTTTGTTTAATTTTCCTGTGTAGAGATAATGTGCTACTTACAACCATGGTTCAGTAAAATAGTATTTGTTAATTGTCATTATTTTTGTTATTGAGACTATTCAGTTCGAAAAACATTTTCATCTTGTCACAGCTATAAAATAATGTGTGGTTTTGACAATTAGATTACCACTCCACCATATCTTCTTCAGCACAACAACAATTAGATATGGATCTGCAGCTAGATATCAATTCATTCGCTACGTTCGAGAAAGGAATCTCTTTGATACAATATAAAGAACGAATATTCCAAGTATTTTCAGCTCCCTAAAACGTTTGTCAGGGTGCTTATTGAAACTCGCTAAAAAGTGATTCCGAACAGAAAGTTGGTTTCATCGGATTGCAGAATTCACAATTGACAATTTTATTTTATTTTATTACCATCGTTGAACAGCTAATCCAACTTTAGGTTTAAGGCTGCTAATGTTCAAATCCATAGTTTTGTAATTTTGAACATAATCTAGAAAACAGGAGATCTCCTGGATCAAGCATTGAGAAGAAGTTTGTTTTTGTGAAGGACTTTTAGATGGATCTAAACTGTACATGGAGAGAAAAATTATGAAAACCTCCATGGTTATCTGAAAGTAGGGGAAATCTAACCCATGATTCATTTACCACTGTGGATATTTTACGTCAGCAATGTGTTGATGCAAACTGGGTGTGGAGCAGCTTCGACCAGCCATCGCTGTGCTTCGAACCCAGTTTATCTCCTTCGGAGGAGACGCTCTATTCCACTAACCACCACGACTCGCAATTGAAAGCTTGTCATAACTCGACAGTTTCGAAATCAGAAACAGAAATTTCAATTCCAATGAAATTTCGTGGTTAGGTGTGGTTAGCTTTAACCACTTTTAACCAATCAAAGAATGAAATCTTTCCCATACTGGTAAATCTTTTAACCAGATGTTCCACACTTATAGAGACTCCATAAAAAGAGAACACACTATATTGAAATATACAAGAACCAAATATGTGTCAGACAGGGAGAAAATTAAGACCATTCAATAATGTTTTAAGGTAAGGTAAATAAGGTAAAAGGCTAAATAAGGTAAAAAAAAAAATTGAATTATAGCTAGTCAACTCATAGTGTTACGCGAAGTAAGAACAATAAATTGTGTTTTGACTTAGATTCTTTTTTGATATCTCAATAAATATCTGGTTATTTCTTTATTAGCAAAGAAAAAAAAATATGCAGTGAACTTTTTTTATCTATTAACAGAAGTTACATTAAACGTGTAAATATGATTCCAGAAATAAATCAAAATCATTTCCGAATTAATGAAATGAAGTTAAATGCATTGTCATATATTCAATGTATGCAAGTTCATTAGGTTAAGAATTGGTTTATTAACTTTAGCTGAGCAATTACTATTCTTTCAAATTGAAAATATTTGCCCCTTAATAATTAAAAAAAATTGTTTAGAAAAAAATAGTAAAATTATAATGTCTAAATATTTACTATTCAATGAATAAATATTATATATATGTATATATATATATATATATATATATATATATATATATATATATATATATATATATATATATATATATATATATATATATATATATATATATATATATATATATATATATATATATATAATATATATATATATATATATATATATATATATATATATATATATATATATATATATATATATATATATATATATATATATATATATATATATATATATATAATATATATATATATATATATATATATATATATATATATATATATACATATATATATATATATATATATATATATATATATATATATATATATATATATATATATATATATATATATATATATATATATATATATATATATATATATATATATATATATATATGTATATATATATATATATATATATATATATATATATATATATATATATATATATATATATATATATATATATATATATATTAGGGCATATCAAAAAAATAGAAATTTCTTTGATCTTTCTGCGGTAGTGCGGAAAAGATGTGAATTCCTATTATTAAAAGATTAGCGGAATCTTAAAACTCTGGGTTGATATCTTCTGTTGCCTCAATGGGCCTAAAGTTCCAAAAATTCGACAAAAAATGATTAAAATACAAAAATTAATACATAACCACAGATTTCGTTGATCAGTTTGAGGCAGCACTTAAAAGTTACAATATTTTAAAAACAACAACTATAAAAAATTTTAGAAAACAGATTTATATCTTCTGCCGCCTCATCGGCATCTAATTTTGGAAATTTCGACGCATTTTGGTACTTTTCTGTATAACTGTTTACTGCTTGCACAATGCACAATCGAGACAGACTGGATTTGGCGCTCTGCCAAAAAAAGTAGAACAACCTTATTTTGAACCCTATTTTGACAGTTCTTGTCAGTCAAAGATATGGTGTATCCAACAGAACCACGGCTGCTGTAGCATGGAGTGTTATGAAAGATATCGCAAGATTAATATCGCAATCAGATACCAGCCTCATTAGAGACAAAAATAAAATATGGAGGAAAAAATCGAGAATTTACAAAGAAATTGTCTCAAAATCAAATGGAAATCGGTTCACTATATATGGCCTTTATTTTGATAGACGACATGACAAAACTTTAACATCAGAAACACACGAGGGCAAGCAGTTCCAAAGAACTATTAAACGCTCATTACTGTATTCTATCGGAGCCTGATTCTACGTACATGGGACATGTTACGCCTGTAAGTGGATCTAGTCCTCATATACCTAATAGCATTTACGAATACAGGTGATTTATTGGATGATTTTAGTTACCTTTTCGTTCTCGGGTGTGACGGCACCGTAGTGAACACAGAAGTGTTTAATGGTGTAATTCGCAGGCTTGAATTGAAACTTCAGAGAGCAGTACAATGGATTATCTGCTTACTTCATTTCAATGAGTTGCCATTACGACGCCTGTCCATTGACGGCAAGTCATCTGGCCCCACATCTTACACCGGAGACATTGGACGGAGCCTCAAAGGATGCGAAAAGCTTTCAATTGTTGCTTTTAATAGCATTGAATGCGAGATGCCAGATATTGATCCCACCACTCTCAGTTCAGATCAGAAATACTTATTAAGAATTTGCACCGCCATTAGTTTTGGCTTTTAATGTTCGGATCGAGCTAACCGGGAACCAGGAACATTGAAATTGGTTCACTGGCTAACAACTGCTAATCGAATACTGAGGTATATCTACATCAGGTATGAGGTATGACATGAGGTATATCTACATATCTATTGATATATATCTACATTAGACCCATCAAACGTGTTGCTAACTTTAATTGTATTCATTCTAAGAGTCTACGCACCCTCATGGTTCCGAATAAAGATTCAGAATTCCATACAAAACAGTACTAGACACCTGTGGCATTTCATCAATTCCTCTCGCTACTTGCCGAAAAAGTATCGTGACGTAATCAAACCAATTATTTCTCGCAACGCTTACTTTGCAGCTCCAGAAAACATGCTTTTGGCCATGTTAATGGATGAGGGGTGCCATATTAGGACCCTTGCAGCTCGGTGGTTTAGTAAGGCAAGGGAAGTTAGGCCAGAAAGAAATTGTGTTCGCAGATACGTTATTCCTGCTCTTAACGTTATGTGTTCACCCGTTCTCAAAGAGATCAGTTCTCAAGAACTTCTGAAGATGATAAGGGACGGTATGCCAATGGACTGATGGAACTTTGTTAAAGTTCCTTCACACACATAAGTAGTGGAGCGGATTGTGAAACTAGTTATTGCAGTTTCGGGAAAAACAGTTGGGCCGCTGAGCATGGATAGATTTATTAGAGCGACACTAGAATCCAGAAAACTTATGTCAAAATTTGAGACAAAAAATGCTTACAAACAGTAATGCTTTTGTCATTTGTATGTTTAAGAGGTAAAATAAAGTCTCTCTTCCAATTAAAATGAGGTAAGTGTGAAGTTTATTAACTGAAATTTTTGCCTTCATTTTCCAAAATTTTGTGGCGATGAGGCGGCAGAAGATATAAAAATAAAATTCTAAAATTTTTTATGATTGTATTTGTTACAGAATAGCAACTAGTAAACACTACCCCAAACCGATAAACGAAATATGGGTTTCTTTATTATTTTTTTTATTTTAATGATTTTCAGTCCAATTTTCGGAACTTTCGGCCCACTGAGGCGACAGAAGATATTGACCCAGAGTTTTGATATTCCGCACAATTTTTAATGATGGGTGTTCACATCTTTTCCGCACTACCGCAAAAAAGATCTAAGAAATTTCGATTTTTTCGATTTGCCCTAATATATATATATATATATATATATATATATATATATATATATATATATATATATATATATATATATATATATATATATATATATATATATATATATATATATATATATATATATATATATATATATATATATATATATATATATATATATATATATATATATATATATATATATATATATATATATATATATATATATATATATATATATATATATATATATATATATATATATATATATATATATATATAGTAGAGTCCCGATAATCCGATTTAACCGAGCTATCAAATATTTTAAGGATTTTTTCGTTCTAGTTTATTTTTCATTTTTAAAAATACCGCCAAAAAATAAACCTGAATTTTATCTTCCAAACACTCGGGAAAACAAAATCTAACAACTTGATCCCATGAAATGATCGTTAATATCGTCAATAATGAAAATTCACGTGCACTGAGAATCACGTGCATTGAAAATGATTAAAAAAAATTACTGACGGAAAGATTAATCAAATTCAATAAAAATATTTCATACATATTATAAATTTACAAATTATTTATTTTCACATTTTTTTATTACATAGATTCATCAGTTTTGTTAATTTTATTATGGGAATTTGAGAAATTAACTACAAATTTCATAACGAAACTAACAGTTAAAACTACATAAATATTAAAATGAAATAAAATATTGATATTAATCTGTAATTTAAGTAATGATTTAACCAATAAGTAAATTAGTAAATTTGAAAAATTATTAAATTAAAAAAAATTACTCCATAAAATAGATCGCAATGTTTCCGCCAAAAATAGCTACATCTACGATATCTGTTCCAGCAATTGAGTAAAAATTATAAGACATTTGGGAAGCTTCCTTCTATTTTTGGCGTTTTTTTATAATAAGAAAATGAAAGTCATATATTAGAATTTAAAAAACAACGAGAATAATAATAACTTCTGCCTTTATATTACGAAATAGAGTTTTCCTCTCCTCCTTATCCTATCGGAATGGAATTCGAAATCGTTTCGCTCTGGAATTTAATTTCGGGAGTAATCAGTTCGTATTATGCCATACTGACATTCACGGTGTTATGACGTCTAAAAAGCATCATTTTGACTGGAATTAGATTCCGTGAAGCTGTTAAAGGAGCTAAAAAACGTTCACGAAAGCTCAGTCCAGTTTACATAATTACTTGAGATTCTGTAACAAGGTTTTTTTTTAATGGGATGATGTTTCAGGACCACACCCAGCACCACACTTAGGAGAATCAGAGTGTTTATCTTTTAATGGTGTCTTCAATGAAACCTTTATGACTTCGTTGAAACTGCCAGTAGCATAAACAACCTCATCAGCTCTCAGGATCCACAACACAGAAACAACACCAGGATATAGATGAAAATAGCATTGTTGTGGTAGTAAACAGCATCATTGAAGTATAATTTTAACTATCAAGAGCTGACCTCGAGCAATAATCTCATAGAGAATTATCTTTAAGTCACTTAATCTTTATTATGATGAAGTGAACCACTTAAAACAAGTTTTGGTTTGTCTAATAGCGTGAAGTGACTTGCAAATCCAAATAAATAATGAAATAATTGAAATTACTTTAACTCTATTGTGTAAGTACATCTCTTTAGATTTGGGCATCATTTTGAAGAGTGTATTATTTATATTCATATATATATATATATATATATATATATATATATATATATATATATATATATATATATATATATATATATATATATATATATATATATATATATATATATATATAGATATAGATATAGATAGATAGATAGATAGATAGATATATATATATATGCTCTCATGGACAAAAAAATTTGCACACCAAGAAGGAGTCGTCAAAACAAAATTTTACATACGTAATGACTACTTTGAAATAAGTAAATAATTAGAAAATCAAAGAAAAAGGACAATTTATTTCAGAGATAAAAGCAAAAGAACGGAGGAGTTAATACCCCGTTGGTCCCCCTCTAGCGCGAATGCACGATGCGATACAATCAGGCATTGAGGCATACGAGTTCTGTATGATGTCTTGAGACATTTTGTTCCATATTTGCTGTAACCATGCCTCTAGTTCGTTCAAACTCGTGGGATGTCAAACTAGCGTCCCAAATAATCCCTGATATGCTCGATTGGAGACAAATCTGGGGATCGGGCAGGCCAAGAAAGGGCAGTAACAGTATGGAGACAGTCTTGCGACACCCTTGCCGTATGAGGCCGAGCATTATCGGGTTGAAAAAGAGCTCCTGAGAACCGTTGCATGAGTAGCAACAAATGTTGTTGCAGGATTTCATGGACATACCGCTGGGCTGTCATGGTACCACAGAATAATACTAGGGGTGACCGTGTATTGCAGGCAATGGCACCACATACCATCACACCAGCTGCTGGAGCGGTGTGTCTCTGTACAGCAAAGGCAGGATTGAAACGTTCACCACCGGGTCTCCACACACGAACACGATTGTCATCACTGCTGAGATTGAATCTGGATTCGTCGCTAAAGACGACCTAAGTCCATTCCGCTGCTGTCCAGTTTCCGCGTCTTAGGCAAATCTCCAAACGGAGGCCTCGATGGCGATCCCGCAATTATTTCTTGGTGCGCTAATTTTTTTGCTCATGAGTGCATATATATATATATATATATATATATATATATATATATATATATATATATATATATATATATATCCAATAGCTAACTAATTGTAACATAGTGCCGTGATGGGTAAGGAAAGAAAGTGCTCGCCTCCCAATGATGTGAGCCGGTTCGAATCTCCGCGATTGCTGGGTTATACGAATTCCGTACCCGGAAAGCTTTGAATAAACTAATTTGCTTAATTATGTGAGGGAAACTATCAAAAATCTTCATGCACATTTTCTCTACAACGGAAAATGTTCAAAGGGAAAAATATATATTGAATTTTTTTTCAACATTCATTTATCTAAATCACATTTTTACAGCATTCAAAGAATTGTTTAAAAAGTATGTAACTTAGAAGATAGGTTGGTTGTTATATAAATATTTAAATATATCTTTTATAAAAAGTGCATTGGAATTAAATATTTCTGCTATACACTTAGATATTTTTGTTTTAAAAACTCAGCCAGAAGTCTTCTTCTTGGACATTATAAGTCCCTTATTCCATTTGTAAGGATTATAATTTATTTTTATATTAAAATTTCCGCAATTACTGTATTCGTGAAAAAATTGCTTGGCACGCTGTTTCAAATTCCACTTTTGCCCTTTTCTCAATATGCCTAGGTTCGAATATCTGCTATAATTTGTCGTTTCTCTTTGAATATTTTTTTTCAATAAAAATGAGTATATTAAATTTTTTTTTATCTAAAATGTTTAATTTTTTATTTTAAGAAAAATTTTACTTAGCAGTTTATAAATTTAGAGATTATAAAGAAAAATAAAATTAATTACACCAAACTGAAATAGTACTTTGTTAATAGTTACTTGATTATTCCAAAAGAAATATTGTCAGATCATTTTTTCTTTGCTTATTTTCTTCCTTTTCTTTTCTTTAAGAAAAAAGACACATACATTTGTTTAAAATAAGCAAAAAATTTTAATAAAATTATACTTTATGTTATAAATATATTTTGTACATTTTTTTGAACATTGTACTGAAAGTTAAATTTTATTATGATTCATACCAATTTTTTGTTCTTGAACATGATACATATTTCCAATAATGTTTTTTAAACAAATCTTTTATATTCACTCTTACGTCTTGCTTAAATAAGTTATATAGTTATACAGAAGCTGAGTAATTAAATTTAAAAAAAAAATTCATTCCTAAAATTTCATAAAATTGTAACATTTTGTTTATTATCTCTATAAGTATGTAAATCATAATATAAATACATTAATATAAAAGGAAAAGAATAGTATATTTTACTATTAATTGTGTTACTAAATGTTTGGTGTTTAAATTGCAGTAAAACTCTAAAATCTAGATAATTTACCTAGATGAAAGTCTTTTTTGACGCCCGGTGGCTGAGCGGTAGCGCTTCGCGCTGTCGTGCCACAGGTCCTTGGTTCGATCCTTGGGCCGGGCAAGGCCGACTCAGCCTTTCATCCCTTCAGTGGGTCGATAAAATGAGTACCAAGCATGCTTGGGAACTAACACTGGGGGTTCAGCGTTCGGCTGACCACCTGACCGGAACATATGCTCCTGCACCCCAGAGCCCAAGGTCAAGAAAACTGAGATGGGCACAGTCGGCCTTGGCCCTCTTAATGGGCTGTCGCGCCACTGAGTTAGTTAGAAAGTCTTTTTTAAAGACTGTAGCACACGTCTTTCGTTTATAATAAAAAAATAGAATTTACCGCAGTCTTTTAAATAAATTAAATATATATTGATTTTATATGACTGTATAGATCAAATGTACATATTTTTTTCAATTTGATTCTGATCTCGTAAATTATTATTTTTTTTTAAGTTTTTATACTTTCAACTTATAACCCTGAAAGCATCTTATAGCAAAACGAAACTATTAATGTGAAAAAATAAATAAATGTGCTTTTTGGAGAGCAAATTTTTGTATGATATTAACTCACACTCTGACCAGCGTCTATTTATCGTTTGAGTCAAACGGAAAGATAATACAAGCCCTAAGTGATATATTTTAATGTGCTTCATTAAAAAATGAGTAATAATTTTATTTGTTCAAATAGATTGTAAATATGTTATTTTTCTCTTTTTTTGATTTTTCTGTCATTTTCCACTTTTTTCAGCAAAAGAAAATCAAGAAGTCCCTAAGCTTACGTAGAGAATTTTAATCTCCTTCTAATTGTTCTTTGGATTGACTTATACAGTGGTATTTCTATTTAAAAGATAAGAGTATTTAAGCAAAAATATGTTAAATTTGTTTAAATTAATTATTGAGTTGAATATTCAGGTTTCTTTTGTGGTTTAAGCTCTTGATTTCTGTATCTACTTGAAATAAAAAGTTTCAAACTTTTCTTGACCCAAATTTGTAACAATTTTTGCTTGTTACAATTTTTATTACCATTTAGAAAATTTTTAAAGTGCAATTTTTTCCCAAACATATTTTATGTGTATTTTTAAAAAAAAATTCTAAGAACAAGAGAGTTTCAGAGCTTTAGGTTACGTGAGCATTGATCATAATTCTTCCTCTGCTCTTAAAGTTAAGCTAAACACAAACCCTTTTTCTTCTCAAAAACGTATGCAATATTTAAATTATTCCTAAGTTCCGATATAGTTAATTTAAATTAAATCCTTTATAATTTTAAGGAAATTTATATTTTTTGAAGGACATGGAATCCAGTTATTAATAGAATAAAATCAAACTTAGTGAAATATGCCTTTTAATTTTAAAGCAAATTGATTTTTTATAAAGACTGTTATGAACATACTTTAAATATTCATGCAAATTTGTTTTTTTGCTATGGTTTCATTTAATTGTCTATTTTTATTTTTTGATTATTAAACAATTATCATAAAGCATATATATATATATATATATATATATATATATATATATATATATATATATATATATATATATATATATATATATATACATAATAATTAGCAGACGGTTTCGAATTCTATTTCCTTATTATAGTTTTAATGCGATTTCTAAACATTTAGTAGCACAATAAATAGTAAAATTTACTGTTCTTTTCCTTTTACATCAATGTATTTATATTGTGAGTAAACAAAAGGTTACAATTTTATACCATTTTAAGAATTTTTATTATTTTTTTTCAATTTAATTACTCAGCTTGTTGTATAAATTTCTTGTAGTTAATGAAGATGTAAGAGTGAATATTAATACGATTTGTATGAAAAACATTATTAGATATATGTATTATGTTCAACAACATAAATTTTATATAAATCATAATAAAATTCGACTTTCATTACAAAGATGTAAAAAATACATTTATTTTTAAATTCGTGGTTTAATTTGAACATACTTATCTGTCTTTTTTCTTAAAGAGAAAAAAGGAAAAAAAAGACCTACCTAAAGACAAGGGTGCTAAAGCATCGCGGCTAACTATTTTTCGTTGAAAACTTTTTTTGCAATTTTTCGTTGAAAAACCACGAAAACTCAACAATATGTCCGACGGCAATGCGGATTCCATTAGATGATCCGTCTATGACTGAGGATAATTTACAATACCTCTGTGGTCGATGAGATCTGCGAGAAGAACTCGCATTGACCACAGCCATCGCTGGAATTAAAACCTGGGTTACCTCACAGGAAGGCAAGCGCTCTATCCCCTGAACTAGAGAAAGCCAAGATTTAACGAAATAAATGTTTAAAAACTAGACCGAGCCATTCCTTTAGTACAAATTCCTTCAGAAAATATAATAAGCATATAAAAGGATGATTTATCTAGACCAACCATTTGCGGTCAGTATAACCACTATAGAAATTTTGAGTGAATTACTTTGATTTATCTCAGTGGTTCTCGTTCATTGCTTATCTTTATTTTATTCGAACACGTGCGTGACAAGATCAAAACTGCACAATTCTTTGTTCACAAAGGACCCCCCTGCTCTATACAGCTTTCCAATCCCTCGCAATTGTTTATGCAAGTGCCTTGCCTTAAGCAATTACCCATTTTTTTTTTTAAATATTTTAGTGTGAGATTAGAAATAATTGTTATTTTTGTAATATTTTGTAAAATTTGTCCTATTTTGTAAAGTATTTTATTTCCAATGTAAACTGAACATCTTAGTCACTTTCCTTTCAAAATTATATTGTACAGTTTTTGTGCAAAATTATCTTAAAAACTTTAATGGTAACCGAGCCGCCCATTAAGTTTATTACTTTCCCACGTGCCTCTCGAGCCAAAATCTAATTTTAGTATAATATATATTTGCTTTTATTTTAAAGAAAGCAAACTCAGTCAACAATAATTAGTATGACGGTATGCTCCAGCATAGAACCATTTATATTTAATATTTATACAGCCATTTAAGAAAAGATATAAACAAGTCTAAATAACTACTTCGTAAATAAGTCTAAATTACTATAAAAACATAAAATTATTCTAAACACATACTCAATGTATAACTTACCATTCAGCACTACTTAAATTATTACTTAAGACTACCTATCAAAGCAAATCTAAATAAATACTTGATTATATATAATTATTTTAAACACTACTTAAATTATTCCCGACAACCTAACAAAATGTGTGCGTATAGTGCTGCCAAAAAAATAAGAAGAAACTGTTAGTTTCCTACTTACTATTAGTTTAAAAGAGACGATTAGAAGATTTGAATACTGGAGACTCAGTGATCATTATATATTTTTTCTATTTATACTTCTGTTTTCACTTCTGTTTTATTATATTATAAAGATTATTATATTTATAACATATAGGAAAGAAATATATTCTCTGAATGTGATTAGCTCTAAAATTAAGCTTTTTGCTTAATTTCAAAATATTTTTTTAATAAATAACCGTAACCATCATGACCATAATTGCGTGAATTTATTTTTGTTTTTCGGAGTTGTATACTGTTGTGGAACAATAAAATTTTCTAAGCAGTTTCAGTTTTGGGAAAAATGAACTTAAGTGGTTAAGAATCAAAGAATTTGAATTGTTAACGTGGAATTAATCATGAAACTCAAATTCAACTACCAAATATTACGTTAATTTTAACCTTTTTACGATACCCATTTTTCTTACTCTTTTCTTTTGTTATACATTTTACAACTTTGTGATTAAATAAATGACTAATTGCTGTTGCAGTTCTGAACACTTACATTTAAATTCATATACTTAAGAAAATTCAGATAACTGTTCGCAATTTCAAATTAATATTGAAAGCATTTTTCAGAGAGTCATATATGTTTTGAATTTTGTTCAAAGCAAGGGCGCCGGCAGAATAATATAAAAGGGGGTGCAACTCTCTAACAAACTAATCCCCCCCCCCAAAAAAAATAATTAAAAGTGCTCTGTTATTACATATACTTTCATCTGTTAAATTTTTCAAGATTCATTTCTTCATTATTAACAAGATATTTTTTAAAAATTTACGAATTTCTTGTACTTGCAAATTTTGCCACGAGAAACTGTATTGATGGCGCTGGAATAACTACTGGCCTTGAAACACAAATAACTACAAACAGTAGTTTCCTATACTAACGTGTTTGTGCATCCTTAACATTGGTATTTATTGTGTTGATGAAGTTTTATAGTTGTGCGAAGTCAGTTTGTGTTATGCACCGTTGTTAAACTAAATAACTAATAGAAAATATATTATTATTTATATTTTATTAAATGAAATTTAAAAATACCTTAGATATCTGCCAAGTCTGTGCATGCTCACTGTGCATAAGAAAAGAATCAAAGATGACTCTGAATTCATTGAAAAAGTTATCAACAGATTTGGACAGCAAACAAGACGATTACAATTCTTGTTTGATTAAACAATTTTTTAATTGTTATGTTTCAACAATTACTTAATTATTTGTGTTTGAATAAAAATATTTTTAATAAAAAAAATTATAGCAAATTTGTTTTTCTGCATCTATTTAATAGTTTTAAAAAAAAAGCCAGGGGGGTGCAAGTGCACTCTCTTGCACACAGCTGCCGGCGCCCTTGGTTCAGAGTAAAGTTTACTGAACTAATTGTTTCAAACTTTTTGGTTTTCAAAAAAGTATACAAAACTAGACGGAAGTAACGTATCTAATGAGCTTGTGAAGCGAACTCGTATTAAGAAGCAATCCGAAGGGAGTTACGAAATCAGCTCCGACGGTAGGCGAGTGTAAACGAACAGAGGGTACAGATGGCCTCCTAGCTCTAATTAAAACAACTTCATTTATCAGTGCAAAACTAAGTTTAATGTTCCAAAATAAATTTGTAGCACAAAATTGGTCTGCATTTCAACTTCTTGGAGACGTTATATGATATTTTCAATCCTATAAGAGAAATAAAAAAGCATTGTCAACTTTATATAATACGTATTTATAAATTTGTGAGTAATATCGAATGATTTAATAATAAATAAGTCTAAACTAAAACAGATTTTATTTGGGCAAAAACAATTTAATTAGAATGACGCAAACACCAAGAAAGTTAAATAACTAAGGGTGAAAGATGATCTTTTAAGATATATATATAAAGAAACAAGAATAACGTTTTCAGAAAATAGGAAATAAAATAAATTTGCATGTCAAATGATGTTATAAAAATTAGAATAGAATGAAATAAACAACTCAATTCAATTTCGAAAAACACTTATTAGTCAAAAGTGCAATCCTAGACTTGCATTTATAAATAATATCGTTTTAAATTCATCGGTTATTTTAAGAAACATGTGAAACTCAGAAGCAATTGTAAAAAGAACAGAATTGTTTCTTTTAAACTTAATTTCAGCTGCAAAATGTGCAAGTATAATAGGCTGCAAAATAATGGTGATTCCTCAGAGAGTATTATGAATTTTAAAAAAGAAATAATGATAAAAAAATTAAAACTTGGTTTATTTCTGTTTTCAAGGTAAACAAAAGTTTGCACCGTACACAGTCATGTCGCACTAAACTTACCACCATTGTGCCCTTTTAATTTTTCTGAATTTCTTCGGCACTGAGACAAATTGGAACTTTTCTTTACTTCCTTGTTAATTATTTGTCAGATTATTCAAAATTTTTCTTCCTCCACCTTGAAATAATATTTTGCATTCCTTATTGCGTATTTAATATTTCATTTTGCTATCTTCTGTTGAAGAATGAATAAAAAGCACCGTAGTCCATGGTCACCAATTTAGAGTGAGTGCAATAGAGATCTTTTTGAACTGCTGCTCGGGTGGAACCCAGAATCTTTGTGCCTGTTACTGTAACACCATACGAGAGGGTGCACATACCCGATATGTGTTTGGAAGCCTGAAATAATAACCGTAAAATTTAACAGGCAACTCTGCTAACTTTACTGTAGTTAGTAAAAATTGCGAAGACTGAGTTTTTGTTCCCAAAGATGTAAGCTGGCTGTATAATTTAGTAGTCAACACTATTAATTTTACATTTAATGGTACTGGGCTTTTTCTTAAAGAAGAGAGCTTTTACAGGGATTCCATAGAGACTACTATTATTTTAGTGCGATAGTTTATTCAGAAATACAAACAATGTCATTTTACAAACAAAATCTGTAAGTGTCATTAGATAAAATACCTATAAAATCTAATTAACCGTTTCATTCTTTCAAATCACATCATCAGATAGGCATTGGTTGCGGCATCGGAGACATCATATTCATTGGAGACTGCTGATCTTGTCTAAAAATAAAAAATAAAAAAACATAAGCAGGACATTTACTATACACATGTTATGCACAGAGTTTTGTAATCGTAGATGCAGCTGATAAAATTTGTTTAACACGACTCCGGAAATAAAAAAATAATTCTTACGTAATTTATTTAGACGAACATTTATATTTCGTATGAGGACTAAAAATATTTCTTAACTGAATATTGCGAATAATTATTTAAGTTTTTTAATTAAATGAAATATTTCCTAAAGAATCTTTTTCATGTATGATGTTTATTAATTCAGAAGAGTGAGTTTGAGATTTTGATATTAAGCTCTCTTCCTTTAATGCTGCTACTATTTTTTGCCAGTATTTTGAACAAATATAGCCAATATTTTTAACGTTTAGTGCCAATATTTATAACAAATATAGTTTGCAAATTTTATTTCATCCATAGTTATTTCCTAACATAAAATGTAATTTAACTAAATCACCTTTAACTCAAATCATGCATACCTAAACTGATATTAACTCAGTGAAAATATTTAAATGTTCCAAGGATTCGGTGAAAATGTTGATAGATATCTCTACAGAATATAGAATTCCTGTTCGCCATTGGATTAAAGCTCTTAGAAAAGTCCAAGCTTAAACTGGAGTTAGAAATGAATCTTTCTAATTTTGCACTTAACAACTCTAGTTAAAAAGTGGAGCGATTTTATTCAATTATGCATTTAATTAATAGAGATTATCATATAACACTTACTGTTGATCAACAACACTTATCACGTGATTTACAACATCTTCGACCTTTTTCTCTGGAAAGGAAAGTGAATGAATTCATTAACAAGTAAATTATCAAAATAAATTAATGCTGAAATGAGAAAATGATTTCAAACAAAATATTTTTCTTTTTAAATTATATTATCGAATAAAATGAGGGTAAAAGGAATATGGACTTATTCAAAAATTCAAACCTTAAAATTAGGTAAAAAGATTTCAATTAATTACCCAATCCTTAACATTACTGAGTATTTTATTAATGTTATTCCTAAAAAGTTATTTTTTAAAAATGAAAAAAAAAATCATCTATCGAGTAAACATTTTTATAAGAAAAGTTGTAAACGTAGCATAAAATGTAGTAGACAAATTTAATAAGCATTTCGTAGCAAACATATTTGTTGAAACTAATTGGTAATAATTTTGCTTCGTCTCAATAAAATATTTTTTTCTTATTATATTTGAATTGTATAACTAAACTTTATATTCTGCAGTTCGTATTTAAATCTAAATGTTTCGTAGGCTTTGAAAACTAATATTTAAAAAGAAGAAAACAAAATGTTATCAAAATATACCGAATCACTGTGAAGGAAGACAAATTGATAGCATAGAAAATCTGTTTAATTGCGTTGAACGTAAAGCACCAGTAGACCTTCAACTTTCCTCTGGCAAACGAGCAAATTCCTTGTTTTCAGTCTTTCTTTCCTTATTACAAATTCACCTGTTGACTTTTATTCTTTTTCTTCTTTTCTTTTTTAAAAATAAGCATACCGAGAATACTATTTTTTCATTAATGTATAAATAATATGTTACTGACTATGATTCTAAGGAAACATTTATACAGAAGAATATTTGTGAAATATGAAATGATAAAAACTGTAATCACTTGGGGATAATAAATAATATTTAATTGCTACAAAAACTGTTTCCATATTCCAAACAATCACTAATAAAAATCAATTGCCAAAGAATATCTATCCAAATAATATACAACCAGATTTTGAGTTTAAAGAGGGTTACTGATGTATAAGTTTAAAGATGGTTACTGATGGTAAAGTTCAAAGGTGGTTACTGATGGTTAAGTTTAAAGATGGTTTCTGGTGGTTACTAATGG
Source organism: Parasteatoda tepidariorum (assembly GCF_982258835.1). Classification (NCBI taxonomy): domain Eukaryota; kingdom Metazoa; phylum Arthropoda; class Arachnida; order Araneae; family Theridiidae; genus Parasteatoda; species Parasteatoda tepidariorum. Next base: position 31,438,694 of record NC_141757.1, on the reverse strand, counting down.
TTAAGTTTAAAACTGGTTACTGGTGGTTACTGATGGTTAAGTTTAAAGATGGTTACTGATGTCTGACAGCCTCCTTTTTCTCCTTTCATCTTGGCTTCAAAATAATTAGTTAAAATATTTTTTTAAATGGTTTTTACCCCTAAATTTCAACTGCTAAATTTTTAGAAGAATTCAAAATTATACATGATGATTTAATGAATTAATATATATATTTAATTATACATCCAGAACATCTCAGATTATGTAAGTTATTTAATTATAAATACGCAAGCATGTATAGATTAATAAACTGTCGAAATATCTCGAATAAATGTATCTAATAGTAAATGTTTTTTTTAATATTACATATAAGATTCGAGCATTGGTATAAAATAGAAAAAATTTAAATATTGGTTTATCAGCAATCATTCATAAAATACAAAAGTATATATAATTCATACCAGTCGTAGCAGAGGCTGCAGTCAATTCTGAAATACAGAAAATCAGTTCAAATTAATATGGATGAAGTAATTACTTAATAAAATCTATGCTCTAATGCATTTTAAAATAATATTGTCATTTCATAAGCCCCACGGCAGCTACTGTTGCTAGAAAGTTAAAAAAAAAATAGTTTTTCTTAGAAGTCATAAATACCCCTTCAATTTTATAACCCTCGTTGAGCTCAATCCAATTTTTTGGGCGAACGAGTAGTACTAATGTTCAAGTCCGTAGCCTTGTGATTGAGATCCCAATCCAGAAGTCAAGGGAACTCCTGAATCAAGTATTGGGAGAAATTTGCCTTCGTGGAGGACTTTTTGATGGAACTGACCCACATTTTCTCGACGTGGAGATGAAAATCACGAAACCTTCACACGGTTAAACTCATTGTACGTTTCATTGCGATTTTAAATTAAAGTCATTGGCAGAAAAGAAGGGTGCTCTTGAACCCACACAATGCCAATAAATCGAAAGACGCAGGGTTTTTAAACAATTGTCGACAACCCTTACAGACAAATTTCATATCACCAAAAGAAAATTTCCACTCTTGTTACTCCAACTACAATAATGACTAAATTACATAAAAATAACAAAATACAAAAAAAAAACCCAAATACATATAAAAAAATATCATAAAATTCAAATACAAACACACTACAAATACATACCATTAGAATCGCCACTTTGATCACTCATTGGAGCACCCATCGGACCTCCCATTGGAGCATCCATTGGACTTCCCATCGGAGCACCAAATGGACTACCCATTGGAGGACCAAATGGGTTCATTGGAAGTGCAACTGCAGTTAAAAAGTAGCTTTTAATATTTTTTTATAGGTTATTGTATTTAAACAATGTAAATTCTTTTATAACTGTTATTTATAAATACCAATTTATATTATTTTAAAATTAACGTTAATACATTTGCTATGATTATAAGGATGACACTTATTGCATCAGATTTTCCGGGATGACCCAAAAATGAAGTTGAGAAATCCGCAAAAAAAAAATTCTTCGACTAGAAATCTAGGCACAAAAACAAATTTCGATCAATTCATTCTTCACTAAACAATGAGGTAAACTTTATCTCGGTTTTTCCTTTAAGTATACGAGCTGAGAATCTAAATAACATTGAAAAGTCTTGTTAGCTCTTTTCCTTTTGAATTAATTTAACTATAAAGGTTTTATTGTATAATAAACTTAAATTTCGTATAATTTTTTTCAATCAAAATTTGCATGAACTGCATCATCACTTATGAACTGCATATTCACTTATCCAGGATGAAGCATTTCCCGACCAACCATCCCGGTTAACACTAGATTGCCAAGGAAGCCATTTTGACTGCTTTGTATTTTAAATTAGAAAAACAATGATGTATATAAGGACACAATTTCTGAGTTTTTGCACTACATTTTATTTTTTATTGTTTATTTTAACAAATAATTTGTTATATAACTGTAAATAATGTAAGAAAATATTAAAAATTAATTTTAAATAAATTTTTTAACACATTAGTTATTTTTTTTTACAATCCAGTCATTTTGACTGCTTTTGGGTAGTGTAGGCATATGCTAAGTTTCAGTCTTTCTAGTGTTAAACTAGAGTCTAATGCAATAATAAAAACATTCATTACATTCATACATTTTGTAGCACCCAATGGAATACTTAAAGGACTGCCTTGTGAAAGAAGTGACACGATATTTAATATTTTTTTCCAACTATTTAATAACAATTTACATTATAAAGAATTGCTTAATCAAACACTATGAATTATTTACAAACAGTTATCAATAAACAACAATTATAATAACTTGTATTTATTTTTATGCTTTTATGCATATTATCTATACACAAAATGCATATTTTCAAATACGCAAAAATTTAGACCTTTACCTTAAATCCTAATAATAATTAACTATTATAGTAATAAGGTTGCTGCTAATAATTTTTAGAAAAAATAATTAAAAATAACTTAATTTATTATAATAAAAAAAACTATAATTAAATAAAAAATTAACTATAGTAAACAAAATAAAAAATTAACTATAGTAAACAAAATAAAAATAACTATAATCGTTAGGACTTCTTGTTTTAAATAAAACCCTTATATTTAATTAAGCGAGTCTTGAACTCAAAATCTGTATCACATCTCTGATTGCCTTTACTAAACGTGGTGCATGAAATGTATATTAAATGAAGTCAAGCAATTAACCTTGATTTTAATTAAGCTTAAAATCAAGTATTTCATAAATTATTATTTTCTAACAATTTTTAAGCTTTGTGTAAAATTCGTTCTTTTTTAGGAGACAGGAGGTTCATATAACGAGTAGCGACTTATTCTTATGAATGAAGGGATACATATTTATATTAAAATACATTTAAAAATAAATTAAAAATTATGAAATGAATTTGACCCATTTTACCTGAAATGGATAATATTGCTATAATGACGAACAAAAACATGCATATTCTTGGATTCATTGTTCACCTTTTGCAATTTCTTGTCTATGAAAGAAAAAAGTCTAAAAATTGATATTTCCTCTTTTTATATAGTATATTTTTCTTCTTCGCTCTTCAAAATAACGTAATGTACTAGACAAATATTGAAACACGACACTTATTTACTCAAATGTTTATTGTATTTACGATACAGTTGTTATACACTTGGAGTTTATAAAATAAAAAAACTTGTGATATTTATTCTTTACACCCTTCAATAAAATGCAGTCGATTAATTTCAACGCTGAAGTAGTGTAATCAGGTTAACATTAGCTTCGCATTTATGACTTTTTTTATTATATAAGTGCTTGTTTGGAAGTTTAAAGGCAGTAAATGAGTCGTAGATAAATAATAAAAAAAAATGGTTAATCGAAAAAAAAACTGCTTTTAAATAGTTTTAAAATTATGTAGTTGTTGCTTTTTTCAGACGTTTTGTAGAAGGTTCTTTTTTTTCAAAGAAAATAAAAATCCGAAGTTTAAGCAATTAAATACATTACTTAGCTGAAAAGAAACTGATAGTTTGAAAAGCAGACAAGCACTTCAGACAATTATAAACAATATTATGGACAAAGAATTGAGGCTTGAAAATAAAGGTATCCGGCTGGTTTCCATGCATTTTTTTTTAAATCTTCATTAAAATTTTATTTTTGGCAAAGTAAAATTCTTAAAATTTTAAATTCATGTTAATGTCTTAAAATTTGCAGAACAATTTTCAATATAATGGCAAATTTAAGCTTGAAAACTACATCTTTTCCATGTCCCGCCAACAGCTCTACAATAAACTCTGATGAGTTATTTTAAAAAAAAATTTTTAAACCAATAATGCGATTACCTGGGCTTTGAACTAAAATTTTAAAAAAAAATCAAAAGACTAAATGGAAAGACAATGAAATGGAGCTAAATATATTGTTTAATTTTTAATTTATTAAGAAAAATTCTAAATATTGTATTTAAAGTTCGATAAAAATAGCAAATTCACACCTAGACCTTTGCTTTTAATTTAAAACATCATTAACATTATAAAAACATCTGCATACATAATTTCAAAGAGTTCTATATTAAGCCCTTTTTGTAATGTTTTATCGTAAAGAAATTTTATGAAATTAAACGTTATTCAAAAATTTTATTTAAACTACAAGAAAATTACGAAAACAAAACAAATAACTACAGTTTACTGTTTTGCCTATCAGCTATACAGAAAAACTATTATAACTTCATTTCTAAAAATCAGAGATCAAGCATTTAAATGAATGAATAGCTGATATAAACTCAAAACAGTGATAAAGAAGACATTTAAGAATATTCATGCAATTGTTAAGAACTGGATGAATGAATAGCTGCTATAAATAACAACAGTAATAAAGAGATCATTTGAGGATATCCCTGTCGTTGATAAGAACTAAACGAATGAATGGCTGATATAGACTCAAAACAGTTATGAAGAGGACATTTGAGGCTATTCATGCCTTTTGTAAGATCTAGAGAGATGAAAGATAGATATAAACTCACAACAGTGATAAAGGAAAACACTAAAGGATATTCGCATGACTTTGATAAGAACTGGGCGAATGACTGGCCGATATATATTCAAAACAATGATAAGAAGAACATTTGGGGATATTCTTGCGTATTTGTGAGGAATTTGACAAATAAATGGCTGATATAGACTCAAAACAGTTATAAAGAGGACATTTGAGGTTATTCATGCCTTTTGTAAGATCTAGAGAGATGAAAGATAGATATAAACTCACAACAGTGATAAAGGAGAACACTAAAGGATATTCGCATGACTTTGATAAGAACTGGGCGAATGACTGGCCGATATATATTCAAAACAATGATAAGAAGAACATTTGGGGATATTCTTGCGTATTTGTGAGGAATTTGACAAATAAATGGCTGATATAGACTCAAAACAGTTATAAAGAGGACATTTGAGGCTATTCATGCCTTTTGTAAGATCTAGAGAGATGAAAGATAGATATAAACTCACAACAGTGATAAAGGAGAACACTAAAGGATATTCGCATGACTTTGATAAGAACTGGGCGAATGACTGGCCGATATATATTCAAAACAATGATAAGAAGAACATTTGGGGATATTCTTGCGTATTTGTGAGGAATTTGACAAATAAATGGCTGATATAGACTCAAAACAGTTATAAAGAGGACATTTGAGGTTATTCATGCCTTTTGTAAGATCTAGAGAGATGAAAGATAAGTATAAACTCACAACAGTGATAAAGGAGAACACTAAAGGATATTCGCATGACTTTGATAAGAACTGGGCGAATGACTGGCCGATATATATTCAAAACAATGATAAGAAGAACATTTGGGGATATTCTTGCGTATTTGTGAGGAATTTGACAAATAAATGGCTGATATAGACTCAAAACAGTTATAAAGAGGACATTTGAGGCTATTCATGCCTTTTGTAAGATCTAGAGAGATGAAAGATAGATATAAACTCACAACAGTGATAAAGGAGAACACTAAAGGATATTCGCATGACTTTGATAAGAACTGGGCGAATGACTGGCCGATATATATTCAAAACAATGATAAGAAGAACATTTGGGGATATTCTTGCGTATTTGTGAGGAATTTGACAAATAAATGGCTGATATAGACTCAAAACAGTTATAAAGAGGACATTTGAGGTTATTCATGCCTTTTGTAAGATCTAGAGAGATGAAAGATAAGTATAAACTCACAACAGTGATAAAGGAGAACACTAAAGGATATTCGCATGACTTTGATAAGAACTGGGCGAATGACTGGCCGATATATATTCAAAACAATGATAAGAAGAACATTTGGGGATATTCTTGCGTATTTGTGAGGAATTTGACAAATAAATGGCTGATATAGACTCAAAACAGTTATAAAGAGGACATTTGAGGCTATTCATGCCTTTTGTAAGATCTAGAGAGATGAAAGATAGATATAAACTCACAACAGTGATAAAGGAGAACACTAAAGGATATTCGCATGACTTTGATAAGAACTGGGCGAATGACTGGCCGATATATATTCAAAACAATGATAAGAAGAACATTTGGGGATATTCTTGCGTATTTGTGAGGAATTTGACAAATAAATGGCTGATATAGACTCAAAACAGTTATAAAGAGGACATTTGAGGTTATTCATGCCTTTTGTAAGATCTAGAGAGATGAAAGATAGATATAAACTCACAACAGTGATAAAGGAGAACACTAAAGGATATTCGCATGACTTTGATAAGAACTGGGCGAATGACTGGCCGATATATATTCAAAACAATGATAAGAAGAACATTTGGGGATATTATTCTTGCGTATTTGTGAGGAATTTGACAAATAAATGGCTGATATAGACTCAAAACAGTTATAAAGAGGACATTTGAGGCTATTCATGCCTTTTGTAAGATCTAGAGAGATGAAAGATAGATATAAACTCACAACAGTGATAAAGGAGAACACTAAAGGATATTCGCATGACTTTGATAAGAACTGGGCGAATGACTGGCCGATATATATTCAAAACAATGATAAGAAGAACATTTTGGGACATTCTTGCACATTTGTGAGGAATTTGACAAATGAATGGCTGATATAAACTCAAAACAGTTATAAATTGGATGTTTGAGGTTATTCAAGGCTTTAACAGAAACAGAACAAATAAATGACTGCAATACACACTCACACAACTAAAAATGACATACATTTTGTTTTTAACTGTCATCTTACGTCGGAAAAATTTTTTTAAAAAAATTACCTCAAACGTATTGGTCATAAATTTTCAGAAAATTTAACACTTCTGAACTTTTATAGAAATTAAAAGCTAATTCCTTAACGGCTCTCCTTTCCTCGGATTACGTTATAAATTTGATAAAAAATTGCGAATACCAAAAGTCTACAAAAAAAAAATTACCGTGTTTTTGTGTCACATAGGAGCATCTTCATTACTAGGAAAAATGGCAGGAATGGCAAAACATAGATGATATAATTCGACAGAGGTTACTTCACACTAATAAGGATAAATATACGGTTAAAAAGTAACAATGTAGGAGTAAAGTTTAAGAAATAATAATTTCAAAACATTTCCCGGTTTTGCCATCTTTGCCATTCACCCTACAGATAGAAATGCATCTATGTAACACAACTGTAGTAACCAACTGTAATGAGATTTTCAATAATTTTCACGTATACAATAATTTTTAATGTATTTTTAATGCATAAAAAGTAAAAATGTGTACTGGACAAACAAATGAATGTGAAATTATACAGAAAGGTTAAAGCAGAAATATCCGGAAGTAATGCATGCCAATAAGTAAGCCAAGCTAATTATTCTTTTTTTTTATTATTTTTTGTTTAATCGTTATTCTTATCGAGATATTTTGTATATATTTGTTGTCACATCTTTTAAAAATATTATTAAGACTACTAATGCCAACTAGTCAATAGTTAACTAGTGTAACACAACTCAATATAAAGTGAACACTGCTGAACGTTTTCCGCGAGTATATTTCCCTGAAAATGGACATTAAACGGTTTGACGCTGAAATCTTGATTGTAAACAGCTTTCACCCAAGAATTTGTACTAAGTTTTTGTTTTTTTAAAAAAAAATATTTTTCTATGCCTTCTAATTTATGTGAATCGAGATTTAGGAACGATTGCTATGACATGCAAAGAACTCAGGCCCGTCCCTAACCGATTCGAGAGGGGGGGTGTTGAAGTTTATTTTGCCGACTATCATGTACATATATATATATATATATATATATATATATATATATATATATATATATATATATATATATATATATATATATATATATATATATATATATATATATATATATATATATATATATATATATATATATATATACAATTTGTATATGGCTAAAGCTTGATAATCAAAGGTAAAACAAATCAAATAAAAGAGTTCAAATGCGCCACAAAACTTGAGCCAAAGAATATATATTCTTTGCTTGAGCTTCCAAAGTTTATTTTGAAATCATTTCGACTAGTTATAAACATAATGCTATTCATCGAAATAATTTTTACAGCACTTAAAAATGCAACCGCCATGGGTGAAAAATGTAGTATTATTGATAACTAAATAGTACCAGCAATTATTCAAAATAATGCAAAGAAAATATACTTTTTACATTTCTATTAATTTTAATTATTAAAATGGTAACAAAATATTAAAGAAAAAAAACTATTTTCAAATAAACTGAAACTTATTCAATTAAAATAAGTTTTCAGTAACATTAAGCAATAATTATTTGTGGAAATAATTTTAAAAAATAAAGTTGTAAATTTAAATGTTTTTCAACGCAACTTTGAAATACTTTTTACTTTATATTTAAATATTTTTTTGAAAAATCACTTGGCAATTAAAATATATCTTTCGTTTCATTTAAACGTTGTTACCATAAGCTAATTACAGCAACTGTTTGACGATGAGAAAGTAAGTCATAATCAGCAAATACAGACTTCTATAAGATATTGATTCAAAACAAAATTTATTCAAAAGTAAATTGACCTTTCATTTTTAAAAAATAAGAAAAAAAAATGAAAATATTTAAAAACATTGAAAATATTTGCCATTTAAATTATAAATGAAGAAATTCACGTAAAAATGATAAAAAATTAAGATATTAGTAAAATTACGTTATATTATATTAGCTACATAAATTTACTTCGATGTTGCTTTAAAAGCAAAAAATATTCGGCCAACTTATCATGCTTAATATTGTCAACAATATCTTCCTCTGCTTTGAGTAAAAGCAGTGAATTTAGGCGTTCAGTGGTCATTGTTGTTCGAAGATAGGATAGTTTTTAATCAACTTCATCTTGCTGAAAATTCTTTCATTTGTCGCAACTGTCATTGGTGCAGTTAACGCTAATAGATTTAACAATAAAAACTTATGAAAGCATTTATGCTAAAATGTATGATTCTGCATTTTTAATACAAACTGTGAATTGAATTTTTACAAAATTATAAAGTTTTTTTCTACTAATAATTAACTTAAATGAAAAACTGTTAACTTTAGTCAAAAGGATAATATAGAAACATTAAATAATTAAATACATAAGAAATACGTCGGTTCCAGCCAAATCTATGCAATTAAGCGGGTTATTCGATCAAAAGGGGAGTGCAATATTCAATCCAAAATTCTGAATTTTTACGAAATTTTACTTTTTAATGGTATTTAATGCATAGTATAGCATTTTGATTAAATAAGCTCAGTTTTATGATCAATAAACAATTATAATTAAAACTGTATGCGTTAGTATCATAAAATATAAATGTCATTTAAAATTACATAAAAATAAATCAATATTAGTAAAAACTATAATGTAGGTACTAAAATATTAATTGATCCCTTCCGAAAAAATCTATAATTGAAGACTGTTTTTTATACCCGTTGAATTCATCAAAATTAGAATTCCCTTTTAGTTTCTACTAAAAATTTCATGACTTGCGTGTATTCCTTTCAAACAAATTCAGAATTTTTTTTACTTATTTATTTTTTTAATCTTCGAAACTTGAGAAATTTTAATTAATGCTCTATTTAAATTAATGCGCTATTTTAGTTAAGGGTTTTCTGAAATTTATTACTTCTAAGATTCATTGTTTTGCTTTTTTCCGATTAATTTAAATCATTCCTTTTCGCTCTCAACTTGCACCCAACTCAAAGTCATTAACTGGGTTAAGCAATTATTCTATTTAAGAGAAAGACTCTCTGTACACTAGTGTGTTAGGTTTTTGAAACTTTTTTTTATCAAAGTTAATAGTGCATCAACATGGGATCACAAGACAAATCACTCTATCCCTTTTTTACATTCTAAATGATGTGTGTGTGAAGTAAGTCAAAGAGGGGTAAAAACCCCTTCGTTTACTTCAATATATAAAACTGGCAGCAAGATTTGATTAATTTTTCAACTTTACCCCAAACACCTACTAATGAATAAGAAATCCCTATTGAAGTGACCACATATTGTATCTTTATCTTAACTGAAAAAGGGAAATTCCATTTTAGCTGGTGAAACATTTTTCAAAAATAAACAATATATTTTTCATTTGAGTACCACTTCTTTATGCAATTAGGCGGGGGTAAAAAACAACAAATAACTGTTTAAACGGGGAAGTTTTACATTAGTTTCTTCTAAAATGATTTGGTTCCATTAAATTTTATTCGTATAAGCGGGTAATTCGATTATGCGATTAAGTGGGGACGACAGTACAAAATAACTAAAAAGAATTATTTATCAAAAAAAAACTCAATTTTCTATTTTTAAACACGTTACATTTTCAATAAAATTAACATTAGTACATTTTTCTTCATAAAGGATTGCAGTTTGGACTTATAAAAACAAAGCCTACGAAGAAATATAGAATTTGAAATTTCAATTAAATAAGATATATGAAAAATAATTTCAGCTGAAAAAATCTAAAAAAGAAAAAAAAAAATACTATTTCAAGCACAAAATAAAAGCTTAGTAAAAAGTAAAAAATGGAAAAAGTATCCAATTTTCAGAATTCAGATGTGATTTATCTTTTTCTATCCCTAGCTCCTACTAATGAATATAAATAACATAGCATTTTTAATTGCTCTTTTTTCTTTCTTTTAATTATTTTACTGCACAAAAAAGATTAAAAAAATAATTTTATCTGCTTCATAAAAATCTATTTTCACCCGAAATAATTTAATTGGAAAGTAATAACACATTTAATGCAATTTAATTAAACTTAATATTTAAACAATAAGACTGCAAATAATAAATATGTATTCATAAAAAAATTATACTTACATTCAAAATTTAGACTGCGGTAGATAGGACGATCGTTGGCATGTGAGCAGATTTTCTATTTTATTCAATAATAATATGAATTTATAAAATACGCTTAGAGTAACTAAGTATCCGTACATGACAGTTAAAGACAGGTCAGTGAAGTAATTGGTACCACAGCTGCCTGTGCTTTGAGCCCCTTCCTTCCCCTTCTTAACCACATGGACAAAGATATTGTCTTTATTCTCAGAAAGAGTAAGAGAAAACATGAGAAAATATAGCTTAGGGCATTTCTAGCTAACCACTTTTAAAAGACCCTCGATTTTTCAAGTTGACAGAAATATCCGGGGTTTTGTCCTGCTTCACAAGATCGAGTCGCAGCTCCATCCTTTTTTGCGCCTTTTCATAGTGCCCGTAAGCGGCTTGATCAAACAGAATTGCCACTTCTCCGTGAATATTCGGAATTCTCTATTTTCACCATATTTTTATTGAAATAATTAATGAATCCGAAATTACAACATTTAACACTTTGAACTCGGCAACTATTCTCACATTGTGTGAAATGATCGAAGTGTTGATTCGATTGAGTGTAACTCAATTTAATGTTTCAGAATTCTTAGGATTCTTGAAAGAAAAAAAATATTAAAAGCAAAAAACAATATTTTATTTTCAAAACGGAAACTTTTATAAAGGTGGATTGAGGATCACATATATGTTAATTACTTTCCATAGAGAATATCAAATTTTGTTGTCATGATTAATTGTTCTAAAGATATGAATTAGTCCCTGAACACTTTATTTTAGGTTAAAAAATTTTGAACTCAAGTAATAATTCAATCATCATAGAATTTTAAAAGTTATGAACTGAATGGTAGCTAACAAATTAAATGTTTTTCTTTTCTTTTTTGGAGTTAGGAGTCCTTTGGAGTTAGTAAAATTCTTCATAATAGATAAATATCCTTTACTAATTGAAAATATAAATTATTTAATAATTTGTGTTATTTAAACAGAATTTAACAATTTAAATAAGATATTTTGAATAATAAAGTATCCTATTTAATAGGTACTCTTATTTGTAATTTTTTCCCTATATTTTGAAAGAAAAAAAAATTGGTTGCATCACCGGCACGATTATTTCATATAAAATTTATAATTCTTTTAAAAAAAAATCATGTAAGTTCATCAGTTCCTTTAAAAAAATTACTTAAACCTCTAATAAAGATTTAATATAATTCAGATAAATAATATCTGAATTTTATGATACATTATAAGCTAACTAAAAATTAAGGTCACTACAAAATTTTTTTAAATTTAAGAATGTGTCGTTTAAATAATAATACAAAAGAAACGGTTTTCGAGATTTTGGCATGTAATGTCGGTCATCTCGCTGTGAATTATCATAAATGGTTACTCTTGGAGGAGAAAAAAAAAAAACTAAATTTAAAAACACATTTCACAACAAGATTTGCCGAGTCGGGTCTGGGATCCCGAAACGAAATTCAGATAACATTGAAATTCGTTTAAATCTCATCACCGATGAAATATCCGAAAACGAAAGAATTTCGGCAAAGTCGGGATTTTGGCCTGAATTATCGATCATCTTGCTTTGAATTATCATATATGGTTACTCTTGGAGGAGAAAAGAAAAAAACTAAATTTAAAAACACATTTCGCAACAAGATTTGCCGAGTCGGGTTTGGGATCCCGAAACGAAATTCAGATAACATTGAAATCCGTTTAAATCTCATCACCGATGAAATATCCGACAACGAAAGAATTTCGGCAAAGTCGGGATTTTGGCCTGAATTATCGATCATCTTGCTTTGAATTATCATAAATGGTTACTCTTGGAGGAGAAAAGAAAAAAACTAAATTTAAAAACACATTTCGCAACAAGATTTGCCGAGTCGGGTCTGGGATCCCGAAACGAAATTCAGATAACATTGAAATCTGTTTAAATCTCATCACCGATGAAATATCCGACAATGAAAGAATTTCGGCAAAGTCGGGATTTTGGCCTGAATTATCGATCATCTTGCTTTGAATTATCATAAATGGTTACTCTTGGAGGAGAAAAGAAAAAAACTAAATTTAAAAACACATTTCGCAACAAGATTTGCCGAGTCGGGTCTGGGATCCCGAAACGAAATTCAGATAACATTCAAATCTGTTTAAATCTCATCACCGATGAAATATCCGACAATGAAAGAATTTCGGCAAAGTCGGGATTTTGGCCTGAATTATCGATCATCTTGCTTTGAATTATCATAAATGGTTACTCTTGGAGGAGAAAAGAAAAAAACTAAATTTAAAAACACATTTCGCAACAAGATTTGCCGAGTCGGGTCTGGGATCCCGAAACGAAATTCAGATAACATTCAAATCTGTTTAAATCTCATCACCGATGAAATATCCGACAATGAAAGAATTTCGGCAAAGTCGGGATTTTGGCCTGAATTATCGATCATCTTGCTTTGAATTATCATAAATGGTTACTCTTGGAGGAGAAAAGAAAAAAACTAAATTTAAAAACACATTTCGCAACAAGATTTGCCGAGTCGGGTCTGGGATCCCGAAACGAAATTCAGATAACATTCAAATCTGTTTAAATCTCATCACCGATGAAATATCCGACAATGAAAGAATTTCGGCAAAGTCGGGATTTTGGCCTGAATTATCGATCATCTTGCTTTGAATTATCATAAATGGTTACTCTTGGAGGAGAAAAGAAAAAAACTAAATTTAAAAACACATTTCGCAACAAGATTTGCCGAGTCGGGTCTGGGATCCCGAAACGAAATTCAGATAACATTGAAATCTGTTTAAATCTCATCACCGATGAAATATCCGACAATGAAAGAATTTCGGCAAAGTCGGGATTTTGGCCTGAATTATCGATCATCTTGCTTTGAATTATCATATATGGTTACTCTTGGAGGAGAAAAGAAAAAAACTAAATTTAAAAACACATTTCGCAACAAGATTTGCCGAGTCGGGTTTGGGATCCCGAAACGAAATTCAGATAACATTGAAATCCGTTTAAATCTCATCACCGATGAAATATCCGAAAACGAAAGAATTTCGGCAAAGTCGGGATTTTGGCCTGAATTATCGATCATCTTGCTTTGAATTATCATAAATGGTTACTCTTGGAGGAGAAAAGAAAAAAACTAAATTTAAAAACACATTTCGCAACAAGATTTGCCGAGTCGGGTCTGGGATCCCGAAACGAAATTCAGATAACATTGAAATCCGTTTAAATCTCATCACCGATGAAATATCCGACAATGAAAGAATTTCGGCAAAGTCGGGATTTTGGCCTGAATTATCGATCATCTTGCTTTGAATTATCATAAATGGTTACTCTTGGAGGAGAAAAGAAAAAAACTAAATTTAAAAACACATTTCGCAACAAGATTTGCCGAGTCGGGTCTGGGATCCCGAAACGAAATTCAGATAACATTCAAATCTGTTTAAATCTCATCACCGATGAAATATCCGACAATGAAAGAATTTCGGCAAAGTCGGGATTTTGGCCTGAATTATCGATCATCTTGCTTTGAATTATCATAAATGGTTACTCTTGGAGGAGAAAAGAAAAAAACTAAATTTAAAAACACATTTCGCAACAAGATTTGCCGAGTCGGGTCTGGGATCCCGAAACGAAATTCAGATAACATTCAAATCTGTTTAAATCTCATCACCGATGAAATATCCGACAATGAAAGAATTTCGGCAAAGTCGGGATTTTGGCCTGAATTATCGATCATCTTGCTTTGAATTATCATAAATGGTTACTCTTGGAGGAGAAAAGAAAAAAACTAAATTTAAAAACACATTTCGCAACAAGATTTGCCGAGTCGGGTCTGGGATCCCGAAACGAAATTCAGATAACATTCAAATCTGTTTAAATCTCATCACCGATGAAATATCCGACAATGAAAGAATTTCGGCAAAGTCGGGATTTTGGCCTGAATTATCGATCATCTTGCTTTGAATTATCATAAATGGTTACTCTTGGAGGAGAAAAGAAAAAAACTAAATTTAAAAACACATTTCGCAACAAGATTTGCCGAGTCGGGTCTGGGATCCCGAAACGAAATTCAGATAACATTCAAATCTGTTTAAATCTCATCACCGATGAAATATCCGACAATGAAAGAATTTCGGCAAAGTCGGGATTTTGGCCTGAATTATCGATCATCTTGCTTTGAATTATCATAAATGGTTACTCTTGGAGGAGAAAAGAAAAAAACTAAATTTAAAAACACATTTCGCAACAAGATTTGCCGAGTCGGGTCTGGGATCCCGAAACGAAATTCAGATAACATTGAAATCCGTTTAAATCTCATCACCGATGAAATATCCGACAATGAAAGAATTTCGGCAAAGTCGGGATTTTGGCCTGAATTATCGATCATCTTGCTTTGAATTATCATAAATGGTTACTCTTGGAGGAGAAAAGAAAAAAACTAAATTTAAAAACACATTTCGCAACAAGATTTGCCGAGTCGGGTTTGGGATCCCGAAACGAAATTCAGATAACATTGAAATCCGTTTAAATCTCATCACCGATGAAATATCCGACAATGAAAGAATTTCGGCAAAGTCGGGATTTTGGCCTGAATTATCGATCATCTTGCTTTGAATTATCATAAATGGTTACTCTTGGAGGAGAAAAGAAAAAAACTAAATTTAAAAACACATTTCGCTACAAGATTTGCCGAGTCGGGTCTGAGATCCCGAAACGAAATTCAGATAACATTGAAATCCGTTTAAATCTCATCACCGATGAAATATCCGACAATGAAAGAATTTCGGCAAAGTCGGGATTTTGGCCTGAATTATCGATCATCTTGCTTTGAATTATCATAAATGGTTACTCTTGGAGGAGAAAAGAAAAAAACTAAATTTAAAAACACATTTCGCAACAAGATTTGCCGAGTCGGGTCTGGGATCCCGAAACGAAATTCAGATAACATTCAAATCTGTTTAAATCTCATCACCGATGAAATATCCGACAATGAAAGAATTTCGGAAAGAAGTCGGGATTTTGGAATGTTAAAAAAAAAAAAAGAAAAAAAAGAAAAAAAAAATGCCGACTCAACCTGAATTTGCCGACTGGATGATATCGCTGGGGGGGTGAGACACCCCTCTCACCCCCCCGTTAGGGACGGGCCTGAAAGAACTAATATACCGTCATGTGGGGCTACTTTGTGCAGCGCGGGCTACTTTGTGCAAATTCGAATTTCGAATCGTCAACAACTTTCCGAGAACGTCAGACGTCAAAAAGTGTGCGTGGAAACTTTAGCTGTGAAATGCAAAGACGTTGATAAAACAACTGTCGTAAGTGCAAAATTTTTTTATTTATATATTAATAAGCAATTATATCATGCTAGAGTTAAAAAAAATTTGAAAACTAATAACAAATAAACGGAAAATGAAATAAAATGCACTATAGGGCTACTTTGTGCAAAGTTTCATTCGTTTTTTTTTCGGCGGAAAATTGTCAGACGTTATAAAAAAAGTACCTGATGGAACGAGAAAGTACCGTTATTACACTTTAGAAAAGCTGCAACAATGTTTGCAAACAGGTGCTGGTGGTATGTCGATTGCAGAAGCTTCTCGGAAGTACAAAATCCACAGAAATACCATATCTAATAAAATTCACTAGAAACACGTGAAACGTGCTGGTAAACTATTATTTTTCTTCTACAAAGATTTTTCTAATGAATTTATCAAACGATTTAACACATAAAAATATATCTTATAGGACATCAGGTGATTTTGACAGAAACTGAAAAGCAAGTTCTGTCATGTTCATTCAAGCATGTTATGTTCAAATTTATCAATATTATAAATGTTAATGAATATGTAATAATTATTATTTTTGAAATTTCATCCATTTCAATGTTCAAAAATGTATGTGGTATCCTTTTGTTTAAACTCAAATGTTTCGAAATAAGCATTCTTTTTAAGAAAAAATTCTTTATGAAAAATGGTTTCTTAACGCTGAAAATTATTTTCAAACTAATACCTTCATATATCTTGATATTTTTGTTATTAGAAATGTCAACAATTAACTTTTTTAGCAATTTTATATCAATATTTTACTAAAAACATGATTATTAAACATAATTCCTATCGCTGCACAAAGTAAGCCCCACTTGGCAGCTACTTTGTGCAAGGTATGTTTTGACTTATTATTTGTAAATATTACATACAAATAATGCCAATGTTGATCAAATTCACTCGTCTGAGTACAGTTATGAATGTAATATCGATAAATTTTACTAAAGCTTGAATAAACATAGTTTTTTTACATGTCAAAGTTCAATAACTGCGAAATCCTGCACAAAGTTGCCCCACATGACGGTACGTAAAGTTACATAATTTATTTACCATTCAGAATAAACAAAAGGACGTGAATAAAATTAAAATAATTCCAGATTGACAAATATTGTATAATTTTAGTTCTGTAATCAAGAGTCTGGTTCAGTATTGATGCAAAGAATAAGAATATTGGTTTTTCAAATGAGTACTTGGGGGTAGGAAACAAAAGCGGCAAGATATACTTGATTAAAGTATTTCATTGGCTTCAAAAAATTCGAAGATGGAAATAACTTTAGTTTTGTCTCAATCACCAAAAAATAGGCGACATTTCTCATGGCTTTCTGGACATCAACGATGAAAAACAAAGAAACACACTTGAAATATGAAGCTTAAAGTTTACCAAAGAAAAATAGAAAATAAGAGGGGGGAAAAAACAAGAAAATCTACAGAAGCAGAGAGTGAAACAAGAAGACGTGAAAAAAAAACTAGAAAAACCGCTGCGACTGAGAAAGACATATCAGGCTAAATTAAATTCTACACATTATGGAAAAGAGGTGAGGAATTTAGGGAAGTGGCATTCATATGAATGAAACAAGATTCCAGGGCAAGACTTATAGAAATTCTGCGCTCAAGCTTGCGATGGCAAGCCTTGGAGTGTTCTTTTAACAAACTCAGCGTTTATTCATGAGCACCCGCGATCAGCTGCGGTTGCATCTTTTAGACTATTAACGTGGCATAATTGTCTACAGAATCATTTATTTCGCATTGGACTAGCCGATTCACCTTTTTGCGTTATATGTGATAGTGGACGGCCAATGACGTCAGAACATTTGGACGAGTGTGAAGCACTGACAGAATTTTCTTGTATTTTTCAACGCTATTGGCAAGCTTGAAATTTCATGGCCCAACGGCTAATGTAACTGGCATTTGACAAATAAAAAATAAAGATTCCAGGGCATCAAGAAGAGTTGACGTGACTGGGCTAGAAATAATTTTGACATTGTCGGAAACTAATTTATTTGTGCAATTTAATCACTTTGCGTGAACATTTTGCCGTCTATTTAAACACCCAATTGTCAGAAAACTCTGAACTTTCCATTTTCGTTTCCCGTTCAATTAACCTGTGCCCTAACTCTTCATTTTTAAACTATGAACTTGACTCCATCACTCATACCTACTAATCCTTCTTTGATTTGACTCTGCTCACTATATCCAAACTCATCTTCGTCCGATCCCTATAGAGAACTAGTTACTTTACTGCTATCATTATTTTTTTTTTTTTTTTGCCTTCGTTTGTTACAAAATTACTAATATCCTATCACGTTTCGGTGTTATATTTATTTTTAAGCCTGTTAACACAAATAAATATAAGGCACTTGAAGATCCTATTAGTATTGAAATTCTCTGGGGCATTTACCACAGATATTGCCATTGCAATCTTAGCTATATCGAACAATCCAAGCGTGCATTGAAATGTAGTTTTAAGGAACACGATACATATGCCTGTTGTCAAGAACGTGATAAATCATGAAATGCAGCATATTGATGGAATCTTGGGCATAAATTCAATTTCAACGGTACCAAAATTATTTCCACTCCAGTTACATCAGCTCACCTTGATGCCCTGGAATCTTATTTTATTCATACGAATGCCAATTCACTTTTCAATTGCATGAGTTCTTCACCACTTCCCTATACTACGTGGAAATGCATTTTGTCCTAATTGCCTCTCACAAAAAAGTTTTTCCAGTTTAGTTTTTTGCATTTTTAGTATTTTTTGTAAATCCCCTCTGCAGAGAATCACATGGATCCTTGCACTTCTAGAAGAAAAAGAACACGGATACTCCCAAATGTGACCGATGGCGTCAGTGCCAGCTGATCATTTAACGGGAATTTAATAAATACAGTGCTGTACTGCACTTCGAATTCGCTGAAATATAATTATTTCTGGTCGACGTCTTTTACTTAACTTAGACTTAACATTTATATCTTTCATTGCAAACGTAATATATTTTTGTTTATTAGTGACAGGTAACTTCAATGCATAATTAGTCTGTTTATATTCGTTTCTATGTGTTAGGTAAGAAATATCTAGTGGAGGCAATGAAATCTTAGTGAAAGAATCTTTGTAAAAGAATATAGAATGTGGCACGGAAAAGAATTGATACTTGAAGTTTTGGCTTACTCGAAATAGAATTGAAAGTACAGTTGGTATTTTAAACAAAGCAGCTTTTCTAGAATCAGTCTAGATCAAGATACCCACACTACGAGTACATCACTTGCAGGTATCCCATTTGGATATGTCTTCGGATTAGCCTCATTTCCCAGATCATCGCCAATAGCTCGTTGTGCAGCTCTCGGGCAACCTACATAATTTTTTTTGTTTCATTCTCGCCTACTGCGGATATTCTAATTTTGTTTTCACCCCATTTTTTCATTTTTGTTGACAACTTATCGTTTTATATTTAAATCCCTTTTGTTTTCTCTCATTCAAGTCCGGCAATGCTTGAGAATTCGAGTCCATTCTTGAGGGCATGAGACATGCCGTCTGTTATTTCCCCTCTTTATATTTTTTAAGCAAATTAACTTTTTTCAATCAAGTATTATTCCCTGTTTCTCTCATTTTATATTTGGACACTCAGGAAGATTCTTGGTCAGAGCACCAAAATTATGGTGTACCTGTTTTTAATTATATGTTTTTTAGTCACGTCATTTAACTTTAGTCATAACCTATAAAAACTTCGATGTAATATCTTTTCCAATTTGGAGCAGAAAAACTAAATATTTAATATTCGAATATTTAGTTTACAAGAAACGAATATTTAGCTTAGAGTTAATATCAAATCAAGAGTTCATATACACTTTAAGGAGTGTATTTATTTCGAAACACAAGTGACGAATCAAGCTCAAATTTATTTACACCATTCTCGATTCCCCAAAACGCTGATTTTGGTACACCTATGGAAACTATCAGGTACAAACAGTTGATTGTTTACAATCGAACATGAGAAGGTGTAAGCTTGTGGACGTCTTGAAGGCTCCTAAAAATCCAAACATTTAGAAGTCCACTGTTACAAAAAGCGAAAGGCATGCATGTTCTTAGTTGTGTAATAAATATATCTTAATCTGCTCTCCTAAAATAATAAATAGTTTAAATATTACCTGCCTGTATATCTTAAATATTCCGTTTTATTAAGCCTAATTTGAATTTATTTTAGCGTTCTCTGTCTGCTGTGTGTAAGTTTGATTTGAAAAATTTTTTTATTTAAGGTATTCGTAAGTGTATACATTCAAAATCGATATTTTTTACAGTTTTTTGTATTTTAAGTATCATTAATGTTTAGGTGTACAAAAATTCATATTCTCAATATAACTTTTTGTGTTACAGAATACCAAAAATGGCGGCAACTACTTTCCACCAAGAAAAGTGTAATAGAATACTCATGGTGTTTCACTTCACCATTTTTTGGTGCAACTCTAAATCTTTACAGTGTATATAACTCTCTAAATCTTTACACTCTACTTCCTCTAAATCTGTATGAAGCAAAGTGCTATTCTTTTGGCACATACATTCTAGTTGTCAGCTCAGTTTATTATAGCTATTTTCTTAAATCTTTATACATTTATTAGATATGGACAGTTCCTTAAAGGTGGGAGTATGAAACAAATTTAAACTGTAATTGTTATTGATGTTATATTTAATTCTCATCAAAAATTTGAAATTAATGTATAATTCAAATAATCGGAAAGTCCAGTAATAAGAAGTTTTCGATAATTGCTTTAAGGATACTTTGTACAACAGAAACGGCCAATTTTGGATAATCATAAGTAAACGTAATTAATGTAACACGAAAAAAGTTTTTTTAAATAGTGTCTAAGTGCTCAAAAAATTAATAACGGGGAAAAGTTTAAAGAGTTTCTTTACATAATGATAACCTTAGTGAATTACTTTAATACATAAATTATTAAACTGGTTGGAAATTTTTGACAACCCGAGATTATTAAATTCATAAAAAATAAGTAGAATGAATTGGATGGTCACTGTGATTCGAATTACTGAGGTCAATTCAGTAATTTTTTTTTTGCTTTTTAAGCCTACTCGTTCAAGAAAGCGGGGAAGGCCGCTGTTGAGATGGGCTGTTACGGTGGAGGCAGATTTTCTTTCTTTTTGGGAAAAGAATTGGAGAACAAAGATTAAATGGAAGTCATTATGGAGAAATCTTCAGAGGAAGGCATTGCCCCTCATTGGTCTGTCTGGCCAACTATGATGATGATGGAAATTTTTGGAGTAAGCAACTTGGTGTTTCGATGTATGTTTAGAAAGTAAGGTATGAAATAAAGCTATTATTTTGACAAAATATTTTAAAATGAGTATTTTGGGTTTATTTATCCTCCCTTAAAATAATTTTCATTACTTAAGAATTTTAGGTTTTCAAACAATATTTCTGTATTAAAATGGCAGAAAATTTTGGATGAAATATAAAATTTCCTAATTCATGTAACATGCTACACGCCGATAGTTTTTTCTCATGACTTTATTATTCATGATATTTTCATTTTCTGAAATTCTATAAAAAACAGCTATTATAGAGTTTTTTTTTTGTTTTTTTTCTTAAATTGAAAATTATGTAGTATAAGTAGTTAATAATTAGGATAACATAACAAGAATATTTCTATGTTAAAATAGAATTTAAGAAGAAATATTTGTCAATTATGTAAGAAGCGACGAACTACCCTTCTTAGACAAATCCCTAAATGGGCCGAGTCTCAGCTTTGTTTCTTATATACTTGTAAGCAAGTCTTAATGTCTTCTTAGGTTAATGTCTTCTTAGGTTAGGCATTCAGAAGTAATTAAATCACAATGTATTTTCACTTTATCCAAGTAAAATAACTACTAATATCAGAGCAAAATTTAGTTTATTAATATTAATCGAAATTCCAACAAAAATACATAATTTCCGCCAAATCTTCTCAGAGACATTGTAAAATGATGTCACTCCTAAAAGAAAAAAAAAGATTATTCACTTAAATTTATACCATATGCACAAATTAAACTGGTTCACAAATTGTCCTTTAAAGGTTGGTTTACTTTATCGAATATATTTCCAATTTGATTTGATTTTACATATTTTTAAACCCATTGCTCTTTTCCATACAAAATAACACAAAAGGCAGTAGAACTTTTTTTTCACAAGAAATTTACCTTTCTTATTCCGAAATTAAAACTAAAAATATGGCCTCGGGAGACACTTGAGTAAGTAACTTTTAAATAGTGAATTTTCAAGTTTAAGCTAATGATAAAAAAATTATTGTATTGATTATTATTCTACCATTTGATTTATAATTTGAATAATGAAATTTTAAACATCTAAAATTTTTAACACTCTAAGAATTAGAATATGCTTAATTTTTAGTTCATTTTTATAAATTGATATATACCTTCTGTAGAAAACAATCTAACAGCTAAAGTAAGTAACTCCGTATAGAGGGGTAACTGAAGTCAGGGTTCCAAATGAGCGAATTTGAGCTTTCTTAAAATATTTATTCATGACAATTTGTAATTTCACCGTCGTTAAATGATTGTTTTTCCGACTGCATATTTCTTCCCTTTTTCATATGGGTTTTCAATTTTTATATTTTTATATAATGATATTACGACTTTCGAGTTTGAGTTATCACTCTCTGACGTGTTCCCCTCGCAACGATTCAGTTGTAAATCCAACTCATTCTCCAATCGTTTTTTCAGCCATTTTCTCTTGCTTTCTCTAATTCGATGTTATTACCAGAAGCTTCCATTTCTATATAATTCCATCTAATTTAAAGAGTCACTTTTTAATCCACTCAATTCGCAATAATTTTATCTTAAATACATTTATCTTAAATACATCTTAAATACATTTATCCAAATAATTTCATCTTAAATACAATAATTTTATCTTAAATACAATTGTTTCCTTGCTATACCCACCTGTTTCCTTTTTTTCACATTCTGGTTTTTTTAAAATAATGATATGTCAAGCGAATTTTGTATTTTAGTAATCACTTTTTTGCACTCACGATTTGTGTCGATTCCATCGTAATTTCGCATTAATTTCTGACCATTTTTCGGCAGTTATTTTAGTTACTTTTAGTGTAAATCTTTATTAACTCTTTCGTTTGTGATATTTCGTAACTTTCATCCACTCTGAATATCGAGGTTCTAATACTTAACAAATAATTCAGTGAAAAATGATTGGTTCATGGTAGAGGACACCACACTGATCACTGAATCTAAACAAACTCAACAGCTCAATGCAAAAATAAAATAAAATTACCTATTGCACCACATTCTCTATGTGATTTACAAGATCTTCAACTTTTTGTTCTGAAAAAGAAGAAGGCAAAAATCTATTAATTGGTGTACTTTTGTTCAAATCAACGTGTTTAACACTTTTAAATCAGTATTATAAGGGCAAGTCTAGCATTCGAAGATACTTATATAAAATTCACATGGTTAATGAGTATTTTTATAACTAAAATGTACATTATAAAATTAATCATGAGGTCCAATAATTTCCTCTCCAAGCCTGCTTATACTGAAGAATTTTCTTCTTCTTTTTAATTATTTGAAGGAGAAGCAATGAAATAAACTTAATTAATATTTTCATTCTCGTATATAATAAAATTATTGTCTTTACAAGATTTTTAGGTGAAAATAGTAAAAAAAAATAATAAATATGATATGTAAATAAAATTGCATTGCAAGAAAAGTGTTTCTCGAAACTGGTTCTCAAATATGTGCCAAAATGTGCTCCGAAACAAACAATAGTCGCATTTGAAAACCCAAGTATTCAAAATTGAAACAGCGCATACATAGTTTTTAGCAAAATGCATATTCTCAAACGAGATAATTGTGTGAGGTAACAAGATTCTAGCCAAGGAATACAGGATTCTTCATAAAATGCTCTAACTACCATAGCTGTACACCCGAGACCAGTGAGTGTTATGAAGTTTTATATGGTGACAGCTGCACTGACATTTCATGAAGTACATTGCATTCATTTAAATTCGTATAAATAAATATAATCAAAATATAGCGAAAGTAGCCAAAAAATGAGATAAAAGTTACCGATCTCATGACTAAGCAATAGTTTGGGGGTCCTAAATCCAAATCTGATGGGAAAAAAAGGATTATTGAAAGAAAGTACGCTTTTGTGTTTTATTTCGTAACTTAAAGTATTGTATGCACTAACTATCAACCCTAAAATATGCTTATGCATATTTTAGGCCACTTCCTCGAATCAGTAAGATTAAGTTGTAGAATATGAAAATCTGATTATTGGATCAAATGTTATTCAGGGTGGTCTGTTTTTTTATCTTGCGCAATATGCTTTCTTTTTTCTACTATAAAGTCACATGTACTCATGCCACACTCATGCCACTACTCATGCCACATATGAATAAAGCAATAATTTACAAACAATCTTTAGCATATTTAGATATTGTACAAAATTAAAAAGGAAAAAAAGCTTAATTCCATCATATCTATTTTTTTGTACATAACAAGAATCTTGGGGTCGGTTTTAAAGCAAGGGGAATAAACGGCGTCATTATTGACAGAAGATTTGTCTTTTAAATTTAAAGGTCAAAAATACTTTAACGTCATATGTAAAATGAATTCCATAAATATAAATGAATAAATTAAATATATAAATAACTACTGGGAGTTTATTTTGTACGACTAGAATGATCCCTATAAAATGACTGCCTATAAGGTGACTTTCAGAATGATTGTTTGTACACAGTGTTACAGTTAACCAATGTTCTTTTACCATAAATTGATTTAAATATTCGAGTGATTGATTAAATTAATGTATCCAAGAGGCGTATACGAGGAGTACAAAAAACCATATGTACAATAAATAGATATACAATAAATAGAAGAGCTATACATACCAACTGTATCAGATATGCCACTAGACATCATCTCTGAAAAATGGATAAAAATCCAAATTTAAATGTAAAGATTTTAAGTAACATATTTGGAAGGATTAGTTTAAAGTACAAATTAAAATTAATCTTTATATTTTTAAAAAAAACCTGTAAAACGAATGAGTTGTCATTTATTATAGCTATTTTAAAGCACTCCTTGATCTGAAGCTCATTTGGAGAGTTACTGCAGCATCAAAAGCAAAAACTGCAATTTAATAAATTTACTGCTTTACCAAATTTGTCTAATATTTGAAAATCATTATTGTTTTAATTTTTACTATTTTAACTGTAAATTTATCTCAGTGGTAACACGTAACCTCAGTCAAATTTTAATCATCTCTATTTTTTCCATTCCCGTATTTTATCCTTCAAAAGAAAGTGTATTACTTTTATACCGAAGCGCGTAAAGCAAGCATAAACGCACGCATTTACTTAAAAAATGCATAGTTCATTAAGCAAAATTTTAACCTTTGAGATTTTGAACGTTTTATTTTTCAAAATTAATTTCTTCGAAAAGAATAACTCTCGTAATTTATATCTTTTACAATGTTTAAAAAAATGTTCAGGAAACATATTTCGAATTAAAAATATCTCCTATTGGTTATTAATGTAAAGCATTTATTCATGAGTAATATTGCTTTGTAATTAACCATTTGTCCAATAAATTTTTTAGTGATTTTGCTTATTAAAGATTTAAATCTTGAAAACTATTATCATAAATTATTTATTACAACTTGACTATATGTCACAAAAATAGTAATGAATAATAATAATAAAAGAAACTCATGCATCTTTATTAATAATTTAAACATTCCGCTTTAAAATACGTGCACAGCAATCATAAAAATAGATCAAATATTGAGGAGCTAAGCAAAATAATATTGATTGACACAAATAAATTTTTAAAAATTTTCTCAAAGCATTGTTTTTAAAAGAAGACTGTCAAACTTAAAATGATAATTGGTTTAGGAGGAAAACTCTGTGATTATCGGAAAAATTGGTTACAATTTAGCCGAGGTAACTAAGTCGTCATTCTTTTGAACGACTCTTTGCCGATTTTAGTGTTGAAACAAGTAATCTTCCCGCAAATTTAAAATTTGTATAAACTAATTGTCGGGGGGTGTGATTGAAGGAAGGGACATGAGATGTAGATCATCCGCTAACTGCTTGTGATAGATTTGGTATATCACCTTTCTAAATCACGCCGATGACTGGTACAACCTTTTTTTTTCAAAAGAAAAACACAGGTTTTCGTAGATAATATTTCATCCATCTTTTATTTTATTTTGGTTTTAAGAACATGTTCATTTCCAGTATACAGCTCACCAATGCACAAGAAACTGAATCCACCATGTGGAAGCTGGGCCCTCCCTGTGTACTCCAGGAAGTAGATAGTAATTTAATTTAAGTCATTGAAATAATAATTGTTTTCTTGTAGAATTACATGATGCATCAAACAAATAATTAGAAGATAAGGTAGCAGAAACTTATAACGGTAAATATCAAAGATTAAACTCTAGAGCTCACAGGGGGGGGGAAACAAAAATTATCCTGCTGCTAAAGAAGCAACGACTTACTCGAGATCCACGGGGAATACTGGTCTATCTCCAAAAGATAGCGTCCCCTCCTTAGCGGTTGCAAGAATCTCTAAAGGCGAGCTATGAGTCGAGCCCTAGAGATCCTGCAAAGGCAATGAAGAGGGCGCTCCTGTTGGAGACAGCCCAGTATGAAAAGTAAACATTGTGGTGATCCCATGATCACACCACAAATTCTCCCTTTGAATAGGAAAAAATTAATATCCTACTGCTAAAGAAGCAACGACTTACTCGAGATCCACGGGGAATACTGGTCTATCTCCAAAAGATAGCGTCCCCTCCTTAGCGGTTGCAAGAATCTCTAAAGACGAGCTATGAGTCGAGCCCTAGAGATCCTGCAAAGGCAATGAAGAGGGCGCTCCTGTTGGAGACAGCCCAGTATGAAAAGTAAACATTGTGGTGATCCCATGATCACGCCACACTAATTATGAACGAATTATTATGAACTATTAGTGGACTAATTATGAATTAATTATGAATGGTATATATGGATTTTGTATACAGGGCTATTGATGTGTTTAAATAAGTACTCAGTGTAAAATACTGACTTATTAGAAGTATAAAGTACTCAGTGTAAAATACTGACTTATTAGAAGTATAAAGTACTCAGTGTAAAATACTGACTTATTGGAAGTATAAAGTACTCAGTGTGAAATACTGACTTATTAGAAGGAAAACAAACGAATTTCAAGCCATAAGCATTCGGAAATAAGAACTTATTAGTACAGAAATATGAATCATTATTAGTACTAAAAATAATGCTAGACGGGATAAATTGACACATAAAATTTCTTTTCGAAACGAGAAGCTATTTTTAAAATCGGAAATCAAACTATTCTAATGGTCATAGAGCATAGCCTACGTAGACTGCTAAATTATTTTATTCGCGTTAATGCAAATCTAAACGTAAAACAATATCAAATTATTGACCAAACTCATTGAAAATTATTATATTATTCTTGTAAAGTATTGAGGTCACATTTTTTAATTGTACACTCTAACCGTTCTTTTCCTCAGTTATCTACCAACAAATATTCAAGATTTACCAATGAATATCACTATCTACCAATAAATATTTGAAAGCCCATACATTCCTAATTATATTATGGGTTTATTTTTCCTGGATTAGATTGGGAATATTGCTTTAATTTATGGTAAGCTCAATCCCGACACATAGTGCACCATTCTGCACCATTGGTAAGTAACTTTAAGAAGTAAGTAAAAGTAGCTTTATTATCCCTAGTTGTACGTTGAGGCAGTTTTACGGGTTGGACCTTGGTTATTTCCAACACGACAACACTAGTCGCGAGGTTCATCCTGGATACTTATTTCATATCTTATAACCGCTGTTGATTAGTCGATCCAATTTTGCTCCAACAATTACAAGGCAAATCCGTAGCCTTGTAATTTTGAACCAATCCAAAAGATAAGGAAGCTATAGGATCAGTACCCCCAGAAGTATGATTTGTTGTGCGAACATGGAGGACTTTGTGACTAGACAGATTTAGCGTGAAATCAGTCACCATTTACTACACGTGGAGTCTTCGCCGGCTGGGATTGAACCCACAACCTCTTGGACGTGTGCCCAACCAACCAGGCTATCCTGGCTCATGGATACTTATGATAAGAATGGGACAAATTAAAAGAACTTCCCAACAGTGAGCCTAGACTTACACCCATCAGTGAACTTCTGGAGTGACCTGAAATGCACGATGAAAGTGGTGCAACAGGCATCCAAAATCAGCGAAGTATTTTAGACGCCTTTTCAAATTAATGTGCAAGAAAATACTGCTAGTCGATAAACATGGACTTGGATAATTGATGACATACAAGGACATGTGTGAAGGAATGCAGACAAGGACTCGTGTAAAGGATGACATGCAAGGACTTAGAAAAAAAAGGTGTCTGGGGACTGCCTCACATGAAATTAATTTCTATACCAGCAATTGAATCTGATAAGTTCTATCACACTTAACTAAATGCCAATGATTTAACTCCATGCACATAAATCAAATATACTTCTTTTATAAACTTTTGAACGTAAAATTCAATTAACTGTAAACTAAATGCAATTTAGTGTGTATTAAATTGCTGGTTCTGTATTGAAAGAGAATAATTCACAGTTGATTCTCTACATTCCTTGATTAAACTAACTTTATTATCTCCAATAAGGGTGGTTTTTTATTTCTTGCACATCGCATATTAAGGGCGGTCCTTCTTGGGTAGTATATATAATTTATAAATCATTTTTGAAAGACATTTAAAATGAAATAAAAAGACGAGGAACAGAAATTGTGCAAATATAAGAGAATAGTTACGCAAATAATTTTTGACTTTCACCCACCTTCAATATTTGCAATTAATAAATAAGATTAAAAGTCTAAAAATAAATTTTACGAATAAAATTACCTTGCCCATACCTTGGAATGATATTAAAAGGGGATTTTAGAAGTTTTTCAACTGTGCCAATAGACCCTAATAATGAAATAAAATAAAAAATGTAAAAACTACATTTTTTAAGTTGACTAAAAAGGATGAAATACTTCGATTTTGCCACACTTAAAACGAAAAACGTAATCGAGATCGCTTTCAATAAATTAGGATATAGTTTTGGCTGGTAATTAAACAAAAAAAAAAAGATATTCATCCTATTCTTTCCATTTTAGGCGAAAAAAATAATTTTTTCTATTTGTCTTTTTAGTCCCATTAGAAAAAAGTAGCTTTTTCATTTTTTTGTTTGTTTCATTATTTATTCTTTTTAGTTTCATGACTGTTAGCTTGTTTAAGGGGAAATGAAAGTTTACAAAAAATTGCATTATTCCTGCTGTTTTCATTTTAGTTGTGACAAATGTTTTTTTTAGCCCATTAATTTTTATCCTTTTTAGCCCATTTTAAAAAAAGTTGTTTTTAAAATTTTTATTTTATTCTATTGCTTTCTTTTTCCGTCTTATGTCTGTAAATTTGTATAATCTAAAACGTAGTTCGTTAAAAATATCAATTTTATGATTATAATTTTATTTCATTTAATAAATTCGGTGCGATTTTTGTTAAATTGGGCAAGTGATACATAAATGATGTATTTTGCCATCAATAGTTAAGAGTCGTTTTTAGTTTTTCCTTAGACATAAGACCATCAAGAAAAGACTGTTTGGACTATAGTGCTGTAGATGGTCAGAATGTTGTTCAAACTTAATATGTATATAACAAATCATAAAAATAAAAATAAAATGTAATTTGACTAAAAAAATCTCCATATGCTTGAAATTTGCCGATATCTTTTTGATTTATTAGTATTTGTAGGTAAAGAGGGATCATTTATATTTTTCAAAGGATTTATAGTTCAAATTTAAAAATTTTCTACTCCTTTATTTTTTTTGGTTGCGAAAAGAAAACGCCGGAACTTCTGCGCAAACATGAAGCGATTCACATGCTTGGTATGTGTATGTGATTGAGTTTTCTGCTCTTGAATTTGTTTTATTTTTAAATTCCATTTATCCATACTTTAATAAGTATTTATTATACATTTGCTTTTAGATCTCAAAAAGGAAAGAAAAAGTGTAAAATTATAGTTCCTGTATATTTTCTATAAATATACGCATTTCATTTCCTTGAGTTATTATCTTGTGAAAATGTTAAGTACAGCAATTTATATGTATAAAGCAAAAAATAACATACCCATGGCAGATGCAACTAAAAAATACCAAAAGCAAATTAATTCATTTCCATTAAGAAAATTATTTAAAATTTATTACATATGGAATAAATTTCTATGGCTATTTCTAAATAAATATAGCATTAGATAATTATATTATTAATATATTTATATATATATATATATATATATATATATTATATTAGAATTATATATTGCTTATAAATAACAGAACTGGCTAATGTATCGAGTAAAAGAAGATGAAAAAATAGATCAGATGGGAAAAAAGGGAACATGAAAATCTAGTTGAACAAGAGGCATATTTTTCCCAAAATGAATCTTCTATCAAAACTTTCCCACTACTCTCTTCCCGTCCTCTTCTTCACTATTCTTCTCTTTGTTCGCGTGGACAAGAACAATTTTTTTTCTGGATCGGCCACTCTAAACCGTGTGTAATTTGGGGAGAACTAGGTTTCCATTTTATTGATTAGTAAATACTTAGCGATCCTCAAAGTGCTTGCGAAACATATGTTAGAAACGAAGTTGAATATGATAAACTACGAAACGAAAGCTCGAGGCAAATTCGTACCTCTTAATATTTGCTCCAAATTTGCGTTTCTTGGCAAATATTTTTGGCATCGTCAGTTTTTTTAAGCAATAGACAGTACCCCATAAAAAAGTCGCATAATGCAACAAAACATGCTCGTAAGTGTCGCGAAAATTAACTTAACATCTTTAATACCGTTAATAGAATAAACAACTAAACCTCAAAGTACGGCAAAAATAGAACCATGAAGGGCAAAAGAGAGGATTGCAATCTTAAAAAAATGCATCTCCGGGGAAATCATGTGCAACTCAAATTTTGGTACTTGTATGTAATCTGGGGAGGACGTGTAATGCGTATCGAGAGATTAATTCTCAATTGAATCTATGAGCTGTTTGAAAGAAAAATGCTTCAATTTTCATTTTCCCAGAAAATGATTTTCAAAATAATGAAAATATACATTTTTACATAATTAAAACTCTAGAAAACTTAAATATATATTTGGCCACCATAAATATTCCTTAAGAACATAAGGCAACAATCCCCGATCTAAACTGCCCAAGAAACCTCTCCTCCACAATAGCTAGGCTATGTACTAGACATTTCAAAGGTATGAAGATCTCTCCCACCAATATAAAATCCTATCCCATCTGCAAGTACTGTCCTCATTTGCAACTAACTCCAGACCATGTTCTTGACCTGCCAGGCCATTATCGGCTCCCTTTTTCAACTAGGAGCAACCCCCCCCCCTCATCGAAATTCTCCACGGCATCGGGCTCCAGAACTTGCAGATCTTGTTATCAAGACTTTTGGAGGACTTTAATCTTTGCACTAGCACTGCATGCATAGACACGACATTTTCATTGAAGTGTTATTTTTAACTTACACGTTTTAAATTAATAGGCTTGTTACTTGCTCGTTTAGTAACTTCAAATATAGTTCTTTTTTCGCAGGAAAGCGTTACTCTCTTATAATAATGTTACTTTTACCTGTTCGTATTAGTAAACTGTTTACTCGTTATTCAGAAGGAGTAAACAGATCTGTACTTCGAAATGGAAATGTTCTTTTAGTCAAGATTTCATTTTTCAGATTGGACCTTGGTCATTCCAATGCTAAATAGTGCAACATTGTATTGCGAGCGTAATCAGTTTCAAAAGTGGGATTCTGTGAGGATGATCCTTTAGGTTTGTCACTTCATGTTTCAGAATTACACCACTTACCTCAGTCATAGGAACACGCTTTACAGTTGAACTATAAAATATGAGCATAATCAATTTTAAAAACGCGTTTCGACGTGAATGATCCTTCATATACAAGTCATTTCATGTTCCAGAATTAAGCCATTACATTCGATCATTGCGATGTTTTGCTGTGAACATATGTAATCAGTTCTTAACACCACAAACTGAAATCGTCATTCTTAATTAATGAAAATTTTGTCATTCTAATAAGTCCAATTTTGCCACATTTCAGGAAAATAATTTTTGCTGACATTCTAGGTAGTTTGTGTTTACAAAAATCCAAATAAAATTCTCTACGTGCTGCCTCTTCAATGTTTTTGCTCCTTGACTTAAGGATGCTAACGACGGTAACCGACTTGAAATTAAAATAATTCCTGGATTATACATCGTGTTGACGAATTTTTTTTCGATGAATCTAATCCAGATTTGAGAGAGAAAAAAACGTGTAATGGTATTGTGACGGTAACGGGATTCTGAACCATGATCTATCAAACTCTATATTGCTGTGTTTATTGCTACGATTGCAATGATCAGCTAACCAGTCAGCGTGTTGGGAGCTAGGTAAAACATGCATTGTCTCGATGTTGCAAAATATACATGCACACGAGCTTGATTGCGAACAAGATAAAATACATTTTGTCACAATTCATTATCAGCAATTCGTATTTTAAGCATACCGAATGAAATATAAATATTCAAGCTGAAGTGTGTCTGGTCAGACTATTTACGGGTTTAAGTTACGAAAAATAAAATGAAAATAAATATATTAAAGTGTTCTTACCTGAAATTGCAAATGCAGCAATGAGAACGAATAAATACACCATCAATATTTGTTGATTCATTTTGGTAGTTTTGGTTTTGAGTAAATCGAAGACGAAGAAAATAGCAACTGAAAACATTGATCTTCTGCTTTTATACAAGTGTTATCTAGGTTGATCTTTTTTTCTAAATAATATAAATTGATTAAATATTGATACAACTATCCATTACTACGAATATTTATTACTTCTATGTCTATGTGATGCAATCTTGGTAATTTAAAAGGAAAAAAAATGTGATTTTTCTCAAAATTTGAATTATTAAAGTCTTTGTCGATTAGTTTAAAGAATTAAAATTTTTAATGAATTTGTTTTGCAGTTTAATCTTACATTTATGGTATATTTATTATTTAAATGTCGGCAAGTTATTTTTTTAAAAAAGGGAATTTTAGACAAATTATATAAATAATTGCTTTTAGCACTTAAACCTGCTGTTAAACACTTATCAGATAATTTGATATTTTATTTCTTCAGGTGTATTTGTTTTTGCTTGGATTCGTCTTTTATGATGTCATCTTCTAAACTAAAATAGGTATAGTTTATTACTGTGTGTAAAACTTATTTTATTATTGCACCAATGAAATTTCTTAGCTCATTGCAACTTTTTTATTTCTTGGAAAAAAATAGTTTTCAGCAGTCTTAAAGATATATATATAAATACGTGCATAATTTAAATTATTTATTTATTAAATTTATTTATTTTTGAGCAAAGCATTCCATCACCAAAGCAATGCTTAGACTGCGATTTCATTAAAAATAATTTAAAGTAAACTAATAGTAGTATAATTTCTAATAAAATGTATAAATTATCAAAACCAATGCACTGTTAAGTAGGGTTTTGTTTACTCAGATTGATTTATTTTTTCTTTGACATACTTATTTGTAAACTGCATTTCTTGTTTCAAATTTTGTTTATTTGTTTATCTGCAAAAGTTAACGCCTTTAAGGAAAAATGCGAATCAAAAAATGCGTTTTATAGTACTCACAATAACTGCTTTATTATAATGAGCATTGTTTCCTTAAAACAATCACGTTTTGATGATTTATTATTTAGGTAACATTGAATGCATTCCTAATTTTAAGCCTATCGTGGACACCCAAAGCAACTTAAAAAAATGCTTTTATAAGTTTCTGCTACGTTTTTGTAACGTTCTATTTGCAGTGCAATTCAGCATCTTTAATTAACTGTTTTTCGCCAATTATTAGATACCCTTGAAATGAAATTCTTTTGTATACATTGTGCATCACGATCCTGTTCCTCTACTTAACATTTAAAAAAGGTATTGTATTTAAAAAAAATAGGAATTGTTTTATTTATTGTATAAAAAAGCCTTTATAAAAATCCAAAGCAAAAAGACATTTTTACATGTATACTGAGGAAAAAACTAATGTCAAATCAACAAGAATGTGGTAAAATTAACCATGTTTTTTTGATCAGTGGGAGCACCAAAAAGCTCGGTATTTCTTCTTGGGGCGTTTTGGTAATGATTTTGGTAAAATTAACAATAAAATATGATTTTATAATGTGTGATAAATTCTGGTATTTTTAACGTGATATGAAATAGCATGGAATAGAAACCATCTAAATTTTCTTTTCAGATTCATGTTTCTCTCCATGTTAAGAAACTGTATGAGCCGCTGCTGTTCTAATTAGGTGTTCACCTTAGTATTGTAATTTCTTTTACTGCGAATGAACTGTAAGACTTAAAAACATAAAACTACTGAACTGTACAGTAAGTATACAGGAATTTAGATAAAATAAAAAATGAATTATTTCGAAAATTATTAACCGGTAAACTAGTTGGGTATAGTATACCAAACGGAACCCTTTGCAGGCCATACAGTTTTAAACAACAGGGTTAAAATTTGACATGCTGAAATAAGCATATTCGAGAGAGATTTTTTTTCCTTCAAAATTTCAATTTGTTCAAAATTTATAGTAATTTTAAATGCTTTCGTTGCGACTTTTATGGAACTGATTTTGCTTTACGTGGCGTTTTGCTCTTCTGCTCTAATTCTATAAAACTTGGAAACTTGAAATTACAAAAGTGCGTGGGAAAATGTACAAGCAGTTCAATGGCATAAAAATACTTTTTGATTATAAACTGTTAAACTTGCAGTAAAAAAATATAATTTTTGATCCTCCTGAGATGTAACCACTAAATTAAAATTTGAAGTGCTGATATGGCCATTTTGAGTTATAACTTATTGTCCTATTCTTCGAATGTTTTTGCCATTTTTAAGTGTTGTTTTATTTTATTTATTCATTTATTTTTTTGTGAATTACTTTAAGTAGATAATTATTAATTTTCCATTGTCACAGAAAAATTTATCTCGCAATTTCCCTTTTATCAGCTTTCGCTTGACTTCAAAAGTAACAAAAAAAATTTATAAATAAAAAAAAGAAGAGATAGGTCAAACGTTGCCATATGTAAATTGTAACAATTGTATATTTCATTATTTTGAAATTTTTTCGTGTTTTCTCTACATACTACACATACATACACAATTATCATAAAGAATGTTTATATATATATATATATATATATATATATATATATATATATATATATATATATATATATGTCACGGCGAAAGACCGAAATCGGTGGTTGTCGACTTTCACCGGTGAACGTCGACAAACACCACACACGTCGGTGAGAGGTTGAATATTTCATTACATTCTTGTACATTCGGACCCTCACCGGTGTATGTCGACAATCACAGATATGCTTTGGTGAATGTCCAAAATATTTATTACAATCGATTTGATATGAATTTATTCGTGGATATAATTAAATTTATTCGATATTTTAACCCTACATTGATGTTTTTTTAAGGTTAAGTGCCACTGCCCGGTATACATTTGCCTGGTACACTGATGTTTTTTTAATGTCAAGAGTCCATTGCCCGGTATATATTTACCCGATACTCCCAACACAGATGTTTCTTCTAATCAATCGTCAGTAAGTATTAAAATATAGAATAAATATAAATATATCAAATAAATATAATAATATTAACGAATAAATTAATATAAAATTGGATATAACAAATATTTCGGACAGTCACCGAAGCGACTATGTGATTGTTGACATTCTCCGGTGAAATATATATATATATATATATATATATATATATAAATATATATATATATATATATATATATATATATAAATATATATATATATATATATATATATATATATATATATATATATATATATATATATATATATATATATATATATATATATATATATATATATATATATATATATATATATATATATATAAATATATATATATATATATATATATAAATATATATATATATATATATATATATATATATATATATATATATATATATATATATATATGCATATATATGCATGCATATATATATATATATATATATATATATATATATATGCATGCATATATATATATATATATATATATATATATATATATATATATATATATATATATATATATATATATATATATATATATATATATATATATATATATATATATATATATATATATATATATATATATATATATAAGTAATTACCTTTAATTTATAAGTGCTTATTACGTCGCATATTCGGTATTCTTATGTTGATTTATTTTTTCGAGTTAAAATCCCGCTATCTTCTCATTTCGTGACGATTAACGTAATAATAAAATGTGCTTACATAAAATTGTAATACTTATATTTTTTTCGCAAATTTTTTAATCGATTTTAAAAAAATAATAGCAATAAATAATGAATACATAAATAGGAAAAAAATCACTGAGTAATAACTTCTGGGATTTACCGATTTTCCATGTAATTGATTTGTTGAAGTTTATTTATCCTCAAAATGCAACAACTGGGAATCCAAAAATTATTTTTGTAAAAATATGGACAAAAACTTTTCTTTCCCTTGATCTTCAGTGAGGATTGCGAAGACACTACGGGGTAGGTGAGCGAGGTGAACAGACCTCCTAGTTTTAAATGTGTGGTAATAAGAATTATAATTTTTAAAATCAGGATTTCCGGTAAACCGTCAATTTTTGAACGGGAAAACGACTAAATGAATAGTTTAAATGCATAAATGATGATAAAAATATTTTGCTTCTTTTTACTCGAAATAATTTTTTTTTTTACTCGAAATACAAATTTACGAAATACATAACAGTAAATTTATAAAAAAATTTTCTTCTCGCAAAATGCGAAAATAAATAAATAAAAAAGAAAATGAAAGAAGCTTATGAGCCGAAAGACTGATAAATTTAAACTTTACTACTTTTAATTAAAATTTTATTAAGATAATTTTAACACATGTTTGGATAAACTATTATAATTGGATTCTCACACTAAATTTCGAATTTCATGAATTATTTTAATACTTATTGAATTGAATTTAAATATTTGAAGTGTATTAAAAAATGAAGAACAAGTGTAGTCAGATTTAAAATTAAGTTTTGAACTTGTAAAAAAGTCATTCAGAAGTAGATTTCAGAATTTTTTTGAATATGTTTATTTGTCTGAATTCTATCAAAGGACTGAAAGTGTTATCATAGTTCTGCAATTAGTTACATAGTTTATACGTACATAGCTTGCTGTTTATATATACATTATGTATACACGCACTCTAAACACAGATTGAACTTTCAAAACATAGAAATCCTGAATAGCATCTAGGAAAAAAAAATAGGGTGGGCTTGTCTTATAGCCCAATACGGTAGGAGACAAGCTTGAACATGATATTCAATTTAGTAAAAAATATATCAGAAACAAGTGTGAAAGGGTAAAATGTAGACGTTACAAGATGTGAAAATTGAGAGAAAATTAAATTTTCTAATATGATTCCCGTCTTGAAAAAAAAAAAGATAATCGAAAGTAATGAAACAAAATAGTTAAACTAAGACAACCCATGTACTAAAAGAAAGCATTATCTAGAAGTTAAAAGAAAGTATACATGATATATGGTTATCTAGGCATTAAAAGCTAATATTTTTATATTATAACCGTCGTTGAACAGCCGACCCATATTTGAGTTCACGACTAACATTGCTCAACTCCGTTAACTTTTAACTTAATCCAGAGGACAAGGGAACTCCTTGATCAAATAGGGGGAGAAATTTGCCTTCGTGGATTAATTTTTGAGGGAATTAACCAGCATTCGCTTTACACAGGGAGGAAAATCACGAAAGCCTCCTACAGTTACCCTGACGGCAAAGGGACTCAAACCATTATCCGTCTACCACTGAGAATATTCTACGTCAGCACTGCTGCCGGTGCGAGAAGGGCGTGGAATTCATATGAACCAGACATCGATGGGATTCGAATCCTGCTCACCTCATTGGAAGGCGAACGCTCAATCCTCTGAAAAGGAAATAGAAAGTCTAAAAGTATTTCTTTTCTATAAATTTCTCGATCTATTTGGATTTCTATCCCTGTCCCCCGCACTTGTTTCCTTTTTCCCTTCTTTTGTCCAAATATTTTGTCCACCCCACCCTTTTTTTTTCTTGTAGTAAATTGTTTGTAATTTTCTTCAGATTGTCTAAGTCTACAACTTTCATACTGTGTTTAAATACATAAGAATTCTTTTGCAAAACCGAGATAATGGTATAAATTTGATTATAAGTAACTATCTGTGCACTTTTCATGTTTTGTAGCTTTATTTATATGTTGCGAACAGTAAGCTTTTTGCTTAGATATTATTTGTCTGTTACTCGGTAACAACTTTCGAGTCTATGAAATAATAATGACATTCTATTTTTTTATTTCTTTTTTTTTAAAAATTCTTTTTTTAATATTAATATTTTAATGTGTCTAAAATGTCTTTTCTTTTTTATAAAACTAGTGCAACTTAAGTTTCATGACTATTAAAAAGGCTATTTTTTAAGTGATTTTTACATTAGCGTCATCATTTCGAGTATTTCAAAGTAGTGCTAATTGGCTCTACTAATTTGAAAAAAAATCTAACCTCTTCAATAGGGCCATTATACATGTACATATAAGTATAATTTTCAATAGGTCTCTGCATCAGTCTCTGCTATAGGCTTAGTCAAATTCGCTATCACATTATATGATATGAATAAAATTTTATTCCATTATAGAAAAAAATTCTAATCAAAATCTATGCTGAAATTGTGAAAAATAAATTGAAAAAAAAATGTAACTTCTCTGAATCTGAGAAAGCAATAATGCAGTATTTCGAAATAAAAAATTTAAGATATTCGTCATTTATTATTTAACACATATATACTTTGTTTCATAGATTTGATTAAATTTAAAAATAAAATGGTACTTTATCTTCAAAAAATTAAAAGAAAATTTGCTCTTTTTGTAAATATTGTGTAGCTTTAAGCAAAATAAATTAATTATTCGTTAAGAGAATCTAAAGAAAAATCTGCATCCAGTTTTGTTTCAATTTTAAACCTTCATGTAAAACCTTTTTAATTAAATGAATTCATTAATTTAGAATCAAAAATCGCATTACAATTTGAATTTAAAGCAAGTTTTTTTGCACTTTAAAGCAATTTATCTTGTCTTTCAAAGCAGAAAACATGCTCCATTTAACAATTGGAAACGTTTTAATTTATTCTTTTTTTTCCAAAAGAATAAAATTATTTTTCTTTTTTTGTTTATTTTACATCTGTTACCTTTTTGCGCAAATTCAAGTGTTAAAAAATTTATTGTTTTAAAAAAATAAGTATCTAAAGTCGAGAAAAAAAATCTTACTTTGAGTAGATAATTGATTACTACTTCTTTTTTTTTAGTCCCACAAGAAGGTATAGGATAAAGTAGAAAGTTATACACAATGTTAGCACTTTTCGTGATTTTGAGAGTGTAATTAAAAAAAGAATAAAAAGAATATAATTTTCTAGTTTTTTTTTCCTGATATAGTAATCTCCATTTTCTTTTGAAAAAAAAATGCAATATTAAATTTCTTTTCACGTTACTCGAATTCAGCCCAAATTTATATATTTTCTTGTTTGTTTTTGGAAGCTCCCACCAAACTTGTTGTACTCATGCAATATTAAGTATTTATATCTGTTAAATTGTTCTTTTTTTTAATAAATATTCTCATGCAATAGTAAATTAAAAGTTGGCATTTATATGTTTTTTCCTACAAGTTAGCCTTTTTTCACAGAAAATCTGTAAATAACGCTTAAAAAATTGCTTTCTAGTTATAGATATTATGTGCATAATGCAATAAGAGTATTGTTTTCCTTTTCATTTTATAATTATTTACTTCATTTCGAATTTAAAAAATACAATTATATAAAAATTAAGTCCTTTTTTAAGGTAACACAAAGAGATTTTAATCAATCTTCATGGTTGTTGCTCAGTAAATCTTTCATAGTTAAACACGTTTTCTAAGTAAAAATAAAATCAAAGATTTTTGTGTTGTTTATACACACGTATATGATTTGGAAAACATTTCAAATGCAGCTTTCATAAAACTAATATGTAAATGAAACAGAAATATTCAAAAAATATGTCTGAATTGAATATTTAAATTTCAGTCAGTTGGAGAGAAGTGAAAAATTTAGGAAAAGATAGCAGTGGGCATGTGATAAAGAAATACCTATTCGTTTACAAGTAACGAATGATGCTAACGAAAAAGTAATAATAGAATTTCTTAGATTACGACATGACGTCACAATCTTCTTACGTCATTAGCTCTGTTACTTTGTTGCTTAAACACGTGCGTATGACGTAAGAAAAGATTCACACATCTGTAATGCTTTCACAGCTTGTACTTACGAGTGACTAACATGGTTGAATTTTTCCATAAGAAACAAGAGTTCAGAAACGTAATACTTAATTTTTTCAAGAATTATAGTAAAACTTTTTCTTCACAATTTTCTTAATTGTCTTCTATTTAATAGTTAAAATTCAAATTTTATAAACAACTAAATTTTTCTATCGAATTGAAGTGGCAAAAGAATAATTTTTGTCAGTTGAAAAATTAAAAATGCAAAGCGCATCACTGTTGGACGACGAGGGTGACGGGACATACAATTGTAATCAAAGTTAATTACGCAGATGCAATGATGCACCCGATGTTTTGGTTTAGAGGACTTGGTTTAGAGGTCTTAAATTAAACTAATTTTTAAGAAATGTAATAATATTTTTTTGTTCCGTATAAAATGCAGCAATTGGGTTCTTGGATTTCAAGAAGAAAATAAGACCTGTGGAGATTTTTGTCAGTTGAAAAATTAAAAATGCAAAGTGCATCACTGTTGGACGACGTGGGTGACGGAACATCCAATTGTAATCATAGTTAATTACGCAGATGCAATGATGCACCCGATGTTTTGGTTTAGAGGACTTGGTTTAGAGGTCTCAAATTAAACTAATTTGTAAGAAATTTAATTATCTTTTTTTGTTCTGTGTAAAATGTAGCTAATTGGGTACTTGGATTTCAAGAATAAAATAACCCATAACCATTTATGTGACTTCTGGTGATTTTTGTCAGTTGAAAAACTAAAAATGCAAAGCGCATCACTGTTGGACGACGTGGGTGACGGGACATCCAATTGTAATCAAAGTTAATTACGCAGATGCAATGATGCACCCGATGTTTTGGTTTAGAGGACTTGGTTTAGAGGTCTTAAATTAAAAAAAAATTTATGAAATTTAATTATCCTTTTTTGTTCCGTGTAAAATGTAGCTAATTGGGTACTTGGATATCAAGAAGAAAATAACTCATAACCATGCATGTGACCTCTGACGTCCCCGCCAACTGTTCACTTAACAGCAAAATGGTGTGTTAAATTCTAGCTAAGTTACTCCACATAAGTTTAAATGTTAATTAACTTGAAGTTAATTAAATTCAGCGCTGCGTCGCACTTCAAATTCGTTGAAATAAAATTTTTTTCTCGTCTACGTCTTTTACCTGAATTAGATTTATTATTGTTTTATTTATTTTATTGTAACCGGGATATATTTTTCTTATGTATACCTGGTAGCTTTGATGTATAATTAGTTCTTGTAAGTAAAATATTTATGTTCTAAATAGCTTCATGCCTGTCTTTGTGTAAAGTAAAAAACATATTGTGAAAAAACCGAAACCTTTGTAAAAGAATCTTTGTGTAAGAATATAGAATGTGTCACTCAAGAGAACTGATACTTGACAAGCTCATTTTACTCGAAGCAGAATGGAAAGAACCGTTGCTAACGTAAGCAAATCCAAGTTTTAACAACCATTCAGGTTCAAGGTACCCAAACTACGTCACTTGTAGTTATCCCATTACAATTTTCCGATAGTTTAGTTTTGCTTTAGTTTTGTGTCTGTTAATTAATTTTTTGCTATTAGAGGGACATAACTTTTGCTCGCAGCAATGATTATTACATTAATTATGCGATTAATAAACGATTGTCACTTATATTGATATATAGTTAAGAGCTCCAGTTAAAATTTGACCCCACTAGCTAGTTGGAAAAAGATGGAAATTTCACTAAGTGATAATATAATGATTAAATCTGTTTATAGCTGTTACGAAATGATTCTAACTTGTCATAAAAGCATAGGTTTAACTAATATTTAAAAGCTCAAGATATTTGGAAATTTACCAAAATTTCGATTGAAGATTGAAAACTTTTGGTAAAGCTTTTGATCAGGAGATGTGTTAAACCCAGCCAGCAAGCTTTAAAGGAAATTTAAGTTCCTTAGATTGTTTGCGAGCAGTCGAAATTTTGAGTGCAAGTTTGCATCGTATCAAACTTAATGGCGAATTTGTAAAATCTTGTTATTCAACACCGATAACGTTTGTCTTAAATTAAAAGCTTTAAATTAAAGTTTGCGAATTTAATTTAACCAAATTATTCAATAGAAAACTGATTGAAAAGTTTCCCTCTAAATTAGACGACCTAGTTAACAAATCCTCAAAATTCTAACCTTTGCACATCATTTTTGTTACAGTGCTGATAGAATCATGAAAGTTTGTATGGTATATCTTGTATTCTCGATATGATTTACTTCTTTTCGCCTTGTTTACAGGAAAAAAGGGAGAAAGTAAGTTTTCCTGTCATACAATAAATTTTTAAACAATAATATATTTTCTGTTTCCTAGTTTTCCTCTTATCTTACAGGAACTTGCCTTTATTATTTTTTTTCTAGAAAAAGCTATTTGTTTCACTTAGCTGAAAGAAATTGAAAACTATTTTTGTAGTGTGTTTTATGTTTTTACTCTCAAAGGAAATATGAAATATCAATAGAATTGAGACAGCGGATTCTCATGTAAAAAATAAATGTATTTATTTTTTGGGGAATTTTTTTCGTGACACGAAATTGAAGTGGGTGAGAAAGAAAAACGAAAATAACGAGTTTTAATTTAATATTGCATTGTGCATGGTTCGCTGACATATTTACTAATTTATTCTATTTTATTTAATTTTGAAACCATTCCCACTCCTAAAACAGCAATAAATCTACTTTGAATAAAAATTTTGAATGTTAATTTTTAATATATTTTGGTAAGTCTTGCCTAGTGAAATTACTTATAGCGTTTAAACTTTATTTTGAATAGATGCTGAGATGACAAATTCATGGGATAGCAATATGCAAATATACAGATATCAGTAGTATTAAATACCAGATGTATTGATGGGTGGTGCAATGGCAGGACTTTTCTTTGATTTCAAGTTATTCTTCTGAGAATGTTTTTGATGTAATTATGACAGCAAGACAGTTTGGTGCCCTTCCCGTTATTGTTTTCAATATCTCTCACTTCATTTTAGAGAATCACAAGCATTTACATAGATTTTAATCAATGTTAAGCTCAAGAAATATTTTTGTAAAACCAGATTTCAATTATTCATTGTAATTGCCTTTAAATATATGCTCCTTAATGAGAGTGAAAATGAAAACAAAAATGCACACACATAGGGTAGCAAATTTATAATTTAAAGGAGAAAACAAAAATAGTTTCAAAATTTGTAAAATTGCAGTACAGGAAGGTAGGTTTAATAAACAACTAGACGGGTTTCAATGTGTAAGGAAAGAGTGGGAAATGAGAAATGATTATTTTTTACACTTTCAAGTTTCAACCACTAATTAAACTTTATTGATGTTAATTACATGCTCTTTCTGCAACTTTATTTTCCTCCTGCAAGTTGTTCTGTAGCATGCATTTATATATATATATATATATATATATATATATATATATATATATATATATATATATATATATATATATATATATATATATATATATATATATATATATATATATATATATATATATATATATATATATGTATAAACACAAATATTAAAATCAAAACTAATATAAAGAGAAACTGAAAATGGGAAAACCAATAGTCGTTATCAAGACACATCTATTGGTATAAATTAATGCGATATTTCTGAATAAAGAATAATTATCCAAAGATAAAAATTATTCTTTATATGTGTCGATATCGCAAAACTGTGGTGAAATGCCTCTCTGTATTAGATGTAGAAAAACATAGAAAAGTTTGAGAAAGCAATTATTTTATTGCAATTCACCGTCGAAAATGAGCATACATTCATATACACTATAAAGTGTGTATTTATATCTTAACACTT
This sequence comes from Parasteatoda tepidariorum, assembly GCF_982258835.1. Lineage (NCBI taxonomy): Eukaryota > Metazoa > Arthropoda > Arachnida > Araneae > Theridiidae > Parasteatoda > Parasteatoda tepidariorum. The sequence goes on along the minus strand of NC_141757.1, from coordinate 31,394,182 downwards.
ATAATTAGGAATACACAAATCTCATATGCTTTTAAATTATTATTGATTTATTTTCATCTCCAAATTTTGATGTATGTTCATAAAACCATAACATGACATTGTTTGATTGTTTACTAATGTGCACTATGTGGATTGTTACTAATGTGCATTGCTTACATATGTAGATGTAAGTATGTTTTCGTCTAATACATTGCTAAATACACACAGCAACATTAGTCCATTATTAGAATTGACATGTACATTTAAAGTTGTTTTATAATGAAAATTGTGCTTTTATAAAATAATTTACATATACCTGCCAATTATATTAAATAATTTAAATTTGTTTTAATATTTTTTTTGTGCTGCGTGCATGGTTGTTTTACAAACTATTTTTATTTAAAAAATATTTCAGTGAACGCACTTTAAATTTATAGTTATTCATATAAATTGCACCTTAAAAATAACTTTACTTACTCTAGTGCGGAAGTAAAACGTTTGTTAGGTAGGCTATTTTTAAGGTTAAAAACGATAATCAAAATGGATATTTAATGGTAAATGTTTGGTAAAAAGGTTTAATATCTGTCATTAATTTTGCATAAATAATTTTTGTTTTTAAACTAAACAACAAGATGGTTAATTGACTGGAAGTTGTATTTCTACCTTAGTTCTTAAAAAAAACTGTAAGAAATATATCCAACTCAAAGTTCAAATTTATTTTAATTGTATAAGCATAAAATCTGTCCAGATATTTAAAGACGCATTACATGCGATTGTTTTAATAATAATATGATTCATTTTCCCATTTATTAGCAACATTTACGATGTTTTAAAAGTTTAATATTTTTATGATTTTCTATATATTTAGAGGTAGTTAGTGCCTGTTAAATAAATTCTCCCACTTTTCCTTCCTCTATTTCACACAAATAAGGCAATTTGTTCGAATAAATGACTTCACTTAATTGGCGCAGTCAGTCTAAATAAAGAGGTATTTTGTCATTAAACCCACTCTACCACACAATTAAATATATTGATGGGAATATTTAGCAGATAAATACTCTGAAAATCACTTCTTTTCGAAGTAACTAAATCACGAGAAGCATTAATTATAGCTGAGGACACGCAATTAACGCTTAATTGAATGGTGCTAAATATTTAAATTTTATCAGTTCATATAAATTGCACCTTAAAAATTGCACCTTAAAAATAACTTTACTTACTCTAGTGCGGAAGTAAAACGTTTGTTAGGTAGGCTATTTTTAAGGTTAAAAACGATAATCAAAATGGATATTTAATGGTAAATGTTTGGTAAAAAGGTTTAATATCTGTCATTAATTTTGCATAAATAATTTTTGTTTTTAAACTAAACAACAAGATGGTTAATTGACTGGAAGTTGTATTTCTACCTTAGTTCTTAAAAAAAACTGTAAGAAATATATCCAACTCAAAGTTCAAATTTATTTTAATTGTATAAGCATAAAATCTGTCCAGATATTTAAAGACGCATTACATGCGATTGTTTTAATAATAATATGATTCATTTTCCCATTTATTAGCAACATTTACGATGTTTTAAAAGTTTAATATTTTTATGATTTTCTATATATTTAGAGGTAGTTAGTGACTGTTAAATAAATTCTCCCACTTTTCCTTCCTCTATTTCACACAAATAAGGCAATTTGTTCGAATAAATGACTTCACTTAATTGGCGCAGTCAGTCTAAATAAAGAGGTATTTTGTCATTAAACCCACTCTACCACACAATTAAATATATTGATGGGAATATTTAGCAGATAAATACTCTGAAAATCACTTCTTTTCGAAGTAACTAAATCACGAGAAGCATTAATTATAGCTGAGGACACGCAATTAACGCTTAATTGAATGGTGCTAAATATTTAAATTTTATCACACCTTTTCAATTATTAGCCTTAATTATCTTCGTTTCATTCTAGTCTTGAGCTATTTGATAAATAAAGAAAAGGCTTCTTTGGGATTTAACTTTCAAAGAGTAATTTTTTTCTTTTCTTTCTACAATAAATAACAAGCAAATTAAATTGAAAAAAAGGAATACGTTCTTAGAAGGATTTACAAATATTTTAATTACTAAGGGGGCTCCGTTCTCTGTTCGCACTATTCAACAACATCCGGCATCGCTTCTCAGTCCTTGTTTTGTTTATTTTCACATAAATCATTTTTTCTCAAAGAATACACTTTAACAAAAGGAAAAATTATTCTTTCAACATTATTGCGGGAGAATTGTTATCGACGATGTCAATCGTCATCTATGTTAGGGTACCCCAATATAGAATCGAGTTAACAAGTCTTATATACTAGATAATTGGAATTGTAGTTTCGTAGTGGTAGATATACTACAGTACTCCCCCACAAGAATTATGTATGTGATAGAATTTGATTAATGAATACCTCTAGTTGATTAATTGCTGTTTTAGGAGAAGCCGGGAGAGTTGGATTAAGATCACCGTAATTTTTGCTGATCGTGTGAGTTGTATTGAATTTACTGTCGTGGTGTTGCCATTAGCAGTTGAGTGTATGGAGGCCGAAGTTGCGCTTGATCGAGACTGAGTAGCAACAGCGCGAGGAGGTGGATAATGTCGCTGTCCCAAGTAGCAAGTCAACTGCTTTAATTTCTACCATCCATCCGAGCAGGTGTGTTCAAATCGAAGTGGGCGTTTCTGTCAAGATAGGCGTGCTCTTATAGAGGTAGGAGTTTCTGTCAAGGTAGGGATGTTCACATCACGCCTGAAGATCACCAATGTGGGGATAGTAGTTATAGACAATGTCAACTTTAATCTGTCAAAAAATATCCCAACATAGAATCGAGTTAACAAGTCTTATATACTAAAGAATTGGAATTGTATTTTTGTAGTGGTAGATATATACTACAATTATGTCAGGAATTTTCTATACACGTTTATCGTAACAAAATAAATCAATACCTTGATTTAAAATTGATCAATTGTATTAAAAAAAATTAAATTTGAGGATACTGAAGTGCAACATTAGAATTTTCTTTCCGAAATTCCGGTAAAATAACCGACAGGAGTCTGCCCATCTGATTAACCATAAAGTTTATGATTAGGAACAAGTCCTTGAAAACAAAACTATAAGATTTTATAGCCATTTAAAACTAGCATAGTTCCTAAACCATATAAATAAAACATAAACAGGCATTGGAACTTAGTGGGTGCTTCGCCATTTACGCGTAAATGATAGTTTTGTTTTCCAATAGTTACCGATTGAAGATTGCAGGACACTAGAAATCTTTCATGCATTGAAGGAATTTGTGAAAATTTTGGCATCAACGCTGGGATTTGAGCTCCTGTTTAACCGATCACTAGATTGACCGATTAGTCCTTTCAGCTGCATTATGCACCCAGTTACGTGGAACAAAATGGCTTAATAAGGAAGGACTAATTGACAGGAATAGAGCGCTGATTGTTTAACTGTATTAGGTAAAAAGCAACAAGTAAAACTTTTTCTCACTCTTAATAGTTTGAATAGAACCTTTTTTATTGTGATTTGACTGTTGTGGATCAATATGATAAAATAACAATCCATAAATTGCTATTTTACCTAGTTTACCTAATTTGCTATTTTACCTAATACTTAAATAAATTGCAATATTACAGTTTGTGACTAAGAAACCTTGCAATAAATCAATTAGTAGTATCCATTCATCGAATTCTATCACAGATAAACTTCTGGTGGGAAGTATTGTAGCATAGCTATCACTACAACTATTAAATTCCCATTCACAGGTATATAAAACATATTAACTAGATTCGATCTGATTATACCTTTAGATAGATTACGGTTGACATTTTCTGCTGCTCCCCCTACTCCCTGCCTACTCCCCAACATGTATATATTTTCAGTATTTTTAACTATATACTGTTAGAATTTTCATTATAAAATTATGGTAAAATAACCGACAGTAGTCTGTCCATCCAATTAACCGTAAAGTTTACGGTAAAGAACATTTTACTGTTTTGAAACCATTTCGAACTAGTATGGTTATAAAACCAAGTATGAACGACAAGTATGGTTATATACTGTTTGAATTTTCATTCTAAAGTTTTGGCAAAATAACAGGCAGCAGTCTGCCCATCCAATTAACCGTAAAGTTTACGGTAAAGAACATTTTACGGTTTTGAAACCATTTCGAACTAGTATGGTTATAAAACCATGAATACAAAACTATGCGGTTTTTAAACCATTTTGAACTGGTACGGTTTCAAAACCGCAAAAAGAAATTTAAATGGCTTTTCTTTTTTGATAGACATTTCATTAGATAATAGGCATTGGAGATTGTAGAACATAAATTAAGGAGTGCAGGACACTGGAAATTCTTCCTTTGTTGAAAGGAATGGGGTGTCAACGCTGTCAACAGATTAGCCATCTTGGCTATAATATATACGCAGTTAAGAAACTAAGGGGCCTCATTAGGTTGGCTTAGTTGGTGCGATAAAATTCTGGTTGTTTAACGGTATTGGGTCAAGACAGTTAATAAACAATTTTTCTCACAGTTAACAGTTTTATTACCATCTTGTTTATCATTATTTGACTGTTTTGCTTGAATATGGTAACATAAGATTAAATAATTGTTATTTAACTATTTTTTTCGAGAAATTTCTAACAGTGTATAGCAAATCTGTAAATTTTGTATTTCTCGGTGGATGAATGTAAGCAACATTGTTTAAGCAGTTTGAAAGTGGATGAAAGCTCCAGCATCTTTTATCTTATTAATACTTAATGAAAACTAGTCTAAAACTGTATACTAAGACTATAACTTAAAACGGAAATTTTTAGATGCAAATTGAAACGTAAAATAGTATTCTATGATGCACTATGATGTGGTTCTAGACAAATAAAGCTTCACTTCATTTCTTTTGCTTTCTAGTATATTGCTTATTTCTTTTATTTCAATATGCATACCTTTATTAAGCATCATTTTAAGTAATAAAGCCTCATTGGCGTCGATTTTTTTTCTCCGAAATGAATTAGTACCACTGTCCCATTAATTTTTCTTTTCTAATACATAAATATTTTTTTTTCTATTGAATTACCGTGCGTTTTAAATAAGTAATGTTTCAGGAGCCCGTTAAAAAGAATTAATACAAATAAAATAAAAGTACGTACATCATACAAAATATAAATTCGATGACGCAAACCACGCGTGCTACCACGCAATGTTCATTGAATTGATCTGACAGCGAATATAAAATAATTAAATACTTAAATGAGTGCAATAAGCGATTTTTTGTTCAAATTGAGCTATAAGCTGGCAATTTTTACTGGCGTTATCTTTAAAATATGTGAAAATTAATTCGTTAAATTTAAAACAATGGCGAACCTTTAATCAATCAGAAAATTCCATTTTGTTTTTCGCTCATCTCATTCGAACGGTTCGTCGTAGAATGTTCTAATGTCGACAGTGACCTTCCTCGTGCTTTGAGCCATTAGTATGACAAGTTTCATAGCATTCGGTAGCCTTGGCAAAGACATTATATATAATGCCGGATTTCAAACTTTGCCGGTAACATATATATATATTGAAACCTGCCTTTATAATAATAGAAAGAAGATTACCATGTCTTCTGAAAGAGATAATCAGATAAACAATCAACAAACAGCGAAAAAAAATTTTCTCTATGGATTTATTTTTTAAAAATTTAGCATCACTCAATTTTTTTTATCCTCTTGCAGAATTGTATTTCCCTAGAGATTTAGAAATAAAATATAAAACGGGACGATATATTAACATTTAAGAACATCACCCATGAATTTTAGATCGCGTTAACCTTTAAGATGTGCTATCATTTATAATGTAAGTATGACTTATTGCATCAACTGGTCTCCCTTTGCTATCAAATAAATATTTAATCTGTATTACCTCTAAGATGAAGATGTTATTAGCTGCTGATTAATCGATAACAATCCATCGCTCATGAGACAAAGTGAAATAGTGTCGGATGTTATCTATGTATAATATATATATATATATATATATATATATATATATATATATATATATATATATATATATATATATATATATATATATATATATATATATATATATATATATATATATATATATATATATATATATATATATATATGTATGTATGTACGTGTGTGTATGTAATACAAAAATGATTAAAGAAAAGGGAGATTAGCGAAGAAAATAGAGAAAAAAAAAGAAAAGTAATAATAAGTTTCATTTATTGCGTATAAATTGCAAGTGCATAGAACTGATAAAATTAAGTTAAAAATATAAAGAAAACATGGAAAAAAATAAAGTTTTTTTTAAAGAGGAGGAAAGAAAAAATATTAAGATGAAATATTTTTTTAAAATGTTTAAAAAGGAAAAAAAGGAAATTAAAAAACCGGAAAACCAAATAAAGAAAATATATAATCTCGTCATCTACTTACACGATTATAACCTCAAAAAAGAGTGCTTTCTTATATTGTATTAATATAGCCAATTTAAAATATATCAACACAATAGTGTAAGGAACAACAAAAAAAAAAGTTGAAACGAAATAAGGGTGGACAGTCCGCTGTATTGACCTCCCATCATATCGTTGATCACGAAATCGTGGAGCCGCAACCTCCGTGGCCCTCTTGACCAACATTGGGCTGTTGTAAGGTGGCATTACATATAGAGGAGAGGGGGTAGTTGCTATTAGTCATACTTAATTGACCGAAGTTAGTTTTCATTTTTCATTTACTTTTTGACGAATTTTACAAGGCAGTCAACATTATTTCTGCAGGTGCGCTTTAATCCTATTGTACGAGTCCAGTACAATAAGAAGGACTGGTAAAGAATAATACGGTTCTCCTGTACGTTTCAACGGCTGAATTTCGGACTTTTTCAGAAGAATTGTTTCTTTTCTTTTTTTTGTCGTCCCAAATATTGAGATTTGCGGGGATACCGGTTAATTAAGAGTATATATAAGCTTAAATGTATTTTGTTATAACCTATTCAGATTTTCTTTTTTTTTTAAATTCTAATATTGAAAATAAGAGACAAGTTTTAAATCATTGGATATATATTTAAGAAATAATTCTACTCAACGAAGCCCGAAGGGCAACTATGTTATTTTTTTAAAACTTAATTCAATTTTTAAATGCTTAAAAGAGGAACCGAAGAAAAAAAATAGCATTAAATCGTTAACAAAAAAAAAAATACAACTAAAGGAATCTTTCGCTTTTTTAGCAATGAAAAAAAAAGATTTATATTTCCCTAGACATGCATCCAATTCTGTTAGAAATTGTTGGAATTTTTAGACAGTTTTGGTGGGATATTTTATTGTGGTAGCATGAAAGTTTGATAACATTTTCAATGCCGAAGTTTACTTTTCAGATTTTACTAAAATGGATGAAAACTGGGTCAACGGTCTTGCATTACAAAAAATATCTACATGCTGGCATTTTTACTTTAAGGGATTTGAAAGATATTAAATTTTGTCAGATCTGACAAAAAAAAGCCATATCAAAGCTCGTTTTTTTATAAACGTGGTATCCGTATATTTCTTTGATAGTGTCTTGGATTTTGCAAAAGTGCAAATAAAGTAAGAATGTAGCACAATACGTATATGCAAGTCCTTTTTTAGTATATCGCAAAAAATACTTTTATATGAATCAGGTTTTGTATGAACTGGGCATATTTATAATTTTTATTCAGGTACATTTACAATTTCCGTATTTAAAATTTTTTATACAATTTTATTTTAATTGATTTTTTTCTTATAGTTTATTTATAATTTATTCGATATATTTATTAATTTAGGTATATTTATAATTTATTTTATGGTGTTTAATATGTATTTCCGCTAGACAGCAATAACTCTGCTTTAGTTATTTGTTAAAATAACATTTGACTATTATAAAATAAAGCGAGATTTAAAGATATAAAATAATTTAAAAATTTAAAAGATATAAAGAAATTTTTTCAGGAAATTTGGTTCAATTATAGTTAGGGTAAGTCAGCATTACTATTCCTAGATTAATAAGCGTAACATATTTGCAAAATACCTACCAATATGTAGGCTTTTGAGCATACAAATAACTTAAACAATTTAAAAGGTTATATTTAAAAAAATAAACAAACGAACAAAAACCTTCAACTTTCTAACATTTTTTTCAATGCTGTTAAAATTATCGAAAGCAATGAATAGTTCTTAATTTTCGTATACTTTATGATCTCAAATAAGATAGTGTAGCAGTAAATTTTTAAGTATCAAAAAATTAGCTCGCAAACACTTTCGATTTTTTAAAAAATGTTTTTTCTTTATATGAACCTTTTGCGTCATTTTTAGAAAATGATAGGTTAAACCTGGTATAACAATCTTGAGTAATTGATGAAAATTCAAAGCAGATATGCAAGTACTATATTATATTTACAAAAAAAAATTCTGGCTAAAGAGCTTACAAATACAGTCTATTAAGTAGTGAAAGTTAAAAGCTATTTATTTGTGAGTTTAATAAACACACGATGATAGAACATAAAACAAATCCCATTGTTTAAAAAAAAATTCAAATTTATTTCAATGATTTATTGAAGATATATTTAGAAGATAAGCCAAAATAAGATAGTTAATTTAAAAATAGATTTTAATATTTCTCTATAATTTTTAAGAAAACAATAAATACCGAAATGAGACAAAGCATTTGTTGAGGAATGCTTTCTTAAATTTAACATGAATACAAAGAATGAATCTTGCGAAAATTAAACTTGAAATCAAATTTAGGTAATTTATTGTTCAGTTTTATTTAAAAACAGCATAGATCTTCACTCAGAGTCAGATTTCAATAAGTTCAGTTGTATTGTTATAATCAAATTACGATTGTCTTTTAAAGAAATGAAGAATCCTGATTTCTTCTTGATAAGTATGAATATTATTTCAATTTCTTTCAAAATAGAAGAATACAATATGCATTAGTTAAGTTTGAACCTCGCTACGATGTTTCAAATTCTCCGAATTAAATTCATACTATAAAAAGTCGAAGAGATATGACTAGTAACTTGAATAGAATTTGATTCGTAATAAATTTTGTTTGGCATACATTGAAATGTAATAGTATCTTAGATAAAATCAGATTAATTGTTTATGCTTGAGAAGTTCTGATATTCCGAAATGTATTACCATATATATTTTAAAATAAAGTAAACAAATATTTGGTGAAAATGATAGCACATGACCTATGCTTCTGTATAATGTAAATTTCTGTTGCTCTAATATTATATTTAAAGATTTCATTTTATATAACTTTTAAATAATAGAATTAAATGTTAAAAAGATTAATTGAATGAAACATTTAAAATTATTAACATTTTAAAATTTTCATGTATTATGTTTTAATATGAGCAGTGCGTAAAACTTTTAATACAAAAACTCAGTTGTCTGACCCGCGTATTTGTAATTTGGTCTAATTTTTTAATATTTGACTAAAGCTTTAACTTCAGAGTAGGAAACTTAACATCTTAAACTAGAATCAAAATTTTTTAAATTTATATCCGAATCAAACTTATACTGTTTTATTTGTCGAATAAATCAGAAATATTCGTTCTTATTTTTATAAAAATGCTGCGATCATAAATGTAAAGTTTACAATAGTTTTTAATTTTATATTTAGGCAAGAAACAACTTAAGCTTACAAAATTTTCTCAGTAAAAGTTTGTTCTTATATCTTATGATAAACAAATTATATAAAATTGATTCACCAACTGCAATATAATTTTAAGCAAAAGTTATTGGCAGAAATTTAATCCACATTCAATTAAATAGTATTTTTTTTAAAAAAAATTAAACATTATCAAAAAATAATTAATGCATTAACTTTTAAATTGATTAGAGAGTCAAGAAAAAATATTTAATGCTCATACAGTATAAATATTATAAATTGTTTTGTACTGGAGCATAATACATACCCATGCTAATAGCAAAGGTTCCTAACGTTTTTTTTGCGAGCACATTTTACGAACGTTGCCAAACAGGCACCAACAAAGAAGAAAAAGATGTGATTTGTTAGCGAGTATTTATTTATTTTACATTTTGACAATGACAACATGGGCAAGAGATTCATTTCACAAAATTATATATTCAATAAAGTCAGATTTTAATAAATTCAATTCTAACTCACGCATATGTTTAAATTTATTTTAACTCAGGTATAAGCTTTAATTGTGATAGTTTTCTAACTGTCTCATTGATTCCTAATTCTTGTTTAAGAAAAACTACTTTTATAAATATAAATAAATTATTCTTTTTTATACTTGATATTTTTATTACAATAAAATGTAATTATGTTGTTTTCGTTAGCATTCACATTTTTTTATTACTATTTCCAGCTACCTATTCGGAAAAGTCATATTTTGGAAGCATATATTAAACAAATTTTTTTCTTTCTGTTATATAAAATGAAAACAATTTTTTTAACAAACAATAATAATTTTTGTTTTAACTTGCTTATGATTTTTATTTGCTGATAATCTCATGATTGATTCCGAAATTATTTCCATGCTTATGATTTTACAATTGATAGATATCTTTATCAATTTTTAATAACTATGTGGTTGCTTTATGAATTTTTAATGATTTATGAGATCTTTCAGTTGTTTGACAGATTGATGATTATTTAAAGCAGGAAATAAAAAAAAATATGATAAAGATTGTTATAATCTGCAAGAAAATCGGAAGCGTACGTGCAAACTTCACCATATTATTCAAACTGTGTTATTTCCTACTATTTAATTTGAAAAATCTCGAATTTTATGAGATACAAATTATTATCTTTACAGTTTTGAATTTATCCTAAAAGGCAAAAAGATATAAATCTGCTTTTTAAGATAATCATGCTACATTTTAAATTTATAAATTCTCTATATTTTAAATTTATAAATTTAAAATCTTCTTTTCAAAATATAGAAATGTAATACAAACTTTGAAATATTTTTATTCTTCTGCACTTCTCTGAAAATTTTTCGATGCATGTTTAGAATATGTCTTTACATTCAAAGTTTAAGTCTCAAGTGCGAAGAAAGTAATAACAGTAAACTAGTTAAGAATGTTTTGAAAGAGAAGAAAAATATGAGAAAAATCTGAAATTGGATAAGCTTAAAATATTGATTTCACAATGAATTATAAATTTTTCTACATTTTCTAAAAGGATGAGTACGAAGAGAAAATACCTTTTTGAAATATGAAAAGCATCCTATGTGCTGCTCGGAATTAGTTTTTAATTCGAAATTTCTATTTTATATTAGAGGTCTTAGATGTCTGAATATAATGTACAGATAGCTTAAATAAAAATACTGCGAGTATTCTTATTAAAGTTACAACTCTTTCAATTTCAATATTCCTTTTAGTTAAGAAGATTTGATAGTTTTTGCACAAATTGAAAAGTCGTCGAGTTTTGCTCATGATTTGAAAATTCCATTTGCCTTTTGAATGGTTGATGCTTTAATTCCAAAATAAATTACATTTTTCAAATTTTTTTTTTAAAAATGTAGTAATCCCTTTGTTATAAATGTTTTGAGTTTAAATCTTTAAAATGAGCAAGTTTCATTTTTTGTATTACACTATATCTATCATAAGCAAGGGAACAAAACTTAAAAAAATATAACTTAGAGAAAATTTCTTTTGTTTACAACTTATAATAACACTAATATGTTTCTATACTTTACCAATATTATTACTTTAATTACAATTAAGTAGGAACATGTACGCTTTGCTTGAAAGAAAGAGATATGATTGAACACCAATGAAAATGACAAAGGATTCGTGATTAATACAGTGATTTTAAAAAACTCTACTTAAAGCATATCAAAATTTAAAACACATCCCTACAATGTATTTAAAATAACTACATTTAATACACATTTCTGCACTGTGAGAAATTACGACATAAAGTACCAGTACTTAGGGTGCGTTATCCGTAAAATCCATTTTACAATGAAACCCATTTTTTTCCGTGAAATACTGTAAAGTAAATTTCACTAATTGAAATCGAGTGATTCAATGGTTGTAAGTCAAATATTATTTGTAAAATTACGGAGAATCACATTTTTTGTTCCATAACATGTTCATGTTCCGATAGAAATGGATTTTACGGTAAAAAGTACCGTTACATTTTACTATACCTGGGGTACCGTATTGTTTTTATCCGGAATTTTTGTCAATGTATATAGTTCATTTAAAAAGTTACTTTCTTGGTACCGATAAAATAGTAATAACTTGAAGGTTGTTGTTAAATATTATGAAAATTAATTTATTCTTTTTCATGTCCCTTTTAATTGATATAAACCAAATGAATGTATTTTGCAAAAAAAAAAAAAAAAAAAAAAAAAAAACATGATTTTTTTTTTACACTTTTTGCTTTTTCAAATATTTTTTATTGATTTATTTAAAAGAAAATGAAATTAATATTTTTTAATGGCTTATCATTCTTCGCTGTAGAAGGTGCCGGAAGTGTTGCTGATTTTGCATCACCTAGTGTGCCCCTTGTAATCAAATCCACGGAGGAACGCAACATTACCCCCGCCACACTGCCACAATTACTCGTTCATAGACTAGTCTACATTCACACATCACACACAACAGCGGACAACACAATGAGGCAAATATCCATGCCCTGAGTGGGATTCGAACCAGCAGCCATTGACTTTGCAGCCAGGCACGCTAACGGCACCACCATCCTGGTGAGACAAAGAAAATGAGCTGAAAACATAAATATTTATATAATATGTAAATACATGTTGGGATTCTCCGGTCCATCATGTTAACTATTTGTATTGAATATTTAGACAAAGAGATATAAAAACAAAAGCATACAACTAAATTAAAAAAAAAAATACAATGCAGATGACTATATACTAGCAGCCAAGGGGATGCCATTCCATATATTTAAAAAATGAAGATTTTTTTTTGAAGCATAACGTTGAAGTAAGTAAACTACAGGGAGAAAAAGGAATTTATAATAGGTTCTCAAAGTCATTAACTGTTCAGAAATTTTTTTTTAATTTTCGTTTGAGTGAGCTCTTATTTGGAAAGTTCTGCGAGGAATTTAGGATCTAAATTACTGCACAATAAATTTATATGAGTTTTCCTTGTTTGGTATATTACTTTAAGTTTTCAAAGGTTAATATTTTCACGTCTTTCCCGTTCATTTGGGTTCACACATAAATGTAGATATATTATTTTTTAGATTTTATCTAATAGAAAATGATTACGAATCATCAGAAAAAAGAAATGATTAACATTCATTGTAAACTTCAAAGTAAATTTTTTATAAACTTCTTGTGTAGTCTATCAGTTCCTTTATTTTAAATCTTTAAACTACTCAGGGTGCCTGTACCTTTTACCGTAAAATGCATTTTTATTAGAGCTCGTTACGGTACAAAAATCTGATATACCGTAGTAAATACTGCGAAATCACTGAATCACTTTAATAAAATATTGATGTAAAACATACCGTGGAATATTTTAAGGAAAAAATGGTTTTCGTGATAAAATGGATTTTAAAGATGATGCACCCAAAACGTCGGTACTTTATGCTGAAGTTTGATTTGGAATTATTTGCAGTGTGCAAATTAATGCACTTAATCTGAAAATTTATGGGCGGAATGATCTGAAAAATAAAATAAGAGTGAATAAACAGTTAGTCAACACCAGGATTCGAACAATGGAGCCCTGCTTCAGAAGCGAATCATCGCATCATTTTCAAAAAGGGAATTAAAAATATCATTTTGTATTACAGGAAGTCTACCATATTTCTCGTTGGCAAGAGTCATTTACTTTAAAAACACTGTCTTGACATGTATGTATTTAAATTGTATATATTCTTAGTTGTGATAGGTGCAAATAAATAATTAATTCTCCCGACTGTTGGTGTCCCGTAGTATACTGATCGTAAGAACACGGCTCCTAGGAGAGCCCCGAAGTCAAGTGTAGCTGGCTGTCTTCAGTAAGCGGGTGGGTGACCGCTTCGACCAGCTTGTGTTGGGATCGAGGGTGTGAGGTATCGGTCCCCGTTAAACTGTTCTACCGTAAAGTGCTCAACTTCACGAGCAGGTCATCAGGCTACCAAAGCAGGGGAGCCATCCCCTCTGCAGAGGATCAAAATTGTGATGGCATGTATTCGGATCATCCTCAGGGATGTTTCCCAGACTGTCGCCAATACTCCCTTGTACAGCCCTAGTATGGCGTAAATAAAGTACTTACCTACCCGGCTGTTGGCAGATCATTAAGCTACTTTTTCATCATTTCTTCAAGTATTTGGCATCGTTTTAATTTTAAGTAAAGATTTTACAACCTGTTCTTTTATCTACATTTTTCCCATCATTTTTTAATCTGAAAGTTGAACGGTGTATATCAATGAAATTCTGTGTAAAATTTTTTGCGAATTAGTATTTATAAGTTTGAATAATGAAAAGTTTGAAAACATCATCCGTATCTGCAGAACCAAAATTCAAAATTTATTCGTTTTTCGTCCTTTGGTAATATTTTAATTAAAATTCATTAAATTTAATGGGGAAGAAACAGTACTGTAAGGAAAATAAACAATGAAACTATTTTCAAATTATGCTATTTACTTATTATTTTATGCAGTAAAAACTGATGATCAGATGAAATTAACGAATTGTTTAAATACGTATTTGAGCAAATAGTTTCTGTTCAGAAAGACTCATTAAAACACTCATGCTGTTTAAGCACGTTAAAGACCCTGAAAGCACGTACAGCTTTCAGGGGAGAAGGTAATGTCGCTTAGCTTCATGGTTAAGCGCCTTTTCCTATCCAGACAACGGTTTTCAATCCTTGCGTAGCTTACTAATTTGTAATCTTGTTTTAAGATTCTATGAAACATCAAGAATGCTTAAAAATTGATAAAGTGTCAAGATTCTCTGAAGCTAATGCATCTTAAATAAGTTATAAATATTTTATGTAATAGTTTTATGTAATCGTATGTTTATGCAATAGTCTTATGTGATCGGATGTTAATGTAATAGTAATATGTAATACTTGAATATAAATATTTTATAAAAATTTTTGAGAATACTTAATTGTTGAAGATAAATATCAAGTAAAACGAAATGAAGAAAATAAAAAGAAAAAAAAGTTTTTTTTATTCATAAGCATTTGCAAAAGTCTTGATGAAACAATTTAGTCACCTTTTCCTTTGATGGCACTTTGTCATTGCTTGAAATTGTTTCAAACTTTTGTGTTTTTACCTTTCGATTTCCAACTGGACGAACCCGGCCCCGAAAATGGATATGAAAATCTTAGAGTTACATTTCATATGGATCCGTCCATTAGTGCCTGAGCTAAAAGCTTCCTATTACTTTCAGTTTTTTTAAAAATTTAATTAACCCTTATTTCATGCTAAAAGGTAAATATTTAGTATTAAAGAAAACATCAGTAGCAACAATAGATAAATAGGGGTAAGTAAAAATAATATAGTGACACCATATTAAAACTGTATTGCATTTTCTCTTCAAATCTACAGAATCTACTAAAAGTTCGCTTTTAGGGTTAACACTAGACTCTCAGTTGGTGACATTTTGATCATTTCTTGCAATTTCTTATCTTATTTAGGATACACGTGAGCTTCACAGCTCATATATTTTTAACTCATCCCAAATTGTTTCTAAGCATACTATAGCAAAATTTCATCTCTCTCCATTGATTAGCAAATTAAATAATTATGAAAAAACCCAAACAGCCAAAAGATGTAACTTTAACCTTCTTAGAAAAGTTTTTTTTTTGAAGTTTCGTGTGTGCAGAACTACAAATATTATGCGAATGAATTGTAGAACAGAAATTAGGGTCCACCGTCTTTAAAAATGTCGCACGCAACATTTTATGTGAAGTTATATAATATCTTATATTCGATTACCGAAGTAGCAACTAAGTTGAGTTGCTATTGGATAATATTTTTGTTATTGCGCCTGAAAGAAACTATGTACATGCTGATAATAAATTGTTATATTTGTTATAATCCTAGACAGGAAGGTATTTTTGGGGCACTATTATTGTCATGTAAGTAATAATGAAAATTCATTGTATGACGTTCAAGCCACATAACTTTGGTTTCAACTGTTATAAAATAAAAAAAAATAAAAAAAATTAACACTATTTTTATTTGTGCCGGCTGAAAAACGGACAAATGAATTACAACGTAGGAAAAGTATAGTGCTCTAATTATGGAACCACTCCTTAACGCTAGGCACACCGGGCTTATGGTCTTTTGCCCCCATAAAATTCTTCATAAAATTGTTTTTGAACGAAAAACTACATTACTAGGACACTACGTTTAAATTAAATGAAATTTTCTCTTGATTTCCGCATCACTTCTTTGTCATGGCATTCATTTTTCGCATTGCAAAATGAGAACTTTATGTTTACTATATAGGTGGAAAAGAAAAAGAATAGAATAATTCTGAGTAATATTATTGCGAATGTGTGCTGTAGATGATAGCACAGAGTGGAAGCATAGCATTGCCCCTTACTGCAATATGAAATGTGAATTAGGCTTAGCAGACTAGATGATGAGAAATTATTCTACAAGAGGTGAAAGTTGCAGAGGTGTCTGTATTTCTACACAGCGTTTATGGTATTGCTGTCCTCAATGCTAGAATTGTTTTCAAGGAATCCTTCACAGCCCCAATTACTCATTACGAATACATTCTTGTGTTTGTTGAAGAAGAACAAGTTAGTACTTTGCGCATCTTATTGCCTCTAATTGATAAAATTCAGTCTCTAAAATATAAGAAACGTGCTTTGTAGCAACGCAAGACATAGAATAAAGCAAATTCCAGCCATGAAAAATATCAGAAAACCATTTATCAATATTTTATTGTCACGTTCACGTCTCGTGGATATACTGTATACGTTTACACTAATGCCTATGTTACTGAACATAATGACTTTAACATTTTAAAATATCTTGTCTGCTAGTGTGTGTTATTTAGATTCATGTAGTTTGTTTAGTTTCATTTTATTTGTGCTCTCGTGATCTGTACTATAATGTTATATTGTATTGTAATATTGTCATTGCAATAATAAAAACAAAAATAAGCAAAAAATTAAGCTCTAAAAACTTACATATTGCATTTTCAACAATATTCGTCCCTTAAAAAATCATTTATCTTGAAAAAAATATATTTCTTATAAGAGTCAAATTGACCGCAAAGACGATTTCAGGTAATTCAGAAATCTGGCTGCTCTAGTACTAATAGAGGACTCTTCCTTAACTATATTCAAAATAAACTTTGTAAAATGCTTCGTTATTTCATCACAGGGGAGCCTCTTTATTTTTAGTCATTTGTTTTAATCACTCAACAATGTGGAAAAAGATCCACGAAAAACGAACAATGCTTCTACAGTGATTCGTAACGCCTCTCTGTGAGTGTGAACTGCTGGTTGTATTACAAATATTTATAGATGAATAGTTATTTATTTATTAGAATTTTATTTTTTATACTCTAAGTACAAGCTTTTTAAAATAAAATGTAAAAGATAAAAGTAATTGAAACACACACACACACACACATAAAATTGGCTGGTTAGCAGGTTCAGTTCATTTTAAAAGTAATGCGATTTAATGACCTTTCAAAAATATTCAATACTGATACAAAATAAATTATGATCTCTCGTGGATATTCCTCTTGAAGAAGAAAAAAGCTTCGATCTGACTTTTTTTAGCAAGTATTTGTCTGAGAGAATTATTAAATTTGATTCCGGCGCATCTAACTTTCCAGATTAAGTCATAATCCGTTAATGGAATCAAGCTATTTATTGCACAAAAAGAACAGTAAAAATTGTGACCAAGAGATTGCCCAAGACTTAAATGGCTGTTCCAACTATATATTTGAGATAATTTTCTGTTTTCTACGATTAATTTACATAGAATATTTTAACACATTTTCTCTAGAATAACAAATATTTCACTTAATTTTATTTTTTATTATTTATTAATGACTGTAAATAATACTTCGTATGGTATACTACGTATAAAACTACCTACATTTAGAAAAAAAATGCAGTTTGTTTAAATGGCAAAAGCGTGCGATATATGTTAAAATCAAATTTAAGAAAAAATCCATGGATCTAAATTATAATGCCTTAATTTACAAATGTTTGTTTCATTTTTTTTAATTGCCAGAATCGGAACAATAATAATTTCAGCAAGTTCAATGTATTATAAAATCGTCCAATGTCTTTTATAAACAAATTTCAAAAATTTCTGTGGCCAAGGTGTGATGTTGTATGAATGTTTTCAAGAAAATTAAGTTAATTTAAATTTCTAAAAAAAAGATCATTTTTTTAAAAAATATTTTTAATGTGATGAATTTAACACAAATAATAAATTTTATCTATGATTTGAAATGATCTGTGCTTTCTCTATGTTTTATTGATGTATTAAATAAATCTTTTCTTTTTATAAGAACTATCTCTTCAGTACTGCTTGATTCGGTACAGTACCATTTAGGGAATTGGTAGTACGCGTTACCTTAATTGTATCACAAACCTTGTAAATAAACAATTCATTCTATGTAATAAAAGCACAAATAATTAGATGGGTACCAGTGATTTCGTATTAGAGTGCTTCAAATGTAGATGATAGAAATTTATGAGTGATAAAAATTCAAATGTGAGAAATTGGTACGATTTAGGCAACTTTTCTCTGCATTGTATTTATTAATATTTTTGTATTGTCGTGGCAATAATTTTATAATTTTATTTTAATCTCAATAATTTAAGTTTTAGTCTATGAATTGATGATATTTAATAAAATTATCTTTTTTCATGCCTTAGCTATAAGAAAATAGGTTGAACAAATATTTACCTTTTTAAGACGTCTAGACAAAATTCACTTACCCTGCCCGATATTGGAAAAAATCTATGAAGGTAGTGAAGATAAAAAAATGAAGAAAAAAAAAGTTTTCATATATGTGAGGTCCTTCGGATAAAAGTTACACAAAGAAAATTGAGTTTATCGAAGAGTTTTAAAACTTTTCTCAGTAACAATAGGAAAGATAAACACTTTTGAAAATCAATACTCAGCACATGCTTTGTTACATTTAAATACAAAATTGTTAAGAAAAATGATAATAATGCTTCTAACCAAATTTAAGCGAACTTACTTATCGAAATCTTAATTGAATTTAAACTAAATTTGATTAAAGAAATAGCTTTATTTGATAGAAGATTTTGAGCCTGATCTAAATATTTGATGATAGTAAAAAATTAAACGAGATTTACAGACAAAAATTGTAATAAATTTGGAAGAAAATAAATTTAAATCTAAATTTCTGAATAAAATATTTGCGGAGATAAGACGAGAAGCTAATGACATTTTTGTTACTTTCTTTTCATGCAAAACTGTTTTCAAACTTCTTTTAAATTGAAATTTTCTATAAAAATAGTTGTAAACTAATTTATGATTATTATGTTACTTATTGTAATGAGTAATTTTAAATAAAAAATTATGATTATAGTTTATGAATATAACTTATATATCTAAAAATTATGACGAACTACGAATGTAAAATTTTTGTACGATTAATATCTCTGAAATTATGCAGAATTTATTTATTTGAAAATTATGCAGCATTCATACAGTTGAAAAAATGAAGAACCCATGCAAGAGATGTAGAATTAATATTTCTGAAAATTGTCAACATTTTTCAGTTATCAAAATTATGTAGAATTAACATATCTGAAGTTATATATAGAATTCATAGATATAAAATTTGAATCTAATCATATATCCGAATAAGTCTTCATAATTTGCATTCTTAGTCTGAAAAATTCTACATCTGAATAAGTGTTCATAATAGTTCAAGATAGATCGATATAGAATAGTGAATAAAACGTATTTCAATCAATTAAGTTTTATGTTTTATGATTGAATACAGAAAAAAAAAATAAAAATCGGCAACGCAATTCGAATTCTGAACAGTTGCATCAAAACGAGTTTAAAATGAAGACTGGCAGAACGAGCCATATGATTTTATTGCACTGACTTTCAAAATACTCATTGCGTCTCTGCAAAGGTTTTATATATTTATTGGACGCTGCAGAACAAAAATAAGATTTTATTTAAACAACAAATAAAATTATTTTTTATGAAGGTAAATAAATTGAAAGATTATTATTTATTTAACGACTATTTTTCACTTTTAAATACAGGGTTTCCACTAATTTTACAAGTTCTCAGATCTAGTTATTTCTTAGTAAGTTAAAAAATTTGAGAAGTCTGGATTTGCTGACATTTTTTCAGATATGCAGTACCTTTCCTAAAAATAATATGAACATCAATACAATATTCTGCTTTCCCAAACAACATATTAAAGGAAATACAAATTTTAAAAATGAATTAAATTTTTTACTTAAATTTAAAAAAAAATATATGTTCTATTTTTACCAGATAAGTTGAAAAACGCGAAGTCATAAGCCTTTGGTTTTGTAAGAAGTATATTAAGTAAATGTACTGAGAAAAAATATGTTCAAAACTACCAGAATGTAGTGAAATTTCCCGCATTTTCGGCTCTATGCGAACAGCAGGAAGCACATTAATTTTTACTAAAGCGATTGGGAAATGATTTAAGTAAAGGTTGTAATAAAATATATAATTTTACAATATGTGATAAAATTTATTAAATGTTATAAAATTTGGTACTTTTATCATGATATTTTGGAGTATGACATAAAATCATTTATTCTGTTAAGTTTAATCTTCAGTTCTGTACTTTTTAAATGATGATTGTAATTTTAGAAATCAGAATTTCTGGTAGATCGTAACCATATGAATGAAGAAATTACCAAATGAATTGTTCAAATACAGTATAGTTTGGTTTTTCATTACAAGCATTACTGTTTTTCTTTATACCAGAAATGTCAATAATATTCCTTGCTCCAGGGCAAAGGTCTTATGTATTTACAGAACGTTGCAGAGCAAAAATACGATTTCATTTGAATAATAAATTATTTTTCGTGAACTTTAAGAAAATAGACCACACACTACACAGTATGGTATTTTAAAAATGTTTTTCGTAGCATACCTGAAGAAAATATATATTTCTTTAAATCAATTTAAATAAAATTTACCATTTAATTTTTTTATTTCTTTATTCTCTCCTATTCTACTGGTGTCTATTTATTTTATGTTAAAAAAGGTTTAAATTAATTTTGACAAATTTCGCTTGCAGAGTTTGAGAAACGATTAAAACTTGCGTATATCCATATAAAGTGCATTAAATATAATTTTAGTTCTCTACGTAGCTAAACAATGGTCAAAACTGTACTTGGCAGAAATTGTTTTGAAGCAGTCTGAAAACAATTATTAGCTTTATTTTTTTTCTTTACAAAACCAAGCACATAGCTCGATTAAGGATTGGAAAAAACTAGTTAAGCAGATTTGATCGAAATTTTTACCAATGATTAATTCTCGCTGGTTTGAATTTGTTTTCTAAGGTCAAGAAACAAGAAATGATAGACACCTTAACAGGCGTGAAATATAATATAAATATATGTGCTCCAGCTGGTCTGAAATGATCAAAGTTTTGTTTAAAATACTGCTATCGAAAAGCGAGTTTATAAAAACGTATTACAAAGTGTTTAAACACTACATTTGAATGTAACAACATAGCCTCTTTATGTACTCTATTTAGTGCATTACTGCACGCTCAAGATGAGGAGATAATTTTCCCTACCCTGTACGACAATATTTATGAAATTTAACTTCTTCAAATTAAGCTAAATAAACCGCAAAGAGCGTTTTATTCTAGTATATAATACGGTACTCGCAGTCAATTCCGGAAGAAAATTCTCGAGTTATTTGATTAACTCAACCTCCAGGGAAATGCCCTTAAGTCTATCAAGGGGAGAAGGATACTGCTTTATCAATAAGCTACTAGAAAAGAGTCTTCCTTTACTTTAGCGAAGAAAATCCTTTCCTAAATAACATTGAGGATCTCGAGAATGAGTACCGCATTACCTTTTCTGCTGATTCAGAAGCTCTTTAACTCTTTCTAATTTACAGGGAATCCACCAGACCGTAATTAGGAAGCCTTAACACATCATTTTTACTCTATTCAAAAGAAAGTGTTTTTTCCCTATAAAAGTAGCAATACCAGAATTTGCCATTATGTTTAAAGTTGATAAATGACAGTAATTGTCAAAACGTGTTTCGATTTTCTAATTAATAATAATACCTATAATTAAAATAATTTATTTTTAAAGAAAAAAAAGTAGGTGTTTATATATATATATATATATATATATATATATATATATATATATATATATATATATATATATATATATATATATATATATATACATATATATATATATATATATATATATACATATATACATATATATATATATATATATATATATATATATATATATATATATATATATATATATATATATATATATATATATATATATATATATATTTAAATATATATATATATATTTATATATATATAAATATATATATATATATTTATATATATATATATATATATATATATATATATATATATATATATATATATATATATATATATATATATATATATATATATATATATATATATATATACATATATATATATATATATATATATATATATACATATATATATATATATATATATATATATATATATATATATATATATATATATATATATATATATATATATATATATATATATATTTATATTATATAAAACGCTAATACGTTTTAATTGATAGGCTTCGGCGCGCAAGAGCATGTAGTGAGTATCATATGTCAAATCGGGTGAATTCTCACCGAATTATCAAGAAAATTCTCACAAAATTATCTTCATCGAAGCCGATGCTTTACATCCGGCGTTCAGATTACATATTGTTTTACAATACATGGTTTCAGCCCTCTGGTGGGAAATACTTTAAAACAAAACTTACAACAGTTACTTTTCTCAACAACTGAAATTTAGAATAGTGTGATTAAGAAAAATATGCGAACTGTTTTCAATTTCAAATTAATATTGAAATGCACAGGTTTAGAGTTTTCTGCAGTGAAAAACTTTCGGGACTTCAGTGTTCAAAAAAGTATACAAAAGCTAGACGTTAAGAACGTATCCAATGAGCGAGCAAAGCGAGCAGGGGGCAAAGCCTCCTAGTATATATATATATATATATATATATATATATATATATATATATATATATATATATATATATATATATATATATATATATATATATATATATATATATATATATATATATATATATATATATATATATGTATATATATATGTGTGTGTGTGTAGGTTTGATTGAATTATTAATTAATGTTGTATGCATGGTGTTTCTTAATTATTTGGACTTATATACAGGGTGCTTTAAATTATCTCCACTAAAACAAAATTCTTAAATCAATATATAAGAAACTCTGGGAGGAGTCAGCTTACTCAGAAATAATTCTAAGTAACTCTAGAATGAGCCTCCTATTACAATATTTCCTTTTCACTTACAGATTGTAATATACAAAAATCCTTTCTACTTTAATAACTATACCTTGATACATAATTTTTTCGTTATTATAAGAAATAATTTATCTCTACAAAAATAACAAATCCTGAAGGATTATCTTGTGTTTATGTACATCAATGATAAATTATTTTACAAAAAGAATTTTTATTTCAAATAATAATTTATACCAATGATATCAAAAAACATCGTTTTAACTATAATAATAATTTTTTTTTAATTTTCTTCAATCGGTACATTTGTATGTTTAAAATTATCAATAAATTACTGAATAATTGGAAATGCATGGTGAGCAGTAATTATTTGTAATCATATACAGAGTATTCCTAACTATCGCCACCAAAACAAAATTCCTAAAGGAATCTTAGTAACTCTAGAATGAGCCCCCAATTGCGATATCTCCTTACTCAGAAGTTCACTTGCAGATTGTAAAATACAAAAATCCCTATCTTACTATAATATCTATACCTTAAAACATAATTTTTTCGTTATTATAAGAAATAATTTATCATAAAAAAAAATAATAAACACTGCAAGGAACAACTTGCTGTTGTGTATCTCATCGATAAATTACATTATTTGTTAAAAAGTATTTTTTTCAAAAATAATTAATACTTAACTTACAAAAACAATTTTATTTAAAAATAAAAAATAAAAAAATAAGTTGGTGTTTATGTATCGTAAATAAATCCGTTTAAATGTTTGCCATACCCAACAATCTACAACATAATGGATAAATTGAAGAACTTAGTAGAAGAACCGGGCAACTAGACATTTTAGTGAAATTGAGTAAATGAGAGCTAAAGTTTATGCGTTTCTCCTTTTTGTATTTTCATTTAATCTTTATGTTTATGATATGTTTGTTAAAACATAACTTACGAAATTTTGGGGGGTCTATTTATTTCATTCTAACTCTTTAATAAACGAAGATTTTAATAATTTTTGTGAGTAGCAATGGCTTGTTTTCACGAACGATTATCGTGGTTTACCCGATGGCAATGAAGTTCTGATATGTTTCTTCCAAAGTATAATTTGCATAAGCATGGCATTATCTCCTGGTAGGGGTCAAGATAAAGTTTAACTATCTACCTCTGTGTTTCGTTCATATGTAGACTTAATCTGTCTATGCTGAGCCTTACCGATTTTTATGTTAAAGTTGCCATTCATTTTTTCAAGCATATAAGTATTACTATCATTTCGGATTTAGCATTTAATATTTTAAGCGTGAGCACACATCTTAAAGATTGCTGATTAGACCATCTTATTTAAAATTTGAAAATAGTAATCTGCAAAATAGAAACATTTTTGGTTAGTGGTATTGCTGATATTATATTATATTAATTAGTCCAGTTTTGATATGTACTAATATACGTATCACGATACCTGCTATAAGTACTGGCACTTTAGTAGTGCACTTTAGCATCCAAATAGAGTCTCGGTGCTGCCATCTAGTGTGGCAGAAACTAGACGTCCAAATTAACATGCCCAACGGTATGTTAATTTGTCACCATTGTGGTGGTCCTGAAAGAGTGGATACCACCTCTGGAGAACGCACAAGGTCTGCTCATCGGTAAGAGCGATTGTGCAGCTCATAGAAAATAAAAAAAAATAAAAAAAATTAAAAAAACTATAAGTACTTGGGGAAAAAAGCTTTTTACAGTCTACCGAAAAGGATAAGTACCCGTGAAAATTATTGATTATTGTAATTTTTGATTATCAGGTTTATCTTCCATTTTGACAGGATGAACTTTTAAAAACTTGTTTCGCTTAATCTGAGAACTTTAAGCCATCAAAGAGAGCAACGAATGACAAAAAAAAAAATTAAAAAACTAGTATTTTTAAAGTTATTTAGTTAATTAAGTCTGCATATCTCTTTCAATATTGTGCACGATTTTGAAATTTTAATCCTTACTGATTTAATGATTATTAAGTTTAAAAAAAACATCAAGATAGTAACAAAACAATAATTATCTGAAAAAGTTGCCTAAGCACAAAATAATATTCATTTTCAAGTGACGCACTTAGCTTAGGGAAAAAAAACATACAAACTAATAAGAACCAGATGCAAAAAAAAAATGTAAATAAAGTTGATTAAGGGTTATTTTTTCTCGTCTTTTCTAACTATTGATTCGCAAAAAAATATATAAATTCCTTTTAATGTATGGAAGTTGCTGTTTCAAGTTTTTTTAAACTTTTTTTGATTTTCAGCAGATTTTTTCTTCCCGTGAATTTATGCTTAATGCTAAGCACGATATTTTCTAGGGTCGTTTATTGACTACTTAATGCCAAGTTACTTAGCCGGTTCTTCCGTCCAAGAATATTCAAATAATGTCACTTAGCCGGGTTTTCCACTGAGTATCATTGGAATGTATAGATTCAGCAATATAAGTGAATGAAGTTTATATAAAGCTTAAATAAAATAAAGCTTAATATAATATTTAAATAAAGCTGAAATAAAAACTTTCCCTAAAATATCTCAATTTAAAAAAAATTATCTTAGCTGGTTCTTCAATTAGTCTATAATTGCTTAGATTAATACGTAGTGAGTTTAAAAACATCAACACCAAAATAAAATTCTTATGTGAATATGAGACACTCGAGAATGAGTTCTGAATTACCCTAACTGCTTACTCTAAAGCTCTTTAAATATTTCTGTTTAACAGGAAGTTGGCTGACTATAATTGAGAAACATTAACAAAGCACTTTTTCCCTTTTCGGTGGAATAACTTTTTCTTACGCTAAAAATTTCGTGATGAATATTTTGTGAAAAAGAGACGGTATTTAGTCAAGGTGTGTTTGTGATACTAATCACATGCTGTTTCTTCAGCTACGACCCCTGACGACCATCACAGACGTCACAAGCAGCTAATTGGTGATTCTATTATTCAAGACACAGCTCAAAATGCTTGTCTAAAAAATGAACACAGCTGGAAACGTGAGTTTAAGATAATGGTCTTAGTTTAAAATGAGGGTTTAAGAAAATGAACGTAGCATTTGTTTCCGTTCTTCAAACCTCAATCTGGATTTTTTTCCTTCTTTTTCTAAGAATAAACTAATGGATCAAAAATAAATTCATAATGTGATATTATCCATTTACCTAAATAACTTAGTAAATTATTTTTAAAATTAGTCTTCTGAAAAGAGTTTTAAATTAAACAATTGTTCGTATGTGTTTGTTGCAGGTCATAAAAATTCATAACAATATTATTAAACTTACGTAGTTAGAAATTTGATTTTCAAAAACTACTTAATCGTTTAGTGATCTGAATACTCTCTCTCCCGATTACGAGTTTTCCCGAAAATTTACTTGAGTTTTATACCTTATCCCCAAAAATTTTCTTACGTCTTGTTACAGCTCTAATAAATTTATAATAGTGATATTTAATTTACATCACTCAAAAGCTTCTCAATAGTTTAGTGATCCAAATACGAAGAGTTTCCCCAAAAAGTTACATGAATATTATACACAGATTCCTCAATCTCAAGGTCCTGCACTTTGGCCGGTAATTATTATGGTTCCTGATTAAAAAAGTATAGGAAAACAACTCTCTAAATCCGCTACAGTTGACAGTAATTTATTGCTTTGCCTCGTTTCACGGATTACCTTGATTCTAGCAACAACAAAAAATAATCGCTTAAGTCTTAAACCAAGTCAAAGTCCGAACTGAAGACACTATTTAGAGCCCAACGTAAGTGGAGACATATTTTAGGAGAGCATTTTCAGGAAAAAACATGTTCATTCATGTAGTTTTATGATCATGATCAATAACTGGAACACATTTTACAGGTCACTGGCTGTAATCAAGCAGTGAAACTTTTCTGCATCAGTTGATAAAATGAAAAGTTATTTTGAGACATCTGTGATTCCAAAGAAATATACTTTTTATCACAAATCGTTCTGCTCAAAAGATATCGATAAACTACTGATTAAATTTCTCCATTAAGAAATGAAACTCTTTCAATCATTTTCTTACACTTCTTTAATCAACTTAGTGATAGGAGTTTAAGAACATACCCAGATGTTAAAAGATTTATGAATTGTTTGATTACAAGAAACCTACGGAATAAGATATGTTGTTTTATTTAGTTAAGATAGTGGAGTTAGTACGTTGAAAGTTAATTTATATTTGTGTGATTTTTTTGATTGAGATATTAAATCTCATCCGTGCGAAGTTATTAATATCATAAATAATATTAAAAATAACTTAACCAGGTTTTGATGACTTGAAAATCTCTAAAAGTTGCAGCAGATGCTCCTTTTCTCCGCCATAAGAAAATGACACTTTTTTTCATCTTTTGATTTGTTTCTAGCTTTTTTTTTTATTTATAAATTTTTTTTTCAGTTTAAATATTACATTCGCAATTGCTTTCTTTGCAGTGGAGATTTCCCAGGGCAAAACATGACTAGTATGACTCGCAAGAAGTCAGAATAATTTTAAATTAATAAGTTTTTCTGGAGAAGTATTTGCAAACACAAATACCAAATATAATGTGGTTTATCAAATAGTGATTTAATTGATCTTATGGATGAATTGCACTGATCAATCAAACATTGAAATGCTAGCTTTCTTATTTCAGAAACTTAAGCAGCAATTATTTGCTTAATTCGACCAATATACCGCACAAAAGTAAATTATTTTCAGCATTAACTTTTGTTTCATGAAGCTTACAAAATGAATTCCGTTGCTTAGTATTCAATGATCATATTTTTCTTAGACGCAGTCATGCATTAATTATTCTAATGCCCGGAAAAAATTGCAAAAATTGCCAGTACCTAAACTTAGAAAACAATGCACAAATATCTCAGAAAATATCTCAGCAACTTTAAAAGTGCTTTGAATAAAAAAAACTCTCGAAATGTATAAAAAACGTAATTTCCGTAAGAACCTGGGCATTGCTTATGATGTTCAAATAGCATAATAAAAGTAATACATACATGAAACCCTATTACTGAACGGCATAGAATTTCAGCAATAAATTTAGTATTTGAAAATTTCAAAAATACTCCAAATAAATGTATAATTATACGAGGAAATTCCGAAAATGTAGGGGAGAGGGGGGCACATGTGAACAGGGGGCACATGTGAACATGGTATGTTTTACCAATATGATTTGAAATAAAAAATCTCGAAAAATTTTCAATTGATGGCAGTACTAGTCCTACCTCTCTGAAAAACTTTCAGAACAATGAGACATTTTGTTGGTCTATTCTGACAATTTCTTTGTATCAGCTGGTGTTGCATATATTATAATCGCTCGCTTCTCCAAGTGAAAGCATAATATAAATCAACTAATAAACTAAAATTAACTATTGCAGATCATTATATGAACATTCAGGTAAGTTTATGACAATTATTCTTTTTTTTTTACTCAATTAAAAGTTCTTTATTTTTCAAGTTAGGTTTAAGAAGGATGATGGGGGCACTTGTGAACAAAACATCTGGGGCAGATGTGAACAGTTCACAAGTGCCCCTACATAGTATTAAGATTATT
The DNA here is from genome assembly GCF_982258835.1 of Parasteatoda tepidariorum. NCBI lineage: Eukaryota > Metazoa > Arthropoda > Arachnida > Araneae > Theridiidae > Parasteatoda > Parasteatoda tepidariorum. Next base: position 31,365,125 of record NC_141757.1, on the reverse strand, counting down.
ATCCTCATGATATTATAAGTTTAAAAAATATGTATGCATTTAAAATTATCATTATTTAATTTTCCATAATTAATTTATTAATTTTTCCTTTAAATTTTTTTTATTTTATTAAATGGCTGATCGCGCATTACGCATATTAACTGATACACCTGAGAAAATAGAATTGTTAAAGCTACAAATGAAAAAGAGAGAAAAAATGAAAAAAAAAAGCATGAAAGAGTATTAGAGAAGAAAGAAAAAGGCCCATTACAACACCCGTGGAACATGAAGTTGCGAAAAACCCAATTACGGATAAATTATTGTACAGCTGAAAAATTATTTTCTTATTGACAGTACTGTTGTACAATTTAAATTCACATAGTAAGCTACAACCCCCTCAGTATAATGCGTATCTATATCTGTTATATTAAAGATTTTTTTTCTTTGAAATATGATGATTGCTTTGTGTTTTTAATCTTGTTCATATGTGCCCCAGGCCTGTTCACATGTGCCCCCAATAGGGGCACATGTGAACAATTGAAGTCATTTTTCTAAAATATTATAAAGTAAAGAAATATTTTATTGAAAAATCTCAAAAAATTCCACAAGACAAAGAAAATACTATTTAAACATATGGACTTTTTTACTATGAAAAATTGATGATATTTTTCGAAAAGTGAAGAAATAAAAAAATTTGTTCACATGTGCCCCCCTCTCCCCTACTTATTAATTCAATGTGCAGACAAAAAATAACAAACGAGTTACAACAAAAAAAGATTGACCAATCGGGAATGACAAATAAACTTATGGCAGCTATACTTATCCTACACAAAATTAAAATTTTGCTCAGCACAAAGTTTACTTTTTTTATTTGAAATATGGAAAACAGATGGATATAAATAAAGGTCAATACTGTCAAAGTATAAATAGAGAAAAAGAAATAGAGAAACTGGGGCCGCCGAGAGAAAAAGAAAAGTTCTGGGATAGAAGCAATTTTTTCATTTTTGATCCTAAAAGTATTGTTACAATTTTTTGCAATTATTTTGTTCGCGTATATTTATCCTTATAATCCAGTACGATTCTACAGTTTCTATTCTAATATAATTCTGATCAACATATTTTTAATTATATAATTCCAATATATTTTTTAGAGTTAAGTTTCCAATACAACATAAGTAATGCGGATTAAACGGTCTAGAGATCTTTAAAAAATGAAGACAAAGAGATAATAGATTTCCAAAATGGTTTATCGGATATTTAAAAGCATTTTTTGTGGGGCGCTGAAGCCTAAAGGAATCATAAATGATATCAAATCTCGTAAAGTCTAAAATGAATTATAAACTGTATTTTTTACAGTCAGGTTCCACCACCTATTCTATGTTGTATTTCATTTCCTTCCATCTATAAACTTTCGTTTTTAAAACGATTTTAATGCCATACTTTTCTATCTTCGTATTTGATGTCAGCCTTACTAAAGGCTATATAAAATATATTTTCATTTCCAGGCAAAACAAATTTGAAAGTAAGTGCCAAAATTCATTAGTTAGTTATTTATAATATCAATAACAATATTTAAACATTCATAACAAAGTGAAAAAAACAACAAATTACGAGACTAATCTTACTTATAATTATAAATTAATTTTACATTTATGAGATACATTAAAATTTGATTACACATTATTTTGGATAACATAATCCACTTTTTATTAAATTTCAGACTGCCGTTTCATGTATCTAGAATAAACAAATTATTGCTTTAAGCAATATGATGACACGTGGCTTCAAAGTTGATTAAATTTTTCGCTAGAAAAATTTTTTCAACTCTCTTCTACACTCTTTTTCTTAAAAAATAAATTACTTTAAAGAAAATGGAAATATATCAATAAATTATAGCATAAATTTCACCGAAAGACCTTACCTTCTCTACTTTTAAACAATTTAGCTGATTAAACTTCATGATTATCTGTTGGAGACAGTAACCAAGAGATGTTGCCCTCTGGCTAGAAGTAATATTGAATTTCTGATTTTTTTTTTATTAAATTAGTAAATATAAAGAGAAAGTGGCAGCGGCCTTTGAGGGATGTTCGATCTTGCTTGATTAAAATATTTCTTTCTTTGAGAGATTAACCTGCTGAAAGAAAAATAGATTTTTTTCATGTTCAACATCATTACAAAATACTTCGAATATAGAGAATACTTCTAATTTAGACATTAAAGTTGGAAGTTTTAGAAGTTACATTAAATAGTAATAATTGTGAGGGAAAATTGAGTATCTCCATGAAACATAGTAAATAAAATGTAATCATTATTAAGCAAATAACCGTAAATAAATTAAAAGATTTAATATAGTATTTAATATAATAATTTATTTAGAAATATGTTTTTTAGAATTATGTTCAAAATTACTTCTTATACACTGATTCAAGAAGCAAAGATGCTTTGAAATTTGGAGATAAAGATATCTGTTAAAAGTATACATAATATAATAGCACTTTAACATTAGAAATATTTAAAAAACAGTTTCGATGTGATAAAAAAAAACACTTTTTACAATCATAAAAGTGTGATGCAAAAGTATAAAGATCAAAACAGCTTTTAACTTCTTAACAGTAAAAGTATTAAAATTACAGTAAACGTAAAAGAAATGTAATCTTTGTGGTTCAACTGTATCAATTATCTAGCCCAAAAATACCTATGACCATGTTTAACCTTGCCAGCACTGCAAAAGTTTGTTTGTAAATTTTAGATAGGCATCTTATTAGCAACTGTGACTGTACCGTATATCAGAACTGAATGTAGATAACTGAACATAACTGAAAATAGAATTTAATAGACACATTTTTTTGCTCTTAAGTCATTTTATTGTTGATATGTTTGTTCATTATTAGAAATTGTTGTTTATACTCCTATTTATTCATATTCCTTTGTATTGGGTGATGAGTATTAATAATTTTGTTTTTATGAAATCGTTATATAATGGATCGTCATTTAATCATTATATAATTATACGAAGAAATAAGTTATAAATAAATACATAAACAGTAAAAAATAGCGAACATTTCAATATGGGAACAAATAAATGTTATTATTTCACGTCGAAAATACCAAATATGCAAAATGAATCGTGAATATAATGAATCGTTTAATCATTATATAATTATATGAAGAAATAAGTTATAAATAAATATATAAATAGTCAAAAATAGCGAACATTTCAATATGAGTAACCAAATATACCAAATATGAGTAACTTTTGAATACATTGTTGAATTTGTTTTGTTTTTAATTTACGCTTAGTTATTATTAAATACTGTTTTAGATACTAGCTTGTTTTTCTTTATTTGTATAGCTATTGATCAGAAATAACTCCAGATATTATTGAAGGGATGCATAATAAATAGGGAAAGCATTCTTATGTTTTTCTTTCTCTTTAACAGCTAGCGAAACATGATGAAATAAATAACTTGTTAAAAATACCCAAGTTACCAAAAATAGTCAGCATTTAAACATTGATAAGAATATATGCTATTCTTTTTCAGGAAATAATATCAAACATGCATAATCCACTAGATATTTTGCTCGATTTTCCCAATGAATACAGAATTACTTCTTTATTTACTATATAAATACTATTTTAATAACTAACTTATTTTTCTTAAATTATAGAAGATAGTTCCATAGATAGAAGATAGCTATTGATAGAAGATAGTTCCAGATTACATTGAAGGAATGAATAAGTAAGGAAAGCATTATTGTATATTTTTTGCCTTTTACTAACTTTGGATAAACGTGTCAAGAAAGTGACAAGTTGTCCCTGAGGCTTTCTTGACCGAAATCAGGACAGCAAAACATACTTCATAGGGGCATACCTAATTCTCTTTTTCCTGAAGTTTTTTTTTTCCTCGAAGAGTATTTTTTGAAGAGCACCCTCTTAGGAATTTCAAGTTCTCTATTCAATACGTCACGTTTCAGTTGAAAAAGAAAATTTCTCACAAAATAAATAAGACTATGTTTTTAAAAAAGTTTGTAATATTATGTGAACAAAAGTATGAATTATAAACGTTTTTTAATAAAATGTCTAACTAATAAGTCGAAATATTTAAAATGCTGATAGATTATATTCATAATATAAAATGAGTAAAAGTATTATTACTGTTCTACTTGATAATAATATTTGAAAATAAATAAATTACAGGAATATGCAACCTAACATAACTATAAATGAGTTTAAATACTGAAAGTTGAAAAATTTTACTACTCTTCTCCTATTTAGTGGCTAAATATAAAACTAAACAATAAAAAGAGTTTCTCAATATTGATAAAAACTGTGTCAATATAGCTCTGAAACAAGTATAATCGAATTTGAATACACATGCGCGCATTAATTAGTTTAGTAGCATGCTCAAATTTGAAACAGCATACAATCTTTTTGTAAGCAACATGCATGGTCTGTTAAATAAATCATGAGAAAATGACACATCACTATCAAATATGATAAAGAAAAAGGAGTTAATCAAACTTTATTAGTTTATAACGACCAAATATTCGAAAATACAATCTAACTTGACGAAGGTTTACTACACTTACCTTCATTCCAATTTCATTTCACGAATAAACAGTATCTTCAGATTTGTATTAGGAACTTTCCTAAACCTCCACTATGTTTATTTACAAATATATTCTCAGAATGGTTCAAATTTTGAATATATCACTATGCACAATAATGAATACATAGGATAATCAAATTCGACAAAATTTGATTTGGAGCTGTTTTGCACCATTTTTATTCAATTTTCAGAAAACCTTTTCCACAGTGCACCTTAAGGAAAAGATTTCAAACTTCAAGAAAATAAAATGTAATCTAGCATATATGGTGTTCATTAAAATTACTAAAGAGAATCTTCTGCTGCTGATGATTAAATATGATGTTACATTAAAAATAGGTTTCCAATTTCAAGAAAATAAGCTAAAAAGGAAACAGCAAATTCACGATTCATATTTTTATTCGAGGTCTAACTCTAATAGTTGACCAATATCACTAGTTAAAAGTATAGATTTCTTTTCAATTTTCTTCTCTTGAATTGAGGGCACCAAAAATCAGATAAGATAAGAAAAATAATACACTCGTTATAATTTTGGGACCTTACGGCGTAAGACAGTTGTCTCCATTTTCGGTGAACAATAATTCTGGAATTTATATCAATTTAAGGTCATGGCACAATTAAAAGTCAGTAAAATTATTTTCACGATGCAATTTAAAATAAGAACAATCTGTTTAAGATACGTCTCATGAATTTATGGAACAAAATTAGTTTTTAAATCAAATCTACACATGGATATTAATAATAGTTTAAAAGATCAGAAGTAAGTAGAAATTATAAATTATAAAATTATTTAATACTGTTGATATATATTTAAAAATTAAAATATATTGTTCCTTATAACAAATTTAAGAGCATACATAACTTGCATACACTGTTTAGGGTGGAACCTTTATTTTAAAAATATAGATGCGTAAAGACAACATCCAATTCATACCATCTCTTACTAAATTGTCAAAAATCTACTGAAACTATACAAAGTATGTCAAAATTCACTTTATCGCAATCATAGATAACTCATGAATAGTGTGAAGGCTCATGAGACAGGTTCAAGTTTTTTTTCCATTATACGTATACAGACATAATTGCACCCTTTAAAGTTCAATCGGAAACTTGATATGATGCTAACATGAATTATTATTTTTTTTTGTTCATCAATTAGTTCGGAGAGATATTACACCATAGTTTTTATAGCGTGTATATTATGGTATATACAGGGTTATTCATAATTCCCTCCGCCTCTAAACGACATTTTTCTTTACTACAGCTGGCTTCAGTGGTACGTGTTACTACCATCTACCGGCAACTGCTTAAATTAAAACTTGAATAATTTCGGAATAATTTCATTCGTTCTTTCCTGCCATATTCGTCTCCGTTTTTTTTACTATAACGCTTTGAAACCCCGGAAGGAATTATGAATAACACTGTATTTTAAACCATGAGAATTGAGATTTTAAATAGGAAGATGTGTGATATAATTACTAGCTCAAAAAATATTCAAGCAATATTCTGGGAGTTCATTTTGTTCTCACACTTTGAATAGCAATGAGTAATAAAAAAAACGGAGAAACAAAATAACAAAACTTAAATATTGCGCAACAAAAACCTAAGCAAATAAGGTATTTTAACAAGAAATTAAAGCTAGATCTACCAATATATATAATACAATAAAGAATTATAGTGTTTATATATCTGCATACCGGATTGCGGTTGAATAGTAGGTACTAAAAATGCAACATTATACATGAAGCTAAATCAGTGCAAATTGCAACACATAACGAATCCCGATTTTCCGTTTTATTATTTAGATTTTTTATTATGATTTTTTTCAGGTGTATTTCAGGTGCGTGTTTTTTTGATACATACATACATACATATATATATATATATATATATATATATATATATATATATATATATATATATATATATATATATATATATATATATATATATATATATCGGTTTTTTCTGTTGAAACAAATTAATAATAATTTTTTTAAAAATACTTTTCATCCGAGAATTGATCGCAGATATTAACTTTGAGTTTATATAAACACATTCAGTGAATTCTCTTTTTTTCATTTCAAGCACAAAATAAAAAAATAAAAAACAAATAATTAGACTAGACAATTTTCAATTAACTTTTAAGCTTACTCCAAATTTGTTTAGTTTTTATTTCCAATGAGCTGCACAATCGGTCTTGCCGATAAGCAGACCTAGTGCGTACTCCAGAGGTGGTATCCACTCTTTCAGGACCACCACAATGGGTGAGATACCGTTGGTCATGTTGACGTCTAGTTTCTGCCACACTAGATGGCAGCACCGAGACTCTATTTGGATGCTAAAGTGCACTAGGAATTTAATTTTGCCGGAAATGCCAAGAGCCAATAAGGCACTCCAGGGATCTCTTACATGCCGCATAATCATACGACATGGCCGCTGAGGATTTTCTGCATCCTGAAAATCCGGTGTCTGGGCCGGGGATCGAACCCGCAAACTTGGTCTCAGAAGGCCGACGACAAACCAACTGCTCCACCCAGCCGCTTACTCCAAAATGAAATCCAAAAATTATTCCAAAAATAATCCAAAAATTCCTTTGGTAACAATTTCTATCGATGAAGCGAGATTATTTCACTTTTCAGGGGACGAATGCTCATCGGGTCAAAGAAAAGATAGTTCATTAGTGATTGCTAATGTTGTAAATAACAATATCACGATGTTTAGTCAGGAAATATCGATATTTTATTGAAAGTTTCTTTAATGCTTAATTTTTTTCTCGTTATGTTGAAGAAACTGAATAATTCACTCATGCGCAATTTTCCTTGGTGGATAGCGTCAGAAAATTAGTTTTTTATAGCATTATCTCTAACCACGTGAATATGCACGCTTCTTAAAATGAAAAATTTTTTTAATCAACGGTAATTCCAATAAAAAATTAAGTTATGTATAATTAGCAAAATTTATAGGATATTGTACTAACTTTTTTAGGAGAAACATAACGAGTTGCCAGACCATTATAGATGAAAATGATGAATGATTTATTTTAGTAATAAGTACTAATTGAAAGAAAAAATGAGTCAAAGAATAAAAAAATCATATAAAAGCACCGTAAGTGTATAAAATCACTATATGCAGATGACTTATATCAAATGATTGCTTAATTATTTTTGGAAATATATTTTAAATGAAAAAAATAAGCAAGTCATGAAAATTCCAGATTAATGGAGAAATGATACTAATTTTCCATGATACTATGATACTATATACTATGACACCAATTTCAATGATACTAATAAGAAACTGAAAAAAATCACCATGCTATTTTTGACGCTAATCATTCATTGTTTTTTTCGGTAATGTGCACTAATTGAAATAAAAAAAGAGGTATGTACTAAAAAGCAAAATTAATGAAAAAATAGCAGTAGCTTGTCTAGGAAAACTATAATAAATTGTAATACATTTTTGAAATCTATTAAATAATCATTATAATGAACTAATTCATTTTGGTAACAGTCATTACTAATTTTACAATATTAGTTGTGGTTTTAATGGATTTCAAACGAACTAATATATGTAGAATTATTATATTTGGTAACTATTAAAATTCATTAATACTGGACAGTTTCAATGTAGATAATGTAAAAAATAGGTCCTAGAAAGGAATAAGTACCAGGGCTAATAGCTGGATTGTGCGGAACTTTGGCTGTCATGAGTTAGAATCTGGAACAGCACCAAGCCAAATAACACTTAGAGTAGCTATCTTTATTTTGCTGGGCTGAACTACTATAATGCGTTATGCATATTATACTAAAAGACCACAGTTAAAGAAAAATAATTATGATAAATAAAAGAAAAAAGGCGGAATTATATTAACTTTAGCACTGTGCTGGTATGTGTCTTTCAGTTTTGTGTACAAGTTCTAACTGTCAATCTGTACTGATTAATTGTTTACTTCTTTTCTCTTATTGAACGACGAACGAATATTGAGCCACTCTTACATAAATTGAAAATCATTCATAATTATAATTTTTTCAACGCTTTTCACTAAGATAATTCATTATATATATGACGGGTGATTAAGGAAAGAAAGAAAATTTTTCCCTCGTTATTACGCGTATTCATTATCTTGTGTAAATATCAATTTTCCAAATATTTACATATAATTAATATCATCTTCTTGAAAAAAGTTTATCCAATTGGAGAAACTAGCCTCATATATGAACCTTCTTAAACCAACATTATTGTACAAAGAAAATGGCTAAAATGGATTTTTTTAGAATCATCTAAAACACACTAAAGAAATATGAGAGTTCGTAAAGCTTTGGTGGGAAGAACTGCCCTAATACCGTTGCTTTTAGATATTATCTCTCTCTCTCTCTCTCTCTCTCTCTATATATATATATATATATATATATATATATATAATATATATATATATATATATATATATATATATATATATATGTGACAAGATAAAAGGAAATTTTATTTGTTGAACATGAAAGAAAATATTAATGAAAGGATCTTTGGAAGAATACTCCCATTACACTTCACTGCCACAATTGACGTTGGAGTTATAAGATTTTTATTGCAAAACTTTTCTGCCAATAAATGAACATTAAACGCCCTCAAATGTCTCGGAACTAACTTTTTTCGCATTTGTAACATCAGAAGATTGAATTTTTGCATTATACAACACTAGGGGTTAAATTTTCAAAATTATTTAATTATTTCATAGCATCTGCGTAGAAAACTAGGAAACCAATAAGTGCAGTTTTAAGTTTTATTTAAAGCTTATGACATTCAATGATTTCTAGATATAAGTTATTTAAAAATGCAATCCTATCTTTTTCAGGTCAATAAGAACGTGGAGAAAAAAATGGCAAACGATTTTAGATCATTTGGTTTTTATATCATATCGAGATGCAGGGAAATGTTTTACTCTACTGCGGACATCATAGAAATTGTTTAAATTTCCAAATCTTACAGTGCCAAATCCAAAATTTACAGTGATTATAAAGAAGTATAAAAAATCCACCCTTATTCTCCTATCTCATGTAATTTTTTTTAAATATATATTCCGATTTTCTGATACACTTAAATAAAATATATTTGATTTTTAATACCAATAAAGTTTGATATAGAATAAGTTCGGGAAATTCTGCCATTAAATTCATAGCTTTTACTCGATTTATGGAAAGGTAATATTACTTTAAGATTAAAGCAACGTAAGGTACCATAGCAATAACTCACTCACTATTTTTCTTAAAAATATTTTCTTGGACAAGCTTTAGTGTATCGAATGTTGAGAAAAGCTAAGGAATCATAGTCTAACAAAGATAGTTGCATTTAAATTTAAAACGAGGTATGTTTTCTGGTTCTATGGCAGATGCACTTAGCGGAGACTTGAGGGATTTGTTTAACTTTAAATTAGGAATTTTATCAAAGAGTTTTCCTTCGAAGACACTTTTCTCTAAAAGTATCCTGCCGTAACGCATAAACGATTCTAAACTCTCTCGAGATTTTCATCTCGGATAAATCTTTAATCAATTTATATATCTTGGATTCGCTTCAAAAGTTAATGCATGTTCTGACACTAACATTTTAAGGTTAGTGCTATTTCTCAGCACTTTAAACTCTTCAATTTACTCAATTTGCATTGCGTCCAATAGGCGAGCTCTTAGAAATTCGGATGCATTCTAATTCAGATGAATGCTTGCTACAATAAAACGAGTAAAGGATTCTAATTTTGCTTTTCGCAAGAGCATTAAAAAACTTTATGGGTAAGTTATTATCTCACACATCAGTAAATGTATATTTATATATCTCTTTAATGAACTTTTCTGAATGAAGGAATTCTATTAATTTGCTTCCATGATAAATAAGCAAGCCCAAAATTTGCGTATATTACTTACTTGATTGTTCTAAAATAACTATTGCCAGAAATTGCTTTTTAATGAATGATAAAGTTTAATCATAAAATTTAATATTCTTGGAAAAATTATTAGTGATTTTTGTTAAAAATTTTAAACTAACCATAATCATATAATGCATTATTCTTCGAATAAACATTAGATGAATACGGGTGTTTCACATGAATAAGCAACTATTACAGACTATAAAGCGGCGTAGTCACTATTAAGTGACGATGTACATCAACCACTGGATTATCCCTGTTTTTGAATTAAATCAGGCATGTACCGTTCTATTTCTGGCATGGAGTTAAATAACGCAAGCATTAAAATATACCTGGTATAGAACTAAATCATGCTTACGTTGGAATAACTATAGCATCTAATTAATTCAGACGGACATTGAAAGGTGTCTGATGTCAAATTCAACCAAGTAAACTCTTATAGATCATATGTGTTTCACTAATATTTGCTTCTGCGGCGTTTATACGTAAGATGAGTTCTGACTATCAGCTTCTCGTAAATTACACTTTTTGGATGTCCTCAAAGAAAAAAATGCTTATGTTCAGAGAAAGACGCCCGGTGGAAGAATGGTAGTGATTCGCTCTCACATGACATAAATTCTGGGTTAAATCCTCGGGCTTGACAAGGTTGATTCATCATTTCTTCTCTTCAGTGGAACGATAAAATGAGTTCTAAGCCTACTTGGGGATTAAACACTAGGGGTTCACTATTCAGATAACCACCCAAATGGAGCATCTGCCCCTACGAAGCCCAAGATCAAGACATCTGAGACGACACAGTAGGCCTTGGCTCTTTAGGGCTCTCATACCACTGAGGTTATTTTAATATGTCCTAAGAAAAAATGTCTTTAAAACTTAGATATTTGGATCGGGAGATCTAAGTGTCGAATACGCGAACCAACCAGAGACAAACCTCACTTTATGTTTGCCCTTTCATGAATCCTAATGAAGTGTACTGGATTTACCCTGGCATTTTCGTGTCTCTTTTGTTTTCTCTTTGGAATCTGGTGGAAAATGTTTGTTCGGATGAGTTATATTACCCATTAATACTTCGTTAAACCTCGTATATGTTGCAGTGAATGACCGAAATCAAGAAAATGTCAACAATCACATAATCGCTTTGGTGAATGTCCGAAATATTTGTTATATCCGATTTGATATTAATTCATTTGTTGATATTTTTGTATTTATTCGATATTTTGATATCTGCTGAGGATGAATTAGAAGAAATATCACTGTTCGGAGCATCGGACAAATGCATACTGGTCAGTGGCACTTGACCTTAGAAAAACATTGATGCAGGGCATACCGTGCAACTGTATACTGAACAGTGGCACTGAACCTTAAAAATTGATGTATCGTAAACCAGGCAGTAGCACTTAAATTGACCTACTATATATTTTGGACATTTACCAAATCGTCTACGTGACTGGCAACATTCACGGGTGGAAGTCAACAATCACCAATTCGGGTCATTCACAGTAACATATTCATTGCTTGATACCCTCCACCATATTTGGATGTTTGTCAGAAAAAAAGAATTAAAAAGCTAAAAAAATTAGATTACATCTCTGTACAACTAAATTGGTTCAGTGATCCTTACACGACATTGATGGTTCACTCTTTAAAATTCTTTTGTATTGCGAATTGTTTTAGCAAAAATTTTCACAAAACCTCTCCATGAAGTCTTGGTATAATTAAATAGGAAATAATAAATTTGGGAGGCTAACACACATAAATTTTTCTAATAAAGTTAGTAATATTTTGTTTGTGAACCTATCAAGACACAACACAAAGGTTTAAGTAAAAATCTCAAAGCATGGGTTTAAAATGTTGTGTCAAAAGTTCTTTTAAGAATAGTTAGATTGTAACATAACTACCATAACAACTATTAAATATCTATTTATTAGTATGTAAGACATCCTAAATCGATTCAATCTTGATGTACCTTTTGATATATGAAGGTTGGCATTGTCGACTTCTACTCTCCCCACATTGGTGACCTGCGAACGTGATATGTTCATGCCTACTTAGAATGGTCCACATTAAACAGTTGCCTTGATCTTTGTGACTGTGCCATCGTCCTTCTCGCGCTGTTACTTCTCAATCTCATTTGCATGCAACGGGAACCTGCACGCAGTCGACTTTTGATAGCAACACAGGAGAGACTACCCACACAACCGTGAGTATAATACAGTTCTCACATCAAATGCTCTAATCTTGGTGAACTCAATAAAGCTCTTACCACAAGCGCTCAAATTTCGGTGAAATTAGTACAGCTCTCCCGGTCTTTCGCAAATACTGCAACAAGTGGTATCCGTTCATCAAATTCTATCCCTTCTCTATCAAATTCTATCCCTACCCCATCAAATTCTATTCTGGTAGAGAAGTATAGTGGCGTAACTACCACTACGGTTATTAAACATTATTTCACTAGTATATAAGCCATGCTAAATCGATTCAATCTTGAAGTACCTTTTGATAGATGAAGGTTGGCATTGTCGTTTTTCTACTCTCTCCACCAGGTCAAATTTCTCAAACGACAACTTGCTAATCATAATTTAACTTGATTACTGGCGTTTAACAGTCGAACATTTTCGGTTCTGCGTCTACTAGCATTCAGATTCGTAGCTTAATACTATTAAATCTCTCTCAAAAAACAAAGTGACTCCAGAAATTAATAATGGGAAAAATTCGTTTCATAGGAATACCTTTTCAATGAAGCTAACACATATTTGGGATACAAGGAGTTGAGGAATTTACGAAATTAAATTTATACGTAACCAACCAGCACAGAATCCCGAATCTTCAACCACTGGAGACATTTTGCGCTTCTGTAGGATCGATTTCAGCTGGGATTTGATCATGTATTGCAGACAAAAACAGGATCGAATCTCAACTGAAACAAACTGGAAGTCGAATCTTTTTCTTTCCTGAAGTTGCCTCCTAGCGAAGGAGTGTCAGAAAAAGATAAGTTCGAAGCCCATTAAAGATGACAAAATTTGTTTCACATTTCAATGACTCAAAACATTTAAAATACGGAGTTTAAAACCATTTAAGAAATTATTGTATTCAACTAAAATATTTTTTAATGAGATATTTTTTATGTGTTACTTTTGATAAGATTAATTGTGCATATAAATCTTAAGTATTTCGTATTGCTATTTGTACCAAACTTTTAACGAATTATCTAGATGTCTTTTATAATTTAAAAGAAGTTATTTTTGCTCCCTGCATAAGGCAAATCTGGGTGTAAGCTATTGTCTGTTTGTTACAAAATATTTGTGCAAAAAATGTTATCTTGCCTGAAATTAGGGAAGGAAGAATCAAAATAACGCTTAAGAAATATTGCATCTGAAATAACCTTTGAAACTAATACCTCCTAACGCAAGTTAGAAAATCATGCATGGATGCATTTTTAAAAGAGGAATAATTAAAACAGTTCCATTTTAGCAACAAAAAGTTGCTTTGAGTAACTAAAAAGTCAAAATGGAAACTATAATTTCCCTTTTGGCGTTTAAAATCAATTAATGGCGTGAAAATGTAGTGTTAGTAAAGTTTTTCTTGAAAGAAATGACGCTGCAAGAGTGAAAAAAAGAGGTACCTAAGTTTACCGACGTCGTTGTGACATTGTGTTTTTCTTACAGCGCAATTACTGTTAGGTTCTCATGGCTTTGGAGTGACGATCGACTGGATTACTGCTTCTAAGTAAAGGATAAAATAGGTTTTATGGATGAGACAAAACCTCAGAGGAGTCATTTACTGAGGATATTTAGGGAATGCTTTTCTTTAGACAAAGTAAGACTTTTTCTCTAGGAATAGCACCCTTTTTTTATTTATTCTAAAATAATCTGACAAACTATATAATTCACAAAAATTGTGAATTGTGAATCCATTTAAATAATAAAAGAATTTATCTTTTAATTATTTGTGGTGAAATAAAGGCTAGAGTCTGAATCTCTTCATTAGGGGATTTCGCTCTCTTACGTTAGCTTTCTTACACTCCCGTAAGTAAGATTGAAATATTTAATCTCTTCTACTTAGTTAAAACCTGAGAAATAATTCATATTTTGTTTATCTTATTAGGACTTATGGCAGTAAAATAGAAATTTAGAACTGTAAAATATTTTTTTGGAAATATTCCTTTATACTTCAGCAGTGAAGAGGTTAAATATACATCTAATTTCTCCCATTTCTTATTTAAACTAAAAATATGCGATCAATGTTTAATAAAAAAATGTTATATACTAGGAAGCTAAGTCCCCTGTTTGTTACCGCTCACCACCCCCATGATTACTTCGCAATAATTGTCTTTTTTTTGCAGAAAACAGTTTTTCTACTAAAGTTAAAATTATTCCCTTAACATATAAATACTAAAAGGAATTCTGTTTGCTTACGCTTGTGCCCCTACTTTCCACATCCAAATATTACTATCTATTAGTATTATAAACATTTAGATCTCTTGGTGAACAGAAATGATTTTTCGAAGTAATCATCTTTTAAAATAACATTTATATTCTTATAGCATCATATTGTTCTAACAAATTTGATGAGTTCACAAACATAATTTAATATTTTCGCTAATAATAGCAGTACTGGAAAATAACTTCAAATTGGGGATACAAAAATATTTAAAGGAAAACAATACCTTTACGACTTTTGTAAGTTTTATGCTGATGACAACCAAAACAATATTGAAATGAATGAGGAAAAACTGGATACTACCACGTGATTTTCCTGCCAATAGAAATGCGCCGACTACAGTGGAAAACGGTGTTAGACAATTATGATTTTACGTTATGTAGAGATATTTAAAATAATGATCAATAATTTTTTTCAACCAATATGCAAAGCCTATCCACACTAGACCCCTTTTCCCCCATTTGTTATTAGAAACATGTTGTTCTCGTAAGAAAAAATCAAACTGTAGATATTTTAGTGTGAATAAATCAATTACATTTTTTTTCCTAAATCGTTGGAGTTTCTGTTGATTTAGCTGGAACTATCATTTTCCATTTAAATATTTATGTGCTCCTAAATTGAGTAAAGAGAGGGAATTTTAATTTTTTTTTTGTTAAATGTGAAATAGATTCATTGAACTGCTGAAAAATATTTAAACTGCTTAGATCAAAAGATATTTTAAATTCTTATTAGTGATTTAAATAAAAAAAGTATCTAGAAGTGCCCAAATAATTAAAACACCATTCAGTTCTTAAGTGTGAACAAAATTTAAAACACTCAAAATGAATTATTTATAATTTTCATTCTGAAAAATGTTCAACGGTTGTTTTTCTCCTATTTTTTTGAAAAGTCTTATCAGTTATGACTTGCTGAAATGGAAATAAAAAAAGAATGAAATCCTCGCATTTCCAGCTTGAAATTTGCATACATTATAAGATAAAATTCAATTTTTTTTTGCCAAAGATTTGCAGATGCTACAAAATCATTTAGAATGTGTTAGGTATTGTTTTCCGAAGAATATGCGCATAATTCCAAGATATTTATCTTGATCAATTTTCTTCCAAACTTTTATTTTACAAAACAATACTTTTTTTTAAAGAAAAATTCTTTGGAAGCACGGAATTAAGGTACATAAGCGAGGTGAATGTGCAAATTTTCTACTTTTAAATTCACAGTTTAATATTGTACAAATCATTGTTAATTTTTCGATTTTTTTTACATTTAATTTTTTAAGATTCTGCAACTGAAATGTTTGGGAAATTTAGATTTGCACTTTTATAAATTTTTGAGCAATGAAGTCTATTTCAGAGAAAAAAAAAGGAAACTAAATTTAAGAGTAATGAGATTTTCACTACATTTTTCATTTAAGGATAAACAGGTTTGTTACGATATATGTATTAAAGAATTACAGTTCAAAAATATGTTGTGCAACTACATGCACTAATTACTGATGCGATTTCAATATATTCACTATTTTAAAATGCTAGCAAATAAGAGATGGGAGTTTCTCCCTGCTTATTAAGATATTTAAAGAAATTTGAGTTACAGAAATGGATTTATTAAAAAAAAATTAGAGTTCAAACAAACGTTCAAAAATATTACTTAATGTAAATATAGTTCAAAATTATTGTTATGCCATTACATGTACCAATTACTGATATGGTTTGAATACATTCCCAGTCCTACAGCACAAACAGATAAAGATCATTAGATTTCTCTTTTGTATCATAAGATAATTGTTACAAAGTGTAGTGTATCTACCACTGCAAATATACAATTCGAGTTCACTAGTATAAAACACATGTTAACTCGATTCTATGTTGGGATACCTTTTCATAGATAAAGGCTGACAGTGTCGATTTCTACTCTCCCCACATAGGTGATCTTCGGAAGTGATGTGAACATGCCAACCTTGACAGAAATTCCCACTTTGAAATAAACATGCCTATCTTGGCAGTAACACCCACATGGATGTTCCAGATTTGAACAGTTGACTTGCTACATGTGACTGCGACTGTATCCACCTCCTCACGCTGTTGCTTCTCAGTCTCGGTCACACACAATCTATTCACTCGACTGCGAAAGGCAACACAAGAGCATCCACGACCGTGAACTCAATGCAGCGCTCACGATCAACAGTCGAAAAGTACGGTGATCTTAACACAGCACTCATGGCTTCTCACAGAACAACTATGAATAAACTAGTGGTGTCCATTCATCGAATTCTATCACAGCTATAATTCTGGTGGCGAAGTACTGTAGTGAATCTACCACTACAAGTATACATTTCCAGTTCACTAATATATAAGACATGTTAACTCGATTCTATGTTGGGTACCTTTTCATAGATGAATGTTAACATTGTCTATTTCTACTCTTCCCACACAGAGAATTGCAGTTGAAATATGTGTCATTTAACTGCATGTACCTATTAATAATATGATTTGAATACGTTAACACTTTGAAACGAAGGCATCTAAAGTTAAATGGGTTATTCTCGTGTGTTAAGTTTGTGGTCGCAACGGTAGTGGTTCAAAAATATGCTATGCAACTAAATGTACCAATTATTGCCTTGAATATCTTCATTTCTCCGCATACTTCTTCAACACAAGGTCAGATACTTGTACAGGGTTTTTATACTGGAGATTTTCTTATATAATTCCTATTTGTTTTTATTTTTAACCCATTGCACAGCAATGTTAACCAATTTATACACGAACTTAAACAAGTGCAAACCGGTTTCAGTCGCGTTCTTGCGTGAGTCATTTGTAGACGTGCTTCTGTGGCTTTATGGGCTGTGTTTATTTGTTTATTTTGTGTGCTGTGTATAAATAATCAAATGGAACATTTTCATCATGGGTGAAAAAGGTGATCTTTCACCATATGAAAAAGCTGAAGTAAAGGCCCTCGTGAATGCTAAAATATTTTCAAAATGCGAGACATCACGAAGATGGAAGGTTTCTTAAGCTAGCGTACGACGAATAAAGATGAAAATTGAGTTAGGGGAGGAATTGAGCCAGAGACATAAGAAGAGATACGGCAGAGTCTTATAGTGCGTCGAATAGTTTGGCGAGTGACTGTTTATGAATATAGTTGAATTTGCATCATTGAAAATAAAACTTTTGAAGTATTTTAGAATGTATTGCAAAGCAATTTAGCAAAATAATTTTAACTAATTTAGCTTCTCTCCTCGTTGTTTCATGCAATTATTCATAATTAAATGATGTATTCGCCAGTTTCAGAAAAGTAAATTCAATTTTTATGATGGTATTTTTAATAAATATTGTATCTTTTCAATACATGTGAAAATAATCAGAGGCAGAGGGTCTGGGAAAAATGAATATTAAACTTTAAAGAAAGTTTAAATTGCTAAACAGTCTGAAAATAACTGCGTAAGTAGTTTCGGAGTTGTAGAGCGTAATGTCTAGCAGAAGGCTAAGCTTCCCAGCTATTTAAAAAAATGAATTTATTAGAAAAGTGTCCAGAATGACTAAAACGAAAAAGAAATAGTTGGTTCAATAGTTGATTTAAATTTTTTCTAAGAAGTTGAGTTCCCTTAGTGGAAAAAAATACTTTAGTAAAAAAGTAGAAGTCAAGTATAAGATGGAAGGGGAAAAAAGTCTGAAGAATATTGAAGGTGCTTGTACGTTAAGTAAGAACACATGTTTCGAAACCTCTGAACCATGAAATGTAATTATTCTAGAGAAAGAAGACGATACAATTGTCGTTGGAAAAGAAAAGTTCTAACTTTATATTGAACTGTACTGATTTCTCATTTTATGTAATTCAGTTTCTCTGCTCAAGCAATTTATAAATTAAAAACATTATTTTAATTTATAAATTTTTTTAATTAAATTAGTATATTAAGAGGAATCTATTGTATAAAATACAGAGAGGGGCTACGGTGGCTTTTTAATCAATTTTGCAGTTATTATTTTATATTTTTCTGAGGTTATCACTTAAATTTCGTAGTAGAGAGCCGCAAGGGCCACAAATTCTTAAAACGATTTTAATATTTTTTTAATATGTAACATACCTCGCTATTATACATAATGATTTTCTATCGAATAAAAAAAATCATTTTATTAACTCAGATAATACGTTACGTAATATAAAGCTTTGTGTTGCTCTTTTTACAGGGAATTAGGAATACGTTTATTAATGATGTACCCCTGCAAGCTTTTTCGAAATTTTTTTTTTATTATTTTAGTTATATTTTAAGATTTTTAAAACTGGAATTTCTAGTAATAAAGGAAAAATAAGCAATTTACAATATAGACTATTTTTAGCATTAATAGCCGACATTAAAGGACACGAAATGAACTATCATATTTTTTCCAAAATAAGTCAATTTTCTTTAATTAAATCATGATAATTTTAATTATATTAAAAAATTAGAAACTGCAATTTGGATGTTTTATTAAAAAACAAAAAACACGCAATTTGGTCATTATAGCTGAGTATATATATATATATTTTTTTTTTCAATTTTAGGACAAGTATTGTCCCTAGGGATTTTTTTAACTCTTAAACTATTGGCTCCAGTCATTATTGACAGAATTACAAACTAAAAACAATATTTAAATGCATATGCAATTTTCTCTGCAATGACACGTAGCAACAAAATTCATTTTTATAATTATATTTTTTACCAAAGTATAAAACATTGAAATTACTTGAAATAATGGAGAAAATAGTAGAAAGTTTTAAATGAAATCTGAAATTCCTAAGAGACTAAGGAAATCATTAAAAATAAACATTATAAGTAATGAAATTAGTTTTTCTTTTTTTGAGAAATACTGTGTGAAACCGATAATGGGCCATTCTTAGAGTCTAGGATTTTTTTTATTAGCTCAGCATAAATAAAATAATTTAATAACAAATAAGTGTTATTCTAAGTTTGAATAAGTGCTTATATTCAATTTTCTAAAAACATAATAAGAGTTTAAGACTTCGATTGTAAAAACTCGTTGACTAGGAAAATTTACGCAAAGTCTAAGAAAACTGCTCGAATTGCATGTTACTTTGAATCCTTAAATTATTGATATTCTGCAAGCTGCCAAATAGAAAGAGTTTAATATTATTTTTGAAGAGTTTAAATAAAAAACGCTATTCAATTTTTATCAAACTAAATTTATTATATCTATATTTGTACTTTCTTTAGTAATACTTTTAAATTACCTCATTTCCTTTTCAAAATTGTTACTTTCACTAATAAACTTTATCAATACTTTTAGTCAATATTTTTTTTCTTCAAAATAATGTTTTTCGATTACCACGCACGTTTATTAACCTTCTTGGAAATATATAGTACTTCTGGGTTTTAGCGTTATTAAACATAATTTTTTACGTCCCCAAAAGTGTTTTAGGATACATAATATATGTTAATATTCAATAAATCAGGTAATCTTTGGATTGATCTCTCCTGCTACTAATGTTAAAATAAAGATCTCACAAAAATCTTCACAACAGCCTATTGAACTTCAGTCATGTATAATACAATAAAATGAAAACTTTAAATTCTACTAAAAGAGTAGTAATTAAATAAATTAAATAATTTAATTAAATGAAAAATCTGATTAAGAAAATTGAATAACAAGCTATATAACAAGCAAAGTAGCGAACTGAATTCTACTGAATAAACGAAAATATAATAAATTGTAGGCACGTTTCAGCAATGATAATATAAAACAAAATGCACCAAACAATTTTTGCTTCATATTTTTTTTGTAAAATTGAATTGTTAAAGTGTATTTGAAAATATCTCATTAGAAGTGCGTGTTAATTATACTCAATTCAATTATTTTTCTTTATTTATAATTCCAACCAGCATAGAGCAAAACCTTATACTTCTAAATTTAAAATTCAATCAAAATGTTTCCATAGCTTCATTCCAATGTTCATAAAATTAAGATGATTTGTTCTCGCATTGTTCTAGTGACATTGTTTAAATCAAATCTTAAATTAGATGTAAAAACCCAAATTTTCCATATATTGACTTTGAGCTTTCATAAAACATGAAATTCTTGAGGAAATTGAAGTAATAAATTCAGCAAGTAATAAAATGCATTATTATCCTCTTTATTATAAGTAATAAAAAAGTCGAACATAATTGAGATTCAAAAAGTGAATCTAAACATCAGGATTTCACTTCCATTCTTCATTAGCAACCAAGCCTAAAAATTCCTATTCTGACAATAAAAAAGCTGCCTTTATTTAAAATAAAAAAGTAACTTCATTTTTAAACCGTAGTATAAAATATACTGTATCTGTAACCTACCAATTTTACTTTAGAGTCATAAAATCTGTGCCGTGAATTATTTTGCCCTACAGTCGTTTGAAAAGTACAACTTTTTAAACAGATTGTTCTGAACAGTAATAAAATTCCTAAACTTCCGAAGAAAATAAAATTTTTTAGTGTCTTAAAATGAAATGATTAAGTTCAATAATACATCTTTCTATTCCTATAAATTTCTTAAACTTAGTTTTGAGCTACTGCATGTTATTTGAAATTCTAATGATTTGAATACTTGTGTTCAATAATTATATTTTAAATAACACAAGAAAAGTCAAGTTTTATTTAGGCATTTGTTTTAAAACAAAAATAGCAAATATAGTTTTAACATTTAAACATAATTTGCTTTAAAAAAACTGTTATTAGATTTTAAATTGACCTATTAGTTTTATAATATTGTTTATTTTGTTTCATTACAATTGTATATTCGACTAACCAGCTGTAGCTGCTTTCAAATTTAAACAAAATTGGCACACTGCTAAAGGACTTTGAACGAGGGTTACATTTTTCTTTACTATTTGTGTCTAATAATTATATTTTAAGTAACACTGGAATAATCAAGTTTTATTCAGGCAATGATTTTAAAGCAAAAGTAACAAATATAGTTTCAACATTTAAAAATAATTTACTTTAACAAACATGCGTTATTAATTACATTGTTTCTTGCTCATGTTTGCTACGTGGTTGATAAAGCTGATATTCCAAATAGTTCCCATATCTCTACTTGGTTGTTTTCTTAACCGGTTACATCTTGTCTTAGCTTTTTTCTCTACCTGAAAACTCAGACCAGAATTTAATAGGCCAACCAAAATTAAAAGAAAAAAAAACACACAATAGTAAATAATTACGAAAAAAGAACAAAAATTAAACTGGAAAGCAGTGACAGACGCGACAGCGTCATCGGAGGGATTGCCATGCCGTCAGTGGTGATGCAGTTTCTGCGATAGGTGGCGGAATTCCTTAAAACAACCATGCACCCAACTGCCCCGACAGAGAGAAATAAACAAGAAACAGCATGTCAGGTGAAGATAATTTACTACGATTTCGAAAATCGAAGTAGACTTATATACATTCGACTTATATACATTAAGTGAGTGACTTTTGGATGAGAGTTAAATGTCAGAGGTTCGTGTATCAAATTAGCTTATACGTCATAATGGTAACCAATAAAGATACAAATTAATCAAAGTTGTAGCCTTAAAAATAGCTTTTTAAAAATCGATATTAAAACCAATTTAATCAGTTGGAAATATAAATAGTCACTCAATTATATTTTAAGGTGATCCAACCAAACCTTCAATGCCAGTGTGATTCTACCAGAGCATGAAACTTAGTGATGCTTCTCCTCGGAAGGCAATCCTCCACTAAATCAAGTATCTGTCTATAAATGCACTTGGGATACAGTTATTCAAAATAAGTTTACGTAGAGATTTGAAATTATTAAAAAATAAGCATATCAATATTACAACTAAAGGTAATACGATTAATTTGAGACAAAATTACGTTTCTTTAGATATTTATAGAAATATTAGAATTTCAGTAAATTAATTTGTTGACCAGAAATGGATTAATTTCCAGTCAATGGAAAGGTCAGTTCAACGTAAATTGATTAATAAAATGTAGTAATTGTTGTTAATCAAAAACATCATTTTTAAAATAAGGTTAATCTAACGTAATTCCTTTAATCAATGAAGTCTGAAAACAAAGGAGACTGATTAATTTTTCGACAGCAAAATTTAATTAATCATGAGTAAAGAATTTGCTTCATAAATTAATTGCCAGAATCTATATATTTTTGAATTAAATTTGAATTTGGATATCATTAATGTTACTCAATGCCTATTTCAATAATATTTAATGACTATGTATTTCATTGTCTCTCAATGGTAACAAATCTGCCAAAAAAAAAAAAACTCTTACTTATCACACAGTATAAAAATAGTATTTTAACTATTGCACGATGCTTGGCATATTGCTGCATTATAGCCTAACCCGTTCACGTCATTTGACCAGTAAGCTCGCCATGCATTAATTTCGAGTAGATAAAAAAATGAAGTTAATCATTTTAAAATTAATCATTTTAAAAGAGAAAATGCATTGATAACAACCAAATCATATAAATGTTTATGCATTTAATGTAGGCATCAGGTTAGATTCAGTTACTAACTCATTTTTAATCAAATACTTTCTACCAGTTTTTGATTTGTTTGTTTCGTCCTAGCTTGGGTTTTAAATAGATTAAATGTTTAGCTTAATCGGAATTTTTAAAAAATGTATATAATTTTATATTATATATATATATATATATATATATATATATATATATATATATATATATATATATATATATATATATATATATACAGTCGGACCCCGATTTAACGAATTCATCGGGACCTGAAATTTTATTCGTTAAATCGGGGTCATTTGTAAAATCGGGGTTTAAAAAAAAATTTTTTTTGTACATATGTATTATTAAAAATAACTAGTTATAAACGACTATCTAAGATAAGAAAGGAATTTCCTGTTCGACTCATAGTCCACGTGACAAACCCCCGGAAAACGACCTAGCAAGTGTAATGTCTTATTGACTCTGCCCACCTACCCACGACGAATTTTGTTTTTCCCTGTTGCGGGCTTTTCTTTTGTTTGAGACGAATATGCACTTTTTCTATTTTATTCCTCCCAGGAAAGATTTTTTTCCCTTTAGAATCTGCCAAGTATAAAAAAATGCATAATTTTTCTGATCAAAATCAATGAGAAATATTTTTTCCGGATGCTGAAATAATTCGTTAATTCGGGGTTAATTATTCGTTAATTAGGGGTTTTTGACTCTGGTTTTGCTGGGGCAGAAAAAAATTCGTTAAATCATGAAATTCGTTAAATAAGGGTTCGTTAAATCGGGGTCCGACTGTGTGTATATATATATATATATATAAATTTCCAAATGCACCAGAACCTAACATTAGTAACGATTTTTAAAAATAGTAAAGTTTTATAAAAATGAAGGAGGAAAAGTATACATTTTTAAAAAAAGTAACAAGAAATAGTATAAGTACAAAATGAAAAAAAAGCATTAAGTTCAATTTCCAGAAAACTGAATATGAATGAAAAATTCCATTAAAGTAGGATAGGGAATGTAAATTTTATGCAGACTTCTAAAATTAGACCGGGATCTGGTAAGGCCTGAAGTTCTTCAAGAAAAACAAAGCATAAAATCTGCTCTACTTAAAATTGGAATGCGAATTTTTTTTGTTTTTTCTGTTCAATCCAAACTTCAATAATTTTTAAGTGTAGGGGTAACAGGTAAAGCAGCTAATTAGATTTATTGCTTCATAATATAATTTTTTATATTTAGTTAGTTAATTATTATCTAAAATAGGTTTTTGAAGGTGAACTTTATAATTTAAAAACATATTAAAATGCAATTTTGAAAAAATCATCCATCTGCATTTGAATTGAACTGCTTGGCACATACTAAATAAAAAAATAAAGAAATAAGAAATGTTGTTCAGTACGAGCTTAAACAATCTTAAGTTATCTAGCGTAGCTGTTAAAAATCATTAGTGTTACTTAAAAAACAGTTAATTAGATCTTAGTGTTTTTTTAATTTTTTTTATCTTTATTTAGTCAAATAAACTTATGCATTCGGCCTTTATTAATGAGTGAAGCTGTGCTAAATGAAAAAAATAATAAAAATATGAAAATATATATATATATTATTTATATTGCTTTCTAAATCCCTAATTAAATTATCAGACCGTAAAATATTCAACTAAATATCATGCGCTTTTTATTTTATTTCTTAACCGGCAATGACGAGCTAACCCATTTTTGGTTTGTGACTATTAAAGCTCAACTCCATTTTCATGGCATTTCAATCCTGAAGACAAGGGAACTACTGGATCAAGTAATCGGGTAAACTACTCATTGTTCGATCGTGGAGGGATTTTTGTTTTAACTCTGCCGCTTTTGCATTGCGTGGAGAAAAAAAGCAACGGTAACTTCCAAAAGATAGCCTAATGCAGCGATTCTCAACCTGTGGGGCGCGCCCCCCTAGGGGGGCGCGAGCATATTAGAGGGGTGGCGCGAGAATATTCAAAAAAAAATATTATTTAAAAAAATTTATTAACTGGATGAAGGGAAATCGCACATACACATAGAAAACAAATTACATTTCGACATATTTAATAACTTACTAAAGTGAAACAACTTATTAAATCAAAACTTAAGGTGGGGCGCGAAGGGTAGCTTTGCTTTGAGGATTTTTCCTAATTTTCTGATTAAGTCTGTGAGGCTGAATTTTTTTCTGTAATATCTTACACCTATCTCTAATATATACCATGTATACTTTTAATTGTAAAATAAAATTTCATTTATTTTATAGTACCATTTCAAAATTGTAGTTTCTGCGCCTAAGGTTTCCCTCAGGTTCCAAAGGTGAGCCAGATGAAGAAATCACTTTTTCACTTACTCAAATTATCTTCAGAAAAAGCATTCTGACTGGCAAGCGCTTTTTAAAAAGGCTTGCTGGTTGAAACAAGTTTCCCGACTATAAAAAAGATATTTGTTTTTAGAGTGTATAATTTGTTTATTGATTTTACATTAATAGTTCTTGTGTGAAGTCACTACCAATTCTCTTGAGTTAACTCATTAGAATTAATCAAGAATTTCTGAGTTGATTTTTTCAAAGGATTAACTAACACGAGTTAAATAACCATAATAGAATTAACTAACCTAACCCATAACTAGTATAAAAATACTCAAATTTACAAGAAAATACCAGAATCGACCACAAAAACACTCATAATCACCACAAAAATAAAAAAATACCTGAAAAATTACTTTAAAATGCAAACAATACCAAAAACTTGAAGCAAAATATCGCAAACTCCACTAAAGTGCAGAGAACATCAAAATATTACAAAAGTTCAAAAAATACCAAAGTTCCACATTTGCTTAAAATGAAATAAATCAATTGGCATTCAATTCAATCATTCCTTTTTGAGAAATAATATGCTACGTAATGATTTATAATTAACTCTTTTATAGATTTCCCTTTGTTTCCGAAGTTGGTCCACGTGTCCCCAAGGTGGCACCGGTGTCGGGCCACCTTGGCGACTTAAAACTATTAATCTGATAGATTAATTTGAATTAAAGTAATGTGGTTAAAGAAAAAGAAATAAACTTTCGGAAAACATATCCTAACTCAAAGTTCTAAGAATTTAAACACATATAAATTACAATATCTTCTCACCCGGAAATCAGAACGACAACTGCAAAAACTTAGATCACTTCATACAATGGAGGCCATTCAATGAAATATCTTACATTTCAGCCTCGTGCACCTCAGATACAAGATTTACAATGCAGCAGGGACATCTTATGGTTCAAAATAAATTTAATTTTACTTTGGGGGGTGGGCTACGTTAGAAACACTGGCCACCTTTGGCTTACACACCTTACTTAATCAAAACATACAAAATTTTTTAAAAAAATTAGTAATTTTTAATTACTTCCTTGGGTCTGTCTTGCAGAGCAAAGTTTTTTGAGGTGAGGCTTAATATTTGAAATAGTCACTCTCAGTTTTGTTTCTATGTTTAGCCGTGATCTATATTTTGTCTTCAAAGAAGCCACAGCAGAAAATTCAGTTTCACAAAGGTAGGATGTTGAAAATGGTAATAGAATGCAAAATGCCCTTGTTTTTAGTGCAGAAAAATCATCCTCCTGCCCAAAATTCAAACAGTGATTTATTACTAAATTGTATTTTGGTTTTGCCACTTGTCGTGAAGTCTATGAATTTTTCTTCCTCATCAATTGAGAGTCCTTCGGGAGTCTTATGAAAGAGATTACTAACCCACTCGTAACTTGCAATAAGTTTGTCGTCAACCGGAAAATACTTTTTAAAATTCCTTGCCATCATGGCTAAGTGATTTTCAATGGTTACAAAAAGAACTTTTACATGTTCTTCTTCTGCCTTATAAGTTTTAGTACAATTATCCACATTTGTAAACATTGTTAAGTTTTTTTGCTTTAAATTTCTGCCCCACAATTCAAATTTTCCACAAAAAGCATTAACTTTATCACTCGTATCCAACATATGTGTATTTGCTCCTTGGAGTTGAAGATTCAAGTTATTTAATTTCTCGAATATGACGATCAAGTTGCTCAATTTCATCACAAATAAACAATAGTTAAAAATTCTCGGTTTCCGTTCTGTTATCTTCTTTTAGGAAAATGGCGATTTCTTCTCTTAATTCATAAACACGTTGCAAAAATTTCTTACGTGATAAACATCTTTCCCAGCATTTAAATAGTAACTCTGAATGTACTGAACCCATGTCGTTACAAAGAGTGGAAAAGATTCTCGATCTTAGGGTTCTCATTTTTATATAATTTGCAACGGTTACAACCGTAGTTAACACAATATTTAAACCAGCATTTCTTTCGAAGCCAAAGCTTCTTTGTGGATCATGCAATGTGTCCAGACGCATTGTGGCGATTTTTGTTTTACAAGTGCATGTATACTTTAGAACCTTCTGGCTATTGAACGAGCACCATCGGTGCATATTCCGATGTAATTTTTGCATTCTATGTTTGCCTCATTCATAACATCATTTTAAATAGTAAATAATGCTAGCGCTGATGTTTTGAGTTCTATGGATTTTCAGAAAAGTAGTTCTGCTACTGAAATATTATCACAAAATCAAACATAGGCAATTAAATGAGCATCTTTATTAATATCTCTTGCATCAAAGTTTATTGAAAACATTTTGTCACGCAACATCTAGAAAAGCTGACACTACATTTTCAGCTGTATCACCAATTCGACAAGCAGTAGTATCATTTGAAAGAGGTATGGACTGTAATTGTTTTGAAAAATTAACTCCAAACACAGCTTCTACAATCTCAATTGCTGCTGGCTTTTATTTTACTTTTGTTTTGGCAGTTAGTTAAAAATAATTTAAAGACAGAATTCAAAATACTCCATATACATTATTGTTGTATACATTTTACTGTAAGTGGGAGGCGCGATGAAAATTATGATTGAAAACTGGGCCACGAATACTGAAAGGTTGAGAAACGCTGGCCTAATGGCAAGGGGTTTCCAATGCATGATACGGTTGCTGCACAGGATACTTAATGTGTGGTCGATGCCATCCGGGAGCAGAATTCTTATTGACCAGTCATCTCTATGAGTCGAACCTGAGTTACTTCATTGGGATGCGAGTTCCTATCCAATCAAAAAACATAGCAAATTGCATGCACTATCATATATTTTAATAATTTCAATTTAAACTAAATAATACACGAGAACAATCAGTTTCATGAAAACGAAATGTTGAATTAATTGGAAAAAAAAGTATACTTTTTCTCGACAAAGAAAAATGAATTTTGAAAAGTAACAAACCGTTTTATTCTAAATAATGATTTAGAAATAAAAAAAAATTTAAAAAAAAAGTGTAGTTCAAAAAATATAAAAAGGAATTAGTGTGGTATAATAAATTACATTGAAAAAAATACATTGAAATAAAATTCAAATCAAATGCACTTTAAACTTTGGATATCTATCATCAAGAAACCGATACTTTACCTATTGCTGCACATTGTTGGAACCTTATACACAAATTTAATTTTGATTAAACAAAAATTCTTTCTTGCTATGTCACACCAGCTGATCTTGATGCATCAAAATCTTATTTCATTCACACGAGAGTTAATTTTCTGATAAAGAGTTTCTCTCTCTCTGCCCCCAGTAAAACTTTACATCATACCTTAATTTACCACTCAGCTACCGCAATTTGTCTCATTTCATTTTTATCCTTTATATTGAGAGTATTGAGAGGAAGGTAGATACTTTATTTACATCACACTAGAGCAGCACAATGGGCTATTGGTGACGGTCTAGGAAACATCCCTGATGAGGATCTGAAGACATGCCATCGCAATTTTGATCCTATGAAGAGGGGATGGCTCCCTTGTTTTTGGTAGTTTGACAACCTGCACGTGAAGTCGAGCATTTTATGGTAGAACAGTTTAACGAGGAATAATACCGTGCACCTTTGGTCCCAACGCAGACTGATCAAAGTGGTCATCCACCAGCTAAGTGATGGCAGACAGCGATCCTTGAAATTGATTCTCTACTGGGAACCGTGTCCTTCCGATCAGCCCACTGTGGGACCTTTAGACTGAGAATGGGAATCCATTTTTGAGATACTGAAACTTTATGATTTATGAAGGCACGGAATATATTTCGGTTTTTAAACTACTGCTATGAATACATGAATGTTTTTGAACAGTACACATCCATGTGGTCACGGAAATGGAGAAGAACATGAGAGTTTTGAGAGTTTTCTTGATGAACTTACAGTTGAAAGCACGGTGAACTGCGACGCAATTGCATCGAAACAGAAGAAATATTCGAGACGAAAAATAACAGTTTCTACCCATTAGTTACTCCGGTAATATAATATTCTGCTAAATCTATGATTTCAAATGCTTTTTAAATTAAAAAAAATGAAAAACTTGGGTTACAGAAATTTTTTTCCTCACTTTTACAAGTTAGAAATCAATATATCTTTTACGCTTAAAATACTTCCATTAACAGGCGAGTGGGGTACATTATTACGTTATTCCAATAAAGTACTGATAAAACCTTTTTTTAAAATACACATAAAGTGAAAACCTGTTCAGAAAATTGAACTTAAATAAAAGGCCTGGTACTAAATACAGTAGGGAATTTTGGTTTCGCAAACTAAGAGTATTAGACTTTTTTTCAATTGCTGGAATGTGTTATACACCTCACGTTTTCTCAGGAATTTAAAACAAACTGTCCCCTTTATTCAGAAATACGCTGCTGAAGAGAATAGAGTCTCTGTTAGTCACTAAGCTGTGAGTTTCTGAAGGCTGATTATCTGAATGTGCTGAGTGTTGGATATTCAATATTCAATACATAAAGAAAGAGCAGCCGTTGCTCAGAGAATAGAGCGTTTGACCCCCAATGAGGTGACACAGGTTCAGCGGTGGCTAATTGGTACGAGTTCTCTCCCCAGTTCTTACCGACAACGATATTTTACGTAGAACACAAACAGTGGCAGACGGACCATGGGTTAGCCCCCCTTGACGTTGGGTTTACGGTGGTCGGTTTTCTGTAACGCAAATGTGGGTTACTTCCATCAAAAAATCTTGTATGAAGGAATGTCAGTCATAATACTTGTGCCTGGAGTTATCCTGTCTTCTGGATAGAGTTCAAAATTACGAGACTACGGAGTTGAACATTGGTAGCCGTAAACTCAAAACATTCATAGTTGTAAACTTAAGAGTAGGGAGGGAGGTTTGCATAAGGTAAAAACCAAAAATAGATTAAAAAAAAATACATAAAGAAAGATTTCTCTATATTTTTTCGGCTTTTTCCGATGTATTAAAGAACTAATTTTTATTAAAATAATTCGTTAAATAAATTGTACTAAAAAATAATTTTTCATTAAAAAAAATTGTTTTCGATAAAAGTTCTTTATCGTAAACTCATAAAAAATTGCTTTAACCATGTGTTATTTAATGGAAAAGTAGTTCGCATCAGTAAAATTTATGCGTATCAGTGAAATATAATTTTGTGCAGTACTAATAGATTAGATAATACGAATCACACTTACAAATATAACAAGAAATATTTTTACCGCTAAAAATATAATACTTTGATAACTAGTCTAAGAAATGATAATTATAAGATTTTTGTATATATTAACCATAGTAATATATTGAGCTAAGCAATTTTTCTGTTAGCATTTAAAGAATATGTATTCCATTAAACCTCTTTTTTTGTTATAGAAAGAGTTATAAAAGAACTATAAGGAAAGACATGTATAAGTAACGAAATAAAAATCTGCAAGTTACTTTTTTTACGTCTCGAGAGATTATTCGACGCTTTCTGTTTGCATTAGGTTTGCGAATCGACAAAACTTAATTTCAGAAGCAAAATAATAAAAGAAATAGTTTAGTTACAAAAGCTAAAAACCTTTTGAAACGTGAATAAAAGCAATAGAAAGATTCCCTAAAGATTTGACTTGAATAAAAGTGCCATTGTAGACAGACATAACAGAAGCGGGGAAGCCAAATGCTGTGCCAAGCATCTAATAACTTGATCATGGTGCATAATCAAAAGTGAAAGGCTTTTACGACTTGTATAACACTGGACTCGAAATCCACGAGGACAAAGTAATTTTGTGACAAAGTGAAACCAAGAATATAGATATATCGTGTAGTCGACATTACGCTGAAATATTTCCCAATAGATTTTTAGGCTTTTGCTTCCGCTTTGGAATGCGTATGTAAGATAACTTCCGGCTTTGGAGTTGAATAACATTGGTATAAATTGAATAATTTCAAATAAAAAGAAAAATAAAGAATAAAGAACAAATTTATTGATTTATGTTTAACATTATTTTTATAAATAAAAAATAGCGTCTATAACTATGGAAAAAAAATCCAAACTGGATTGTTATGAAGATTTTAGCATCATTATAATTTAATTGCATTTAGAATTATTAAATGTGCTTGTTTAGTATCGCGAAATTCAATAATTCGAACAAAAAGGTTTCGAAATAAGTATCATCTATAAAAATCGAAAGTCTCATTCATGCGGGGTTGCAATCTTTTTTTTTTCTTTCTGAACAGAATAATTTTGAACTTTGCTAAAAACATTCTAAATATATAAGCCAAGAAATGCTTCAACTTAATAATTTGAAGAAAAAAAAACATAATTTTAGAAACTTATGAGAATGATTTCTGTGTATAGCTATGAGATGATGGTTTATGAGTTAGTGGAAAATGACTAAAACAAATTCTTCAGAATGTCAACAAATTTCTTTATTGATTATAACTGAAGTGAAATATCTTAATCGAAAAAAACCCAAATAGGGATGAAAAAAAGTCAATTATCAGATTTAAATTTTTACAAAGGCATTTCTAGTATGGAATTAGTTCAAAATGACTATTTATTACAGAACGCTTGATCTAAAAATTGACCTTTTCTCAGATTTGCAATTCATTTGAAATATGATATGTTGAGTTAGACTAAACGTTTAAGCGTCAGTGTGCTCCAAATTTTAAACACAAAATTCAGTAGGGTGATAAAAGGAACTAATAGGTTCAAAACCTACCATAGTACATGGGATTGCAAACCATCTTTCGTGTAAAAGTCACGCAGGCTTTGAATCAATCGAAGACTCGATTCATTCATTCCTTGCTCTCTGTGTTTGCTAGATATCGAGAATCAAATACCAAGGCAAAGATATAAAGGCAGATATCAAAGCAGATAAATTGACCCAGGAATAAAGAGGTCAATTTAAATTATTAGTTTGGGAATCTTATGAGAATAGACTGGACACACGTAGAAAGGACAACACAGTAGAAGCCTATAAAAAAGAAGGATTCTTAATAAATTTCAATTACTATTTTAATAGCTTTTCGTACATATTTAAATCTTCATTTTATCTTGTTGCAATTACAAAAGTTTTAAAAAAAAGCGATTATATAATACAATGTTCATAACTAATTTTTTAAATAACTCTCATCATAACTTTCTGTACTCATATGTTGAAAAAGTAACCCATCCAAACTAGAGATGAATGCAGATTTTGTTACACGCAGGAGTTAAAAAAAAATAGTTCTTTTCACGAAATGGTGGTGATTGTTACTCTTTTTCTTTCAGTTGTTCTACAGCTGTTAATAAATAAACACGCTGGTTGTGTATTTTGTTAAGTTTAATTAATATATGGTTTTGTCTTATCAGGAGAAGTTTTATTTACGTAAAACTAAAAACATTAACAGGACCATAAGTATCACACATGGTTCACAAAATTATATTTGAAATTTCTAGTTTTACGTTTTCCATCATATGTTTTCAGAAATGATGATAGTAATTGTATTCTATGTTGTACTATCCTTATATCATCTATTGTTCTTTTAACATTATCTTGTACGAGGCAAAGCATGAAGCAGGAATTGCATCGTGATTCATTGGTTTTCGGAAATGATAATGGTATTTATTATAGTATAGTCGTCTTATATGTTGCTGCTCTGTATTTCTTATTCCTGCTATGGCATGATTTTATTTGTCTTCATACTATGAATAATCATTTTGACATCATTGTGTTTGAGGCATATAATGATTCATGCAACGCCTTATTCCATTCTATTTCTCGGGATGGGGATTGGTTGTCTTATGCGCTATTCTTTTGAGTTGTTTAATCCCACAGCACCAGGATATTTTTAATCCTTATGCCATCTACTGTCCTTTTAATATTATCATGCCCAAGGCATAGAATGCATAGATATTGAAGGTCCCGTATTGCATTCTATGTTCACGGAAATAATGATGGTAATTGCATGGTTTATCATCTATATCTTATCATCCTTATATCATCTATTGACCTTTTAACATTAACAAGTGCCAGGCAAAGAATGGAACAGAAATTGCATCCTTGTATTTGTGAAAAGATGATGATACTATTGAAGTATAGTCCACTTATGCGTTGTTGTTCTGCATTACTTAATCATGCTGCAACAGGATGTTCTTAGTCCTTATGCTGTCCATTATCTTTTTGACATCATGATGTTTTAGACATCGAATGAATGATTCATGGAGCTAATTATTTCATATTATGTCTCAGATTGAAGATCGGTTGTATATACGTTATTTTTCTGCATAATTTAATCCTGCAGCACCAGGATATTCTCCACTAACATTACCATACCCAAGACTTAGAATGTATAGAATGACTAGTTTTACACTAGATGTTCACAGAAATGATGATGGTAATTGCATGATTTATCATTTATATCTTATCATCCGTATATCATCTATTACCTTTTTCACATTATCATGTGCCAGGCAAGGAATGAAAATGGAATTACATAGATATATTTCTGAAATGATCATGATACTATTATAGTATATTTCACTTATACGCTGATGTTCTGCATTGCTTAATCTGGTTACAACCGGATTAACAATATTATATCCAAGACATAGAATGACGCATGGAACGTCTCATGTTACATTCTATGTTATCGGAAATGATGAAAATGGCTGTACGGCAGCTTTCTGAAGCGTTATTCTATTTTATTTAGTTTCGCAGCATTAGGGTATCTTCATAGTAATTATAGATTTTATTTTAGTTAACTCTGTAAAATAAAATATCTATGAAAACAAACAAAATTTTGATTTCAACTAATAGTTGGATTTCACAAAATTATCATGTAGACATTTAAATCGAAAAAAATCTGGAATTTGCGATTCTCGTCGCTGTATTTAAATTTTCCATAATGAATAATTTATTCTTATCTGAAAACCAAGCTCTTATTATTAAAAACTGTAATTTCTGATCTTTCAATTAAAGCTTTTAAAAAATACTTATACTGCTGATTTATAAGCCGTATTTTATTAAATTAGCTTATTTTAAGTTCCCTTTTCTGGGAAGAAAAATACTTTTAATTTGATTGGATTTCATCTTGAGAAGTTTCATTTCTAATTTTCTTTCCTTTTCAAAAAGATTTAAAATTTGCCGTAATACAAGAGAAAAAAATATGACTTCAATTTTCTGTTGAATAAAAAAAACACCTATCCGCAAATTAGTGATGACGACAACTTTCCTTTCGCGATAAAAATTATCACGCATCAGCAAAAGACTTTTTTCTCTAGAAATTTTCCAGCGCTAATGGTAAAAATGGTTTTAAGTTCGTATTTAAAATCAAGAATATTTTTTTTTACTTTGCTCGTTAAATATTTCTTTAATTTCTTTAAAAGAAATATGTTTGAAAGTTTCTTCTTTTTTTTTGTTTTTTGTAATTATACTAGTTACTCTTAAAGACAAATAGTGCTTTGTTAGTTGTAATATTCTTAATCTTAAGAAAAATTTCTAAAAATACTATTTTTAAGTATTCCCATTCACTGATGTGTTTGCAGATTTTGATAAATGAGTATATCTAAGTTATAATGAACGTAAGTACAGGAATGGAGAGTTTTTTGTGAAGTATACAATCATTAAGTTTGAATATAGATCTTTTTTTTTTCAAAAAAAAAAAGTTAAATGAACAAAATTGTTAACACTTTAAGGCTTTTTTTTTATTTCTAATAAAGTAAGTTGCTAAAATATATTTTTTTGGTAAAAATTAAAATGTCGCAAACACACTACAGCAAACTTAATTTCATAACAATAGATTATACTTTCTAACATTTTATGAAATATTACTGATATGAAAGAAAAAAATTATTTTTGCATGTGAAATGTTTCCGATTTTTTTGTTGTTCACTATATATTTTAATTTACTTTATATGTATTAGTAAAAGATATAATAATAATATAGGGTGTTTATAAAGTCCCGGACCCATTTTGATGTTTAATAACTCATAAAATAATAAAGATAGATTAAAATTAATAACATAAATTGTTAGATAGACTCAGATAGTGTCATGATCCTTGTCAATGAACTTCCACGTCTGCCCCCTTCGTCACACGGAGAATATCAAGTCGATAGTCAATTTCACGCTAGGTAGCGGCAAGCATGTTGGCATCCACAGAGGCTATCGCGGTTGTAATTCTGGCTTTTAGGTCATCAATGTTCGACACGATCCTCCTGTAAATATTGTTCTTTATAAATCCCCAAAGAAGAAAGTCCAGCTGCGTTATCTGGGTGGCCAAGGAATTGGACCTCCTCGCCCAATCCGTCTTCCTGTCTCATCAGTCGTCAGTCTCGTCAGTCTTATACTTAGACATGTTGGAAAACTTCATATTTCCACAACTAGAAGAGCTTCAGCCACGTTCTTTTTGAAACAATATGGTGCACCACCTCATTGGGGTATCATCGTTCGTAGTTCTTTCAAAGACCATTTTCCAGGAAGATGGATTGAGCGGGGAACCACTGAACTTTTTTCTTTGGGGATTAAGCATAAGTATAAGTATAAGTATAAGTATAAGTATTGCATAAGTATAAAGGACAATATTTACAGAAGGATCGTGTCGAACATTAATGACCTAAAAGCCAGAATTACAACAGCAATAGCCTCAGTGGATACCGACATGCTTACCGCTACCTGGCGTGAAATTGATTATCGACTTGATATTCTCCGTGCGACGAAGGGGGCACACGTGGAAGTTCAATGACAAGGGTCATGAAACTTTTTGAGTCTGCTAAACCATTTATGATATTAATTTTAATCTATATCTATTATTTTATGAGTTATTAAACATCAAAATGGGTCCAGGACTTAATAAACACCCTGTAGTATATATTTATTATACTCAGTATGTTTGAAATATAAATTTAGAATTAATGTTTTTTATTAAAATATTAGAACATAGTAACGTTAAGCCAGATTTTAATTGTAATCTGAATATTAATCCTAGCATATTTTAAATGTTAAACATGTAAAGAATATCGTGGATGTGGCGAATAGAAAGTTACACTGATATGAGTGTTTAACTATTGTGACACTTCTTCGCTTCTCTTTCACATTTATTAATTTGTGATTTTTTCTAATTTTTAAATTCTTTTTTAAATTTTTAAGAAATAAGTGGTAATCTATTTAACACATTTGGACTTTCCATATTTCAATTTCAAAATATTTTCTAACTTTTGCATGACTTAAACATTTTAATCATATCATGTTTTTATATTGTTTATATTCTAAAACTGCTTTTAAAAAGAATTATTGTTGATAATTATTATGATTAATGGACTGTGGTTTCGATTATAACAGTAGTTACAACGACAGAACTCAAGAGTCCCCTTCAGGCAAGAAAGAGATAATGCTATCCCTAAGAATTACTTGATCAGAATTTCTTTATTTATTCAGAAACTATTTTTAGTATTTTGCATTATTTTGTTCATAAAAATTATTTTGATTAAATTTAGTTGCATAATTTTAAACATATTCGGTGCCTTTATTAAACTTGCAAGTACTTTTAAAGCTGAAATTTTCACAAATTCAAAAATTACTTACAGCTACAAAATTTAAAAATAGCCAACCAAGTTCAATCGAACCCATTTCAGCGTATAAAATGAAACAAACAATATTCGAAAATATTATTTAATAAATAATTATTAACGAGATTCCGAACATATAATTTTTAGTGGGTGGACGAAAGAAATGAAACTTATTTTCAGAAAAGGAATAGATGTGCGTGTATTTGCCTTAAATAGATGTGTGTATTTTAAAAATTGAATATATTTGTGAAACAGAATTTGGAACATGTATTTTTTTATCTATTAAATTTTATGTGTTGAACCTAAATTCGTTCTTCTTGGTACTACAGCTTAAAGCAGGCCAAAGCCATTCAAATGAGCTTTTTCTATCGGAGTCTGTCAGATGCCTGTTGTTTCCAATCAATAACTTTTAGTATTTCAATTTTCTTTCAAATTCATCAAGCCCAAGTAGAGATTTTCTCCTTTTTCTATTGCCACCTGGTTTGTTGAAAATTAACTGTTTCGTGGGATCCTCTGATCTCAGTGATTAACTCGTATACCTTATTCGATTTGATTTGGATATATTGCTATATATTTTATAGCTATTATTATTTCTTATTGCTATTTCCTATTATATTTTATCGC
This sequence comes from Parasteatoda tepidariorum, assembly GCF_982258835.1. Taxonomy (NCBI): domain Eukaryota; kingdom Metazoa; phylum Arthropoda; class Arachnida; order Araneae; family Theridiidae; genus Parasteatoda; species Parasteatoda tepidariorum. Next base: position 31,327,237 of record NC_141757.1, on the reverse strand, counting down.
TATTTTTGTATATTGCTTATATCGAATATAAACTTTAGTCATTTCTTCTTTTTTAAATTTTCACTATGTGAGTCTTAATAGATTTTATTGCTTTATAGGTTTGAAAAAGTAAATTTAGTTCTTTGATATTGCCCTGGGTATATCAAATAGCAGATATTTTTTATCTTCAGTTTTAAACTTTTTATGAGGGTTAAAAAACAAAACAAAACGAAAAAAAACAAATTAGATTTTAAAAGAAAGGAAAATTAGATCGAAAAGTTGCTTCTTAAACTTATAGCAGCTATTGATAAGATATTGCAAACAATTTTCTCGGGGTAAAATGTGAAGGTTAGAGCAGAAAAAAATCACGCCTTCACCACTAAGGAAGATGATACAGTCATGAATAATTCACATGGAATTCTATTCACGTAAAGACTTACCACAGGGCAAGGAAAAAGGGAATCCTGGGTAAAATTGATGACATAAAAGATTACACTCTTTACTTCAATTTCCAAAATAGGGAATGGAGCACATGATAATAATCAACGACCATAAAACTCTCCTTTTTTATCTATTTTGAAATTCTTTAAAGTAGCTTATAAAGTATTTATAAAATACTAAATGTTTTCGTTATGACGATAAGAATAAAGTGATGCAATTGAAAATGCAAACAATGGTAATTTTAAAAACTACTCACTTAAAATAAACGAGTGAAAATAACTCCACTTGAGTGCTATTTAACCTTTCATCTAGAAAAAAGCGACCTTCTCATCTTGAGTTAAAATCACTCAAATGAAAGAGTTATTGAAAATAGCTCAAGTTTGAGAGAAAAAAATTTCGCTCAAACTTGAGTTATTTTCACTCGTGTTTGAGTGATTTTCAGTAATACTTGAGTGGATCGTTTTGACTCAAACTTGAGTGATTTTCACTCGAGTTTGAGTGATTATATGTATCACTTGATTGGGTCCTTTTAACTTGAATTTGTGTGAATTTCAATCATTTTTTATTCATAATTAGCATCATTTAAGTGAATATATTTTAATCATACTGGGGGGGGAGACCATTTAGGCAATGCAACCTTCATCTATCAAAAGTTAAATCGTGATTGAATCAAGTTAGCATGTCTTATATACCAGTGAATGGATGTTTTTTCGTAGTGGTAGTTACGCCACAATACTCCCCTACCAGAATTTTATCAGGGATAGAATTCGATGAACGGATATCACTTGTGAAATACCGGGAGAGCGAGTCATCGGGTTTTTTTTTCCTTTTGTTTGAATGCTGAAAGTGAGAGGTGTATTAAGCATACGGTTGTAGTTGTTTGAGTGCTGAATGTCGCAGTCACAAGTCAACTGTTCAATGTGATCTATATATCAAAGTAGGCGTAACTAGATCGAAGTGGGCGTTCACGTACGTAATCACCAATATGGGGGGAGACCATTTAGACAATGCCAACTTTTATCTATCCAGAGGTACCTCGTGATTGAATCAAGTTAGCTATGAGCTATGAATATGTATCATCTCGGCATTTTGGCGCGAAGCGCCACTCACCGATTCATCTAAACTGTAGAGACATAAGCTAGAGAGTCCTAAGTTAGTCCATAAGTTAAACTAAAAAGTTCAGGTAACATCTTTGTTGGAGTAAAACTTGGGTTGAAAGGTTGTAGCATCACTGGGAACGGGACGTCCCCTTTAGTAGAGTTTGTAGAAGGCTCAGAACTTCCTGGTCTTTCATGAGATCTTGTAGCTCCTTCATTAAGGTCACTAGACGATGGGCTGAATTTGCTGGAGTTCTGGCTTTGGTCTTGATTGTCTTTTTACTGGGGCGGGCCTCGCACCCAGAGTAGTTCGAGGTATGATTCTTTCCGCAATTGCAGCAGGTGGCTGGTGTGTCTCGGCTTTTCGTGCACTGAAACGAAAAATGCCCTCCGGCACATTTCATGCATCGTTGTTTTTCTGTACACGTTCGCTGAGAATGTCCATATCCCTGGCATCGGAAACATTGTAGCGGCCGCCGGCCGCCGTAGAAGCGCTCAATGCTAACCGGGTGATGCTTGATTTCTTCCGTCCGGTAAACTTTCTCGTGATTGGCTAGCTTGGGCAAGATGACTAGAAAAAGTGGGAGGAGCCTATTGGCTCCGCCCACCCTCTTCTGGAACTGAATAACTTTGTAGATTTCTAAGTTCAATTTCCCCAATTCAAGGGAAATTTCTGCTGGGTCAAAGTCCTTAGGAAGGCCACGTATGAGAACTTTCAGGTACTTGGAATGCTCTTTTCCATCATTAGTAGGAGTCTCTTTCTGTTGACTGGGATTCTCTTCCGTAGTTTCCATGGGGGCTTCGTTTGTAACTGCCGGGGTAGTTGTAGGATCCGAGGCTGAGGAGCTGGTTTTCTGCCTTGCTGATTTTGCTTTGCTTTGCTTCTTCTTCCTCTTTCTCCTCTTCTTCCCTGGAGGTTGTTCTAGATTTTCAGAGTCTGAGGCCGTGGCCTCGACACTAAGCTCCGTATTTTCCACCGCGGGGGGAGGGGTGATTTCGGCTGTTGGTGTGTTACTTTCGGGCGTTGTAGTGGTTGGCTCGGGAACGCTAGTAGTTTCATGGCTTGGCATTGGTTCCTCCTTTTTTGTCTGAATACTCATTTCTTTTCTTCGTTTATCATCTCTCCTGATCTTGCGAACTACTAAGACACTATCAAGCATTTTTTGGAAGTGGTCGAAGATCTGTCCATATTCGCAGGAGTTGAGAAAATTCTGAAATAGTTCTTTCAATTCGTTCAGTTCATCATCACTGAACCAACTGTAGAATGCAATTGGGAGTTGGGTTGAATCTGGATGCATGATGAATTTTGGTTGGACTTTACTGGCCTTGATGGCTTCTTCATATGTATCGTAGACGATAACATCCACGTACTCTCCATCCGATTCCTCCTGCATAGGTGTGATTGGGCGGCTAGGCGGTAGCACCTTGCCGCCGCGTGCTGTTCTGTTGTACGGCATTATTCGCTCAGAGATAAGACACGTCTTTACTCGACAAAGGCATCAATCGATCTCCGAAAATCATTGAATCAAGTTAGCATAACTTATATACCAGTGAATTGATGTTTATTTTTCGTAGTGGTAGATACGCCACTATACTATCATTATTTATTCTTTTGACTTGAATTTCATTTACATCACAGTTGAATTAAATTGTTCTTTTTTCGACTATTCTTTTCGACTGAATCTTTTCTTTCTTTCTTTCTTTCTTTCTTTCGACTGAATCTTTTAATGTTTATCATAAATAAGTTGAAAAGAAAAATATTTTTAGTATGTGTGATAGAAATAATTTATCACCATTCATTTCTTTTAAATTTCATTCATGGTTTGTTCGGTAATTAATAAGTTTCTTTTATATTTTAATACTAAACAGTGATAGTTGATAAAACAAGTGAAAGCTTATTAATCCATCTATATTTAACAATATGCAGAATATAATTGCAAGATAATACTCTTTAGAGATCGAAATCTTTGTGGCAGACTTCAGTACAAAATTTTAAGGATTTTAAACTTTTTGCAATGAAACAAATTTTTTATTAAGAGTTTACATAATTTTTCATTTTATTTCGGTATTCAAATAGTAGTTAAAGTGACTTCATTAGTATGTAAAATCGTACTTAACCATTTCCTTCCTAGTTCTTGAGAGCATAATTTTGATAATTCTTCTGCATTCCATTTTATTTGGATAGGAGTTTTTCTACTTATTACTTTATTTATAAAAAGTTTGCTAAAATATACTTAGAAAAATATTTTTACATATTGGTAAAAGCATAACGTCTTTTTATCAGGGTACCCACTCAATTTCAGAAAAAAATTCCCTAACTCTTCCAGGTAAATTACAACTAAAATCAATACCATATTTTATCGATATCATTTAATTTTTCATCAGAAAAATTTGATTATTTTATTTATAATGGCAAATATTAGACTTTCTGTATAAAAAAAATATGTAATTAATATGAGGATGGGAACATTTCACTTAAACTAAAATGTAAAATGTCTGCAAAAAATAATTGTAAATAGATTTAGAATTGCTTAACTCGATTCTCAATAACTAACTACTGTTACTGATAATTTTAATTTGTAACACAACTCTAAAAATCACATTAAGTCATCAATGATAATTATTGAAAATATGTAATTTTCATGTCAGCAAAATCATGCAGGTCTTAATTTTTAATTCTTTACCACTTTATAAAATGTCTTCTCGAAGTGGAGCCCGAAGTGGATAACAAATCTAAATAAAATTGTTATGTTCTGTGATCTAAATAGTTATTTTGACTACACATAAAAAGGAAATATTTCATGACCGAAGGATTACCACTACGGTTAAATCATATGACACATATGATTGAAACAACAGAGACTTCCTTTTAAAAATATATTTCGATAACTGCAAAAGGATATAAATTCAAGGAGAAACAAGAAAAAGACCTGATCACAGAACATAACAGTTTTATTTAGATTTATTATCTTTTGCTTTTTAAAATAAAACGATAGAAATTCCAGCTTATAGCTCGCACACAATTAAATAATAAATAAATCACTCAAGTTTGAGCTAAAAGCACTCAAATATTGCTTAAATAAATACTACTCAAGTTTGAGTAAACGCAAAGCAAGAATTTCGCTCAAATAAGAGAGTATTTCACTCAAATTGAGTAAAAAAAAATTAACTCTTTTTTGATTAGGGGAAATCACTCTTTCATTTTAAGAGAGTAATCAAAAATTTTCACAATGGTGAAAAATCAAAGAATTTGCTGTCGCTGCTGCTATTGCGAGTATTCAACTAAGCTTTGCACTTTGTTTTCTGGGAAATAACTAGAAAACTAAGAAACAGGAAAATACAGGAATGTAAGAAATATGTACCGAGATTAAGATGGAATACTAACAATAAAAATTAACTTTTCCTTGAAAGTTCGAAAATTATGATTCTTAAAGTTTTAGTAAAAAAATAATATGCCGTTCACTATAGCCGCTATAGACCGAAAAAAGCCAACTACAGTGAGAAGGAGCCAGATTTCAAAAACGCAAACACTATTTCTTCTTTTTTTAATTTTTTTTTATTCGTTTGAAAGTTATTGCAATTTTAAGTGCTTCGGTTTAATTTTTTCTCCTATTTTCGCTTAGCATAACATTTTGGTTCGCTTTCAAATAGCTAATACTTGACTTTAGGATTTACCTTTAAATTTAGTTTCGATTTCAAAACATTCTTACTCTCTGAACCACCCACTAACCACTCACTGAATGTCATTAATGATTTACTGATAACGAGTCCGCGAATCAAGTCAAAAGCGTCGAGGGGAATTAAAGGTCCTTGACTAAAGCCGTGAAAAACACCCCCGCATTCATGTGCAACCAACTATTTCTGGCCATATAGTATATAAACTCTTTTTTGTTCATATCTGTAAAAAACACAAAAAGTATTTTTAAATTTTGATGTTTGTGGAACACTTTTTATACTTCTATTCCTAATAACGAATCTCTTTTCCCAAGTATCACAAGAACGCAGAAGGAAAAATTCTTACCTAATCTTTAACTCTAATATACAGTGTGTACAAAAATGTTTACCTTCCTCCCAATTATTCTAGTTATTAAAACATGCTCTGAATCAAAACTCTAAATAGATGTAAGAATTCTAGCACGTTCTCTTGCTATCAAATAAATGAATTTAAATGCTTTTATGTGTAATTACTAATCACCGCTTTTGAAAGTGTCGTTCAACAATTTTCATTATTTGAATTAATAAAGAAGTTTGAGTGCGTAAATTATAATTTCGCTAAATTAATACCTAATTGCAAAGCACGCATATCGAAGAAAGCTTTACTTTCATTAGAAATGATTCATTAATTTGTAATTGAATTGCGCCGAAGAATTTAATTTCCAACATTCCATTTTCAATAATTTACGTTAAATGACTTCTTTTGAATTAAGTTATAATTAAGTGAACTAATTTACTCAACATAAATGCAATCGTTTGATAAATTTTTCTTCAATATATTTTTTAATTGAGCATTAAAGTTAATACCACTAATCAAAATTAAACCAAATATGCGAATTAAATTGAATATATTTACTTCTATATTTTTATTTATTTCCTTTTAGTAGTATGTATGGTTCATGTAGTTTTTTCGCACTTAAGGTATTCACATGCGTATTTTAGGCCTATATAAACCTTTTTTTTTCTTTTATATCTGTATTATAATTAGGAATTTACGATGTTTGGAAAAAAGTACTTTCTTGCCTATTTGTTTGTTAGGATAAAATGTTTCAAACATATTTTTGAACATTTTCTTATTTGCTAAGATGCTTGAAGTTTAGCTGGTATTCTTTGCTATGTGGGAAAATATAAGTTTCCTATGTTTCTTGATCACATCCAAGCAAAATATATTACAACTTCAATAATTAAATCTTCGTGTAAATAGGAAATTTTGACCACTTTGCGGCGTTAACACTCTTTCAGAGAAATAATTCTTTTTTTAAGTACGTTTTTAAATTGGGCTTTACAGGGAAAAATGCCTTTTTTTTACTATTTAAATCACCTTATTATCAATTAGCACTCCCTTTAGAGCTAGTTTATCTTCCATGTCATTGAAGTTTGTCTCAATTATTTAAAGATCAAAGGCGGGAGTTACAGCAGTGGGGCTATTTTTTGCCTATTCCGGAATTAAAAATTGAATAAATAAATAAATAAAATAGACTTTATAATTTAAGTTTTTATACTGTCCCCTCATTTTCTTCAAATGTGAAATTACTATAAATATGTTAAAATTATCTACTGACCCTGCTTAAACTAGTAGACATGACTGCAACCATCACTTTTTTGTGATTCATTTTGTAATAAATAATTAACAGTAATAAATAGTAAAAATAATCCGGTCACTAACTCGAACGAGTAAGATTGAAATATATCGATCAGTGCTGGAAATTCCAATCATTAGATCAATATTTATTCAGAATGTTAATTTTTCTATTTTGGGAGCAGTTCGGCTTCTTTAGATCGTTTTTCGTCTCTTTTCTTCATACGATAATAATTCAGCTTATATTTTGTTGAAAACAAGCTCGATTGACTCTGTGTTTCAACTCTAATTGATTTAAATTATAATAACCAAAGTTATGTCACTCTATATTAAAAAATCGCAAGCGTCACCACCGTCACTGTTTGCACTGTTCGGGGAGTTCAGATATGCGTTCATTTTCTTTTTCAGCTCAAAAACTGAAAGACTTGGAAATTTGAAGTTACGATATAGTATAAATAAATATGGGAGTGAGATGGAACTAAAAAAGTTTATATCTGATTTTTTTTTCAAGAATTATTAACTTTTAAACTTATACTAATAATTCCCGCTGAAATGCAACTAAGCAAATGAAATTTTAATCTCTGAAAAGGCCAATTTTATTTATGAACTTATTTGTTTCTTCAAATTCCAATTTGTTCGAAAATTAATGCTATTTTTCGCAATTTTCTTTTTTCAAATTTTGCCTTAAATAATGAAAATTCATCTAATTTTAAAGGAAAATTAATTTGCCTTTTCCAAAAATCTTCACTTTATAAGCTCACGTTCGAGTGAACGGCTAAAGTAGCACAGTGAAAGCGAGAGTAAACGAAACATCCTATCCTAGTACAAAACCTTCATAACTGTTGAAATAGATTCGTTTATGTCTGAAACATTTCATGTTAATGGTGAATGAAACAAACAAAATATGCAAATTTATAATTCTGGTTATCATACAAGAATATAAGTATAAATAATTGTAACTGCATTCCAAATTAACTAAATCTATCCGAATTTTTTTTAAATTTAGTTTAATATAGTTATAATAAACTAAATTTTAAATATTTAGTCATAAAAGTAATCTATGCAAATCGGAAATATTGCATTATTTTCAGTTCCTTAACTGCAGTTAAAGAAATAGATAATGTTAAATGCGGTGTATTTTCTTTATGTTCTAATGCATTCCGAAGTCACAAATCAAATCAATAGTGACTTTAACCACTATGTATTGACGGCGAATTCCCGACGTAAAAAGAATTTGCTTAACATCAAAATGGAAACTTGCTTTAATAGCAAAATACTAAGAAATTCTTAAATAGTTTAGAGCCTTCTAATGACAGCATTCAACGAGCATACATACATATTATGATTGATTAAAGTCTTATATTGGTTCAGAATGTCGATGGATCTTTTTTCATGCCTTTAGAAAAATATTTAGATTCGTAAATGATGTAAAATAAACATAAGCTTAGTTTCAAAAATTATTCTTCTCGCCAAAGCTCGTTTAACAGCATATGGAATCGATGCATTTGGAAAGTTGGGTAATTAATTTTATTTCCTCTAATGATTGTTTGGACTAAGATGGTGCCTTTAATTACTTTTATGCTTTCTATAAAAGTTGAAGAATAAAGAGATATCGCTATACCGCTTACAATTCATCTCTGGCGAAAAGAAAAAAAGAAGTATTTAGAAGCAAATATTCTCAGCATGCACGTCGGTAAATGTAAAATGAAAGTTTTATTTCTGGAAAGCGGGAAATATAAACAGAGGCCAACTAGGCTACAATTGATATCGCTTTATCTAAATAATTCCTAGTTTTATGGAAGAAAGGCAATAAAGAAATAAATTTTTTAATAGCTTTCAGTTTAAGTAAATAAATTACGAGTTTCACGATGAATTTAACTTTAATGCCTTCGAAGTATTAAAGATAAAACTACCCAAATATTAATATTTTAAGAACATTTAAAGTGCTAGACTAATTTAGCTAACAAAACATTAAAATTGACTATTTTAGAATTGTTGATAACCATATAGATAGCGCAAAAGTTTTAAAATAAATAGATTCAGATAGTTAATTTTTCTGCTTGTTTGGCGTATGAGCTTTAAATCAAATTTTTCCAAGAAAGTCAAACATATTCAGATTATATAAACTATTATCAGATTATATCAATATTTTATTTAATAATATTTGAAAAATTCACAATTTTAAACCTTACAGTTATTTACATCATGTTTTGCTTAAGAGATTTGAAATGCGTTAGTTTTAATTTTTGTACATTGATGTATTTTGTTCGAACTTTGAATTTGGTCTAAAACAAATCACGCAAGGCAAATAACTCTTGTTCCCACTTAAAAAACTCGGTAATCCAAAAATAGTTTCAAAAAAATTAATTTTAATGATCATTTTACTTAATAATATTTGAAAATGTTAATTTTTATAAATTCATGTATTTTGATCGAATTTTGAATTTGTCATTTGAAGTTACATAGATTAAAAAGTTGTAAAAATTTGTAAGCTTTGTAATTTAAAATTTTTTGAGTAGTAATAAAACAATAAGAAATTTAAATAATTTGCATATATATATATACAGTGAAACCTCCTGTTATGGACACTCCTGCAAAACGGACGCCTCTCAATACGGACATATTTTTAATTCCCCGGGAATCTTCTATGAATAAACCATTACGTACATTCTCCGCAAAGCGGACACTCCCGTAACCGGACGCGGACAGTCATTTGGATCCTGAAACGTTGTTTTTTATCTCTACAAACCGGACACTACTTTTTCTAAATAAATTGCAAGCTAAAAAAATTAAACTTTTCTCCATTTTTAAAGCATATAAATAAAACTTTTTGCCTTATCCATAACGAAAAATATTGTTAAGCTATTTTACCACCGAAAAATCAATCTTTCTCTTGTCACCTTGCCTTATCTTTGTAAAGAAAGGAGAGAAAATGGTACTGCACTCCTGAAATAATTCTGACATCGGCATCTTTTGATCTTTTCATCTGGACCACACAGGTTATGAGACCCCTCAAGTTGAAATGACTTCTCTCAATGCTTCTTCCCCTTTGAAAATTTCTTTAATTTTCTTATCAATTTGAAGACTGTAGAACAGAAGTATAATCTTTGAGGTGTTTATATAAATGAAACATTTATTCAGACACTTGATAGCTGATCAATTGGGAATAATCATCTCCAAAGGTACTCATGACTTACAGGTATGCATTACTTTTTTTCTGTGAATCATGGGTGGTTTATTTTCCAAGAAGGTATTAACCATGTTCCCTATCAAATGATAAGTAGGTGTAAGGGGATGTGAACCTAATAATTGAAACGGACTGAGGACAGTGCGCTCCTATTTGGTATCATATGTCTAACTTGAGTATCTATGCTAATAAGAAAATTATATTTATTTATCTGTAGCTACATCCAGAATTATGTATTTATATCAAACTTCTTTATATATTCTTTTTTTATCTTTCTTATTGTTTAAATAAATATTCTTGTAGATATTTACGGTATCCTTGTAGATATTATTTAATTATTTTTACATCTTTGAGAATATTCTAAAAACAATTTACGGTGTTAAATTTCGTTATTAGGGTACCCTTCCCGTAAACGGACAAATTTTTTGGTCCCATGAATGTCCGCTTAACGGAGGTTTCACTGTATATATATATATATATATATATATATATATATATATATATAGATAGATAGATAGACCTGTAAAAATCAAATACTGTGAGCACCTCGTATTATTAATTAGTTTTCATTACTTTCAGAATGCTCAAATTTTGCATGAGTCTGTCTTTCTAAACTCAAAGGACCAATTCGTAGTTTCAACGTGCTGGTATTTTGAAAGTAAAATGTTTAAAAGTATAAAGAAGGGGAGATTTTCGTTTTTTCTGACAGTTTCTTTGCTATTCGATGCCGCGTTTTGAACAAAGGTTGTTTTAACCACTCCTCCCTCAATTTAAATGGACGATCAATATGAGGTGAGTCTTTGAAGTCAATGTTTCAACTATGAAACCCTCTGCATACGCAGCACAAATGTCGCGATCAGCTTTTGTGACATTAAAGCATTTGTGGCATTTGTGTAAAAGTAAAAAGGAGAGGTTTTTGAAAATTCTCATTTTCACGACTTGACTTTCTATTTATATTATCTATCTTAAAACCGCGTAATAGCTCGGAAAAACAAAGGACTACTTATAATATTCACGATTTACATTAATCTATTAAGGGGTGACTGTAACTAGATTAGTTTTTACTCTGTTTAATTAGTACAAACATTTTCATTTATTTTCCAGCAAGTTTTACGCTTTTTATTTATGGGGCACTTATTGAATATTGAGCAATGTTTTGAACTTGTTAAGTTATTGCAACTATTATTTTTTAAAATCTTGACATTAAGTTTACTTTTTTTAAAATATTTAAAATTTTATAAAACGTAAAATTAAAATTTCATGCTACGTATTATTTCATAAAATAATTTACATGTATTTCCAGCTTTCGTAACTGAATTTCCAGTGCCTGAAATCAGGTTTGTCTACATAGGTTATTTCTAACACATTATGCATTAACAGTATTAACTATTCAAATTGGATTACGTTAAACTGAGTCGTTAAGGACGATGACGTAGATTAGATGTCGCAAATAGTTTAACTACTCTAAACAATATTGCATAATTTCAATTCTCGATTCAGTGAGATATCAAACATGGTGTATATAACAGATTAAAACTCACATTACTAACTAAAAACTAAACACACATCTCACAAATTATTTAACATTTTCAGAAAACTGTTCATGGGCTAGATACAAATTTCAATAAACGTAGCTATCAAATATATTTGCTACAAATTAATTCATAGTATATGAAATTCATGCACAGTAACTCCCACAATTGCATTATCAGTGTTCGTATTTAAATGAATAAATCCAGGCTAGGAAGTTGGTACTCATACATATTATTAAGATTACTTAATATGCATTAATAAAAAAAAGAAAACACATGTGTTTAAAAATTAGTCAGCACAAAAGTATTATTTTATGTACTAAAAGAAAAAATGTAGAGGAGAGTTACTTTAATCGTACTACTTTTAAGACTTTTATTTTCATCAATTACATATAATTTGAAATTTTTTAAAAATAAAATTTAGTTATTCAGCTACTTATATAAATTGTTGGTAAAAATAGTTTTGCAGTAAATACTGAAAATGAACTATTTTTACTAGTTCTTCAAGTGGTACTATTTAGGAAACCAGTTGCCTAATTCGTACCACCAACTCCCTAAACCGTATCGAAGTAGAAAATTTGAGAAAAAATTACTAAACAAATTAATAGATACTAAGTAATCCAAAACAAGTGTTTTGTGTAAGAATGTATAGTACAGTACTTGCATTTCAGAACGTAAAGTGCATTTTTTGAACTGTTAAGAGTTAAGCAAATGATATAGTTACCAGAGTGGGCCAAAAATGTAATCGATTACATTTTTTGATTACAGTAATCAATTACTTGTAATCATGATTACAATTTTCAAAAATTTTGATTACAGCTGTAATCATGATTACAATATTGATTACAGTAATCAATTACTTGTAATCGTGATTACAAAATTTGATTACAGCTGTAATCATGATTACAATTTTGATTACAGTAATCAATTACTTGTAATCATGATTACAATTTTCAAAAAATTTTGATTACAGCTGTAATCATGATTACAAATTTAATTACAGTAATCAATTACTTGTAATCATGATTCCAAGTAATTGCGATTACAAGTAATCACAACAAAAACGATTACAAGTAATTATGATTACAAGTAATCAAAATATATGATTACATGTAATTTGATTACATGTAATTATGATTACATGTAATCTAATTACACGATTACAAGACTATTGTATTCTTATAAATGATTATATTTTACAGTAGATAGTAGAATGTATTTTATAATGATACATTTTGCACGTATTAACATGTACTGCATTTTGTACGTATTTGTATACGTACAAATGAATGTAACTGAAATGTATGTACATATGATTTTATCTAGTGCATATGTTCAGACATTTTAGTATCACACACATGTACATACACTTATATTGTAGGTATAAAATATATGTACGTATGTATATAGATAATAATTACGTATGTATGTGCAAACAATGTAGGCATGTACATTTATACACAATGAATATATGCATTTTATGCAAATATTTGTGTATGTAAAATTTATATCTATGTTCATGTACGCATGTATATACAAGTACTTGTGTTTGTACGAGCATACATACATTGTCTGTACAATGTATGTCCCATGCATGTATGTGCAATTTATTTATGAACAGTACAATATATGTATGCATGTACAATATAGGTATATCTGTAGGATGTACAATAGTATACATGTACATGATATGCATGTCCAGTGTATTTATGTACATGTACATAATATGTTCATGCTCAATGTATGTATCCAAATATGCATAATACATTTGTGAACTATTGTACGTACATTGGGCGTGTTTATATTTCACATATATTCATACATGCATTCGACCTGCATAACGTACGTACATACACACATCTGAGATGCATATATTGTACAGATGTATATACATATAGCGTACAGATGTATATACATATAGCTTACAGATGTATATTCATATAATGTACATATGTGTGTACATATACAGTACGTATGTGCATAAATATATTGGGCATAATTCTTTCGTACAAATTTTACATGTGTACATGCATATGGTGCAATGTATATATGTACAATGAACGTATCCACACATGTACAATACACGTATGTTCCATGTATGCATATCCATATGTACTATATATGCACGTACAATACATGAATGTATGTACATACATTGTACATGCGTACATACATTACACGTATACATATGTACATTACATTTATGTCTAAATATGTGTACAATGCAATAAATAAAATGCATGTAAGTTAACTTTTAATGACTCAAGCAAGTTAAATGACAAAATCAAACGATATTTAAATTTAGTTTTCAGCTTTAATTGTTCTATATCATTTTGAAATTCTCTGAATAAAAAATTATTTTCAGGTATTTTCATGAAATGTTTGACAATACAGATTTATTTTTTTTATAACATAATGCATGATTCATAGAAATTTTTTAAATGGTAAGAAAAACGGTAAATTTTATGTGTGGAATTAATATTTAGAAATTCCAAATAAAATTATCGTTTGCTTTCTAAAAAATATGAGGTCGAGTTTCATATACCTTAGAATAATTTTAAAACAAATTTTAATAACTTTACTCATATAAATTTTTTTAATGTATGCACAATGTATGTGTATATTGTAATTACATATATTTAAATGTACGCCCGTATTTGTACATTACTTGTAATTATGTACATGTATACGTTGTATGCACATGCATACATTGTGCATATAACTATTTTTTGTACATCCATGCATTACATGCGCATAAATATTAACAAAGTATGTAGTTATACAAGTACATACGTAAGTTGTACATAAGTACATACTTTGCGTGCACATATATCGATGTACATATAAATATGCATGTATACATGTACGCATTTTATTTACGCAACTATGTGCATATATTGTGCCTTTAAATAACATTTTTACATATTGTACGCAAATACGTACAATTTTATATACAAACGTACATTGTATATGCGTGCTATTATCTTAAATTTATACAATATATGCACTTAAGTACATAAAAGCATGCAAACGCATAAACATTATTTTCATATACGTTCATACATACATTGTCTATGTATACAAAGATACAAAACATTGCCTTTTTGTACAAACTAACATACATGCGTACATGTATCATAAATGCATAATTATATGTACTAAGCATATGCGCATTGCATTAAGTATATTACAATATAATTATGAATATTGTACGTACAAACAACGTTTGTGCATACATTGTATGTATAGGAATCGCAAATTGTACGTTCATGCGTGCGTACATTCTATGTACATAAAAATATGTAAACACATGAATACTTACATAAAAAATTTGACTATAGTATACAATCGTAATAACTTGTAATCGTATAGTTTGATTACAAGTAATCACAATTACATGTAATCAAATTACATGTAATCATGATTACATGTAATCATATATTTTGATTACTTGAAATCATAATTACTTGTAATTGTTTTTGTTGTGATTACTTGTAATCGCAATTACTTGTAATCATGATTACAAGTAATTGATCACTGTAATCAAAATTGTAATCATGATTACAGCTGTAATCAAAATTTTTTGAAAGTTGTAATCACGATTACAAGTAATTGAATACTTGTAATCGTGATTACAAGTAATTGATTACTGTAATCAAAATTGTAATCATGATTACAGCTCTAATCAAAATTTTTTGAAAGTTGTAATCACGATTACAAGTAATTGATTACTTGTAATCGTGATTACAAGTAATTGATTACATAGCTGTAATTATCTGTAATCAATTACAGTTGTAATCGATTACTGTAATCAACGGCCAACTCTGATAGTTACAATAATAAAATATAATAGCTTGTTACTAGAAAACTCAATTATGACATTTACTTAATTAAAAACATAATTAATTATAAAAACTGATACTTATAAAACAAACCAATAAGTTCAATGTTGGATAGATGTTTAGTTCAGTTATGATTTAGGTGCAACATAAAAAACTTATTTTTTTATCTTTGACCGGCAACATTTGTCACGAACCTAAGTTAGCATTGCAATCATTGCACATATTTTCAACTGAATGAGTCTTACACACAGAGCGAACCATTCGTCAAATCTCGAGAATGGGTTTTATTTTTGAGCTCTTGAAACATGCCAATTTTTGGTTTCATTTTTATATTTTAGATGCCAGTGAAGTTTTTTTTTTAAATCAAATAATTTCGTACAGCTTCAATTTCTTGGAATTATTTATTTAATACATGTAACTTTTTCTTGCTATTACCAATGAGCTAAACAATCGGTCTTGCCGATGAGTAGACCTAGTGTGTTCTCCAGAGGTGGTATCCACTCTTTCAGGACCACCACAATGGGTGAGATACCGTTGGTCATGTTAATTTGGAAGTCTAGTTTCTGCCACACTAGATGGCAGCACCGAGACTCTATTTGGATGCTGAAGTGCCATAGGAATTTAATTCTGCCGGAAATGCCAAGAGCCAATAAGGCACTCCAGGGATCTTTTACATACCGCATAATCATACGACATGGTCGCTGAGGATTTTCCACATCCCGAAAATCCGTTGTCTGTGCCGGGGATCGAACCCGCAGACTTGGGCTCAGAAGGCCGACGACAAACCAACTGCGCCACCCAGCCACTAATACACGTAACTTGCTTCAATAACTTGCTTCGAGAAGCTGTTTTTTAAGATTTTAGTTAGCCGTTTTAGATTTTTTGAAACTAGATTTGAGGATTGTTCACCTAATTTCTTTAACTCAACATTCATCTCCAGCTCTTTAACTTCTTCTTTGGCGAGTTTACCTTTTCAATAGTTCCAGATTATTTTTATTAAGAATGCTTGTTAAAACTGCAGATCTTTGTAATTTAGAAGCTACTTTTCTCTTATTGGGTACTCAAATAACTTCTCTTTGGCTAACTCTTTAACTTCTTCTTTGGCGAGTTTACTTTTTCGATAATTCCAGATTATTTTTATTAAGACTGCTTGTTAAAACTGCAGATCTTTGTGATTTAGAAGCTACTTTTCTCTTATTGGGTACTCAAATAACTTCTCTTTGGCGAACTCTTTAACTTCTTCTTTGGCGAGTTTACTTTTTCGATAGTTCCAGATTATTTTTATTAAGACTGCTTGTTGAAACTGCAGATCTTTGCGATTTAAAAACTATTTTTCTCTTATTGGGTATTTAAATCACGTAAATTGATATTATTGAAATCTTCGGTGCAGAGGAAGGCATTGAAACAGATTAGTATATTAAATCTAAATCAGACACATGATTACTTTTATGATTATTGCATTCTATACAAGATTTTTATGCAACTTATGTTTCAGCAATTTATATCAAAGCAATAAATTATTAAATAGAAAAAAAATATATAAATTTATTTTTAACCGAAAATACTAAGAATAATAGTTTTATGTAAAAAAAAATCAGCTGGATTTAGAAGTCATACTTCGAATAACTTACTTTTACATATTAGTCGCAAAGAAGTAAGCTTAGTTAAAGAAAAGCATCAATATATGAATGCTTTGATCATTTGATTTGGACTTCTAATAAAGATATGAGGTAGCTAGGATAAAATGAGATATAAGAGCATTGAAACGAAATAATGGTTCTACGATTGTTTTTCTAGCAATATAACGATGGCAGGTTACTATCAAAGATAATAGATACCATATGAAATATTGAGATAATATAAGATAAAAGTAGTATTTCATTAATTTATCAAAATATTTAGTTGTCATCTGAATTCATTAGGCTTCATAAATTGTATGCTGTTTTAATAGAATATATGTTACACACACTCTTTGAGATAATTTTTCATCATCGAACCATTGTGCTTAAAATTAAAATGGTTATCATCCTCAAAAACTTTAAGCAGTATGAATTAAATATAAATTACACACAGAATATTTCATTTTTTTATTATCTGAATGCAGGTTTTTTGAAAGGGGTGAAAAGTAGCAAATAATCAATAAATCAATACTGAGCTAATTCATGCAGAAAACTGAAAGTTAGAAACCGATGCAATTAATAAAGCTGAAATAATTCGTTTTTTTAAGCTAATATTATCTGTTGCCTTCCAGGTGCATTTTCGTAATAACTATGAGCAAATTTCTTTTTTTGGAGTTAATCCTATAAAAATAGTGATGAACAATAATCAGTATTGTTTGGATTAGCAATTATTTTAATACCATGATTTATTATTTTTTGACCATTACAACCGTGATCGAATTGTTAAAGTAGCTTTTCTTTTCTTTCTTATTTTGTGTTATCCAAAAGAGCAATTTACGTACTTTAAGATTACGTAATTAAAGAATTTAACGCGTTTCATGAGTCAATAATCTATTATACTTAAATTGCTACTGAAAAAAAAATTTAATTTATTGAAGTTCCTATGGAATTTTCGTCATTGGAATTTTTTACAATAAATATTCTTGTCCAACCCAAGTTAAAGTTTCTTTAAAACTATAGTCAACTAGAATTTGGTATGCAGGATAGATTTGCTGATTTAAATTTCACAACTGACTGTAAATCGATTAAACTTTTTTTTAATAAAGATTTATTTTGATAACAAAAGATCCTCCATAATTTTCAAAAAATCATGTAAATTCAGTTTTGTCTCATAGAAAAACTTATATATAAAGAATAAGAATAAAATGTCAAAGCATAATTAAACGCAAGCAGATTCATGAAATGTAAAAAAATATATGTAAATTTTTTTCTGTGCAAAATATGATCTGAACATAATTTGAAAATGAACATGAACTAATTATATATATATATATATATATATATATATATATATATATATATATATATATATATATATATATATATATATATATATATATTAATTAATGACACCAATCGTTGGATGCAAAACTAATTTTTTAAAGGCAGGTTTTGAAATAAAACCAATAATTTTATGTATGCATATATATATATATATATATATATATATATATATATATGCATACATAAAATTATTGGTTTTATTTCAAAACCTGCCTTTAAAAAATTAGTTTTGCATCCAACGATTGGTGTCATTAATTAACTTACATGAGTATTAATAAGACAATATTATTCAAACAAAAAAAATAGAATAAAAGTAAATAAAAAAATATGAATTATATTTAATTTATTACTGAAGTTAAGTTGTTTTTACCTTTCACAAGTGCGTATTTGCCAAAAATCACTTTTATTTAAAATCCTTTAGTTTTAAAACATTATTATTAAAGGTTAATCTCCGAAGAAATAGGAATTAAAAATTTAATTTATAAAAGTTCAGTAGCCGTTTTCTTGGTATAAACTATAAAAAATATTCTTTCATTCAGTTCCTTAAATATTTCATTCTTTTTCAAATTTAATTAAATCCCTTTAATTAACTTTTTGATATTGAATTCACCTTAACATCCTTTCGATAAATAACGGATATTACAAATTCTTTGTACTAGCTCTATACCACTTCCTTTCATTGCTTGAATATTTTCAGAAATAATTTATCTATATATGAAGGTGGAAATTTAATTAATTCTTATTCATATATAAGTGGAAAAAAGATGGAAGTTTTAGGTTGTAAGATAATTCAACTTAAACATTTCCAATTTTTTTTTAGAAATTTCATATAAAATTTTAATCTTGTATTATAAGAAACGAAAAGTAATTTTTTTATGACGAGAAGATTGTATTGTATCTTCTACGATTTTTGAATAATAGATAATGTGTCTTGTAGTAGGAAGTCATGGTCCAATGACATGATAATTTCTTTTCTTCATTTTATTACATTTTTGGCATTAGCCATTCTTTTCCTAATTTTCCGTAATTTAATTAAATATATATTTCTGTAAAAATTACGGTATAAAATGTTACAGAAAAAATCAATTTTAAAGAAATTTTACAGATGTCTCTAAGGATGCCAGTACGTTTCGTCATAATTTTATCCTGAATTTCTTGCAGTATATAAATACCCTAAATACTAAAAAAGTTTGATATAAATATGAATATTACTTATTAAAATATAATATAAATATGAATATTACTTGTTACTTTCAGATATTTTCATCCTAAGAACACAATAATTGAACCTACTACTAATGAAATATAAATTTTTGTTAATTTTTTCCTTCACCTTATAAGATAAAAGTCGTTGAAAATTAGGAAGTCGCTGAACTTAGGTACTAATGTTTATATTTAATGTTTTCTACGAAAACTCTCGAAACAGATTTTTTTCGAGATAGTTTTGATATTTCAATTTCACAATGAAATGTAGGGGGCCCTAGTTTCTATTGGTAATCTGAGTTTGCTACCAGGAATAGATCTCATCATTCGCGTTGTTCTCTTTTATATTTTGAGGGTCGTTGCTCTCCATGCCATTTTGTATCTAAAATAATTGTCTGTTCTATCATGGTTTAACTACCACTAGGATTAATAAATAGCGATTTCCTAGAGTATAAGACAACTATATAGTATAATTTGATTCCATTTTGAGGTACCTTTTGATAGATGAAGTTCGACATGGTCGCAAGTATACTCTTTTTCACATTGGTGAACTCCGGACGTTAGATGAACTTGTCAACATTTATAAATGATTCACATTGATCAGTTGATTTGCTCACAAAAAAGCACTCAAACAACCATTAAAGTAAATACAATTCGCCCATCCGTTAAAAAAAGCAAAATAAAAAAATTAACAAAGAAAGAAAGAAAATTATAAAAAGTGGGGGAAAATGAATAAATAGACGACATTAATGAACTAGTGGTATTCGCTCATGATTTATAGCACAAATAAAATTCTTGCGGAAGGATGTAGTCACTAAGATTATTATGGAGGGGGTACAATCACAATCACTAAGATTATGAAATACCGATTCTCTAAGACAAGTTAACCTGATTCCATATTGAAGTACCTTTTGATAAATGAAGGTTAACATGGTCGTAAGCATTCTCTCTTCCACACTATCTACTGTAACGAAATAAAAATGCGAATCATTTTAACATTATCGGATCTTAAAGAGGTAGATAGTTTTAAGTTACAGAAGTTTCTTATAAAATTTATTTAACCTAATATATTAAAACTAATTAATAAGTTAGTTATGAAAACACAATTTTTGTCTTATATGCACCAAGTTAAAATTATTTCGCAAAGAAAGAGTATCGTTAGCTATAAAATTGCCACCATCGTCCTGGTTTATACATACTAAAGAGTACGTATTCATTCTAATACGATATGAAATATGAGAGTAGTGAGTTGAGATCACGTCCAAGTGATCTTTGGGTCGCTAAAGTCAGAAATGTTCGCTTTATATACGATAGTGTTGGCTGAGAAGGGAGAATCTCGTGATCACGTATGAGTGATCATGGTCCGAAATGGTTAATTGGAATCTTGAATGTCTGTATAATAAAGGCTGATTGTACAATAATAGATTATAAACATAGAATAATAATTCTATCGTTTTGAGTCTTAAATCCAAAGAATCTTGCACAATTCTGTATCTTAAAAATAGTTTTATCTTAAAGTATGCGACTAATTTTGACAACTTTTTTTAAATATCCACATGAAATTTAAAAAAAAAAATTGTTTTGTTTTATAATGTGTATAAATTATAAAACCAGTAATAAAAATTAATATTATTTCATTTTTCTCTTTTAAATGGCCAGTGTTAGGTAAAAATAAGACACTGTTTAGGCATATTTACTAAACAGTGTAATAAAATTTCCAGCTTCCAAAACCAAAAATTCATTCGAGGATTTTATTCAGAGGGTTATCAACTATGTTTTGAACTATTATCTTAAAATTAAATGCATACACTATAGAGTAAGGGATCAATGTAGTTGAAAAAACAAATTTTTTAAAATTTCACACGTGTCTTCGCGAAGAACATGCATAAAAAATTAAATTCAACTTTTTTCTCTTAGTCTGTAGTTTAAAGCATGTGTTCTATAATCATAAACACACATGAAAAATTGTAGACAATTATTTTAAAGAACAACTTTATATATCGTGTTTAAAAAGGTGTAAAATGGGAAAAAACTGGTTTTGATATTAAAGCATTTTAAGACTAAATATCACTACTCTATCCAGTGTTATCGTCTTGCACAAACACTGCTATAACTTTGTAAATAAATGGAGCAAAAACAAGAAGTAAAATATTTTTTGATAGCGTAAATTACAGTATTTTAATATGATAATATATTCACTTTCAAAATTTTTTTCCAAGTCATGTTTTTGCACTACTCTAAACATTTACCAGCTGCATTCAATTCCTAACGACAATACCAATTTTGTTCAAATTTTGTATTTTGAAATACAAAATCACGTTCTTTAAGACTGCGCAAAAAATTGTATACCTTACAAATCAAAATGATTTAGACCATTCTTAATAAAATAATAAAAAAAATCTTAAATAAAATATTTAAAGTTGTTTTATTTGTAATGGAATTGTCTTTGAATACGCGAATTTTATAATTGTGCATAAAATTTTTTCAATTCACTTAAAAACTTCTTGAAATATAGTGAAATATGCAAAACATGAATTTAACATTAAGGGGTCTAAATTTTGGAGTTCTCTTCTAACCATACTATGGAGATCATATTTCTCAGCCTGCTGAAGCACCCTATATTTTTTGAGTCAGAAATCTGAAGAAATTTATTCCCGAATTTACTGCAGAAATTTATTCAGAAAAAACAAGTTATTTGTTTGATTTCGTAATTTAAATTATCGCCTGCACTAATTAATTAGCATATTTTAAATTACTCTTCGAACAATTAAGAATGAGTCCTAAAATGCAAGGATCTGATCATTAAATTAAAAGTTATTAAGGATGATCCAAATTTGTTGGGCTCTGTACATAAAACAAAGTAAAATCAACCATACATGTATTTATTAACATTAAGATCTATCAATTCTAGTTATTTAAAAATTTATGCATATTTTTAAGATAGACTCAATAAAACTTATAAAACTAATAAAAATGTTTCATTTACCTAGATAACATATTTGAGTTTAAAAAAAAATATAAAACAATCATTATTTTACTATCTGTCTTTACAGTTCTAAAAATTATTATTTTATTTCGTTATCAAAATTGATCGCAGGTAAGCCTATGTCCTTCTACTTTCCATATTTTAAAATGAAATATTATAAAACAAAGACAAATAAAATTTTAATTCAAACCAATATTAAGTTTTTGTTCAAGTGTGCAATTTAACTCTTTACTTTTTAATAAACAAAGATTTTCAAAAATTATCTTTATAAGTCTCTCTAAACATTAAAATATACAAAAAAAGAGTTTCATAGACTAATGTAAATATGTTAAATCATAAAAAAATATTAAAATAATGTTAACATGTAAGATTACATATTTCTTGTTAATATGTAAAATTCCAAATGGATGAAAATATATTAAATATTATTTATATGCCTTTGCATTGTACGTAAAATAAAGTAAAAATAACCATGCAACCATTCCTGAGCAATAAGCTCTAACTATTCTAATTATTAAAAAAATGTAGGTATATTTTTAACACAAACTCAATGAAACTTATAAAATTAATAAAAAATTTTTATTTACATAGATACAATATTTTAGTTTAGGAAATATAAAAAAAATCATTATTATTACGTGCCTTTGAAATCTAAAAATGTTTATTTTATTTCATTATTAAAACTAACGCAAATAAGCCAATTTCCTTCTATTTTCAGTATTTTAAAACAAATATTATAAAACAAAGATAAATTTTTTTTTAATTCGAACCAATATTAAATTTTAGTTTGTTATGTGTGAAATTTTACTGTTTACTTTTTAATAAACAAAGAGATTTTCAAAAATGCTCTCAGATAAGTCGCTCGAAACCATAAAATATACAGAAAAGGAATTTCATTTTACTGCTAATTGTATTTTTATTAAGTTTTATAAGAACGCATTAATTATTTATGGTGAAATAATCTTTGAAATTCTAGATTTCTCAAGGGATTGGCGCAGGAAATGCTTTTTTCTTTTTATCCATTACTAATTTTAAAAATGAAATTTGATGTAAAATAAATCTACAGAAAGCTCGTGTATAATCCCTTTGGTTATTCATAATATTTCATTTAAAAACAAACATAATCTACGATATAAATTTAATTGTAAAATTTTTTAAAACCTTAACTGTGGTATTTTTAATTTACTTTTGTTTCTTTTTCTATACATTTTAATCTTCTGTTTATTTTAAATAATTTTAATAAAAACAATTACTAAATATGAAAGAATGCATAAATTAATATGAAACCATGAAAAACATGAAAGCATAAAAAATACTATTATCGAGCGAATCATTTTCAGTTTTTGTTATTTTCTATTTTGACTATTTTTACAGAATTCAAAGTGTCTTTTGTATTTTAGGTTTTATTTAGTTTTTATGGGGCATAGAACTTTGACGTGTACATAAACACGAACTCCTTTTCTTATTTTTATATTTAAAAAATCTGCTGAATATTAATTTTATGAAATCCCTGGCATGTTTTGTTTTATATATAATTAATTTTATGATAGTTTTTAAGTAATCTAAAGGTTAATCAAATAATTATTTAAAAAAAAGTACTTACACATTTTATAATTTGTAATTTTAAAACTACTTAAAATTTAGCATTATGAAGTGATTAAAATCGACAAAAATATATAATACAAATTTAAAATATATTTTAATTTACATATAATTTTATTTTATATATTAAATTTTTTCGAGCATTTTAAATCTTTACATGAGGATAGGGTATAGTCTGTGCTGCGCATCAACGAATCTGAACAACGTGATTTATCACAAATAATGACGTACTGTATGTATTATATAGTTCCGGTTCCATGAAAGCGAACCTACTTCGGAGAGAAAAGGTAATATAAAAGAAATAAATAGGAGAAAAAAGTGTTTTAACTAAAAAGAAGTGATTTAATGAATTGGACAAGTTTAACGAGCTTAAATAAAATAACCAAATGAGACAAAGAAGATAAGAAATAAGTGAATAGGGACAGTTAAATGTGATCTCTAGGAATGCAAAATGTAGAAATTAATTTCAAATTGATATTTAAACGAAAGTAGACGAAAACTCAACTATAAATTTGTTTTATTTCTGGTGCAATCTCTTTCTTCGAAATATACCAATTTTAGTATTACTACTATATTAGCTGATTATTATTATTATTATTATTATTATTTGGATTTATTTCATATTATCTGCATTTAATTGACATTGGATAAAATTTCGTAGGTAGTCTGTTATAAGCAAAAAAAATTATTAGTCCGACTCTGAAACAATGTGCCTATCTGAAATAATAATGAGTAAGCGAATGAGGAAATGAATATTTGAGTGATTCAACAAGATTGCGTTAATTAAAAAACAGTTGATTCGTCAAATGAACGAAAGCGAGTGAATCAGCAAATGAGTGAATCGGTGAATGCATTAGGTAGTGGAAGAACGATTTAAAGGATAAGTATTTCGAACATTGTAGGAATCAAATGAAATGAATCAGTGAAGCAATAAAGTATTAGAGAGTGTTGAAAATCGAAAACCAGTTTCATTTACCCATGTTTGCTTTAATTTACCCATGAAATTAAGGTTTACTCATTACTGTTTTAGTAATTATATATGGTGCCCCATAAAAAATGTCCTTAACGTGCAACTTTAGAATACTTATCCAAAATAAAAACAGAACAAAAAAAAAACACATTGGTGGTCACAAATTAACATTCAAACACAGAAAGCGTCGCTCTGCTTTCAATATCTAACAAATCATAGTATAGGCATGCGCATGCAATCAACAACAAGACAAGTTTGAATGCAGCAGAAAGCAAAGAGGGGTTGAAAAACGACTTATCGAAACAACTTTAACTAACAACATTTCAACTTCCACTTAAGCATAACTTAATTTCGATAATCGATTCAGATTCAATTTGTTGATTGTTCATTTCTGTTCTTTTTTTCCTCTCGAATTCAATATTGACTGATTAAATATCGGGTAAAGATCGGCTACGTAAAATACGTTGAAATTTGATGAAATTCATTACTAAAAAGCAAGTAAAGACAATTAAAAAAATGCAGTGGAAAAAAAAGTAATAAGTGCTTTTTTAACGGTGTTCCACTTTTAGACTATCGGCGTTTCATAAAGGCATACTTAGTGACGGTGATGAAGATTACTTTAGTTGTGTTCTTATACATATCTTCGGTCGGAACAAAGTGATATCAACTTTGAAGTTCGTGAAAATATAATTAGAAAGTAACCGCCCTACACTCTTTTGGGCTTACGTAGAAGACAACTAGCTGTCTACACCGTCCTCCCATGATGACCTCAATTCGGACACAGGGCACACAAGCCCAGACAGCCTACCAGATCGACTAGGCATCACCTGTGGCATTTATTGAGTCTAACATAACAAGTCCAAGATGACAACAGCAACACAAAGCAAAGCAAAATGTTTGTTAAAATAAGAATGTTACTCCGGATCCACTCATCTTATAATGATGATGCCGATGAGACAGCTCTTTATAGTGATCATTACATTTGCTCTGTCATACCTTATCATCATACCCGATCTGGCCTGCCCAAGCAGTCATATCAATTGTCCAATCAAACAAAACCTTAAGGGAAATCATCTGGCATGACAATCAAGATGCGTGAGATAACATATGCAGGTTACAAATAAAATTTAAGGTAAAATTAATAAAAAGTCAAAATTAATAAAGTTCATAAAAAATACAAATTCAGAACAAACAATAAGCCCGAAGAAAATAGTCTATAACCCTTGAAATGCTAGTGTTCCAAGAATGGAACATTTGATTTTAAAATAATATTTTGACTTTAAAATTTTAATAGTGAATTTTGAATTTGATGTCTAACAACGGGTTGCGTTATCCCTTTTAAAATCCTTTAAGCATAGTTATCCTATTATAAAGGCTGGATTTTTACAATGTACCAAAAATGGAAAATTTAGTTTTGAACGGAAATTTTGACATTAAAATTTTAATGTAACAGAAACGTAAAAAACAGATAAGTAATAGACACAAGGTTATACTATCCCTTTAAAATATTTCAAGTATTGCAGTCAGATTATAAAAATTGAATTTTAAAGTAAATTATATTACAAGCAGGCTAAAAATTTACAAATTATATCATATTTCTTAAATTCCTAAAAATGAATAATGAATAGAGTTGATATAAGCCAAAAGTTAAAAAAATATCTAAAACATGATGTACATTTTAATTTAAATTAGAAATTTATTCCTCATTAAATCCAAACTCAAAGTCCATGTTCCATTTTTGGAACATCGGCATATGAAACCGTCATGTGAATACTTAAACCAAGCATTTAGGGTGGTTTTTAAGGAACTCTTAGAAAGATAATCTCAAATCTTTATAAACCGACTCAATGACTCAATTATACACTTGCTTGCTTTACTTTTATATAGAATAATTTAATAGAAAAACACCTTTAAAATTTACTCACTTTAGATTTTTATAAAGCTAAAAAATTTAAATATTTTATTTAAAATAAAATAATTTTAATTCTTAGAAACACTAAACGCAAAACGAATTTTTCAATTAAATATACCAATTACATATAATGCATAAGAACATTATTTCGTCTTGCATAAATAAAAACATAAATATAATTTCATTCACTTTTATAATGAAATGCGAGCTATTTTATGTATTGTATTTCGAGAGATCTGCACACGGAATGATAAGACCTCATTAAATTTTATTGCTTTGACTTAGAAAATTTCTTTTCTTTTTTTTGGAGTAATTGTTCTTTAATGCGTCTAAGCACTGCTGAAATTAATCTATCTTTGTTCTTTGGAGTAAAGACTTTTTAATATCTCGTTAGTAAAACGGTAAAATCTTCATGATTATAGTGATTTCTCTTCTTCGTAAAATCCCTTTACTTTAATGATCATAATAAAATATTTTATTATGAACTAGGATGTTTAACGATCCTAAATACTGAAATCGATTTATTCTAAGCTCATTTGACTTTTTTTCTTCCTTAATTAAGTTTCTTGAGCTAAGAGCATCAGTAATTTCTTGAAGATGAAAGCAAGATGTTAAATTAATTACTATGTTATGCACATTTTTTGCTTTTTTTTTGTTGCTGGCAATTTAAGTAAATTGGTTTCTTTATATGATATTTAGAATGAAACAATGAGTGGAAGAAAAAAAAATAGAACAATAAATTTAGAAAAAACTGAATCACAAACCTACATGAATGTTTAGTTCTTTTATAAATATTATATAAATATCTCCTTTTTATCAAAGTTTTAGTCATTTTTGACATTATCGTTCACATTGCTGATTTATTTGACCTATGAAAAGATATAAGTAAACAAGAAATCCTTAAAAGCAGCAAAGTTAATATTTTTCTATCCCAATTATTACCCAATAAGCAATCATGACGTTGGAAATATAAGTTCTTTTAACGTCATGCCAAAATTCTCCTGCTACTGAAAAATGATGCAACAAGATGATGTTGCAATCATTAAAAAACTATCAGGACCTAAAAATGTTCCACGGGTATAAATTCTTTATATTAAATAAAAAAGAATAAATCGTACCGAAATATTTTAAACTTCCTTGCTTAAGCCTTTTGTTGAATTTTTTAGAAGACATAAAATTACGCGTCAACTCTAATCATTGAATTCAAAGTATGTTATAGTACAGTTTTTTTCACTCATTTTTTATAATAATCTTTTTAGTGAGGAAAAAACAATAATTAGAGAAAAAAGAGCGTTTAAAACTTTAAAAAGAGGTGTATTTGTTTCAATGTAACTTGTATTTTGTACTTATAACTTGAAAGTATCATATAGATTAAGTAATTTTATAATAGAAAATTAAGAGTTTATGTTTCTGTCTTATAACTCCAGAACAGTTTGTTTTACCGTTCTGAAAGTGGAATAGTGGTTGCAAGCGAAACATTTATCACTCGATCCAGAAATTTGTTCAAAATTATCAATTAGATCATTCGGGAGAGCCGTTTGAAAAATAAAATTTCCTTACTAAGCATTAGTCATTGTTTTAAATCAAACTAAAGGCAATTGTTTTCTATGAAATATTTTAAAAATAACTTCACCTTTTAAAGTGCTAACTTATAACTCCATTCGATCAAGAAAGTGTTCGTTGCATGTTCTGAAATATTTAATTATTTTTTACTCCCTTTTTCCGATAAATTCAATGATGACTTTTTCTGATAAATTCAATGTTAACGAGGCAGCATGGATGGACTACGTCGCCAGATTAGTATTCCTAAAGTTATCTAAAACCACGTGTTTATTTTGTTTCTAGTGCACTTTTTTAAAGCATGTTTCTATAAAACTAAATAATTTAAAACAAAGGTAATTTATAAAAAAAAAATATGTGTACTGAATGCACAAGTTTAATTAATTTTGACAATAGTTAGTAATTGAAGTAAAATAATGAGCTAAGTACTGAAAATCAAAATTATAGGAGTAAAGATTCTAAAGATACTCCTTCATGGCAGCCATAATAAATTACCGTAGTATTTTTGACGCCAGTGATGTTTAATTCTGGTAATAAGATTTATTTGAAAAAGAAATGAGCTATTTACAAAATTTCACAAAATTTATTAGACAGAAAATCTTTTAGCTTTTAAACAATCAAAAACAATACCTTACTATGCTAGTTTTCGAATGATTGCATTTATAGTTAAACTTAGTTTATCTTATATTGAATAAAGTTGAACCCAGAATTTTATTTGATATGATTGAAGAAAAAATATATCAGTAAAAAGACCAATTCGATCGACTATTTTATAAAAATGAACAGAGCTTTAGATTCATTTTTTCATGCTAGAAAGGAAGAAATTTAATATCTTCCAAATCCCCTGAAGTAAGAAAGCCAACTGGGGGCAGCTTTTTTGTATTGCTACGCTGCTGACCTAGTTTATTTCGATTTAAAAAAAATCTGAAAGGTAAACTTTGGTATTGCTATCTTTATCGAACTTTCATACCACTCAATAAAATATCGCACCAACGTTGTCTGAAGAATAACCGCTTCAGATACAATTAAAAACATGTGTCAGGAAAACATTTTTCTTCATAAAATTCCGCCCCATTGCTTTTTTTGTCATCTGAAATTTCAACTAAAAGAATACATACATTAGTTTATGACTCAAATTTAATCAGTCCTAATTTTTCATCTTGTACACGTCACAATGTACGATCTGAAAAACTATTTGTTAAATCATTTTGAAAATATAATTACATGAAACCTTTTTTATTATTCAGATTTTGGAGCCTATTATATTTTTTACTTTAACGAACACGCTAAAGACCTTGATATTTTTAATATGTCTTTTGTTGCTTTTCTAAATCATGTTTAAATGTTTTATTGTTGCAGCAACGTTATTTATTTTCTCATTGTAAATACAGGGTGCTTGTAAAGTCCCGGACCCATTTTGATGTTTAATAACTCATAAAATAATAAAGATAGATTAACATTAATAACATAAATGGTTAGATAGACTCAAAAAGTTTCATGACCCTTGTCAATGAACTTCCACGTGTGCCCCTTCGTCGCACAGAGAATATCAAGTCGATAGTCAATTTCACGCCAGGTAGCAGCAAGCATGTCGGTATCCACAGAGGCTATTGCGGTTGTAATTCTGAGGCAAGGAGGTCCAATACCTTGGCCACCCAGATCACCTGATATAAAGCCGCTGGACTTTTTTCTTCGGGGATTTATAAAGGACAATGTTTACAGGAGGATCGTGTCGAAAATTGATGACCTAAAAGCCAGAATTACAACCGCTATAGCCTCTGTGGATACCGACATGCTTGCTGCTACCTGGCGTGAAATTGACTATCGACTTGATATTCTCCGTGCGACGAAGGGGGCACACGTGGAAGTTCATTGACAAGGATCATGAAACTTTTTGAGTCTATCTAACCATTTGCGTTATTAATTTTAATCTATCTTTATTATTTTAAGGGTTATTGAACATCAAAATGGGTCCGGGACTTTATAATCACCCTGTATTACTGTGAATGATTGAAATTAGTGACTGTCGGCTATATTTTGGGCATTCACCAAAGCGACTATATGATTGTTGACATTCCCCGATGAAAGTCGACATTCTCTTGGTTTCGATCATTCACGGTAACATATGCTCCACTGCATCTGCTTTTTATCTGTAGTACTTGTTCTGTCTTTAAAATACATTTCAAATAAAATAAAAAAACGAAATAATCAGATCATTCAGGAAGAAATATTTGCATACAAGGGCAAAATTGATTAACTTCTTTTACATAAAAAGAAGTATTTAAAACAAAATTGTTAAGCATTACAAATTCAAGCATATCTATAATTATTACCATTTGGTTGATTAAATGATAACAAATCTTGCGACAAATCCTCCTCACAGAATCTCCACTTGCTTGAAGCAATATCAAAGGTAATAAAGTTGTTTAAACGTCCAAGTAATATTTATCCAACCATATCTAATTCATTAGACATCCTCTTGAGCTTAGAATGAATTACGAGGTATCTTCAATAAACTAGAACGTGGAACATATGGTCAATTCTCAAAGGTATCGATAGGTTTCAAAACTTGGTAAACATTCGAGGAATTTTCCCAACTGAAGAGAATTTAATGATGTAACCCAGTCTTGGTTGATTGCCAAAATGTGTGGTCTGCTCTTGGACTGGATGTTCTAGATAGATTCTAGAATTTGATGTTTAGTATTACGTTAAATTCGTTCACCGAATGCCTTCTTGTAAAGTAGTTAAAATCATAAATTAAGCATTAGAGTCAGCAGAAGTGTGTTATTACTATGCGCTTCAAATACTTTTGACTTCAAAGCTTATATGTTGAGCATCTTGGTTTAAAATTAGATTATTTCTTTAAAAAAAAAGCATTATTTCTTTCCGAAAAAGAAACAGTTATTTATTTATCTTCTTTACGGTTATATTTAAATCAATACAAAAATGATTCATCCATTTGTTAGAACATCTTTTCCTGCGACTTCAATGGAAAATTATTAAATTTGTATAGCAAATAATTTGCGGCAAACCTTTCCTCACACAAAAATTGTAGTTTATTGCTTCAAAAAAGATTGAAATGGAAAAAAAAGACATTTTGGTGAGTAAGCAAGATAATTTTTTTACTTCGTGATACCAGCATTTCTGGTCTCCATTCATCAAACCTTATTGTTTTTATACATTTCAATATTTTTCTTTTCAAAAACAGTTCCAATTTCTCTTGCATTATTCTATTGTTTTTAAGAAATCATACTCCACAAATGTCTTTTGTAAAATTAGCTAGACACTTTAGCGAATCTCTAATTTGAATTTTTCATTTAATTATAATTTTTTTATCATAAACTTTAAAACTGAATTAGTAAATCAACAATAAATCATAACTTTCTGTTTCCCTTTTTTTGCTTTAATTAATAATTATCCATCGATTGTCGTAGAAAAGTTTATTTTGCCTTCGAGTTCTTCACTTTATAAGATTAAGTTTGGCTTAGTGTGAAAAATAGAAAAAAAGTTAACAAATAAAGTAAAATATATTAGAGATTGTGAGAGATATGAGTGACAGAGAATGAGAGATTAGATCTTTTCAGACATTAATCATAAAATTTATAATCGAATATTATAAAAATATAAAAGACTCCAGAGAGATAAATTCCACTTCCAATTTGAACTGTTATATGTTACAAGGATATCGCTATGCTGTTAGCAATCAAAATTACTTTTTCTTTGTTACTTCTTATTGTGTAGCACATTCTGTATTTTTAAATTTATGTATTTTTCTAGTGCGGTAGACTTTTCTTCTAAATTTCTTTTTATTGGTCATTCCATTAAATTAACTTTATAACAAAATGTTCGTACATAAATGCATATTGACCTTTATCTTTTCATATAATTACCATGATTTCACGCAACAGCCTTTTTTTATTATTATCTTCATAAATTTTCATCAAAATGATCTCATTTGTTAGAAGGAAGTACCGACTTTTGAAGGTTCAAACAAGAATAAATTCGTAGCAACCACAAGAGTTGGCGAGCGGAGAATGCAAATGGCAGAGCTTTCTAGTTACATAAATATATGCAATTTGTTTAATATGTTTCATTTAATATGATTTTTGTTCAGTAAATATCTCGATTAATACCTGTTATTACTTTAAAAAAAATACGAACATTTCTCAGTGTTTCATTTCTGAATTAGTAATGTTGATGGCGACTATGTGTTTTATTCACGCAATTACTATTGCATAGGGAAAAATGTTCATGTTAAATCTAGAAATTATCTCCTAATTGAACAGGTTCAATAATTAAAAAATATTTCATGTCTTTAACAAATAGCACCAGTTGAACAAGGCCATACATAACCACCGTTCAACAGTTTACACAATTATGAGTTTATGGTAACCGACGTTAAACTTCGTAGTCGTGTGACTTTGATCCCATTCAAGAAGATAGAGGAACTCCTGGATCAAGTATAGGGAGAAAGTTGCCTTTGTGGAGGAATCCTTTTAATGGAACTAACCTGTATTTGCGTTATACGGAGATGAAAATCACGAAACCCTCCCAAGGTTAACCTGATTACAAAGGAAATCTATCCAATGCACTTTCCACCACTGAGGATATTTACTTCAGCAATGTGGTCGATGCAGAATTCGTATCTATCAGCCATCGCTGGTATTTTAACCTGGTTCACTTCATTGGGTTTAAAGTACTCTCCTCCCTGAGCCTACATGGCTTTAAAATATACTTTAAAAATTTCAAATATTTATTTGCATTTTAATTCCTAGATATTCAATTCCTGCTTAAATGCAAAAATATCTACTCTAACTGAAAATCTAAATAATAAATATAAAGAGTTTAAACAATTAATCTATTACATAAATGTACAAATGAGACAGCTAAATTTGAGAAATCTTTAATCTGTTGCCCTTTATGGCCATAATTAAATACTGTATTTTCTTTTTCTTTCCTCCATCTTTCTTTTTTTCCTTTCATTTTTTTATAATGATTATAATTTTTTTTCCTAAATTGATTTATAAATTTATTAAATAAGTGAATAGTCTATTCATCATAAATATTGTAAAATATTTAGTAGTCATAATTTATTAGCTAAATACAATTACTTCATTATTTATCAAAATAACGTAAAATTATTTATAAACTCTCCTTTATATGGATGCGTTTTATGTGATGGGATTACAATATAAATGTACGTTTTGAAAAAAAGCGAAGTCAAGCATTATAGTTATACAAATTAATAATGTAAAAAAAAAGTTTGTATTTATTAAAGTTAACTTGAATACAGTAGCCATTCTTAAATATTGGCACTTTACAATGTTATATTAAGTACCGTCTTTTCAGGTAATAAATATCAGATGCTTCGATACTCTTGGATTATTGAAAATCTACTACTTTAGACTTAATTACTCTATGTCTAACAATATCTGCTCAACATCAATATAGTACTACATATAATGTTGAATTTAATGACCATGTCAAGTTTCAAAATTAAATTAACTTATCTCAATAGCTGATCCTAATAGTTACCATGCCTGAACCTCGATGTATGCAAATCATGAATATACTTAAATAAATACCTTCGTATTCTTAAAGTGAAATCTTATTATTTTGTTAAAAATTGAAGTTAATCAAAGGTACATTGTAAGGATGCAAGGTTACAGTGCAATTAAAATTTTATGATACTACTTTAAATGAAAATAATGCAAATATTTTTTTTAGATTTATCGCATCAAATATACAATTGTACAATACACGTGTACAATTGTACAAAATTGTACAAATAAAAAAATTGCACTATGTGATTCAAATTTGGGAATAAGGTAGCACGCGTGACCAGAGTTATTGCTGAGATACATTAGGAGTGTTTCACTACTAGAGGTTAGCTGTTTATACGTATTTGAACGAGTACTTTTATTTATCTAAATTACATCATTTTATAGTAACTATAATCAAATATTGTAATGGAATATAGTTGGTGTTTTACCAAAAGCAAAATTATTTTAAGAACTAATTTGCAGAACTCACCAATCAGTCACACAATGAATAAATATCAATAAAATAGCTATTTTTCGATTTTTTTCGATTGCAATTTTCAACTGTAGACACTAGAGAACAACATATTAGTAAGAAATCGTGATAATTTAGATACAAGTTCGTCATAGAGAAGTTCGTCTAGTTTATAAGCGCTGTGCTGAAACACCCGCTGTGTTATATGTAATTTTATACCTAGGCAGATTTCAATGTATATTTTTTTTTGCTTTGAACAAAGCTATTAATAAAAACTGAAGTTTTAGAGAAAATTATAATAACTAAATGCATATAATTACTGAACTATCTACGAAACTGCCACTTTTCCCAGCATTGTCGGATTTATTGCGTTAATATGGATTATATTAAGATTATTTTGTGGCATCCTTTTGGAAAATTAATATTTTTTCGCTGGAAATGATATTAAGTCAGTTACTACCATTAGGACTTCTGTTGTTTGATGCCATTAGTTTCCAAATTTGCCTTTCCTTAATATTTTCAAATTTGCCTACTCCTTATACATAAAATTCAATCACAAATTTCCATCTAATCACTGAAAACCAAAATATCTTTAGTGGCAGACAGATCATCGACAGTTGTGCGGTAAGGGGATTTTATGTAACTATGAGTGGTTTTCGTTGTTTTTCTCCTTATGTATTCCCCTTAGGATGTCGTAAATGCGGGCTAGTTCTATCAAATTGTCCTCCACGAAGACAAATTTCTCACAAAACTTAATCTAGCATTTTTTGGATTGAGTTTAAAATTACAAGGCTACGAAGTTGAACATTGATAATCGTGAACCCAATATTGGATCAGCAGTTCAACGGCTGTCATATATTATGTAACCACTGAGAACGCAAAAGTTTTACGAATAGAGGACAAAATACTGTAGTTTATTTCCTTACATTTAGTTGCAATTGTGTTGGATTTGATTTAGTAACTTTGAGTTGTGACTTTGATGAAATAAGGTATTGGCTCTAACATTGCTTCTACTGAGCTGTGAACTAATGAGATAATATATATTGAGTATGAGATTTTGACAAGGGTTATCCGTATTTTTTTATCTTTCAAAATACGCATCTTGTTGGTTTAATTATATTAGCTTCATACAATTTATTTCAATATATCCAAAATATATCGGTGCAATACATACAAATAATAAATAAAAGACATTTGATGACTTATTACTCAAAAGTGTCTAATTACTAAATGTCTTGTATCTTCATAAGTTATTTTTTTAAAGTGATAGGCAAGTAGAACGGAAAATTTTCATTGACATTTAATTAATAAATTCCCTAAAAGGATATATAGCTAACATCTTGTCCGTTTGTTATTAGACAGAGAGCTAGACAGAGAGCTCCAGAGAGCTTAATATATGATGGAATCACTGTGAAAAACTAAATTTAGATTTATCAGTTCAATTTACTTCATAAGCCAGGCCTATAATATTTATTTTGCTACTTAATTAGGATAATTTATGACATATTACCGACTAAAAGCATATTATAAGATTTTAATGGCAGTGAGTAAAAATGATAATCTTTATGAACAATAACAATATGTTTTTGACCACTCAGTGCATTTATATATATTTTTTTCTTTACTGTGTGTTGACTTTTCTAACAGCCTGTCATTGATAAATTAAGCTAAATAGTGCCATTAATTATATTTTCCTTGGAAAGATTTAAGACGTATTTTAAATTTTCTCTCGGTACATTCTAAAAGCTTTTCAAATCTACAACTTCTATAAGAAATAAGCCAGTAGTGCCTTCCTTTTCAGAAAGTGCGGCGGTTACAGTTAACTGTAAGTGGCGACTACTTTTTCAGCAACCTGACATCAGATGTGACAGATGGCAGAGAAATGTACTGAGAAAGCGAATATACATCAAATGGCAAGAATGAATGATTGCACGCTAGGGAGGGAGGATGGACGTTCTAGAACATTTCTGGGAGGCACGAAAGGAGTATTCAAGAAGAGTATTTTTCTCTTTCCCTTTCTCAGTGTCGAACTATTAATCACTGAGAGTAAATGTTGCTTGACTGCTATGGAATAAAAGAGCATGACATAGATTCGTGTGATACTGAAAAATGTTTCAATTTATTATATTTCTTTAAAAAAACTTTTCTTTACACTCTGTTCGAATAAAATCATAGCTTTATGATGCGAAATTATTCGCGTTTTAACAGCTACTTCGATTTGATAAAGTAATATAATTAAAACCTTAAACAATGATAAATTCCGTTCTAAATAATGTGTAGTAGCTACAAAAGTGATTTGCTATTTTACTTTCAAAGAAATAATTTTAACGTCCTGAGAACCAGCGTCCAATATATTGGATAAATATTAATGCAATTTTATTCTTTTTATTTAATTTTATAAATGCCGTTCTACAGCTGGTCCAATTTTTGAGTTTACGACTACTAGTGCTCAACTTCATAGCCTCGTGATTTTAAGCCCAATCCGGAAAACAAGGGAACTCCTGGATTAAGCATTGGGAAAAACTTGTTTTCGTGGAGGAATCTTTATTGGAACTAACCTATATTTTCCTTACACGGAGGGGAAAACCACGAAAACCTCTCACGGTTAGCCTATTGACAAGGGAACTTCAGCCAATGATCCGTCAACCACAGAGCATATATGGCAACGTTACTTTTAAAAAGTAACGAGTAAAAGTACAAGTATTTTTAAAAAAAGTAACGAGTAAAAAGTAAAAAGTTCTTATTTTAAGATTTAACGAGTAAAAAGTACAAGTAAAAGTACAAGTACTAAACAAAAAAAGTAACGATTTAAAAGTACATTTCTAGGAAATCGAAAATTCAAAGTAACCTAAAGTTTTATTGAATAATATTCTTATGTTCTTCAATGTTTTTGCAAAATTGGTTTTATTTATTTAATTATTTTTAATTTTGAAAGTTATGAACATTAATTTACTTTCAAATTCGGCGGAATATTATAATATAATTTTATGATATAATCGTATAATATAATTTTGAAATCAAATATAATTTTAATATCAAACTTGTTATGGATTTGCACTAAAAAGAAATTTTATCTATTGTTTTTAATTTTTAGTTTATTATTTTTATTTATTTAAATTACCATTG
Source organism: Parasteatoda tepidariorum (assembly GCF_982258835.1). Lineage (NCBI taxonomy): Eukaryota > Metazoa > Arthropoda > Arachnida > Araneae > Theridiidae > Parasteatoda > Parasteatoda tepidariorum. Next base: position 31,289,529 of record NC_141757.1, on the reverse strand, counting down.
ATTTAAAATTGTTTTACTCTATAGAAACGCGTTTTAAAAGCACAAAAATAAACAAAGCAAACATGGGGTTTCAGATAGCTTTGTGATCTTTGAGCTGGTAAAAAATAATTGAATGTGCAGTATAAGTTGAAACAGAACAGTCTACAGTTTTATTTGTAAGAATGGCTAATGCTGAAGTCATGCGAGAAAATCATTTTCCGAACATTTCTGCCAAACGGAATGATTAAAATTTGTAAACGAATTTTAGTATCAGCGGCTAAATTAATACCTTCGAGTTTTCAAAAGTTAAAATAGTAAAATAGTTTTCAGTAGCACAAATAGTTCCGAAGTTCTTAGAGATTTGACTGGGCGTTGTTTGACAAGGTCGGGCATAAACATAATTTTAGGAAAAAATGTACTAGGTAAAAATGTATTTAGTAAAAAATGTATTAAGACAAAAATGTATTATTAGTGAGATCAAAAAGAAAATTGAAAAACGTAATAACAAAATCCAACAATTTTTATTTAAAATGTATTAAACAAATGCATAAAACTCGAAAATAAATGAAAATAACTTCTTAATTAATATTTTTATTCATTTTGCAAAATAATTGCATTTTGACAGCATTTTTTTTAATTTTTTTTTAGAAAGCTTACCGAGTTTTAGAAAAAAGTAACGATTTCATTCGACATTTCCGTTACAAATACTTGTACTTTTCCCAAAAAAAGTAACGAAAGTACGAGTAAAAGTACTAAATTTAAAAAGTAACGAAGTACAAGTAAAAGTACGTACTTTTTACTTGTACCGGCGGTACAAGTAACGAAAGTAAAAGTACTGCCATATATGCCACAGAGAATACTGTGGTCCTGTGAATCAGGTGCGAAATTCGAACCCTGGAACCTCATGAGCCACAACGGCTCAATTTCCTCATTTAAATAAATGAATTTTAATATTTTTCTATTGTATATACTCTATTGTATATACAAATTGAAACATCTGTGAAAATATATTAGAATTCGATTTCACAGCTAGGGGTGTTTTCAATACAGAGAAAAATTATAAAAAAAAGGTGAGAAATTCATTCAATTCAAGTTACTTCTTGGAGAGTTTTATGATAAAATGTATGATTATTTCAGTCCAGTGGATTTTGTTTCATGGCTAAAATTTAGAGAAATGCACAATATAAATATCCCTCATTATGCGAAAAATGCTATAAATTTTAATTTATAGTTTGTAATGCAATAATTAAATTATATGATTTTGATTATAAAATATGATTTTGTAATATGTGATAAAATTTGGTAAAAGTGGTGTAATTTGGTAGTCTTATGACTATCATGATTGAATAAGCGTGGCATACAAACAACTTTTACGGCTAAATTTACTTTTAATTTTTGTATTTATTACTAAATTTATGGTAATAAGACTATGTTTTCAGGAATTTATATAATAACGGTTTCTCTGCGCAAGAATTTATGACATTTTGCTTAACATAATTGATTTTTATTGAATTTGATGAAATTAGTTAGTAAAACTTCTTCAAACAATACACAAACTTTTATCAAATGAATTCCAGAGTTTTTTAACTTAGTTTTCCCACGACATTTTTAACTAATTCAAAAACGAAAATTAATGTTTTTCGTCAAAATGAATCAAAATGATATTTTAACGAAACAAATTGAAATCTGCTGATTCAAATTGAATAATACTTTAGAAATTTTAATAAGAGTGACCTTGCATTTATAGGCCACATTAAATAAAAAAACAAAACTTCTAAAAAAATTAATTAATTTATCGATTAGAGCTTAAACATGTGCAATAAACTTTAGTTTGCAGATATAAAAGAGCTTAAATTTTGCAAATTCTAATTTTCATTTTTTTATTTTTTCCTAAAAGCAGTAAATGGAATTTTCAGTAATAAAATATTAAATGCTTTATGAATGCATCAAAGCAAAAACAAAACAACAAAAAAACGTCATCATGTAGATGAAAATTGTGTTTGTAATCGATAAGCCACTGCGCTACTGTGATAAAAACAGATATTTCGTTCTGTGTTTTTTTGGAAAACATTAATAAACATTTTCTCATATTGATGCCACTCTATTCTATTTTTGTAATGCAATCTTAGGAAAGACACAAGAAGTACTGTATATATGAATACTAATACTGATTAAATGTAAATATACTTCCATTACAATCTTGTTCAAAAGCAAATTAACTTCTATTTTATTCAAATAGTCAATGTACTATGAATTCCAAAACAGTGTTAATGTGCTTAGTCCAATATCTGAATTTTTTTTAAAATAATGTCGTGGTTTTAATATTGATTTTAAGCTGTAAACTAACTGCAGTTGTTGTAAAACTTATTGCATTTGCTTTAGCAATATTTCTGAACAGCGAAATCAATATGAAGATAAATACACATATAGCTGATGCAAACTAATATTGAACATCCTTATAGATTGCTAAAAGCATAGATAGTGAATATGCTTCCTTCTTCAATTTAATAAAGGGTATAGTTCAGTATGTGCCTCATTTCCAAAATATTCTAAAGTGTTTCTGCCCACATAAATACAACCGTATGCAGATAAAATAAAGTACGCCATTTTAGAGGTAAACAGCTTTAAAATAGTGTACTCCAAGCAAAGATAAGTTTCATTAGCTTCTTTTAATAAATAACCTTCGTATAATTTAAGAGCAAGATTTTTGAAAATTTAAAGGAAGGTATTCTAAGTGTTATTTGCTAACTATATTGGTTATTTTTCATCTTTATATTTCTAATTTATATTTTCTAAGTTATCATCCGTTAATACATCCAATTTTATGTTAAGTTTATTACCATTCTTTGAAATACGACACACGAATGTGACACTTTGAAATAATAGATACTCTAGGTAGCAAATGTGTAAATTTCACACAATGGAGACAGACAAAATAAAGCACGAAAACAATTCACATTAGCATACCTTTTCATTTTCGTTATCAATACCACACCACACAAGTCATAAGCCCATTTTTAACTTATCAACTTGCACTTGATCAACTTATTGTTTGCATACAAATCATTACAGTACATCGATTCAGATGATGCAACATCGAGACTTAGAGAATACATGTCTACTCTTGTTAATTAGTGAGGGAGGCTAGTGATTTCTCTTAACCTATGGACTATATAATACTTCTTGCTCTTTTTCGTGACTTCTTGACTTTAACCTGATGATTATATGATACCCATTGTTTTTTCTTGAGTAAAGGCACCGACAAGGATTTCACTCTTAATTTATTTTTGGCATTACATTTTTCTCTCCTTAAACACAATTGTGTTTATAATTTTTTTTGTAAAGATAGCAGCACAGTATTTTGTTGTCAGTTGCCATTTGTCATATTGATTGAATTATAAGGTGAATATATAGTGCGGCTTTCAGGAGTACTCCACCAGACATCCCTCTCACGTCGAGGCTGTTACTATGGTAACGAGAAAAAGTCATTTCGAATAGGGGTGTGGGGTGAATAGCTTCGTGTTAATCTTGACATAGGTCGGCGTGAGTAAACCAATTGTCACCTTCTTTCCCCCATTTCATCCCCATTAGAGATGTGCTCTCGCTTGTTACCATCGCAGCAGACAACCCCAGACTTTTAGTCTGGCGGAGTTCTCCTCAAAGCCGCACTATATGTAAGGAAAAAAACCGGAAAGAGAGGGATATTCAGAAATCATAGATGTGAGAGTTATTCCCAGCTTGCAACTCAAGTGCTATCGTGAAAAATGAGGTTGCTGTCTTTCTTATGTCCACGTTTTTCAATGCTAATCTAATTTGAAGTTTCTCTTTCCCATCGGTTTTGTATTTATTACATTTTACGTTTAGAAAAGGATTCAAATGATGCCAGCCAGACCTCAACATGACACCCCAATGAGACATTTAATGCCATATAGACGTCAGTGCGTGACGAAAATGCAAAATATGCACGCCTTAACTTCGTCATTTGGTGAACCTGTTAAGACATGAATATGTCAAATTTTCGTCGTTGACGTCATAACAACATTAAATGTCTCATAATAACGATTGTGTGACTTCTCCAAAAGTAAACAGTGAGACATTTTTTGACCTACTCATCGACATTGCAAATACTATGTGTAAACTAACTAATGAGTAGCCGTGATCGTCGTATTTTTTTTAATTTGATAACGGGGTTATCTGGATCATTCCAAAAGTGTACCCCAAAAGTACATACTTCAATTAATATAGAACAATAAGCCTAGTCTATTTTTTTAAAAAAGTCAGGAATATTATTTGCTAAAACTGTATTTATCAATAATAATACTCAATAAATAATGACATGTTATAAAAAGGATTATCTTCCATTTTCCATAAAAAGGATTATCTTCCATTTTCCATCCCCAGCAGGAAAAACTGTTGCCATGAATGAGTGAACCAGGTCTTCAGCTATGTTCAAGTAGCGTACAGACGTCTGGGATTGTTCTATGAGGATTATGGGTCCTAATGTGCCACATGAAAACATTGTTCCTGGGCGAGAAACCATGAAAACCTGGGCGAGCCCATTGTTATAGATGGAGGGGGATCATAATGTAATGGCTCTTCGGTGTACATAATGTGTATAAATCATTAGTCCTCGTTTGTGGGAGTGCTCCATGTTGGACGCCTATTGTAGAGACACAGGAAGATTTTACGTACTCTGTTGGTTTGAATTAATCAGATCGAGCCCATTTTCAATACATTTTATTAAAAACTTAATAGAACGATGACAAACAAATACACTCAAGCGAAATACTTAAAAAAAACTTTTCTCCCTTCTTAAATGCGCAAATTTCCCTATCTACTGCAAGATAAAAATTATCAGTTTAATGGAGGGAGATGCAACATTGGCGAAGACTTTTATGTGATATCACGAGATAAAGCGACATCGCGGTCGCATAATGATCTTTGTGTTCACACATGCGACGACAGCGACTGTGATTGACTTTTTATGACGTCATCATTGTGACAACCAGAGCTGCCTCTGAAGTCATTTCAACATGAATAGTATCTACTCCTCTTATTAAGCGGTTTAATAGTTCTATTTCCAATAAGGAAATTAATTTAGAACTAAACAATAGTAGTATATGGGGGGGGCTACAGGACACTTTTGCCCTTTCCATATACTACTATTGATTTCCTATTTTTATATTAAAAAAATTTAAAATAGACCTATATTTTACATTTTTATATGAAATATCAGTATATTTAAAAATTCTTATTTTTATATTAATAATTTTTATTTTATTAAAAATCCTGTACCTTATTGAAAATATCGTTTTTTATTTTACATGTAATTCATAATCGTAATATTTATTTTTACCTTTAAAATCAAAAATATATTTTCCACTATTAATTTTTCTTATAGCTTTATCAGATAATTCACCATGACATTTCGAGAGATAAAAATCTTTCTCATCATTGTCTACTTCTAATCTAGCTATAATAGAGTCACCGTATTTTGTATTTATTTTTCTCAGTGATATTAAATTATATTTACCTATCTCGAGTTCATTTAATTTGTATGTTTCAGGAAATCGTTTGAGGTCATTAAATTCTTCCATTTATTTAGAAACATTTTTTGTAATATAATTTCTGTAATACATACACTTGTATAACGAACATTTTACTACCTATAAATGGAAAGTATTGAAAAAGAGAGAAATAAAAAGTTGTTAGAGCAATTAAAAAATGATCTAAGATTAGTTAAACTACAATCAGAAATTAGGAAAAATAATGAAATAAAATTAGAAGAAGATATAGGAATACAAAAATCATTGGCCGATTTCCACGAACCTGTACTTCATCAAATGGAAAAACTAGAAACTTCTAGACAACAAAACTTGCTAGGTATAAAAGATGCTGTTGATAATTTATCTTTCACTATGAATGAGACCTATAGATCTTTACCTCAGATAGAGAATCAGTCAGAGGAAGATTATACTGAAGATGTAGGAAGTATGTTTTTAAAAATAGATATAGACAAAAATTTAGATAAAGAATTATTAGAAGAATTAGAATTTGAATTACCTTCAATAATGTGGAATAAAACTGATGAAGATATTGAAGAAGTTATTAAAAGGGCAAAAGCAAAAAGAGATCAATTTAAAAGAGAAAAAGGAAATGAAACCAAAAATAGAAATTTAACAAACAACAAAGATGAGTATCAGAAAAGGATTGATAATGCTGATTATAAAATGAATATGATGAAAAGATATTTAGAAGCTTTATCAGCTATTAAACAAGGTAGACATTACACAGGAAAAGGTTTAGAAGATAAACTGAATATCTTAGTTGATTTGACAGATAAAATTTGTAAAGGTTCTAAAAGTAAAAAATTGTATAATAAAACTGTAGATTTGTTGGATTTACTTTTAAGAGAGGGAACTATGACAAACGATCAGGTAAAGGAATACTATGGAAAATTTCTTAGTATATAAATGAGTAATTATATTGTAAAAAAAGTATACTTGAGCGACAGTCAGATTTCTAAATTGAAATCAGCTTATAAAAATGGTGAAGAACTTAGTTTACAAATAGATAAAAGTAAAACACCCAATTTTGATTTACATTTAACAGCTACACAAATTAACCAAATTGATAAAGGTAAGAGAATTAAAATATCAAAGACTCAACTGAAAAAGAATGGAGGGTTTTTACCATTTTTAGTACCTTTACTTTCTACTTTAGCATTAGGAGCCGCTAGCGGAGCAGCTGGTTGGGGTACTAAAAAAGTATTGGACAAAATTTCTGGATCGGGTAAAAAAAAAAAACCTTGTGGAAAGGGAGTCTATCAGCCATGGGAATATCCAACAAAATGATTGAAAACAATATGAAAAATGAAAAAGGATTTAGAGGTATATTTACTATAGATATGTTACCTAAAAAGATAAGAAAATTTGAAAACGGAATTATAAATTTAGATGTATCTACAGGTCCTGGAACTCATTGGGTTTGTTATTATAATGATCCAAAATATAATTTTGTTGAATATTTTGATCCTTTTGGAGAATATAAATATAACAATAGAATAATAAAAAATGATTTTCTTCCTCAAAACATACTAAGTTATTTAAATACTTCTGGAAAAGAAATTAGATATAACGATAGTTTTTTACAAAGTCCGAGTTCTGTAAGATGTGGTTTCTATTGTATGAAGTATATAACTGAAAGAAATAAAAATAAATCTCCTATTGAAGTTTTATATTCATTTACTCAAGAGCCTAGTAATTTAAATGAAAAAATTGTTCTTTATAAATGAAGTATATTATATTAGATTCGAAAAACGTAGATAAATCTGAAGATTTCACCATTGAGTATTTGAGACCTTTTCATTTTACAGAGATAGCTCTTCAGTCTTTTTCAATGTATATTTCATGGAATAATATTACGGAGAAAAATAATAAATTTTCATATTTTGATGGAGTCAAATGGACAGATTTCATTATTCCTCATGGCCATTACAATATAAGAGGTTTGAATCGTTATATGGTAAAATATTTTGGAAATGATTCACCTATATTATTTGGAATAATTGAAGAAAGACAAAGGTTTAGTATTAAACTCGAGAAGAATTATAAAATTGATTTATCTAAAAGTGAATTGTACAAAATTTTAGGATTCGAACCCAAAATATATGAAGAAAAAGAGCAAGAAGGTAAATTTATTGCTGATATAGCTAATGGTAATGATAATATTTATATTCACTGTGATATAGTGGATGGTGCTTATATAAATCAGTTTCAATCTCAAGTTATTTATTCTTTTACATCATCAAATCCTCCTGGAAGTTTATATGCTAAAGAATTTGATAAACTAATATTTTTTCCGGTTAAATTTGATTCTATTAATCGAATTAGAATGAGAATTACAAATCATAGAGGTGAACTAATTGATTTAAATAAACAAGAAGTACAGTACAAATTTATTGCTAAATAAATGAATAAACAAAGATTGTACAGAAAGAGTAAAAAAATGCAAGGAAGAGGCTTCTTTTCAGACCTTATAAGTCCAATTGTAGAAGATAAATCTAAGGAATTTGTAAGAGAAAAATTGAATGAAATATTTTCTAAAAATAAAAAACATGGTACTGGATTGAAATTTTTTATTCCTAAATAAATGGATAAAATTTACGATTTGAAAGACACTAGTTATTATTATAATAACGACATTGAAAGTTTTGAATATAGAGAATTAAAAAGTGAAAATAGAAATAATATTCATGAAAATGCTACATATAATTTCTTTATCAATGATACAAATGCTAATATTTTATATTCTGCGGGATATCTGCAACAAGAACTAAAAATTATAAAAGGAGATGGAGGTGTAATAAGTAATGAAAATGTTACTCTAGTGAATGGAGGAGGTCTCATAAATTCAAACAGGTTGACTATAGGAAATACTGAAGTTGAATCCACTATAAATTATAAAGCCATTATGAATCAAGTATTAGGGATGATACACTTCACCCCTGATTATTCAACATCGGAAGCTACTAACATGTTCTTTTATGTAGATACAACTGATTCTGTAGATAGAAACAATTTCAAATATAATGGAACTCTGATAGATACTACCAAAATAACTGATTTTTTTAAAAACCTTAAACTAAATGAAAGTTTTAATGAAGGATTTTCAAAAAGATGTAAATTTACTAAAAATAGTCAAACAGTAAAAATATGGATTCCTTTAAAGTATATATTTGATTTCTTTAACGAATATAAAAAAGTAATGACAGGTTTCCAAGTTAAAATAGAAATTCAGAGAAATGATAGTAAAAATATGTTGTATACAGATATTCAAAATCCAGATTTTAAGGTTCTTGTTGAAGATTTATCACTTTGGTTACCTTATGCTAGATTTAAAAATTCCGCATCTGTAAAATTCAATGAATTAAAATTATCAAATACTCCTATAGAAATAAATTGGGATCATTATAACATTATCAAATCAAATGTATTTTATAAAAATTCCAGTGGGTCTTATTCTATTCCTGCTACATCTGATGAAGTTTTGAGTTTATATGTCATTCCTCAATATGATGAAAGAAATGAAAACATGAATCAAAATAATATGATGTTTGATCACTTGGATATGATAGAATGTTGGTTAATGATTAATAACATTAAAGTTCCCACTGTAAGTTATATGATGGACTTTAATAAAAATGATTATAATCGATTATATTATGCTCTTTTAGAATCAGGAATGAATAATATAAATTCTGAAACAGGTTGTATGATAAACTATTCAAATTTCAGTAAGTATCCTATAATTTGTTTTAACTTGGCAAACCATGAAAATTATACGAACTTGAGTAATTTAATGATTGAATTCAATTGGAGGTTGAGAAATAATACTACTAAAAATTATGTTTTTTACTTTATTTTGAAAGAAAGAAACAAATGCTCCTTGAATATGTCAACTCAGGATATAAAAATGATTAAAACTCTGAAAACATAAAGGATTTTTTCTATTTTAATAAATGGCTGCTTATTATCCACTTTACGACGATGAAATAAAAGAAGGACCTTTAGGACCACCAGGTGTAGGATTTAAATTAACGAATGATGGTAATTATGATATGGAAAGTAAACTATTAAAAAATGTTTTACACCCTCAGGAAGATAATGATTCCTCAACTAAAAAATATGTAGATGATTTAAAAAATAAGTGTTTGATTCGTAATAACGGTTATTTTAATGCTAAAAATAAATGTATTAGAAATATAGCTACTCCTCTAGAGGACAATGATGCTTCAACTAAAAAATATGTCGATGAATTAAAAGACAAAAGTTTAATACATGATGAAAATAATTTTGATGCTAAAAATAAAATCATATCAAATGTAAAAGAACCTGAAAAAGAAGGCGATGTGGTTACCAAAAAACATCTTGATTATTATTGTATACTGTGGGATAAAATTAATAGAAGTTATTATGCTCACAACGAAAGAATATCGAGTGTAAAATGGCCCATAAATGATACTGACGTTGCTAATAAATATTACGTTGATAATAAAACTTTTTGCGCTACCACAGATAGACTTGTTCAGTTTACAGGTGTGGGTTACAAGACTTTTGAATTCAACGAAACTACTTCAAAACTTTTAGATTCAAACTTAAAATTATCACAAAACATGTATATGAAAATTACAATTTTTTTAGCCTGTGACAAAATGAATGAAAAGCCAAAAATACGTTTAGAAAAAGTGAAAGAAGTACTTCTTGATAAAGAGATAAATGTTAATGAAGATTCAATAACTATGTTTGCGTATGGAAAGTTAAATGAAGTTTTAACATTATCAGTGCTAACAGGAGGAGGCTGTAAATTAAAGCCTTATTTACATATTGAAAAGATAAATTTTTCTTCTTAATAAATGGCCAATGAAATTAATTGGAACGACTTTTCTAGAAAGAAACTTTCAGAAGATGTAATTATAAGTTTAGTGGGAATATGTGTTTCAATTTTCTGAATTATCTGAAGTTTTAATCGAACGATATGTACAGCCAAATGATTGGTATATTATTTCTCAATATCAAAAACTCAATGAACCTTTTATTGAAAAACATGCCTCTGATGTAGATTGGGAAAAAATATGTAGATACCAAACCTTATCTATCCGTTTTATTGAGAGACATTTAGATAAAGTGACTTGGTATGAAATATCAAGATTCCAAAGATTGGATTTAAGATTTATAGAAAATTATTATGATCGTTTAAATATGAATGTTGTATCTAGATATCAAAAATTATCAATGAACCTTATAAGAAAATTTCAAGATTATGTAAATTGGGATTATATTATACAATATCAAGATATTGATAAAGACTTTGTAATAGAATTTGTTTCTAAAATAGATTTCTGTCTTTTAATAAAAAATAAAAGTAATATATTACCAGAAGAATTTTATAATTCAAACAAAGAAAAGATAGTTTGTATACTTCTTGCGGAAATTTGTCATAATACACGAGTACCGCTATATGAACCATTAAAAGAATAAATTATTTTAAAAAAAATATTTTTATTTTAATAACAGTTTTTACTCGCAGTAGATTATTTTTTACTCGCAGTAGATTATTTTTTAATTAATAAATGTATTCTAAAATTGTAATTAAAGACTATAATGAACCGGATGAATTTAAAGATCCATATCAACATCCTCTATTGCCTATACATCCCTTTAGATTAATCATAAATGGTGCTTCCAACAGTGGAAAATCGAACTTATTAATCAATTTAATTTATGACTATTTACACTTTGATAGACTTTACATGTGTGCAAAAGACATATTTGAATCTAAGTATGAAAAATTACAAGAAAAATACATTCAATTTACAGATGTAGAATTAGAAGATATTCAAAAATGTAAAGGCTTAAAGAATAAAAAAGAAGTTTTGAAAGAATATAAAAAATTGAAAAAAGATCAAGTTTTGTTTTCTTCCAAACTAGATGATTTTATTACCGTAGATGACTTGGATCCTTCCTATATGAATTTAGTTGTATTTGATGATTGTATATGTGAAAAAGATCAACAATCTATTGAAGAATTTTTTATACGAGGAAGAAAGAAAAATACATCCCTTATCTATATAAGTCAGTACTATTATAAAATACCTATAACCATCAGAAGTAACAGCGATTATTTTATATTTTTCGATATGAAACAAAAAGAAATTAAACAAATAATACGAGAAATAGATGGTCAATTAACAAAAGAAGAATTTAATAAAATGTATAAGAACTGTATCAAAAAACCATATGATTTTTTAGTTTTAAATTTAGTCAATCTTAATATGAGGTACCGAAATAAAGAATTTATGTATATATAAATGGAAGAATATTTAGAGAAAAGAATTTTTATTCACAGAAAAAGTTATAATTTCTATCAAAAGATTAGTATCGCACTATCTATGAGTAAGTTTTTATTTAGCGCATCTGGCTTATCTGGTTTTATTTTAATCCCTTTATCAGCTTTGAGTTTAGGAGCTGGTGTGATTGAAGTGGTTGACAGATCTTTAAATATATCCGAAAGAAAAGAAGAATATAAATATACTTACAAATTTTATAAACAACTACTGAATTTGTTTAAAGCTAATACATTAACTGAAGAAGAAATTCATAAAAAAGAGGCTGAATTTATTCAAAGTTTGAAATATTTTCCTTTAGAGAAATACGTTAAAAAAACTCAATTGAATGGCTACAAATACATATAATTTTTTATTACCTATAAATGACGTGTAAAAGTAATATATTCAAAGTTGGAAAATTAAGTAAAGACGGAAAGTTCAAGTTTTGTTGTAAAGAATATGGTCAAAAAGGATCTGGCTTTATCAATTCAACAATTAATAATTTACCCTTTGAAATGCATTTACCAGGACATCAATTTACAGGACCTGGAACACAATTGTTACATGGAAAAAAAAGATTAAACGATGATTTAACATATAAAGAATGGAGTAAGCCCATTAACAGAGTAGATGAAATAGCATATAAACATGATGTTTGTTACCTTAAAAATAAAGATACTAAAACTAGAAATGATGTATGTGATAAAAATATGATAGAAGAGTTAAATACAATTCCAAATCCTACAATCAGGGAAAGAATAGAAAGAGGAATTGTTAAACCTATTATCAAAGCCAAAAGAACATTTGGTATGGGTATGATTTATTGTTTAAAATGTAAAAATTTTACTAATACTAAAGATGTTTATGAAGAAACTTCTAAAAATGGAAGATTGATGAGGAAAGGTATATGTGAAGTTTGTGGATCTAAAAAAAGTACTTTTTTAAAGAAAACGGGGTCATAAAAGCAGTTTATTATGATCCCGAAAAAGGTTATTGTGGTATCAATGAATTAAAAAAAAAACAGGTTTATCTCAAAAACAAATTACAGAATTTTTACATGAACAAGATGTTTATACTAGATATAAACCAATTATTCGTAAATTTAGAAGAAGGAGATGTTACGTTTCACATATTGATGATCAATGGCAAGCCGATTTATTATTTATAAAACCATTTAGTAAATATAATAGTTGAGTTAATTATATTTTAACAGTTATTGATATGTTCAGTAAATATGCTTGGGTTATTCCAATAAAAAGAAAAACAGGCGAAGAAGTATCAAATGCTTTCAAGTTAATATTTAAAGAACGAATTCCAGAGAAACTACAAACGGATAAAGGTACGGAATTTATTAATAAAGATACTCAAAAATTATTCAAAGATAATAATATTCATTGGTTTACTACTGAAAATGTTGAAATAAAATGTTCTACTGTTGAAAGATTTAATCGAACAATTAATGGAAAAATAAGAAAATATATGGCAGCAAATAATACAAATAAATACTTAGAAGTACTAGATAAATTAGTTTATAATTATAATAATTCTTATCATCGATCTATTAAAATGACACCCTCACAAGCCAGTCGGACAGAAAGTGAAAGTATCGTATACAATAATTTATTTTCTAAAAAAGAAATAAAGAAACCAAAGTTTAAAATAGGCGATAAAGTTAGAATTTCAAAATATAAAGAAACATTTACCAGAGGTTATCATCCTACATTTACAGAAGAAATTTTTATCATATCTGAAATATTGAAAACAGATCCTATAACTTATAGAGTGAAAGATTTAAATGGTGAAGAAATTAAAGGAACTTATTATGAAAAAGAATTAGTAAAATATAATAAGAAAAATGAAACATATAAGATTGAAAAAATAATAAAAAGAAAAGATAATAAGTTATTCGTAAAATGGCTAGGTTACCCTGAAGAATTTAATAGTTGGATAGATGAAAAAAATATTATTCTAATTTAGGAATCATTTTTAAATCTTTTAATTTTAAATGATTAAATTTAGTATAATATTTTCTTTTATTCTGTTAAATAAATTAATAGCATTCGGATTATATTGAATTTCATGAGCTATTTTTATCTAAATTTTAAATCTCGTATAGTTTTATTATATAAACCTCTAATAACATAATAATGATAATTTTTATTCTTTTCTATTATTGTAAACATGAGGTTGAGATGTTTTTCATTTTTTATTTTTAAGTCATTCATTTTAATTTTTATTATATCTAATTTCTTTTGAAGTTTATCATTATCATTAAATTTATTAGCATAATAATTAATTACAACATCGTTTACTTTTTTAGAAAATTCAGGTGAAATCCAACATTGTAATTAAATCCTTAGAAATCCCATTATATTTTAATTCTTCTACCTTTAATTTCATAAAATAATGAATATAAAATTAACTCTTTAGATTCTTTATTTTCTAACCACTTTTTATTATTAATTTAAAATCTCCAAACAATCCATAATAATAACTATCTTTAATTTGCTCATCTTTTAAAGAAGTCATTTTATTACGAAACATTTTTAAATTAATTTTATTATCTATATCCATTTATAATCTCTAATTTCATATGTTATTTTTTCAATTATTAATGTAAAATTTTATCAGTAAATATCTTTTAAAGAAGAACCAGTAGTTTCAGTAAGAATATCCTGCACAACTTTGACCTGCCATTTTTTTCGTAACTAAAGAGCTTATAAAGAAGATTATTATGAGATAAAAAAATCATACCACTCTCCGGTTAGAATCCCACGAAGCGGTCAATTTTTATCGCAAAGTGGCATGAAAAAAGTTTCTTCGATTTTCCTCCAGCTGATAAGGTCAGAGAGGAAAGTGTTTTAATTATTATTATGTAAATAAATGGAAAGTCATTATTTCGAAATATTTAATCAGATTAAAAGGAATAGCCATTCAAATTTAAAAATTACATTTGATAAGGAAGAAGAAAAATATTATTATGATACGAAAGACTTTGACCAATATTTAAAACAGAGATACAATTCGAGAATTAGTTTTTTTAAAAAGTTAAAAAGAAAATTGAACTTGATTTTTACAGTTGAAGCAGATGAAATGTTTTTAAACTTTTTAGATTATATGTATTTTAAAAAGAGTTTAAATTATAAATATTTTATGAAAAAGATATGTGATTATTATAATATTCCTAATAATATTAAGTTAGGTAGTCCGAAAAAACAAAACATTTATGATGAAATTTGGAATTCGTTTCTTAAAGAGACAGAAAAGTATTTATAAAAACTCCATTTAATAAATGGAAGATAAATTTTGTTGCGATTGTAAGACTTTGAAATCAGCTGACGAATTTTACAAATTTAGAAAATATTTATTTAAAAGATGTATAGATTGTGATCTTAAAAGAAAATATACATATTATGAATGCAAATGTGGCAAAAATTATACTTATTCACATAAACAAAGACATTTTAGAAGTAATTTTCATATAAAACGTATGAACTCCTTTTTATAAAAAGTATTTATAAATTTTCATCCTAATAAATGAGTAACATGACAAAGGAGTTCAAACACTTGAGTAATGTACTCTCAACTTTCAGTATTAAAAAACTAAGAGAATTGATAACTAAACTTAACATTCCTGTCCTGACTGATAAGAGATTAAAATCAAATATTATTGAATCAGTAGTTTCTTATATCAAAAGTACAGGAAATTATAAATCTGTTTTATCAGATTATTTAGGATTGGATGTTTCTTATTATATGGAAAACAAAACTAAACTATTTAATAAATATCCTAAGTACTATGCTACTAACTATTTAGATCGTAAGAGGAAAATATTTATAAATCATCCAGAAAGAAGAAAGAGAATCAAGAATTTATTTGATTCTTATAATTTAAAATATAAAGATGGTAAATTTATACCTAAAGAAGAAAAAAATATAATAACTGAAACTAATTTAAATGCTTTATATAGGCCTCAAAAACTAAAAGTAGAGGTAAATCTTAAAAATTTCTTTAAACCAGATTATAAAATTATTGAATTCAGAGGTCAATATATTGAAAAATATAAAGTTTATAGAAAACAATATAGAGTGGTAGGATCTAAAATTTTACCTGAACAATACTGTCGTTCCTAACCGGATTGACTGTGTTTGTGAGAGGCATCTTGTCTATTGATTGATAACGTTTAAAAACAGGCAAAACAAAACATTTATTTTAAATAAAAAAACAACAAAAAACAAAACAAAACACAGCGTTCCAAAGATATTTCAAAAAGCCAATTCAACGATATTTTCAGTTCTCTCTTTTTTCTCTTGCCATACTCAGAGTAACCTACATATTCTGAATACTTTTGGTGGCGCCAACTAATTGGAGTTAGTGTTTGCCGCAACATTCTCCCCACTTGAGTTTTATGTAGGAGAAAACTCAACACAATAAATTACAAAAAAAATACTAAAATTATGGCAGACATACAATTGTTATGTTATAAAATTTAAAAAAATTTTAAAAGATACAAATCTGTATTTAACGTCCAAAAATGTTCATAGTTATTTAATGTTCACTGGCATCTTCAGTTACCTCTAAGGGATATAGTCTTTGAATAGGTCTTAGTAAAGTCCCTTTGTCCGTTTTCAATTTGACTAGTCTTACTCGTCCATCTCTTCCAGGGAACAGCTCAATAACTTTTCCTAACGGCCAGAAAATTCGTTTTCTGTCTTCTCTGCCAATCAGGACGATGTCTCCAATATTTATTTGGTCAAGTCTCTTGGAAACAGATGAACGCAAGAAACCTAAATATTCGATCCTGAATCTTTCTTTTAGTCTTTCTCTCAATCTTTGAACATATCTGTATCTCTTGTCTAAATTAGTTTTGTCAATTTTGTCTAAGTCGGCTACGTCGTTAGTAGGGAGGTCTTGAAGGAATGAAGATGGTGTTAAAGCTCTCAAATCTGGTTCTTCAGACACATAAGTCAAAGGTCTATTGTTCATGATCGACTCACATTCACAAACAAGAGTTGAGAGTTCTTCATGAGTCAGAGATGACCGTCCCAAGTTTTTTCTTAAGAGGTCTTTGAGAATTCCGATTAATCTTTCGGGCGCCAGAAATGTCGTTCCTAACCGGATTGACTGTGTTTGTGAGAGGCATCTTGTCTATTGATTGATAACGTTTAAAAACAGGCAAAACAAAACATTTATTTTAAATAAAAAACAACAAAAAACAAAACAAAACACAGCGTTCCAAAGATATTTCAAAAAGCCAATTCAACGATATTTTCAGTTCTCTCTTTTTTCTCTTGCCATACTCAGAGTAACCTACATATTCTGAATACTTTTGGTGGCGCCAACTAATTGGAGTTAGTGTTTGCCGCAACAAATACTATAACATTTTAAGAAATATATTTAAAAGGGCTATTGGAAATATTATAGGAAAAGTGGATGTAATTATACATAATCCCAAATTAAATGTACCTTTTCATGATAAAATGATGTCAACTAAAACTGCTTTTAATGAATACATTGATAAATTATCTAACCAAATTGAATATAAAGAACTCGATATAACAGAGTGTATATTTGATTTTAATGTCATCGAATTACCTCAAGGTGGTAGACACAAGGCTTTAAAAATGTATTCTGAAACAGATCCAGCAAAAAAGAAAAGTATTTGCCAAATAAAAAATGATGATAATATATGTTTGGCTAGATCAATTGTAACAGCTTTAGCTATCCAAAATCCTGAACTGTTAAGTGATAAATTATGTACTGAAAAATTATCAAGCAATGAGATAATTTATATTAAAAAAGGTCGTGTTTTACAAAAAACATTAGCTATAAAATTACATGATATATGTAAAATTCCTCTAGAAGTGTGCAGTTTAGAAGAAGTTAAAATATTTGAAAATTGTTTAGACATTCAGATCAATATAGTTTGTAGAGAAAATGGTAATGAAATTATATATAATGGTGATTATAAATCAACATGTATTTTTATATATAAGAATAGAAATCATTTCGATGTCATTACATCAATGACAGGATTTTTAGGTAAGAATAATTATTGTAATTATTGTAAAGTGGGTAATAAACGTTCAAATCAACATAAATGCCCTTTAAAATGTGATAGGTGTTTTGTTAAAGAATCTGATTGTGAAGGAGAGGAAATATTTTGTAAAAAATGTAATCGGAAATTCTTAGGAGAAAACTGTTTTGATAATCATAACAAGAAAAATTCAGAAGGTTTTACTGTTTGCAAATTACTATGGAAATGTCTAAAATGTAAAAGAAATATTAATAGAAATGAAAGGAAAACAGAAGAACATATATGTGGTGAATATCATTGTAATAATTGTTGGGAGTGGGTCACTAAAGGTCATGAGTGTTTCATGAAAAATGAAAACAGTAAAGGAGGTGTATGTAAAGATAATTGTGTAAAAAATAAATGTATTAAAAAAGATTGGTGTAAGAAATGTAAAACAGGAAAATACTTATTTTTTGATGTTGAAACCAAGCAAGATACAGGAATTCATGAAGTGAATCTAGTTATATGTCATGATTTTCATGGAAACGAAACAGAATTTAAAAATGAAAACGATTTTTGTGAATGGTTATTTAGCGAGGAACATGAAGGATATACAGTTATAGCTCATTATGGAAAAGGATTTGATTTTCAATTTTTAGCTAAATATTGTTTCAAAAAGCATATTAAAGTATTTACAATTTACCAAGGAAATAAACTAATATATATGAATGCTGATGGTTACTATATAAGATTTATTGATTCTATTAATTTTACAATGTGTGCACTCAAGAAATTTCCAAAAACATTCAATTTAAATGAACTGGTCAAGGGTTATTTTCCTCATTTATTCAACAAACAAAAGAATCAAAATTATATTGGTAAATATCCAGATAAATATTACTATGGATATAATTATATGGTTGATGAAGACAGGAAAAAATTTGATAAATGGTATGATTCCATTAAACATGAAACTTTTGATTTCCAAAAGGAATTTATAAAATACTGTAGATCTGATGTAGATATTTTAAGAAAAGGTTGTTTAGAATTAAGAAGATTATTCTTAGTAACTGTGAATATAGATCCGTTTAAATATGTAACTTTAGCTGGTCTATGTATGGCCATTTACAGAGATAAATTCTTGAAAGAAAACACAATAGCTATTGATGAAATTGTCATTCAAAAAGATCAGTACAGTAAAAAATCAATAGCTTGGTTAGATTACATATCAAAAAAGGAAAATATTAATATACGCCATGCTTTGAATGGAGGAGAGAAAAAATTACAATTAGGTGAAAAATGTTATAAGGTAGATGGATTTTATAAAAATACAGTATTTCAATTTAATGGATGTTTCTGGCATGGATGTACCAAATGTTTCACTAGAACAAAAGTAAACACTGTTAATCAATTGCTCATGGAAGATTTATATAAACGAACTAAGAAGATCAATAAAAATATAATTGAAGCAGGTTATGAATTGGTAAATATCTGGGAGTGTGATTTTGATAATAATAAGGATATGAAAAATTACATGAAAAAAGAATGGAAGAGAGATTTTATAGAACCTTTAAATCCTAGAGATGCTTTTTATGGTGGAAGATGTGAACCTACCAAATTAAAATATGAAATGAAAAGTAATGAAAAAGGCAGATATATTGACGTATGTTCTTTATATCCTATTGTAAATTATTTTGATAACTATCCAGAAGGTCATCCAATCAAAATATTTAATCCTAAAAAATACGATGAAAATTGGTATGGATTAATAAAATGTAAAGTACTTCCACCTAGAAAATTATATCATCCAGTATTACCTTATAAAGCAGAAAAATTAATATTTTCATTATGTAGAACTTGTTCTGAAACAATAAAATGTAATCATTTCAAAACCACTTTAGAAAAGAAAAAATGTAAGCAGTGTTATGAGATAAGAAATTCTGAGTGTAAACACACTGATAACGAAAGATGTCTAATAGGAACGTGGACTACCGATGAGATCAGATTAGCTGTTAAAAAAGGATATAAAATATTGAATATATATGAGGTTTGGCATTTTGAAAATAAAACAAATGAATTGTTTAAAGAATATGTTAAAACGTTTTTAAAGATTAAACTAGAAACATGCGATAAATGGAAAAACAATTTCAAAAATGAAGAAGAATACAGACAAATAGTTAAAGAAAAATTAGATATAGAATTAGATAAAATTGAAGAAAATCCAGGTTTGAGATTCATAGCTAAAATATGTTTAAATTCTTTATGGGGTAAATTTGGTCAGAGAAATAACATGAAACAAACTGAATATGTGATGGAAATTGAAGATTTTTATAGAATTATTCTAAATGATACTATTAAAGATTTGAATATGAATTTTTTGAATGACGATTGTGTGGAAATGAGTTATAAAATGAAAGATATATTTGAAAAAAATAACTTCAATACTAATATATATATAGCTGCTTTTACAACTAGTTCTGCCAGAATTAGATTATATGAAATGTTAGATAAATTAGGAGATAAAGTACTTTATTATGATACAGATAGTGTAGTATATATAGACGACGGAACCAATAAAATTGAAACGGGATGCATGTTAGGAGAATGGACTGATGAATTGGGAAATGATAAATATATTACATCTTGGATAGCTGGAGCCTCTAAAGATTATGGGTATAAATTAAATGATAAATCTGTATATGGAAAAGTAAAAGGATTTAAAATGTCTTATCAGAGTGAAACCATATTAGACTTTGATAATAGGACTAAAATAATAACAGGTGAAACAGATTGTTTAGATGTAGAAATCAATCAGTTTAAAATCGAAAAAGATAGGAATATTTCAAGTATTAAAACAAATAAACGTTATACCTTTGGATACGATAAACGTAGACTTTTAGATAATTATGATACTGTACCTTTTGGCTTTTAAAAAAATGTTTCTTAATAAATGGATAAGATTACAGTCATCCTAAACATTCAGGGATTTATTTTTCCCAATCGTAAGATTGTAAGAGAGATAGGATGGGTTCATTTAAATTTACCAATCGGTGAATATATTGACGTATTTACACCTAATTGTGAATTGAATGATCAAGAATTGAAGATTGTACGTAAATGTACTTCAGAAGTACACGGATTAAGATTTAATAGAAATAGGAATAGTTTATGGATAAATCATCAAGATGTAAAAAATTATATAAATAACCTATATCAACTATATGGTGGTACAATTGCTTATAAAGGAGGTATTTTAGAAAAAGAGATATTAGATGAATTGAATATACCATCTATTGACATTGATGTACCTAAATGTACTAAAATTTTAGGACCTGGATGTTCGTTATACAAGTGTATGTATTACAGAAATTATATTACAAAAAATGTTTCTAAATAAATGGAAGAATTTAATGACCTCAAACGATTTCCTGAAACATACAAATTAAATGAACTCGAGATAGGTAAATATAATTTAATATCATTGAGAAAAATAAATACAAAATACGGTGACTCTATTATAGCTAGATTAGAAGTAGACAATGATGAGAAATATTTTTATCTCTCGAAATGTCATGGTGAATTATCTGATAAAGCTATAAGAAAAATTAATAGTGGAAAATATATTTTTGATTTTAAAGGTAAAAATAAATATTACGATTATGAATTACATGTAAAATAAAAAAACGATATTTTAAATAAGGTACAGAA
The DNA here is from genome assembly GCF_982258835.1 of Parasteatoda tepidariorum. Taxonomy (NCBI): domain Eukaryota; kingdom Metazoa; phylum Arthropoda; class Arachnida; order Araneae; family Theridiidae; genus Parasteatoda; species Parasteatoda tepidariorum. The sequence continues at coordinate 31,267,938 of NC_141757.1, read as the reverse complement.
TTTTTAATAAAATAAAAATTATTAATATAAAAATAAGAATTTTTAAATATACTGATATTTCATATAAAAATGTAAAACATAGGTCCATTTTAAATTTTTTTAATATAAAAATAGGAAATCAATAGTAGTATATAGGGAAGGGCAAAAGTGTCCTGTAGCCCCCCCCCCCCATATACTACTAACAATTATTTCGGATATATTTTCATTAAAATGTGAGTAGTATTTGGACGTTAATGTGCTATTCTATTTCAGTATTTACAATGTTAAAGTTTTAATTTGCTCCGGGTCAAAATGCGTACACGCATCTATTGTTTCTAAAAGCAATTATAAAGTATGATTTTCTTACTTGTTATCAATTAAAGTTTCGCCAGTAATTAATCTATTTCTAATGTAGATATTTTCTGTACTTTTTGGCACATGCGTTCAATTTAAATATAAAATTAGCTTTTATTCTCTTGCTATAGATAAACATATTGTTTACCATGTTGTTTGATGAAATTTTACTAAGCTTCACCAATGTGATTATTTAATTTATGCTGAGAGAGATTATTGAAATTTAAAATCGCAATTAAACACACATGAATACAAGAGAAACGTAATTAAAATTTTACTTGAGAATTTCAATGAAGAGTATTAAAGCTAAGTTCGCATTCTTTTCAGGCTTGCAGAAACAGCGCAAATTTATTATGCATTCAGTTTCATGCTTGATATAATTATAATTACGAAGATTAATTTCTTGATTATAGTAAAGTTAATTAAAATAATATTACATTAACTATTCAACTAATGTTCCCTCACTTTATTCTTAATTAAATATTTAAAACTTTCATCTTTGAAATTCTTTATTGTTATTGCATTTCTAATTTACTAATTTTGATTACTAGCAATTTAGGAAAAGTAACTTTGCAATTTGCAAGTTACTGTATTCTTTTTTCATTACTAGTTAAATTTTCTTTTTTTGTTTTGTTTTTTTGTTTTTGTTTTTTTGTTTTTGTTTTGTTATGAGCAACTTCTGTAAGAAAGCCTATTGATCTTACATTTAAGTCTAAATCTCTATTCTCAACTGCAAAATCCTGAAAGGAAATCATTCCAGGGTGGCAAAGAACCATCAAATTTACGTCAAAAATACATATATTTTAACTTTAAATTTGACTAAGCATTCATAAATATTTAATATGCATGGCCCCTTTTCTTTAAATTTTTTTTTTGAAATTATCAAGGGATTTGCTTGAAATTTTCAGAATACATTTATATTGTTACAAACAACTTTTATAGAAAATTTCAAAAAAATATTTCGAAATTTAGGAAATTAAAAAATTTAAATTTTTGAATTTTTTATGTTTTTTTTATATTACTCCTCGGGTCTGAAATTTTGTCAAAATGACCAAATTCTTTTAAAATATTACATATTAGGTAATATTGAAAAAATTGTTGGGAGTACTTTTTTTAATTTTTTATTATAGAAAGAAATGACATTAAAAAAACGTTAAAAAACCTACATTTTTAGGAAAAAATCATGATACCTCTATAAAATATCATGTATAAAAAAAATTCTATTCACTTAATTCAAAAAACTTTTCCAACAATATGTTAATAATATTCATAAATATATAGCATTAAATTCTCAGGTCAATAGAATGAAAATTCATTACGCTGGAACAGTTTGAAATTTGTAAATTTGTCAAAAAAGACATTTTGAGAAAAAGGACATTTACTACTTTTTCATTGCAAATTTTACTTCTGAACAAATATTTCTTTTTTTTAATATAAATACCTATAAATATTGTCTAATGAGCTAGTTTAATAATTACATACTTTAAATTTCTTTAAAAAAATTAACAAAATATTCAACCAATTTAAAACTAATTTTAAACGAAACTAATTTTAGCAGTTACCTGCAGGCAAAAAAAGGTAAAAAAAAGGGGTGTGGTCAAGACTGAAATGGCCATAACTTCATTAATTTTGCTCTTATTCCAGAATTTTTTTTTTTTAATGTTCAGTTAAATGCCAAGATTTCAAAAATATAAAATGTAAAATATCGATTTTTTGGCAAATTTTTGCTTCTTTGAAAGTCCTTTGTCACCTTAGTATTTTATGAACCATTCGTAAAATTTAAGTAAAGTGTTACGTAAATAAATTAGTTTCCCTTAAAAATATTTTACCAAGCACCTCTTACTGGGTAAGAATGAGTACGTAATTTTTACATATCATTTACGTCAACAATATTTCAAAATTTAAGCAAGTTTTTTTATTTCTAGTGGCAAATCAAAAGACAAATGTAGTTAAAAAATTGACAATAACATGAAAAGCAGAATTAAAGATGAACAATGCAACAAAAACAAAACTACGGTGAGTCTACTCTCTTAAAATGAAAGAGTTATTTCCCCTACTCAAAAAAGAGTTAAATTTTTTTAACTCAACTTGAGTGAAATACATACTTATTTGAGCGAAATTCCTGCTTTGCATTAACTCAAACTTGAGTGGTACTTATTAAGCAATATTTGAGTGCTTTTAGCTCAAACTTGAGTGATTTATTTATTTATTAATTGTGTGCGAGATATAGGCTGGAATTTCTATCGTTTTATTTTAAAAAGCAAACGATAATAAATCTAAATAAAATTTTTATGTTCTGTGATCTAAATAGATTATGTCTTCCTTTTTATTTTACATTTAATTTTTTTTTCTGGAGAATATGTCATTTAATATTTTGAATTAAGAAGAATTAAAACAACTTTTAGTTCACAGCGGTATTTCTGAAGAAGACGCTGTTTTACTTTTCAGTAAGTAGATATACTTTGTTGTTCTTATTTTGAAAATACTTTTATTTTGAATGTGTTATATACACATTCCATTTAAATTAGCTGTTTTTCAGCGTTTTTTAATAAAATATACTATTCTTTCAAATTATTTGTCAAAAAAATTTATTAAAATTGAAAGTGTTAAATGTGGATGATTAGGAAATATTAAAAAAAAAATTTGATTCCCTGCTAGAATCTTTGTCAAAGCATGTGGGAATATATTATATCTGATAAGAGTTTTAGAATTTTTTCAGATTTCATATTAAAGTTTTAACATTTTATTTTAATATAATAAATTTATATCAATGTTTTAGTTTTTTTAATGTATAATTTTGGTACAAAACACTTCTGGATAATTAATTTCATATCATTCTATACTTCTTTTATAAAGGATATTTACGAAATTATTGTTCATACAGTCTATAATTGCTGTTATTTAAATTGCTTTCTATTAATAAAGTTGACTGTCTTTAATTTATGAAAGTTCACATCTGCAACATCCATTCATTCAAATCAGAATCTTCAGATGTTCAATGTATTTTATTATAAATATATCATTCAAAGAAAAAGTGGAAAATATTATATTTAAAAAAATTAAGCAGCATTTTGAATTTTTCTGTTTTTATCCTGTTTTTAGTTTTTATTTAATTGGAATTCAGAATTAATACTATCTTCTTATTTCATAAAGTATTTATCACATTATACAAACTATTTTTCCTTTGTTGCTAGCATAAAAGTTCTTACCATTTTTCTTCAAATTCAATTTTCGAGCAAAATTGAAAATGCAGAATTAATATTTAATTAAAAGTACAATGCTAATTAAAGTATTTGAAAATGTAAATAAATTAGAATTTTACAATAGTTATATATTAATAGTAAAAAAATAGGAGCAAAATTAAAAGTAATATTTATTATGAGATATAGTTCAATTTGAATTTATATACCTATATCCCAGCTGAAAATAAACTGTAGTTATTCTACAGAACGTAGTTTTTCTAGAGTTAACTGCAAATTTTCTGTAGTGCAATCTTAACTGTAAAAACATTGCAGTTATTTTGCAGCTAATTCGAAGTAATTTCTCAGTAATTTATTTCGAAAAATTTTGAGCTATTGTCTACAAAATTACTGTAGTTTAAGTGAGGTCACTTGAAAATCATAAATTTAGAAAAAACTGAAACTTTAAATCAGTGGTCATACTGCAGTAAATTTTAAGTAATTATGCAGTCATTGTTTCAGAAGTAAACTTTCTGATGAATCTGCAGAAAAACTGCAGTTACTTTGCATTGTTGTAAAATTGAAAGAGTTTGATGTCTTTAAACTTGCTTTCCTGGCTGATATATTAAATTTTTATAATGTTTTTTCTTTTTGATTATATATTAATTTCTTACAATTAGGTAAAAATTCTAAACATAAATATTGATAACGGAAATAACGTACACTATCTATATTCATAATAGTTAAAATTCATAAAGTACATACTTGATTTAATTGTAATTATTTATAATTCCGAAGCGATACAATATAATTAGTTTAAAATATGCCTAAAATTAGGTATTTAAATATTTCTGTATTTTAGTAATTTTATTAAAAATGTCGTTTTCATTAATTTTTATTATTTATTTCTTTTTGACTTAAGAAAACTATGTTTGAGCAAAGTTTATGGTAAAAAGAATATTAAAGTAAAGTCAAGTAGTTAATGTTAATTAGTTAATTTTTTTATTCGAATTCATACTAAGCTAGGATTATTGCAGAACAAAAATTATACTTATTTTTTTCTAATCAAAACAAATATATAGTTTGGATTTTAAACAAATTTATATCAAAAGAGTTTGCAAAATTGATTTTGAAAAAGGGTATTTAATCCAGATTTTTTAGCTTTTAACGTCCTCTTCAAAAATTTATTAATTTCACTTAGTTTCAGAAATTTGTCTTAAAAAAATTTAGGCAATTTAAAACAATATACCTTTTTTATTGCTTAAAAATAAAGCTTTGTAAATTAAACGAATAAATTTGTTCGAAAAAAAATGACTAATAGTATTTTCAATTGAACCTAAATGAGCATAATATTTATAAAACTGCTTACTTTAAAAATTCGCTTAGAGCTCCTTACTTTTAAAAATTAAACTTCAAAGAAAAATGACGTAACTTAGGGGAAAGAAAAAAAATACTCAAATCTACAGTAGTTAGGAATTTTTCATAAAAAAAAAACCTCTTAAGTAATAATTCATTTAATTGTTGTTTTACCGTATACAATCAAAATAATTGGATAACCACAAAATGCTGCTATTCAAACTGTTAACTCTGAAATTTTTTTTAACTGTGTTTTCACCTTATTTGATTTAACAAATAAGAACTTTATCCTCGCCAACAAGACCCAGCTCATGAAACTAATTAGTTCTTTGTAGCCGTCTTATCACAGGTCTGCAGCCGAAATGGTTAATCGGTCAATCTCACGACAGACGGGAAGCCAGTTCGAATCCCAGCCGGTGTCGATAATGCTCACAGCGAAAACTTTCACAAGTACTATATTATCTAATTCAATATTTAAATTCAACAAATGTTAAGATAAAAAAAATTCTATCTAAGGCTTTCTCTATCAAAAGGACTTTTTTTGAAACGAAAACTATAGTAATTTTTATCGCTTGTGATAGATGGCACCACTAAATACAAAAATTTCGAATATTAACAGTAAAAATTTTGACTGCAATTTACAAACTGAAATACTGAAAATCGCTCAAACACGAGTTAAAATCACTCAAGTTTGAGTGAAAACGATTCACTCAGGTAATACTGAAAATCATTCAAACTCGAGTGAAAATAACTCAAGTTTGAGTGAAATTTTTTTCACTCAAATTGAGCAATTTCCATATAACTCTTTCACTTGAGTGATTTTAACTCAAGATGAGAAGGCCGGTTTTTTCTAGATGAAAGAGTTAAATAGCACTCAAGTTGAGTTATTTTCACTCGTTCATTTTAAGAGAGTATAGATCGTTCATTTTGTGACAGGCTCTCCAATACTTCTCCCACAAGTGTCCCGAGTTTAGTGCGGGTCAGTGCCTAATGTGATTTATGTCCATTTCTACTTGGATATTACACAGTGTACAAATAGGGCTTGGTAATATATTTATACGAAATAGATGTTTGGAAAGGCAGTCGTGGTCAGTAGCGAGATGAAAGGTGACCACAGATCTGTCCCTTGGCCATAGTGGAATATCCTTGATATCGTTTATCCATTTCTTGTCCTTGTTTGCTTCTTTTATGTTTTTCCGAAAAGATTCTCTAAAAGACTTTTTAAATAACAGCTTGGCTGTGTGATAAGAAATCGGTTTATTTATTATTTGTGCAATTTCGGATGCTTTCTTTGCTAAAGTGTCTACTGATTTATTTCCCTTGTGCCCGCAGCGTGATGGTACCCACTGCAACGCAACCTCTTTGTGGCTTTCTATAAGGTTATTTAAGATCAGACGGCAGTTCAAAACATCCGCCGAAGCAGGAACCTCAGATGATGAAATGGCTAGGAAAAAAATTTAAGTAAAGTTGAAACGCTGAGTTATAGCAAAAACTGGTTTTCCATAAACCGGAAAATTTACGTAAATTTTACCAACGAATATTTTACCAACCACTTTTTATTTATATGAGTTATATTTTTATAGTCATTTATTATGTATTTAGTGGACTCATATTCGGTGGCAACCACTATTTTCGCCCCATATTTTGTGGGTACTTCTCTAAAACAGATACTTTGCTTATGGGTAATTTTTATATTCTCTGAATTTTTTCATGCTTAAGCAGTTAAAGTAGACACACATTTGGTATGCACATTGTATTTTTGTAAGAAATAAGTAGACAGAGAAAATTACAATACACTTCATTCTAATTATTTATCGTGAAGTTATAAATTTGAATATTTTTGCTCATGCTAGTATTTTTAAACAATTTCTAGAAAGTTTCTTAAAATCAAAATAGCAGTTTCTTTTTCAAATTTCTTTGCAAATTTTATTAAAAGATAATAAAGAAATAGTTAAAATAGATAAATTTTTAAATATAGAAATATTCCGATTGCTTAATTTTATAGAGCTGCATGCATCGTAGTGAATAAAGTAAATTATAAGATCTTAATTTTTCGTACGTTTTCGTTCGTATAAAGACTTTCAATTCTCTTGTGCAAAGTTTGATAGCTCAATTTCTTCATTTGCGTTTGTCAGTTTTTATTTTTTTAAATATATATAGCGTACAAAGTTCCTTCATTATGTATCAATTAAATTCAAAAGATTTGTTTAATGTAAAAGGATATTTATGAATTACTCTTCTTTTGTTAAACAGATATTTTTTTAGAAAAAAAAATATTCAACGCACTTTTTGTTTGTTCCCTGCAAGTTTCAAAACATGACGCTTTGAGTTTTGATTAAAAATCACGCTTTGAAAATTACGATAATTAAGAATAAAATTTTTCCAAGCGAAAATATTCAATGCCTTTAATTAGCTTAAAATAAAGGATTTCTTTGGGAAACTGATAAATTAAATTTTCCAATAATTTTATTCTAGTTTAAAATTTAAATGCTTGGATTAATTAATTTTCTTTGTATCCATTTAAACTTTTCGCTTTGAAGGAAACAAAACATTTCTTTTTCAAACTTAACTGGTTAGAACAATGCAAATTAAATAAATAAAAATAATTTAATTAATTAAAATTTATTTTCGCTGTTACTGTTTTTTCTCAAAATTATTTTAATCAGAACTAGTGAGGTTTAGTAATTAAACAAACTGATTTTTTTTCTCTTATATATTTGGAAATTATTTATGTGTCGGAATACGCTTAAAATACCTACAGCTGTATTTTACATTTAATATTCTTCGCTTGTACTTGTACTTTTTTCATATAATTAACTTACTGTATCCGAATCGTTATTTGCATTATATTATGAAAACAATATTTGTTTTTGTTTTTTTTTTCAAAACAATATTTATATATTTGAAAATTACTTATGTGTTTAAATATACCTATAATATGTCTTTAACTACAGTTATATTATACATTTTAGTATTCTTCGCATGTACTTGTACCTTTCTTATATAACTAACTTACGGTATCCAAATCTTTATTTCTATTATTATATGAAAACAATAATATCTTGATTGATCGTATAATAGATGGAGACCATTAAATATTTTGGTTCGCTAGGGCTTGTTCTTTATAAGATCTTTAAAAGAAAAAAAAATTGAATAAACCAAAATGAAGAATAAAACAAAGAAAAATAATAGACATATGAAAAAAAGGGGGGGGGAAATAATAATAACAGTTAATTTAAAAAAAAAAAGAAAATGAAATGTTAATTAAAAAACCGGAAAAAAAGCCGGAAAAAGAGATATAATCTTTTCTTCAGCCCACATGATTATATCCGCAAAACAGAGTGCTTTCTTATATTGTATCAATAAAGCCAAAGCTAAATATATTAATACAATAGTGTGAGGAGCACTCAAAAAATATTTTTATAAAAATAACAACAAATAAAATAGATCACAAAAAGTAAAAATAACATGCAAAAACAGATAATAAAGTAATGTAGCTCAATATATAAATAATATAAAAACTCAATACAAAAATAATAAGGCTGGAATAAATTGTTAAACTAAAGCACAGTTCTATAAGTTCCATCTTTGAAATATCTTGGAAATTTCTGATAAACAATAGTTCAAAGACATAAATCTAACAATAATAAATATTATTGTAATTGTAAAAATTTATTGTATTGTAAAAATGCATTATTAAATATTATTTGTAATGATACATTTTTATTTGCAATTTGCAATATGTTTAATTATCCTTTTAAATAACATAAATATATTATCAAGTGCTACAGAGTTTATATTTCTACTATATATTTCTTCTTAAACGGATTTCGTGAATATATTTCCCCTTTAAATAAGTCCATAAAAGTATATAAATTACTGTTTTATTTGATCTCCTCATACCATTTCTTTTGTTGGCAAAATATAAATCTCCTAAGCACTCATACGTGCCAATATAATTCGAAACATGTAAAGGCCTTTTTAATGGCTTACACAAACAAGATATGATTGCATTCCTTATTGGCTTCCAAATTTATTTCGAAATTATATGCTTCAATCTGAGAAGGGTTTTTTTCTTGAAATTGTGTAAGTATGTTGACTTTTGTGAACAAATATAAGCGGTATACCGATAAAATATAATCAAGGGTTTTCTTTGTTCAAAAAAGGAATTTTTTGTAAACAAATTATTTATGAACTAATTTAAATTGCGCATTTTTAAATTTTACATACATTTATTAAATAAAAAAATTGCGATTTGAGATTTTAAATAATGCTGATGTTAAGTTGTATAGAAAGCTTTTCGAAGTTTATATTTAAAAAAAAAAACATTTAACCGGTATAGTCTAAAAGATATCAGATTGTTATTAAACATAATACTGTCGCTAGATATTGAATTTCAAAATCCTAGTTTATTTAAGCGTAAAGGTTATAGAGGAGATCATGAGGTCATGAGGCTATTATTGAGAAGTGAGATATTTATATTTTTTTTATTATTTGCTCTAAATTTTGGTACATATGCAAAACCATGTTACACTATCAAATGTAGTTACAGGACAAAATAGTTAGTAACAAAATAAAAAACAAGGTTTTTTATAGAAAAAAACCTCTTAAGATTCTTTATGCTAGTTTTATTGATAATTTTTTCCCAAATATTATGTTACGTTATGAATGAATATGTTCATTACGTAATTATAAAGTAACTTTTGAGATCCCATTTTTATCAACAAATAGTGAACTTAAAAAAAAGTAATGGTCTCTCGAAGTTAATGTGGAGTCACAATGTGCGGTCATGCCAAGATTCTTATGATCCCCATTTTTCTTGGAAAATTGAAGTGTGGAAATGATGTTACACTAACACAAGCAAGATATCACTTTGATGTTTTGAAGGGCCTAATTTTATTTTATTTTATAACTGTCGTTGGACAGCTGACCCAATTTTATGGGTTTGTGACTATGTGACTATGGGTATGTGACTGTGAGGGAATAACCTTAAACAAAAATAAATGTTTATAATCAGGATGTACATATGTGCGCCAAGAATAAAAAAAACTAACATACCACCCTGAATAACTTTTAATCTAATGATCGGATCTTCACGTTCTAAGACTCAATCTTAATTGTTCCAGGGAATAATCTCAAATAAGATAATCAATAAGTTCATACGGTAATTTAAGTTGTGAAATCAAACACAAAGACGTTCGTTCCCTGAATAAACATATACTTGTTTTCGATGGATTTTGATTTCTGGCCACCAGAATGAAAAGGTAACTCCAATCTGGAAAATATTGTTCTCGTATTTTGGTCAAGAGGGCAATACAGTGTCTGTATCCCCTAAAGTAAATTTTACTTTTCATGCTTTTTGACACAACTCGGGAAATTTTCAAGCGAATTGAAAAATTTTGCTAACAATTTTAAAATATGTTCATCCAAAAATTATTCCATGCAATTCATACAATTTCAGTAAGTATTTATTATTTTTAATTATTTTATAAAATAATAGTCCAGAAAATATTGAATTGTAAGGTTTTGGGGAAATTACTGAATTGTATGGTGTTTTTAAGGTAAATTTTTTACATCATTTTAAATTATGTAATTTTATATGGTAAAATGCAGAATTTGAGCGAAAACGGTTGAATAGTTCCTGAGAAAACGAATTTTTATAAAACTCGTGTATCGATTTCTGAAGAACTGTTCAACCGACATTTTGTATATCCTCATATAAAATTTAATATGTTTATTATACGTAATTAATATGTTTATTCAGCGAATGTATGAAATGTACAGATATGCTTACTCAGCGAATGTATGAAATGTACAGATATGTTTATTCAGCGAAAGTCCTTCGCCGCGAAGATTATATTAATAGATAAAAAGTTATTCAGGTTGTTCCATTTTCTTGGCTCATAGTACATGTTTTCTTTCGGACGCAATAACAATTTGTTAATTTAATAAGCTGCTAAGCTGCTTAAAAATCATATTTAAGATAACTAATAATTTAACGGAAACTATTGTAAGCCATTTTATTTTAAAACTGTGTTCCCTAATTTCTGTTTTACATATCATCTTCCAGGTTTGAAGTCTGGCAAAATCAAACACAGACATTAAATTTAAAAAATGAATGTTTTTCTTACGACTGTCCAAATTACCATTTTATGACAGTTTTAGATATTTCTATGGTTATTATTATTTTAATAACCGACATAAACGCATTTGGATATTGCAAGCAATATAGGAAAAATGAAGGCAATATAGGAAAGTAGGAAAAGTAAAAAAAATATATATAATAGCTTCGAAGCTCACGTTTATCGCCGGAAACAATCGAAGAAATGGATTCATAAGAAACCTTTTGGGTAGATAGAAGTTACCTCAGTTTCATTCAAAATAACATATATACTAAACATATATATTATTATTATTATTTATAGAGGAAATAAAACTAAATTATTTATTCAAAATTGTAAAAGTATTATTGAAAAGTTTGTGTTCCGTTTAATAAATATTTTCATTAATCGAATTAAATTAAATACCATAGAATTTTAAGGACTGAGATTCTAATATATTTTTATTAATTTAAGTGTCAATATATTTTGGATGTCTAACTGTTACGCACAAATAATATAAGAGGACATAAATTTAAAAACACTCAGATAATATAAGAAGGACCACGCTGGCTACTTCAGTCTTTCTAGTGTGAACATTCACGTTTCCAAAAAAATTTAGCAGTAATCTTTATTTCGTTTATTATTAAATTTTTATTTAAAAAACATTCGCATTGTATTCATATAAATCTGAAAACTCTCTGACATTGAAATAGAAATTGCTTGAAATTAATTTAACATTTCTATATTTCTTAGAATGAATGTTCCTTAGAATTTTACACCCGAATAAAACAATATAAACGAATTATACCAATATCTTGCACTTCACATATTCAGAGCTCAATGCAATGCATTAATTGTACTGGAATAATGTGCTACTTTGATTTGAATGGCAATTATAGATATTCTCATGTAATTAAGACTGCATGTCTCAAAACACCATTCAATATAACACAACCATTGGATTAAAACGTCAACCGTGTGATTTAAATCCATCCCTTTTATTGTCAGACGCCAAATAATATTCTGGAAATGATACGAAGATTTGCTTATTCCAGATCTAGTGAGTTACTGCTACCTGATTCGTGACTGGTGTCCTGAGGATGATATATTTGTTACACAAATGTGATATCAATATTTACAAAAGTATGTGCAGCATATGGCTTTAATCGGAAATAATTCTATATAACAGTAGACTGCACCATAAAGAACAATATACTATTAACAGTAAGCAATAAAAAATTTAAAATTCGAAAATGAACAAGGGAAGATAAGAGTCAATATCAATTCTTGTCAGATCGTTGAGAGTTCATTGTTGTTCTAGCTTCCTAGTGTAATTTAGTATTTTCTCCACTACCCTAATAATTTCTTACTTACCCTCGCCAGGTCAAAATAATGCTTAAGTTCTGCTTGGAAATGTTTCTGTTTGGAAAATGTAGAAGACTTATGCAGAGAGCTCACCTCTTTTGAACAAGTTATGTTCTGAGTAAGTAGTGTTCTGACAAGTAGTCATGGTCAGATTTGTTGCTGCCTGTTTTCGGAAACTAGGGCTATGCAATCTCTGGCTATGTACCTTCCCACGATTTATTACCTTATTATTACAAAAGTAATGAAAGTTATGAACTACAGATCATATTGTGATTCATGTACATAACTAAGGGACCCTAATGATATTAATGCTGTGGCAAAGTCAAGATTAAACGACAAGTCACTAAAACTTGAACAACTAATTTGTGACTTCGGCACTAGCAGGACCCTGGTGAGCACCCTTACCAGACACAGAACACGCCAACAGAGAAGGATGAAAATTTAAGAGGATGTAACTACAAAGTAGGTACTTTGCAGAAACTGCGCCCTGACTCAGAACTGTCACCAGAACTTTTTTTTCCTGTCCTGCCATTTTGGTCATCTTTCAATAGATTAGTGACTTTCCACAAGAAGATCTTTACTTTGACATTTGCCTTGATATAGTTGAATCAGTGTTTAGTTAACTTCGGTCCTATAAAGTGTCTTATTAATTTATTAAGGTTTTCTTTTCCATGCCCATATCACGACAACCAATCAGCCATTATGTTCGACAGCTTTTTAGCCTGAACTATTAGGATTGTATTCTTAAGATTTCAGCCTCCCCATAATTTTAGAGCAAGACATCAAATCCGTCAAAATATATTTATTCAGGGAAAGTACACTTTTGCATCGGATTTCGCATGTATAAATTGTATTTACCCATATAAATTGCATTTTCTATAATAATAAAACATAGAGTTTGTCTGTGCGTCTCTCGTACAACTCAGGAGTCGTTTGTGCAAGCGTCGTGAAATTCGTAATGAGGGTAAAGGAGAGCAAATTCTGCCTCCTATCCTAAAACGTAATTAAAAATAATTCATTTAGTTCTTTCGGGAAAGACATTTGGTGAATGGATTTTTCTCACTGACTGAGAACAAACTATTGATATTAATAAAACTACAGACCATTCTCTTTTTCATCAACTATTCTAATCGTAACTACAAGGCTTTTGCTTGCTTAAAGCTCTGATTGATGGAAAAAAAGAGTAAAACGTATAACCACCTGAAAAAAGAAAATAAATAATATATGCATATTGGCGTATCTATTTCTCTTTTATAACTGTATAGAACAGTTTGTTTCATTCTCCTGAAATTAAAACATTTTGTGAAAGAAGTAACCTTTGCCTATAAACCTAAAATTCGCACAAAAATTTCAACTAGATCAGTTAGTAGAGACGTTCGAAAAAGTAGAAATTTCTCATTTGTATCCATTGTTACCATGCCGACTAGCCACTTTTTAATGAAATTGCAGCCGATTCAGTTTTATCAGACATTTAAAAGATGACATGGTTGAGGTCTTCTAACTTAGCTCTTCTCATTAAAATAAAAAAAAAGAAGTTAATTGCACCTTCTGTAATATTTAATTATATTTTATTCGGTACGTCAGATAAACTCAACTGGAAGTATATGTGCACTAAATAAATAAAAATAGTATCTCAAAAGTTTTTCAAAAAAATATGGATTTTTAGTTATGCACTTAAAACGTTTTTTTGTGAAACAAAATAAATAAAGATTAAAGTATGAATTAAAAAGCAAACTTCATGGGAAAATGGAACGTTATTATTGATGCCGACGATGCATCGTTGAATTTGATAATGTCTATAGATACTAATTGAAAGAAAAAACAGTCTATGCATGTAAATGCAAAATTGATAAAGATATTGACTGCAATAACGCTTTAGTAAATGCCCTGTTAGTACTATGGTAGTTGGTAAAGATTTAACCAATTTTTGTGACTGTTATATTATATATATGATATTATACTATATTATATATATAGGATATTATATTATATATATGATTCAATATTATATTATATATATGATATGATATTTTCGCCTTATATATAAACTGCTGTTTGTAGAAAATGCAACACCATGAAGGAATCATCAGAATCAAATGAAATTCGCAGCAAATGTCAATTATAGGATATTATGCAAATTAATAAAGTTTCAGAGCCATCGCGCGTGCGTGGCGCGCGCAGCGCTTTCTGAATTGATGCTGAAAGCGTATAAATAAAGTGCTGTAGCGGGACGTTGAAAATAGTCTATGATTATTTGTTAGTGGCAAACGTTTAGTGAGACCTGAGTATGCCTCCACGACGGAAGAATAAGAAATTCAAGCAACTTACGGAGTTTGAACGAGGGAGGATAATCGGCCTTCGAGAAGGAGGATTTTCCTATCGCGCAATAGCAGCTCGTATGCAGCGGAACAGTTCCACAGTGATGCGAGTTTGGAAGCAGTGGACCGACGAGCACCGAACAACTCGAAAAACAGGCACTGGACGACAGAAGGTGACGTCAGAGCGCGATGATCGACACCTGCTCCGCATGGAGGTGAATGATCGCACAGCTTCCTCCAGGCAGCTGGCAGCACATTGGTCTACTGCTACAGGTGTACAATTGTCGGCTTCGTCAATTCGTCGTCGTCGGCTGCGCCGTGGATTGCGTGCAAGGGTGCCATTATACAGGATTCCCCTCACGGCGGATCATCGACGGCTGCGTCGGCAGTGGGCTCTTGAGCCTAGAGACTGGCGAGCTGATTGGCACCAAGTTGTCTTTTCAGATGAGTCACGCTTCAATTTGTGGACCCATGATGGCCGTGTTCGTGTTAGACGTTATGCCGGTCAACGCTGCCTTCCTGAGTGTATTATTGAACGACATAGTGGTCGAACACCCGGAGTTATGGTCTGGGGTGCGATTTCGTATCATGGACGATCCAATTTGATACGAATTGAGGGTAATCTCAATAGCAACAGATACGTCCGTGAAGTGCTACAGCCCGAAGTCGTTCCTTTCCTTCAAGGCATCCCTGGAGCTATATTTCAGCAGGATAATGCACGCCCACATGTTGCGCGGACTGTTAGAGACTTCTGTTCAGCACAACGCATGCAACTTCTTCCTTGGCCTGCTTATTCGCCGGATATGTCGCCTATTGAGCACGTGTGGGATATGGTTGGTCGGCGTCTCACTCGTGATCCGCGTCCTGCAGTTTCCAAAGACGAACTTTGGTTGCGCATACAAGCGATATGGAATTCTCTTCCTCAAGCAGATATTCAACATCTGTTTGACTCCATGCCACGTCGTATAGCAGCACTTATTGCAGCGCGTGGTGGCTGCACCAAATACTGATTTCGGACGCTTCATTTGTTTCTTTTGTTTTGAAAATTTCATCATTTATTTGTATCAGTACAAGTCGTTTCTGCATTAAATTTCATTTGATTCTGATGATTCTTTCATGGTGTTGCATTTTCTACAAACAGCAGTTTATGATATTTTAATATTATGTATAGATGATATAACTTTTATCTAATTTTTTTGAAATAAAAATTCTATTTCAATAATAAAAGTAAGTTTACGCATAAAATCATGTAAAACAGGAACTTTGGCTCGAATTCCAAAACGTACCCTTTTAAACAGTATTTACATGAATGATGTTGAATTTGAATTATCTCGTTTCCCTATGAGAGTTTTGGCACTTCTAAGTTTAGCATCTTCCTTACCTAGGTTCACTTACGTGAACCGAGGTAATGAAGCAATATTTTTAGCTTCTAAAAACATGTTGTTTTTTTTTAATTTTAACCTCTCTGAAACATTCACTTTCTTGGGATTCCTATAGATGCAAGAGCATGTAAGTTATTAAGGTAGAATTCCATATAAACAAAAGCGATTTTCGCAAAATGATGGTAAATGTAGGAGTTCGAAATATTATATAAATTAAATTTTCTGAAAATATTTTTCTTTCTTTCAACTTAGTCGCTCTGCAATTTTAGATTTTTTATATATTAAATATAAGTACATCAAGAACAATAAAGATAATATAGTCAAGATAGCATGCATATCCACGTATGAGTATCTTCGTATATATGGTGAAATTTATGACAGTATGTTAGTCAAGTGAAATTTCATAGTATTATGAGTCTTTATTATGTATCATTTAGCAATATTCTTGTATGTATTTTAATTAACTGTTTTGTACTAAGGTATATACATACATTTAATAACTTTAACTTCTTGAGTTTTTTTAGTAATTTTGGGTATTTACCCTCAAAAATTAAATACTTTTTTTATAATTAATATTATGAGTTTTTTCAATTTTTTTTTATTTTGTATGCTTTGCATGGTTAAAAAAATCTGCAACTAAGAATCAATGCAGTATTACAAAGTTATTAGATCTATTCATCATTTTGTTTAAATAGAAAATAATATAAAAATATGTATGTTTGTTTCTACTTCAGGTTGTAATTTAACAACTGAAATATTTAACTTCTCTTAGTTAGTTAAAACGTGAGAACCGCGTGTTTGTGCATAAAATTATTAGCACCTTTTGCAGTATAATTCATAGTTTGCTTATCTTATAATGGCCTATGGCAGTAAAGTAGAAATTCAGAACTGTAAAATAGTTTTGATATGTTCCTTCATACTTCAGTAGTGAAGAGAATATGCTTATGAGCTTATGTATATGTATATATATATATATATATATATATATATATATATATATATATATATATATATATATATATATATATATATATATATATATATATATATATATATATATATATATATATATATATATATATATATATATATATATATATATATATATATATATATGTATATTATTTCAGTTTTCTTCTGAATTCTTCAATCAAACTTACTAAGTTACTAAGAATTATCTGTTGTACAATTTAAAATTAATCTTCTAACCAACCAATCGAAAAAAAAATTCATTCTTGAAGAATACGACTTCCTTTTTGACAAATAATCTGAATTAACATTTCTAGTATTGTTTTGCGAATAAGAATTAAATTTGTCAATTTGAATAAAAATTTGCTAAAGTATTTATACTGAAATTTGAATACGTCATTTATTAAATACAGAGTTTTTTCAGTAAAGGTAACTGAATGTTAATGGCAGCTGTATCCGCTTGCAAACATAAATCGGTATTTCCTTTTCTTACATCTCTTTTTTTCGTTTAATATGGACAGATAAGTGTTTCGATTTGGCAAATATCTAAGTCATATTTTACGATGGTGGTTTACGCTAAAGTATAGTTTATTACGGTAAAGGAAGTTTATTACGAGAGTTTATTACGTTAAAGGAAAACGTTTCCTTAGATTTGTTAGATTGTTATGTAACACAAATAGTATCATACGAAAACTTCATAGTTAGCGTAATATACCATAGAAATAATTTTTTTAGCTTAAATATTTGTATAATATAAATCACATTAGAAAAAGTTTTCTTTGGAACTGCTGGATTGTTATATAACACAAGTAGTATCATAATAAAAAATTTTTGTCAGATTAATATATCAGAAAAAAGTATTTTTAGCTTAAATACTTGTATAATAAAAATAGTATTAGAAAACGCTTTCTTTGAAACTGTTGGATTGTTATATAACACAAGTGATATTATAAGAAAATTTTAAGGTTAGATTAATATACCATAGAAATATTTTTTAACTTAAATCTTTACATCATGAAAATGGTATTAGAAAAGGTTTTGGTTGAAACTATTGAATTTTCAGAAAACATAAATTGTATTATATGATTTCTTTCTTAAAACCATTTGATTTCTGTAATAAATTTATTATATTGCTGAAAAATTTCTCAAAACTCTTGTATTACTATATAAAATAAATCGTGTCATAGAAACATTCTTCTTTAAACTATTGTATTAATAGCTCATATTAATTTTATGACAGAATTTTTATCCTAAAAACTATTAAACTTTTATGTCATATAAAGCGAATTTTTAGGAGGAAATATTTATAGGACAAACCTTATATTTATAACGTAGGTGCAAATACTGTTGTGTAATACACCAGAAAATATAGCATTCTAAAGAGTAGATCTATGATTATATTTTTAAGTAGGTTAAAAATAAACAATGCTATATATTTATTGTGTCGGTATATTTATTACTGTTTTATAAGGATTTTTTTATTCAAAACAGTAAACAAAACAGTTTTTCCATGAATTCGTAGAAAGTTATAAAAATGTTGTTTTTCCTACATTTTTTTGTTAATAACCTGAATAAAGTAGTTTTTATGTATGCAGAGAAAGGATATTTTACGTGAATTTTGTCTTGCGTGAGGGAAAAAAAACTCTTTTTAGTTTTAAGTTGAGATCAAAAAACGTA
Organism: Parasteatoda tepidariorum; assembly: GCF_982258835.1. NCBI lineage: Eukaryota > Metazoa > Arthropoda > Arachnida > Araneae > Theridiidae > Parasteatoda > Parasteatoda tepidariorum. The sequence continues at coordinate 31,249,258 of NC_141757.1, read as the reverse complement.
ACTTATCTATCCAGTTAAAAGTAAACAGTGCTCCAGGCTGTGTTAAAAAAATAAATCACGCAAATGAAAAGGTTTTTGAATTAGTTCTGAAATGTTTACTTCACGGAAAAAAAGATGCAGTTTCAACTTAAAATTAAATATTTGCTTTTTAGTCGTTGAAAAAAGTCACTTTTCGAGGGTATGAAATTGCTAGTTTCTGCTTTCAAGAAAATGCTTCATACATCAAGCTTGCACCAGGTAATTTAAATGAAAGTTTGCATCCAAAAAATAAGTCGATAAAGTTTCAACATGATATTATTTTTTAAACTCGTTAGCATTTTTTAGTGTAGAGTGGTATGATTTGAGAATTGTAGTGATAGTGTAGAGTATTGGGAAACGAATTTATGATATTGCTCAAGTGACACATTACAAATTTTGCAGTAAACCTGTTCAATATAAAGGTTAAATTTGACTCCTTTTTAAAGTAACAACTAATTTAAGCAATGGTATGATCAACTTGACACCCTACTAAAGTTTCGGCAAATTTGAACAATATCATTGATCAAAAATAACTAATTTCAGCAATATTATGGCTCAATTTAACACCTTGCAAAAGTTTTGACAAATTCGAACTATAGTATAGTTACCTACAGTTTAAAATTATTTGATCACTATTATTGTTCAATTTCACACCTTATTGAAATTACAGCTTATTTAAACAATATTATGGTTAAAAAAACACCTTATTAATGTTCCAGCTAATATCAATAATATTATGATTCAACTTCAAAACTCTGCTTAAGTTTCAGCTAGTTCGATAATTCCATCTATGGCATGGTTTAACTTGACAGCCTACTGAAGTTTTAAGCTTATTTGAACAGTGTCATGGTTCAATTTGACCACATACTATACCTGCTTCCTATTTGAACAATATTATAGTTTAACTTAGCATCTTAGAGAAGCTCTAACTGAATCGAACGATACTTAGGTTTAACTTATCACTTTACTAAAGTTGCGGATAATTTAAAAATAATATGCTTAAACTTAAAACCTTACTAAATTTTTAACTTATTTGTATAAAATAATGATTCAACTTTACATATCAATAAATGTGCTGCTTATTTGAACAATGTTATGTTTCAACTTTTCACTTAAATAAAGTTTTAGCTAATTACTAATTTCTAAATACCACGTTATTAATTCTAACAATATCATGGTGCAATTTCCCTCCGAACTAAAATTTTAGGTCTAATTAATATTCAAATTATTAGTAATTATTAGATTAACTTCCTCTACCATAACGCTATACTCAGATGTACTCTTTTTCATTTTAAACCGGAAAAATATGCTTCTATTTCGATAGATAATATTGTGTTCAGCACAGATATTGCGAGATGCTCGCTATGTTTTCAGGAAATATAGTCGACATCATATTTTATTTGAAAAAAAGAAAAAAAACATCTATTTAAAAATTAATTTCAAATAATAGTTACAATTTTAACAATAGCTATTCATTTTAAATAATATTTACGATTTATTGTTGTAATTATTTCAATCGTTGCATTTTAAACTTATTATTAATTGTTTAGTGATTAAAAAAATACTAAGATCTCCTCGTATTAACATACGCAAAGAATTTCTTTACAAAACACTATCTAATATATTTTCAAAAATACAATAAACAAGAAAAAACTAATTCAAAAACTTCGGAAAAGGAATATCCTTTCTGTACATTCACTTGATAAATACTTTTAAACACGCTTCCTCTACCATAACACTATACTCATATATACTCTTTTTCATTATAAAACAGAAAAAAATGCCGAATATGTTTCTATTTCTTCCTGGAATCATCAATCAGACTTAATATGTTTTGAGTTAAAACACATTTCAATTCAGAAAATTTTCAGGGCTCACCTATCATTAAAACGAGAGTATTTTAAGTGTGAAATATTTCGATAGGTAATGATGTGTTTCTGCACAGATATTTCAATATGCACGCTAAGTGTTTCATGAAATATAGTCGACATCATATTTTATTTTTAAAAAAATGAAAAAAAACTCATACGTGCCGAAATATGAAATGACATATCGTTTAGAAAAATAAAAATTGAAATTCCAGTATAAGTGTTCGATATTCTCGCTAGTACTCGTGTCCGTATTTGCAGTTTTTGTGTTATATATACTAGGTTTTAATTTTTCGTTTGCATTTATTATGTTTATGCTATTAATATAAATTTAGAAGGTTCATGATCTCTTTTGTATTTTCATGAATATTTTTAGATGTTTCAAGTTATTAATTTGAAGAAATAAAATAAAATAAAGAGCATGCTTTTTTTTTATTCCGAATTGCTCTATATGTAATTTCTCGACGCTTTTTTTTAAAAATATATAACATATTTTTCTGTCCATCAATAATTGCTTGAGCTTATTAAATGATAGAGATAGAAAAATTCAGAAAAAAAGGCAGCAAGAAATGTTGTGTTTAATTTTTATTATCAGAACTATTTTATAACATCTTTTTTCACTTCTTATATCATTGTTAACAATGAGACAAGGGTAACAAGGAAATTTTCTGTCAATGGTTCACTTTAAAAAAATATTCCTCAAAATCATTAAATATATACCCTGGAAAATTCCATCGCCAGATTACGGTCTGTGATCAGCAAAAAGTGTTCCAGTTATTGACCGTAAAAATATTATTCTGACTGTAAAATTACCATTAACATAAATTTACAAGTCTGATTGTAAATTTCTTACAGTAAAATGCATTGACCGCTGCATCTAAATTAATATTATTCTCATAAATTTATTTAAATGAAACAAATAGATTTAAATAAGTGAAGTAAAGTAGATGAAGTAAGTGAAATAAAGTAGATGAAGTAAGTGAAATAAAGTAGATGAAGTAAGTGAAGTTAGTATATTTAAGCAAATGTTTACTTTAGTGTAAATGTAATTTAAAAAAAATGAAACAATTAAACAAATAATTACAGAAATTTTTGAAATGAAAAATAAGTACACGAATTTGTATTTCTTAATCATTTCAAGAAATCTGTCGAGCAGAAAGGTATACTTTGATAATCAAATGCTGATAACTTAACATAAATTTTAAATTATATACTTTCATTCAAGTTAGCTTAGCTTTTATTTAATTATTATTGCTTTAGATGAAGGAAGCCAGAAAATTCTTTATTTTGCTCCTTTATCATTTCATGATAAATGAATTCTATTGAGTTGAAAATGACCATTGTACCTTAATTATGTTTTGTGAAGTTGAAAATGAAAGAATAAAATTTTATTTCAGTAAAAGATGTGTTATAACAAAACTCATTTATTATGTTCAATAAAAACGAATAGAAACAGAAAAGAAAATGTTGTGAAAAAAACCTCATAAAGATTTGTACTCCACTAAGTGTAAATAACGCTAAATGCCCAGAAGTTCCTAAAACAGTAAATACTATTACGGGAGTAAAGGACTGGAAATGCTTCCAGAGAGAGCTTATAAGAGCCCGAAATGCGACTCATTGTTTCCCATTTCCCGGAGAAAATATCCTGAAATAAGGATTTAAAATAAATAGGAGAAAGAGAATAAAATTGCGCTATTTCTTGTTGATTCTTTCAGTAAGTTTCATGCATATTTATTAACGCGAGTAATTTCATCAAATGATGCTGAAACGTTTATCTTCTTTTCTCAATTGAAGAATGGTTTTTTAATAATATTTAGAAGAAAACACATCTAAGTGAAAATATTTATCTCTCAAATTGCTTTTCTTTAACTGCATTGAAAGCAAATATCATAAAAACAGTCAGTTTAACTGTATATATATATTTATATGTATATACAGAGAGAGATAGAGACAGAGAGAGATTATTATTATTATTAAGTTAATATAATTTATATTTTGATAAGTAAACTAGTTTACCTACTAGGGAGATAAAAAAACTGTCCAACTTATAATTATAATCATACTTATAATTAGTTATAATAATTTTTAAATACTAATTTTTTATCTCTTAAATACATGATTTTTAAAAACTTCTATTTGTGAAATGTAAAGAAAAAACAATTAGCTGCATTGTGATCTTGCATAACATAATCCTGTTCAGGGCATTTTTTAAATAAATTTTTCGAAAAATTCTCAAACAGCAAACGATAAAAATTTGTATTGATTTAAGCGAAATAGCTTAAGTTCCTAAAATAACCTAAAAATGCTTATTTGAGATTTCAGTTAATTACGCGCTTCTATTGAAAATGAATATTATTTTTCTTATAAACTGGACATTCCACAGTCTGATAATATTAATATCACTGTTACTCTTCCTCCCTTGGCACGAATTGCAAAAAATGGAAGAAAAGTGCGATTTTTACTGCGAAGTATGATGCTTAGAAAAGGTAAACTTATCTATGTTTTAAATTATTTTATAAAAATGTAATTATTATTGCATTAACGTTTTAGATTACTTTTTAATCTATGATAATAATTTGAAGATTTTGCTGTTTGTGCGTTTGCTTTTTTTATATTTCCAGAACCATTTGTTCTAAAAATTGCAACCTGGGTAAAATTAGTAATTTTAGCCCAAGATCCTAAAAATTGGATTGTTAAGGAAAGACATTTAAAACTGGAACTTCCGACTACTTGTCTTAGACCTATCGTCATACCCTCCAACTGCTACGGAATTTCCGTAGTTTCAGAAATCTTCTTTTCAGACGGTAGCAAATATTTAAAAAATAATAATTTTAGCGTAACTTGTCCACTATTACTTATAAAAGTGCAGGCCATATGGCTAGATTCTTAAGTTCTGATAAAAGTTTTATGAGAGATCCATTTGCTTTAAAAATTTCTACTTTGGTTCGCTGCCACTAGAAAGAATTATTTTCAAAATTCTCATAAGTTTTAGGGTATGCCTATCGTTACTGTTATTAGTGAAACTGCAGACGATTTTAAAGACAGTTTCAATGACATTTGCTTGCTTATAGCTCTCATTAATCAAAGAAATCCTATTGTACATTCTTGAATATTTAATTTACTAATTTTGAAAATTGAACTAATTGGAATTTGAATTAATTAGAAATGTAAAAAATCGCCATAATATCACTCATGCGAATAATGCGTGATTAATATTTAAGATGGGTACTAATTTAAAAAAAGATAAGTTCTGAAGAAATAATGTGGAAATAATACTAATGGATTTAATAGAATCGCAATAAATCGCCATTACAATTATTGCAGTCAATTATGCTTAATTTTGGTAACAGATACTATAACTGAAATAAAAAATTTCTGAAATACTGAGGGGACGAAATGTTAATTAATTTTTTTAAAATTTAGTTGTGATTCGTATTTGGCAACTAATGGCAAAAGTTTCAAGCAATTTTTTAATTACTTTTTGTATTTTTTAAAAGATAGATCAAAAAATGAGTTTTTCCAAATTTTATTATTCAATATTGCAAATTACACTCACTTATAATGACTGGACAGCAGGAACAAAATTAAATATGCGGAAACTTATCGTTTTGAACTTTCTTTCAAAATTATTATATTAGTATATTATAGTATTAAACTTAGAAAATTTTTGAAACTTTTCACGTGTTGAAGATATTTAATTTGTTCATTTCCCTTATTTACCAATAAAGGTTCATTATAAAATTATAAAAAAAATAACTTAACATTTTTCCGTGCATGCGCAGTTAAAAGAACAACTTAAAAAACTCATACCTTTCCCAATTATAAAAAAAAATTCAGATTTTAAAACAATAATTTTGTCGTTTATTTTAAAGTGCTCCATTTTTTTAAAAATGTGATTGATTATTTTTAAAGGTATAGCAAAAAATCATAAGACAAAAAATTAGTTATTTATAAAACGTCCATATGTCCATAAATATTTTAGCTAGATTTACAAACTTTTATGCAGTCAATGCAAAGACAAAGTAATCGATACAATTACAACTTATTGCAAGATATTTTGTCATAGGTTGTTCAAAAATACTTGTTTTCTTTTTTAATTTATTGTCTCTCAATAAAACCCCTGAAAGCTTTGAACTTTATTGCATAGCATGAAAAATCGCATGAACCAAACACTTCTAAAATTACGAAGTAGTTATCCAAGCTTTTCCAGAGAAATTCCAAAAAATATCAAAAAATGAAAGTGCATTTTCATTAGTGTAGGGTAGAGTATATATTTGATTAGCTAACGAATTTTATTTCACGAATTAGTGTATATGTTACCGTTAAAGTATATAATGCAGTTATTTCATAGAATACCTAGTTATTCCATGAAATAACTGATCGTGTCCTGAAAGTGTGCAATATGTTATTAATTTGACACTTTAACTAGTTATTCTATGAAATAACTAGTTATTCTATAAATTAACTAATGGGAGACAGTTAAAGAGTAAAATAAGCAATTTATCTAAAATGAAATAACTAGGTATTCTATAATAAACTAATGATAGACAATTAAAATGAAAACGAAGCAATTTTTCTAATTTATCCAGCGTTTAAATGGTATTTATGGAAACGTACCATAAAATCATTTGTTACAGCAAGGATTACTAAAATGACACTTGGAATTACAAGGAACATTATTTCTAAAACAAAAACATTTTTTGTTATCACACTAGGTTTTACACGAACATTTTTTAAATCCCTGACCAGTACCTAAACTTTGAGCTGTAGCAACCGACCGGTATTTTACACTTTAACGGACTGCACATCGTTATTCTATGAAATAACTAGTTAAACCATAAAATACAAGAGAGTTTTACACTTCAACGGACACGATCAGTTATTTCATGGAATAACAAGGTATTCTATAAAATAATGGATTTCATACTTTAGCGGTAACATATACATGCATACTAAATTAAAGATTCTTTTTTTTTAATATTGTATCGCAAAAGTAAATTTACTAACTCTTATGTTTGGCATATCTTTCTCTAACTATACATTTTAGTGTTACTAAACACCAAACAAGGTGTTATCTACTTTAGACCAAGTTGTGAAAAAGAACATTCTTAGTGTTTCACTACGCCAGGTTAAGCAGTTTCTACGAGTTTTGGCATTAAGAGACTCTAAAGTTTTTTACTTCATACTTACTATTTTTCCATTGAATAATTTAGGGAAAACCGGTTTATTGATACTGTTAAGCCTGCATCTAAAATTTCAGACGGAAAGCTTAGACTACCTCTAAGGATTAATTTATACTTATAGATGAAAAATTTCTAATTATAAAGTATAAAAAGTATGCAATTTCAGGGACACTAATAATTACTTAAACAAGGATGAAAAAAACGAAAAGGGACTTAAAACGAGCCGCTAGAGAAGGTGGGGCGGAAGAAATTATTCAGAAATGCATTTTCTTACTTTTTAGTATTTTTGCACTACACTGTAAAAAAAAAACTCGGTAAATCGTTAGCCAGTATTTGGTGCAAAGTTTTTCATTATCCCAAAGTTTAGTTAAATGGAGATAATTTTATTTTAGTTACACCATAAATTGTGAAGTATGATAGAAAAATATTTCCATGGTGCAAATGACTGCACCAAAATTAGGTAAAAGACTTTGACGGTGGCTGTAAGCTGAACGATATTTGTTTAGGTCGCCATGCTTTCTTTTCAACTCGGTCTCGGTGTATTGGGACGACTAATGCATGTTGTTTCAAGTATCAATTTATTTAGGTAGGTAAACGTTTCATTTGCATTAATTAAAGTTCATTTATTTTATGCTGATTTTTTAAATTTGACTTTCTGTATAAAATGGTTAGAGGTATCTCATAAAATAATTCCGGTAAATAGTGTTGTTCCGTCCCGGTAAATAACAACCATGGCTTGCATTTGAGCGCTTTAAACATGCCTAATAATGGTGAAACTTTTCCTTGCTTTTATGAAAGAAAAGAAAAAAAGAATGAAAGTCGGTGTTTTGTTCCTTCAAAGCACCTACTTTTGGTGCAACCTTCTGCTGATATTTGGAGCAAGTGAAAATACCGAAAATTGGTAAAATTGAGCTCCATATGTAGCCAGCAAATGAATACCAATTTCCTGTGCAACGTGGCGCGGATTTTTTGACAGTGAAAAATGGTTACACAAGTTATTGATAAAGCATGATCCAGGATGAGAAAAGTTGTATATTCAAAACTACCAGAATATAGTGAAATTCACTGAAATTTTGGGGATCATTTAGAGAGTTCGGTTATTGTTTACGAAACGTTTTATAATAATTTTGATAAAATTAATCATAAAATATGTTTTTACAAAATGTGATTAAAATTGGCAAATATCTAAAAATTTGGTAATTGTGTGATGATACCTTGAAACATGGCATAAAACCATTTATTCTGTTAGATATACTTTTCAGATTTGTATTTTTTGCTATAAATGTGGGGTATAATTTCCGATTTTTTTGACAAAAATTTCCAGAAAACCTGAATTTCTGGTAAATTATTAACATCTGAGAGGAAAAATGACCAAATGAATTTTTGAAATATCATATTATATTTGCTTTTTTTTACCAAAATTATGTTTCTTTAAAAAAATTTGTCAACCAGAAATGTTATTACTATAAGCTAAATTCATCGGCGCGACAGCCCATAGAGGGTCAAGGCCTACTGTGCCCATCTCAGTTTTCTTGACCTTAGGCTCTGGGGTGCAGGAGCAGATGTTCCGGTCAGGTGGTCAGCCGAACGTGGAGCCCCCAGTGTTTAGTTCCCAAGCATGAGTGGTGCCCATTTATCAACCCACAGAAGAGAAGAAAGGTTGAGTCAACCTTGCCAATCCTGAGTATAGAACCCAGAAGTCAACCGAGCCCGAGGATCGAACCTAGGAGCTGTGGCACGAGAGCGCTAAGCGCTACCACTCAGCCTCCGAGCGCCATTTTATTACTATACAGTACAGAAATTTAACGGAACTTTTTCCTCCATACTCAGTATTTTAAGAGGACTATTATAAGTGTTTTAATAATATTACATTCTCTTATTATATTAATATATTTAATGTAATTTTATACACTTTCTCATAAATATATTTTACCTCTAAAGTTACATACAATCAAAGTAAGAATTTTTCTGCGTTAACCGGAATATTAAAATGCATAAATTAAATGTAAACACGTTTCTATAATAGATATATATACATTTATATCATGGTAAGATTGAAAAATACTTATTTCCGGCAGAAATATTTTAAGTTTTGTCGTTCACCTTAAAATATTCATTAAAATTTTAGACTTGGAGAGAAAACTTTAAATTGTTGTAAGAAACGCATTGTTTCATTGCAAGAGACATAATCAGCCTATTTTATAAAACTTTTGCATCAGACAAACAGGGTATTTGTCTTAAAACTTTTATTTTAAATATGCATTCAATCACCCAAACACGCTTCTAACTCTATTTCATATTCATGTAGTGTTTTTGATAAAACAGCTCATAACAAAACTTAAAGTTTATCCTGAAAGTTCAAATTTTTGAAAACAGAAGATAAACAATGCACTATTCTAAAGTATTTCAGCTTAAATAAAGTGTTTATTTTTCTTACACGTTTCTTAACACGTTTGATAAATAAAACTTTCTCAAAATTCGGTATTTAGTTTAAGATAAAACTGCTTTTAGAAATTATGCCTTGAAATATCGAGATTGTAAGATATGTTTATTAAAAATGAGGAGGAGTGATTAAATTTGACAGGATGAAAAGCAGTATGAACTTTGTAAGTCTTTAGAAGATTAGAAAGAAAAGGAAAAAAAAAACTAGTATGTAAATAAAAGTAAAAGAAATGAGAGGCATTTTATTAGAATATTTCAATTATTTTTGCGTCAGACGAGATTATTTTTGAACAATATTATATAGATACATACTATGTACATCATACCATATAAGAAACACATAAAATGTATTTCCTTGAAATTATTCCCATAGACAAAAATATTCCTATCTTAAATAATGTTTACCTGCCTATTTGTTTACCTAGTAAATTTGTCAGCATATTTCATATCAGCATTTTTTATTTTGTGTTTATAAAGTTATTGCAAATTAATTTCATCACATGCGTATTTGTATGCACTGAAAAAATAAATGACAGTGTTTTTCCAATTTTTAATTCTTTACAGGCTTTAAAAGTTCATTTGATTTTATTTTTGTCGAAAAAAATGCTTTTGAAGCTCCTGCAAAATCTCAAATCAAATATCTAAAATATTATTTTTCTTCATTTTTTTTTGCTTTTGTTATAAAAAAAATATTTTCACAGATTATAAATTTAAAATATCATGACACATAAATCGGTATTTTGATATTAAACTTCTAGATAACTAATGTGCAGATAAATAATTCTAAAAAACTCTTTTGTAACAAAATCTAAAGAATAGCTTTTCAGAGTTATCGATTACATATATAATATTCTTACGTAATGGCTGCTTCTCTCTTCATTTTTTTTTTGAAATTTTTGTTCTTTAAAATCTATTTCCTTTTTTAACACCTGGGGCAGCTGAAAAGTTTCCCGACGAAAGATAAATACCATATCGTCAGACACAGAAACAAAGCAATCGAATGCAAAATAAATTCTATTAAGCATGTTCCTACTTTTCCACAGTATTTTTCCCGTTCAATGGGATGGAATCGGCTTTAAAAAAGAAAATGTGTTGCAATACCTTCAGAATTTTTTTCTTACGATTTCATTTAAGTATAAAAAGTGCTTACATTTCAGTATCTTCAGTATTCAGTTAATTTCAGTAAGGTAAAAGAACTGAGTTGTTCAGGCGATGGTGTGCTCTATGTCCAATGAGGTCATCCATCGTTGGAGCCAAGGCAAATCTTGGTAGATTTCCTGGCTATGATTACTGACATAAAATATTCTTACTGCAGATGAGTCATCAGTTAATGTTCTTTTGCCCTTTGGGCTGGGGCTTTCATGGTTCTTCTTTTTTAAGTAACGCAGCAGCAAGGCAAATTTGTATAAAAAATTTAAGCAAAGTCAAGCTTATTAGAGCAGTTTTTAATTCAGAATTCTTCATCAACTTAGCTTAGGTTAAGAATGTGATGCAAAACATTGTTATTCGGAAATTCAACTCTGACCTTCGCTTAACATAAAATGAAATAAAAACGAAGTAAAAGGATATTTATTCAAAAAAAAATTATAAACGTTTTATGGTGTTAAGGATTTTATTTTATCAAATGCTTAACGCACATGAGATTGCATTTTGTTTTGTCTGAACTCGAGACAAAAATTCTGACGTTTATGTTAGTATAATTATTGTTAGTCTCCCGAATCATTAATAAAGCATCGTAGTTATAAAAAATCTGATCATCAGAACAAAAGTTATTAAGATCAAGCTTCGCACAAATAAAAAAAAAATTTTTTGAATATGAAAACTATTTGGCTTTTCAACTATGAATACATTTTATTTATCGATCTTAAGTAATCCAGCATTATAAATAGTCATCTGTAGATATTTCATTTGATTTTAAAGCAACGTGTAAGCACTGCCTCTGTGATGCCACAATGAGCATTACATATTAATTTCCTACCTTTTAAAATATCTTTAATTACTTAAGCTTATTTTATTAATCGAATTATATTTAAATAAATCAAAGAGTTAATCTTTTAAAGCGAACATGAAATATTAATTCTTTTTTTTTATCGATCAATGTAACGGATACTTTTTATTTCATTACTAATGAAAACTCATTAATTCACTGCCATACCTAATCGAGAACGAAAATCTATTTATAACTTTTTAATTTCTAAAATTTCTAACCGCAAATATGTTTCAGTTGCATGGTTGTAATAATTCCCAAAAAATTATTTGCGACTCTTGATCGCCAAGGTATTTTTAAACCCCATATTGATTATACGAAGTTGGCTTTGTTTTGGCTATGTTATATTCTGATAATTCGCCAATTTTGGATCTCCTATCCACGTCCTGTGTCTGTTGGAAGCAATTGCATTCACTTTTAATTTCAAATTTGTGGCGACTGTCCCAGCAGTCCTAACAGTTTAAAAATGTAATTTTAATAAGAATGCTAACTTGAACTCTCAAGGGAGAGTTTCTGATATGATCCCTTCAAGGGATTTCTTTTTCTTTGTGATTATTTTGTAAATGACCATTGTTACATTATTCATCATACCAATTCTTGCTTAATAAATCAATTTTTTACTTAGATGATTTTTATTGATTCTTGGAGATAATCATCTTACTACATCCATAATTTAAGGTGTATTTTTATAGGTCAAGTAATTCCTTGATGAATATATATATATATATATATATATATATATATATATATATATATATATATATATATATATATATATATATATATATATATATATATATATATATATATTACCACCATATGCTAATAATGGCGATCACCACCATCATCGCCATACCCCCTTTTCCCCTCACGGAAAATTCCAACGAGTAATATTGTGCAACTTTCTAACTGTGCAACGTGTGCAAATTTTCTTAATTGCATTTATTGAGAAGAAAGCACTTGACAGTTTTTTGCTTCGAATACCCAAACCTTTTTGTGAATGAACTGGTTACTGAGTTTGTTTTGATTTATTGTGTTTTGCTCTTAAATTGTTTTTGGGTAGTTAGTGTCATTTACTATTTATAAATTGACAATTCATTGTTGGTCAATCATCAACATTCTAATCATCACGAGAAGAATATCATTTCTTACAACAGACAAATGACAAACAAACAAATTATTTTTTTAGTTAAATAAGACAATTCATCAAACGTTTTGTAATGCTGTTGCAAGCCATGCACATGCTTCTGTGGCTAAAAAAAGGTAACTCACCGAGAAAAAAAATAAGAAGCACGTGCCGTCTTCCAGGCTGTGTGTCTAAATTTTTAACAACATTTTTCTAACTTGGAATAACAAAAGAAGAGGAAACTGTTAATTGATTTCTCTATACTTTTTTTAAAACTTTGCTTTTTTATTTCAAAAAAATATTAAGATAAAATACAGACACACGGTGGAAGACGGAGGCAAAAAATAAAAATTTAACTACAGAAAGATCCCCTTCACAGGTAACGCATATTCATCGAATGACGCTAACATAGAACGCTGGGGATACATAACCCCTTGACGATAACAGTTAAATAAAAATTGCTCTTAAAGTATCAATCAATTAATTTAAAGGTAGAAATGCCACACTCGGTTAAGAAAACCAAAACTACAAAAACTGAACTAAATTTTCCTAGCGAACGATAAATAGCGAAACTGAATAAATCTAGCTAAAATTAAAAAAAAAAATTCGGCGAGAGAGGGATGCAAAAACATGACAGTTACGCATATTTTGTCCAATGCAGAACCTTAGAGTCTTGAACAACTGTAACAAACTCTGCATATTATTCGCTAAAACTTTTTTTACGAGAGGGCAGAACCATCGAAGTACAGCTTCACTTATAAGTTGTTTTATAATTTTAACAAAAAGTTTGTTTTAAAGTTTCACGTAAAATAAATTTCCCAGAAGATACATTCTATCAGTTTATATCTTTTCTCCTCGAAATGAAAGAAATTTAATATGTGTTACAATTCCCCGAAGTCGAAGAAGAAAAATGTTTTGAGAAATCTTAAAACACAACATGGGAAACTTCCTTCTGTGAAAAAAGAAATAATGGCTTTACAACACTTACCAGATTTCCGTGAAATGCCGTAGCAAAGATCGCAAAAATATTTAATAGATCGAGGCCCAAGTGACAACTTTCTCCCTCTCTCTCTCTCTCTTTATATATATATATATATATATATATATATATATATATATATATATATATATATATATATATATATATATATATATATATATATATATATATATATATATATATATATATATATATATATATATATATATATATATATATATATATATATATATATATATATATATATATATATATATATATATATATATATATATATATATATATATATATATATATATATATATATATATATATATATATATATATATATATATGTATATATATATATATATATATATATATATATATATATATATATATATATATATATATATATATATATATATATATATATATATATATATATATATATATATATAGCTATTAATCTACTAGGCTATCAACCTACAATAATGTAAGAGACGCTTTCACTTCTTGACATTTTTTTAAAATTCTCAAGAAATGCTTAAAGGATTATTTTGTAACTTGTTAGAGGTGCTCAGTTCATACAAATTTTCATAATTAGCTATTTTTTCGGGAGAACTATAATAAATTACGAAGGAAAACAAGTGTTTTTGAACTCCCTGTGCCAAAAATCAATCAATGACCTAGTAACTTGTATCGATTACTTAAGTTGCTATTTTTATAACCGCAATAAATTATTAAACATAGCGTGATGATATTTAAATTTTTATGAAAAAATAATAATAATTCTTTTGACTTAGGTTTTTTTTTTGCTATTCTTTTTTTACTATCTAATATTATGATTGAGATAAAAAAAATACCAGCTTTCTAATTTTCCAACAGATGTCGCTATAAGCTTTCGTAATCTCATAGCGTTAGTAGCCACTTTATCATACTTAGACATTACTTTTATAATCATAACTAAAGCAATTCATAAATTTTATATTTCAAACTTACACAGTTTTCCTGGATAGTACTATTGTACTAAATATACATTATTTTATAAGGCTTTCTCATGGATTTAACTTTGAGTATATAAAATTTTTATGTTTACAAATTTGCATTCTATATGTATAAAAAAATTATTCTATAGCGGATAATAGTTACCATATAGAGGTGTGAAATAAGGTTCATCTTCAGTTTGTTTCCTGAAATCTTTCTATCTGAATCAAATAAAAATTTTTCACTTTTTTTCAAAAGTGCCCTAAAACGGATATTTGGATTCATTTATCATAAGACTGGCATTTTCAGCCATTTTTCTTTTGTGTAAATACATTATCGTCGAATGGAAAGTTTTTTTTTTATTTTTTTTTATTTTTAAAGTTATAAAAAGGATGTGAATAAAATAAATATACCAAGTAAATGTTCACCAAAAATAATAAAAATTGAATATATTGATCTGACATTGCCATCAGGACTTAACTAAATAATGTGTTTGAAAAATTTATTTTCGCTAAAATTGAATTCTGAAAGATAGTTAAAGAAATAGTTCATGTAATAGTCTTTGGTATTGAAGTTTGCATCTATATCTCCGAATCTTAACTATTTCAATGTATAAATCAAATTACCTCTTACTTATTGCCGTTAATCAAATAAATATGCTCATTCACTTTTTACTAGGGAATGTAAGTGAGCAATATTTTTTACATATATGGTAATATTTTTTAATGCTTTTCAAAAATGTTGGGGCTTTGGAAATAATGTGTTTGTGGAGGCAGTTATCGAATTTTATGAAAACATTGGTTTTGGTAGAGAAGATTGTTGTTGTACATTTGCGTTTTAGTCAAGAGGGATTGCTGCACATATATACATAAAGCATTGCTTTATTTAGGGAGAATTTGAAAAGAACGCAAATGACCAAATTAAGCAGATAATAAAATAATAAGCACATATATTTCTAAAACGAAGATTTTTTTATTAACGATCAGTCTAATGGGGCTATCGGGCAGCCAAAATTCATCCAGTTCTTAAAAATTTTTTTTTAATTTTTCAGTGTATGAGTAGTTAGTAATGCGCACTTAGGAGCATGGGAAAAGATCCATAGTTGGGGAGTTATCGATTGGTAAAATTGATTTAAAAAAATCTAAATTGGCACTATTAATATTAAATTTGAAATAATCAAGCTTCAGATTAGCCACTATAAATACCATGAGAATTTAATATAACCCTGTAGCGAAACGTTTTTGTGGTTTGAGAAATCATGTAGCTTAAGAATAGATTTAGAATTAGATTTTGATATTTGAATAGGCGAGACAGTCAATGAGTCTTATACTTGGATTGAGTTTAAAAGAAAGTTAACCGTTACATTGAGTGTTAAAAAAATAAAAGTATTTATATTCACTTTTTATAAAACAATTATTCATATTCAAAATTGTAGTTATGATCATTTAATTGTGATTTCATTAAGAATGATTAAAAAAATAAATGTATGATATGAACGAAATTTTAAAAGCTAGGAAATACATAATGGCGGTATTGGCATCACAGGGTTCATATTTATGTTTTGTAGCAATAATAAATTTGAAAATTGGGTTTTAAAAATTTTATTAAGTCTTGGCTGACTTTTGGGGAATAAATGATTCATTCAGATTGCACAGAAAAGATTAATAAATAATGCAGATTAAAAAATTAATAATTTCCCTTTATGCTTGAACCATGGGTCGGAATACAAAAATCTAACAGTTTGAGAGTTATGTGGTTTTCTTTACTAAGTAAATAATATCACGAAATTATATCTCTGTCATCTTCGAATTTGAATAAAACAATAAAGACTACAAAAATATTATTTAAAGAAACATAGCACCTTTAAATTGCTCCGTTGACTAAAGTGACTATTTAATAATGTCTATTTCGTGTAGAATGTACGAACTTGAATGTTAAATATGTTATTTGAATGTGGTTTAACTCTCTACCAAGAGACGGGCATCTTCTCGTATGAATCGGCTCTGAAACAAAACAAAATCGAATTACACTAATTACACATTCAATTACATATAACTACTATTACTGAAAAAATAATCATCTTATTTTTCGTGATTGATTTTTGTGCTCATAATTTCGAGAGTTGTAAATAAACTATTTTTGTACTTAGCTAAAATGAACCTGTTATATAATTAACTTTCTTGTTATTCCCTTCCTAACTCCCATTTAGTATAATGTGAAACTTCATTGCTTTACTTCCTTTATCTTTTCCATTTCTCCAACTTTGAAATTGTAAGAGTCTTGATTGCATATTGCAGCATTTCATTTTCGGCCATGTGTAAAATATTACTTCTGCATAGTGATTGAACGACTTTTCGGGTGATCAAGTTGTTAAGCAGCACATCCCTCTGCTTATAACCTCTTTATATCAAAGAAGAACCAGGAATCGTCACAACTTATCTAGAAAGTTAAATTTATTACAGAAAAAGAGGAGGAAAACATGCTGGCATCTTTACTAATTCTTGATACGAAATTGGTCAAATGACAAGATATCCGTAGAATAAGGCAATCCGTAATGATCCGTTGGTAAAAAATTGTCTGTTGATGTCAGCGACAGATTGCCTTACTGTTTGAATCCTGTTGGATCACTAATTATATCACTTTCTTTACTAATGGTTGATAAGAAATTTGGTCAAATCTCAAGAACTCGTATTATAAGGCAATCCGTAGGAATCATTGACAGAATACTCTCTGTTGATGTCAGCGACTGAGTGCCATACTATTTGGATCATGTAGGATCAGCACAACATTTGTTCCCACGGCCCACTCCCGAAGAGTTCATTGATGTACTTTGAAAAGGACCACTTACGATTTCAACTTGGTGTTAAGAAATAGAGGGTTGACCTGTGAGCAGCAAATTCGTTGTTTTTGTCCGAATGGCATAGTTGCGGCTCAGTGGATAGCTAGCTTGCTAGTAATGAAGTGATCAAGGCTCAAATCCGAGAGATGGCTGGTCAAAATGAACTCTGCCCAGCAAAAACATAAGTTCTGGCCATCTTCGAAATTACTGACGGTACTGATTGAAAAGTGAAGGTGCAAATTACTGTCAGCTGGGTTGATTGCTGGGCCACCCTATGAACTTTTGCCAACATTGTAGGAAGTGTTGGGCCTGTACATTACAAACAGCCGCATCCCGTCAGTCTGAATCTACCCAATGGGCCACCAAGTTAAAGTTGTCTGCTGCCGCCAGTGAAGCGGTCGAGCGAGTAACTGTAACTGTGAATTTATTGTTTAGAAAAAGAAGCACGTTGGATTCTTATAATTTTCAAAAAAGGTAAGGTTTTATTTTTTTCTATTACATTGAAGTTATTATTTTAATCATTTTTGATTTACTATTGTTCAAATATGTTTACGACGTGCAGATTTCGGTTTACAAAGAACCGCGTTTGAAGTGCTGTTTTGGCGCTATGTTTTAGATTGGCAATCATCTTTATTCAATTAATACATCATAATTAACACCTTTCTAAGATAGAATAATAAAAAATATTAAATTTAATTCAATGAAAATGTACAGACAAATGTTTTATCAACACCAAGATCGCCGCCAAATTTTTAGCGACAATCGAGCAGTAGCACGCCAAAAACAAATATAAATTCTGTTGTACGATGACTCTTTAAGTGCAATTCATAATATGTTGTAGCATATGATATAAATCAGGTTTATCTAAGTATATTATGAAAATAGGTTTGTATAATAATCAAGAATTTTCATTAAAACTTATTTCTTTATGTTAAATAATATTTAGATTTTAGTTAACTAATTGCTGTTAGTAATATTAAAAATTGTTTCTGTTATATGTATTTCATTTATATGAAATTTTTGAGCTAAATTCAAGTGTAAAAATAGGTAAAGGTTTAATAATTTATACTAAATAGTTTAAATTAAGATGAAAAATTTATTTGTACATGTTAATATAAATAATTGCGAAGAATCGTGCTGTGAATTCTTAAACAACCTAAAAAAAATATAGATTATGGAAAGTTTTTTAGCACGCAGTTGCTCATACTTAATTGTATATTGGCTAACCCCACTTATACAAAAAAAAAATATTACAAAATTCTTTTATATTTTGAAATCAATATTAAGTTACTTCATAATTTTTGTTAAGAGTTAAGTTTCAAGTTAATATTCATATAAAATAATGCCCGATTTTTATAGGGATTACAAAAATATATAAAAGTTCAATACAATATGAAAACAAAATTCATACTCAATAAAAATAACAAACAACTCTTTTTCTATTAGTTTTAAAAATGTTAGAAAACCTGTTAGCGCTCTCCATGAATTTCTATAGGTTTTCTTATTTCTTGCTGTGTTTATTATTAATTTAATGAACTCTCACTCGTATTGGTAACATGCGATCAAAATTTCTACTTTTCGACTAGTTAGAGTACTAAAATCTACAGGAGCTCTGTACTTGTTGACAATTTAAATTACAATCATTTCCTGACCGCTATAGACAGAATATAATACCATTTTATTTACAAGTACAACTTCTTAAAAGGATGTTTGACCACTTTCGAAGTAGCCGAGGTGCTTCAAATTTAACTTGTATTCTATTGAGAAAACAAGTTATAACTGCTTCCAAATCACTGAAAGCTAAATTTATAATAATTTTTTGCAGAGAATCTTTCAGTGGAAATAAAAGTTTTTCAATTAACTCCTTGAAAGATTTTCAATGCTAACCTTATATTTTGTGATCCTAGAGCCGAACTTAGAAAATTTTGTTGTTTTATTGTTGACAATTCTGTTAAGAAAATTTCCTGACCTACAAGTTATTTTTCTCATTCTAATTTCTGAAAAATATTATTCTAATTTTCATTCAAACGTTTTGAGTGCCCGTTGTGTAATGCTTTTTAAATTTTTGCTGAAAGTTAAGCGAAATTTTTTTTACTGTATATCTCAAGTTAATATTCACCTTTTTTTTTCTTTTACCTCTTTAAATGTTAGAAAACCTGTGCCAGTCCTCCATGAATTTCTGTAAGTTTTATTACTTAATGTATTTATTATTTATTGAATTATCTCGCTTTCATGTTTGTAACAATGGTAACTTGCAATTGAAATTTCTACTATTTTCCAACTGAGTGAAGTACTGCGTCTCTGTTCTCATCAACTTCACTTTCCAAGTAGCTGAAGTGCTCCAAATTCAACTCTTATTCCATTGACAACTTACATCTTATCACTTAAAGGAATTTTTTTTTTCTTAAACTAAATATCAAATCCTTATATTGAGCTTTGTATGGAAGTGCTAGACTAATATAATTATTAATAATAGTTTATTAGACACAATATGCTTTAATATTAGATTCCATTGAACACTAATTTAAACGTAAATTTACGAGTAGTTTGAAACACGGCTTAACGAAAAAATCTAGCCGCTTTTTTTTATTGATAATTTTCTTATTTTATTTTCATAATCTGTTTTGGCTTGAGCAAAATAGTTGTTGTTTGCCTGTCAGTCTGACCACAGCAAAGTGAGGGTTTAAACGCACATATTTTAAATTATTGTACTAGGGGGCGAACCATATGGAAACGACAAAAATTTGATTATAATCAATTTGAAAAGTTTTTTTCAAAATAAATTAAATTTCAAAAATGACTTTTATGTGAAACTGTTCTATTTTACATAAATTAAATTGAGAAAAGCAACTATTACCAACCAATTCCCCTGATACAAATTTTTAAATTTATTAATAGTTAAAATGATTTATCAATTAACTTATTTTTTTTTTCATCATCTGCAGAATCTTTGATGTGCATAAATAATTTAATATTATTTTGAGAAGTAATATTTTAATTATTATTATTTGAATTATGATTTTAAAGAAGGATTAAGGACATTTTAATGTATTAAGCGAATTCATTTATAAAGTACAGTGAATTCTCACTTATGCACCAGTCTTTGGGACCAAGAGAAAAAGCGTATAA
Source organism: Parasteatoda tepidariorum (assembly GCF_982258835.1). Lineage (NCBI taxonomy): Eukaryota > Metazoa > Arthropoda > Arachnida > Araneae > Theridiidae > Parasteatoda > Parasteatoda tepidariorum. Next base: position 31,228,700 of record NC_141757.1, on the reverse strand, counting down.
GATTTAAAAAACAGTAAGTTCATGCAAATAAGAAAAGCTTCAGATTCAGCAAAAGCTAAATTTACAATAATTTTTTGCCGAGAATCTATTAGTGGAAATAAAAAAATAAATTTCAATTAACTCTTAGGAAGATTTTCAATGCTAACCTTATATTTTGTGTTTTTTTTTATTGTTGACAATTCTGTTAATAAAATTTCCTGGTCGAAAAGTTATTTTTCTCATTCTAAATTTCCTGGCCTACAAGTTATTTTTCTCATTCTAATTTCTAAAAAATATTTTAATTTTTATTTAATCTTTCTGGGTGTCCATTGGGTAATACTTTTTAAATTTCTGCTAAGAGTTTACCGTAAAATATTTTTACTGTATACAAGGTAATATTTACATAAAAATATGACCTTTTTTTTCCTTTTAGCTTTTCAACCTGTGCCAGTCCACCATGAATTTCAGTAAGTTTTTTAACTTTTATCATATGCAGAATCTTGGATGTACATAATTAATTTAATATTAGGTACTTTGAGAAGTAGTATTTTAATTATTATTACTTGAATTATGATTTTAAAGAAGAATTAGGGACATTTTAATGTATAAAGCAAATTTATTTATAAAGTGCAGTGAATTCTCCCTTATGCATCAGTTTTTGGGACCAAGAGAAAAAGTGTATAAGATTTTAAAAACAGTAAGTTCATGCACATAAGAAAAGCTTCAGATTCAGCGAAAGCTAAATTTACAATAATTTTTTGTGGAGAATCTTTAAGTGGAAATAAAAAAATAAATTTCAATTAACTCTTTGGAAGATTTTAAACGCTGACCTTATATTTTGTGATCCTAGAGGCGAACTTAGAAAATTTTGTTGTTTTATTGATGACGATTCTGTTAATAAAATTTCGTAGCCTGCAAGTTATTTTTGTCATTCAAATTTCTAAAAAATATTATTCTAATTTTTACTTAATCTTTCTGGGTGTCCGTTGTATAATGTTTTTTAAATTTCTGCTAAAAGTTTACTGAAAAAATTTTTTACTGTATATCTCAAGTTAATATTTACATAAAAATAAGACCCTTTTTTTTCCCTTTTAGCTCTTCAAATGTTGGTAAACCTGTGCCAGTCCACCATGAATTTCTGTAAGTTTTATTACTTTTATCATCTGCAGAATCTTTGATATGCATAAATAATTTATTATTTTGAGAAGTATTATTTTAATTATTATTATTTGAATTATGATTTTAAAGAAGGATTAGGGACATTTTAATGCATTAAGCGAATTCATTTATAAAATACAGTGAATTCTCATTATGCTTCAGTCTTTGGGGCCAAGAGAAAAAGTCCATAAGATTTTAAAAACAGTAAGTTCATACAAATAAGAAAAGCTAGATAGAAAAGTTTCAATAGCTGAATAAAACTACAAATAGTCGTGAATAGCGGCTAAACCTTCTAATTGTTTTTAATGATTTCGAGTAATGTTTTTGTCATCTCTGTTTTCGCGTAAACTGAGTAATAGTAATCGCTATAGCTTTACATTCCTTGACCAAAAACTAACGTTTTAATTGGTGGTGGGAAAGACACTGCTAGATAAATTTTGAAAGCATATGGGTGGTATATATGGTGGTTTCAATGTGGGTGGTGTGATAGATAAGACACCTTATTCAAATTCATATAAAAAAATGTCTTCCTAGAAACAATAAAGGTGAAAAAAATCCCATAGGGAAGAAAAATGAACTGTATTACTAGATTCAGTAATTTATTTCCTTTTATCTGTAACGAAGATTGTTTATTTGCTTTAAACTGAAAACTTTTTCTAAAAAATGGGATTATTTTTTTCTATTTAAACAAAAAATAAAATCAAAATTTTAGACTTTTAAAAAAAAATTGTGTGCTGAATTGAAATATTTATTTTCTGAATGATGCATAAAGAATTATAATTATTATTATTTTCCTATATAATGATCAAGGGCCTTTGAAAACCTTTGTATATATGCAAAAGGCACATAAAAGAGGTGGCGCAGAAGTGATTGGTCACTGTATGTAGTTTTATATTTTAATAATGGTTATTAATTTTCATTTTAATCGTTCACTTCCCTATTCAATGAAAAAAAGTGTTATATTTATAAATTTTATTGATGTATATAAAATATTTTTTTAAAAATTTTATTAAGTACAGTAAGATTTTGATTGTGAAAACACAATCATATTTAAAAACCTACCTTGTTAACATAGCTTAAAAACGTGTAGGTTAAAGAGAAAAAAAAAAGTAACGACAAAGTACTGATTTGAAGCATCTTGAAACTAACCTGTACAATATTGAATGCCTTCTAAGACATTATTTGGTAGAAAAAATTTTTGCGATAAGAACAATTTTTTAGTCCAAGCAAATAAAATGCCCCGTAAAAGTTAAAAAATTCTTAATAAAATGTGCAAGTAAATTTAATTTATGGTAACTAAGAAATAATGTTAATAACACCTACATTTCACTTATTTATCTATTCTTCAATAGTACAAAATATTTTTATTTGGCAAAAATATATACACCTACCTTTTTAAAAACAAAAAAGTTTTCTTGAAACAGAAGTTTAAAATGTAAACACATTAGGAATCTCTAAACTAACATTTAAGTGCGACAGAAGCAAAAAGATTATAGAAATCTTACGATTTTATGAGTTAAACGAGATGAAAAACATCAGAACCAGTTTAATTGCATATTGAAATGTTGAAGTTTTTAAAGATTCTTTTTTAACTTTCCGCCCTATAAACGGGTTGTGGTTGTGTGACGTGGGCGACCCTGCTTCACCACAGGTGCCCACTGGGTAACGAGAAGAAAGTAGTAGTTCTGGCATTCCTGTGGCCAATGGGACAACCCCCCAATGCCTGCAATTTTTAAAAAAAAAGGGAAAAAAGTCTATAATAAGGAAACGCCCATTGTAACGCTCCTGTCCTTGGGCAATCAAACAGGTTTAAATGTTTTCAGTCTAATTTTTCTCTGAATTATTCATTAGATTTAAATAAGTTTTGTTTCTTTTTATTTGTGGCCCATAATGTGTGTATCCTATTACAGAGTTTATTTGCTAGAATTCGAAAAGTATATGTTGAAAGTGGTTAATGTTATTCTAATCTACAGAATACTCCTGCTATTCTAATCTACAGAAAATGACAACTAATTTTTCTGTATCAAATAAAAATGCAGTGTACCTCCTCGAGAAGGGCCAACCGTCCTCACTGCCCTTTGACGACACTGTCTGATAATATTCGTTTTAAAAAATTTAATGTGTAAATGATTACACACTTTTAAAATTATTCGTATTAATAAGTTTGATTCAGATACCATTACAAATATTTACTTTGTTAATTCTCAACTGGTTAAATTTTTAAAAGATTTTTTTAGTATCAATAAGTTTATTAAAAGATTTTTTAAAAATATTTGAAATGAATATTTTTTTTAAAAATATGTACCTTTCAATATTTATTTTTAATTAATCGTTTATTAGTTAATAGTTTAAATTATGGAAAAAGCTTTCAAGTTTAACAATATTTTTTTCTATTGCACAATGTTTTCTATTGCACAATGATTTTCTATTAGCATGTTTTTTTTCTTTGTAAGCTACAAATTTTTCTCATTTTGATAATGGGTGAGAACTACTTTTTGAAATATACATGTAAAATAGTAGGTATAGGATGGTAATTTTACAGTCGTTAAGAATCGAATTCAGCTGTTACATAATAGTACACATTTTGTTAACTATTTACGGTGTTAATTAAAAGCCCTTTAAAAACTCGGTGTACCCTTTTTTTTTTAGGAAGCACCTTTCCCTTTTTTATTCCTAGGCATAGTAATGGAGTATTTAACAAATATTTTTTGTTAAAAAAAGGAACTAAATTAATAAAAAAATTTGAAGAAAAGAAATTTCATCAGAGATGTAAACAATGTTATTAATATTTATGTAAACTTTTCATTTTTTGTCTTACATCTATACCAGTTATATAAAGACATTACGGAAATCGTGACATTGGTCAAATCTGTCGTTATTCTTATCTAGTTCTTGTGTTTTTTATATGAGGAAAATATTAATTTCACAAAGCATCACCATTAAAGTAATTTAAGAATTTATTGATTTATAAAGTTATTACAGAATTGTAAAATTATCTGCCTTTTTAACTAGCAAATTTTGAGCAACCTTTTTTCATATGGTTTCAATTCTGGTTTCAATTCAATACATATTATTGTTTTGATGCCTATTTTAATATGAAAAATGTTGTAAATTTTGAAATTTTTTTTGTCAAGGGTATACAATTAAAAATTTAATCATAAAAGTAAAGCGAAAAAGAAATACTATTGATACATTCGTGCATGTAAGTAATATATATTTAAAAGTAATTTTTCTTCTATACCTTTCCTTGAAACAATAATTTACATTAGAATATCATAATTGTTTTAAATATTAAATGCAATAAAATTGAGCACCATAAAATTAATGAAGAAAAAACTGCATGTTTTTTAAAATTAAATATTTTCTGAGAAAAGGTGAGCACAAAATTAAACACCCTGAATAACTTTTCATTTAACAGTTAGATTTTCATGTACTAGTTGTCAATCTTAATGGGTTCGTGAGTCAATATTCAATAATTTCATTCAGAAAGGACTTTTATGTTCAAAATCTTTCTAAATTATATAACAGGTGTATGTTTTGCATGGTGTTACTAATTTGAAGACTAATTTGATGAGTCAAAATTTATCAATGAAATGATAAAAGCAAAAACTTTTCGATAGAAATTTTAGTTTTAAAAGCTCATTTTCACAAAAATACTTATGTTTTTAAAATATACGATTTGCATAATTTTTATTTTATTATCCTCTCTTTCAGGAGAACTCTTCTGTGCTATTCCAAGTGATTCTATGTAGACAAAGATATGATTTCTCTGTTGTTTTTATTATTTTTAAAATTAAATTGAAATTTGTGTAATATTTGTATTGATTAAGGTTATGTCTTTGTATTTATATGTCTTTGTATAATAAAATGTTTGCAAGAGACAATGTTGATTATTCATTTAACTAATTTCAGGGTACATTCAATTCATTACATGACTAGCTACATTAGTACATTTTTGTCCAATACACCTATTTTTTGTTAAATTTGCTGCAAGACTAAATATAATCAGTAAAACATGAATTCATGATCAGTATCGCACTAAATGATCATCTCTGGACAGCCTCTTAATATTATCGGCTGTAGGTTGTATTTATTTTTGTATAGGGTACAATGGTATCACTAGATTCCTTAAGAACACAGCTTTTATTTTAAAACATATATATACTGACTACAAGCTATTATAGACATATATATTGACTTCAAGTTAAAACTTGAAAAATTACTTGTGAGATACAGAATTTTCATAATTCTGGACAGCAGTTTTATTATTCTGCTTTTAGGTAGAATATCACTGTAAAGAAAAGATTATTACATATGTTTACCTAGTTTAAAAATGTATTGATAAGTGGAAGCATAGATTGTGCACAGCAAATCTTTAGGACTAAGGGGTTGAACTGTGTAAAAAATATTCTTTGCATAAAACAATTTAAATGAAAAAATTAACCTAGAAATATTTTCTTAGTTCATATATTAATAATTTATTCAGAAATGTATTAGATAGCTAGATATTTATTTAGCTAATTGAATTAAATAAAAATTAGGTTTGTGGTTTTAATTACTCCTGTAACTAGGTCAATGACCTCTCGTAAACCTCTATAAACTAAAGGGATGCTGCTGGGTGTATATAAATTGCTGGCCCTCAATTATTGATTCATTGATTACCCTCTACTGGAAAATGTCGGGCAATCACTCACCCAGCGCGTTTTAGACAGTAACTGCTGGGTTAGGTACTACCGGCCATCGATAGGCCGGTATTGTTGGCTCGACAGAAGGCCAGCCATTCACTTTAGTACAGTTGAAAGTGACTTTTGCCGGCACAGACCCGTCGCTTTAGCTGGTGGCAAACAGCAGTTTTGTGGAGCTGGACCTACAGATTTGTTTTTGCTGGGTGATAACAGCTCACACCAAACAAATAGCTGACTGAAAGTATTCTGAGTAATGGAAAATCATAGGTTTAAAATTTATGTCATAGGACAAGCCGCAGAAGGTTCTCGTAGTTTTCCTCCCTATGCAACGCAAATGAAGTATAGTTCTACATTAAAGTATTTAACAAAGGCTAATTTACTTCAGTGCATTATCCGGTAATTATTTTGTCTTCTGGATTAGGTTCAAAATTTATAAATTTGTCTAATATATAATAAGAGTTAAAAAATATTTTCAGTCCAATTAGTAATTCTTTGTTAATCTTTATTTCCATTAACTAAGATAGCTGTCTGAACATTTCAAAGTTAAAAAAGAATAAAACAGGTCATTAAGAAAATAAATATTCTTAAAGACATTATTTTTACAGCTAATCATAATTGTATCGTGATCTACATTTATTCATTTTGATTAAGGAAATTATTTACTTCATTTATTAAACTAAATGACGCAAATAATTTCTTTTAAAGATTGATTTTATAAATCATCAGATGAAAAATAACGCCATGCGTTTATATCCAAAATGAATATTAAATTTCTATTACATAATTAGGTTTTAAAATTCGATTGAAAAGTTTTCCTAGTTAATGAAGCAAATAGCTCTTTTATGATTACCCCAAAGCAAATACTTAATTTGCTAAAAACTTGTGGTTACTCAGTTTTTTCCCCTGCAAAAATCACTTCAAACATTTTTGTTTTATATTAAGACCGTGTTTTCTTAAGTTATGTTTGTCTTAAAATTTCCCTCTTCAACTAGAAGAATCATTTGCTTATTCTACTTAATAAACTCTAAAAAAAAGCAAAATAATCTTTTAAATTAAAGTGATTTCATTGAAAAAGTAAAGTGAGTTTTAATGTATTTTTAAAACTTTTTTGAAGTTACGCACTCAGCATGAGAATTAATTTTCTTTAAAAGCATTTTACTTTTTTCTAATCACGCATTCTAAAAGGTAATAAGAGTTTCTTTTAGCAGCAAAAACATATCTGTAAGCTTCTTTTTTACAGGAAGTTATTACTTTCTGTAACAAGTTTCTCATAAAAAACAGAGTACTCAACGGTAAACAAAATTTTTAATGCAATGTTTTTACCGAGCTTTCTTTTTTCACTTAGAGCACATATTTTTTAGCATTATTCTCATCATTATCTTTTTCTTACGTAGAAATGCAGACAACAATGTTGTTTACGAAGATGTTACAAATTGCTTTGATGGAAAATAGTTTGATTAAAAATACAACTGCAAAAATTTCAAGCTATTTAAGTTTTTCATGTTCTTCTATGTGTAGGTTAACTACATTTTCAATGTAATGCAAAAATATTTTTAAGGGTGATAGATGATTTGACAAAATTTTCCTTATATCATAACATTTAAAAAAAATTAAGAACACAATATTCAATATAGTTTAATAAACTGCTTTAATTTAATTAAAAAATACTTCTAGCTAACAATATAGAATTAAATTTATTATTAATTTAAAAATGAATTTAACTTCTCTTACGATATACTTCTAAAATATTTAAATTTTTCATAAATAAAACTAAAACAATAAAATTAATTAAATAGTCTCAAATAACTAAAGTGGTAAGATATTACTTGATAAAAAACTTCTTTTGCTTCTGAAATATACAAATTAGAAATGACAGTCGATAAACTCTAAAAAAATAAGCACCCATTTTTAAACTTCCCAGAAGTGAAAGAGATGAAACACAAGTGATTTGAATTAAAATCTTAAAGTTTCCAAAGAAAAATTGAAAAAAAAGACGAACAAAAATAAAAAAAACCACAGTAGCCGAGAGAAAAAAAAAGGGAAAAACAAAACAAGGAAAACCACAGTATTTGAGAGGGGTAAATCAGGGTTAAATGCATTTTTATGAGCTGTGGAGAGGTGGTGAAGAACTAATGACGTTAACAAAGGAATCATGAATCATATAAATAAAGCAAGATTCCAAGATAAACTAATGATGAAGGATGAAATTGAACTAATTGAGATAGAATTAATTTTGTCATTGTCTACATTGAATTCATGCCTAAGATTCCAAAAATTTGCAGCAATTACTGATTTCTCGCGTTTTTGAAAATGGACATAGCTCTCTTTTTCCTCAAGTCTAAATTTTAAATCACGACTGGTTTGTCCTGTGTAGCCTAAGTCGTGAAGACAAGGAATATGGAAAATGCCCCAGCAATTGCCAAAAATAATAGACTCTTAAAGAGAGTTAAATTTAATTTTGTAAAAATTCTTGAAAATCCTACTTTTGAGTGCGTGATGTATGTCGACTCTCATTTCCAATTTTATATATTTGAAATGAATGGAGATTTTAATCAGTTTAACCAATTAAATGTAAATAATTTACCTAATATGATATTATTCAATACAATACCTGAATATCGTATTTGGAGCCCAATACAATTTAACAGCATTGAACAAGAAAAAAAAAACTTCTTACATTAATTTTAAATCTTTTGCATGCTGGCTGCTGAAAGTTCTATCCGGAAACAAGAAATTTTCCACTCTTGTGTACCACTTTCCCAAATTATTCGCTGAAAATAACAGTTTTTCATAATAGTTAATTTTAATTAGTAAATTAAACACTCTTTAACAAATAATGGAAGAAAATCAGCTTAAGGGAACGTTGGACATTCTGACTGAAAAAAATCCTTCAAGAATCCATTATTTAATGATTAAGGAAATTTATATTTAACTAAGTGATATACAACCAATATTAATCACATAGGAGATTTCTTTATCGAGTAAAGAAGTTTGAATTCGTGAGGATCTGTATATTAATATTAGGTTGGCATAGTTGCTTTTCCAGGTTATGGAAATTTTCAATGTTCTCTCAACCTTAAAAAATTTTTGGTGCAGATTGATGTTTTTTTTTTCTTTTTTAATTTTAAGTTGTTTTAACTCAATATCATAACTTAATTTTTTTAACAATTGACTAAATTTAAAGATTATTTTTCTTAGAATGGTTTGGTGAAAAAAATAAAAAAAATTACTCTAGTTAGTAACTTTCACTTAACCAGCCATTTAAATTTATTTCACAACCAAAAAACATCGTAATTAGGTAAAAATTAAGAAATTGAAATTCGTTCGCAGGGAAACTTTTAATTATCAACAATTAAAAATCATACTTTCAGTGATAAGTTTAAGCACTAATTATAATTTTTTCTAAAAATTTGAACACAAGCTTATATTAATGCTACATATGTTTTGTTAAAATTTGAAATGTATTGAATAAAAATTGCATTCTTTGTTTGTTTTGGATGGAACTTGTATTTTTTATAAGATTAAAATCAACTCCTGCTAAATGTTGTATCCCGTTTCCTATTTTGAGTTTTAAATTCTTGGTTTTTGTCTGCCATACATAGTCAAATATAGTATGAAAAAAACTGTAAAATAATAACTATTTCTTTACAACTATGCGTAATAAATTCATATATCCATGTTTCTTGTTTACTTACTGAACGTTTATATAAATTGAAAGTTTAATGAAATAGGCAGAAATGAAATTAATGATAGTTGAAATTTTCTTTATTGTCATAAATTAAAATATATTGCTACTATAGTTTGAATCACAAATATTTTTCCCGTCGCTATTTTTAATCTTAAAAGAAATCAAACTGGATTTTTCCATCGTAAAACTAGGTGCAAACTGTTGTTCTGATATGTAAAACAATGTGCGAATTATTGTTTTGATTCCTTGTATTCTTAACAAATTGCAGCTTGTGAATAGTTACAAGAAATATGACTATTTAGTCTTCATCATGAGACTAAATATAAATTACTATTTTGCATCATAAAAAAGATTCAATAAATACATCAATATTATTCTGCTATTCTTCAAATCCATCTTTAATAAGGTTTCGAGCATGAATATTCATGGGTATCTAACATTTTTGTAATTTTATTGTTCGTTATATGTTTCAAATATCAATTGGTAAAATTTTTCTTCCTGCTTAAATGAACCAGAATAATTCCCTTCAAGTAGACCGACGTAATATCAATTTTGATTAATGGTATTTTGTTTTGACATGTTTCTAAATTCTACTGAATTTTGCAGTCCATGGAACAGCCAAGACCTTCCGATTTTTTAAATGTGACTAACACAGTTTTTTAAAGCATATTAATTATTTTTGTTAATTTAAAATTGGTCTAGACATTTTGTTTTCTTTTTTTTATTCTCTACAAAATAAAATTTTAAATTTATATATAAATCACTTAATATTAAATCTTAAATCCCTATTGATTTTCACATCTTAATTGCATATAGAAATTACTGTAATAATAAAATAAAAATAGATTACAGTAAACTTCATATGTGGGTTGGTGCAGTTTCTTTCCTGTAAATGGAAAATTGTCAAATCTTAATCAGATAGTTAAATTTATTCTCTGGTGAAATAGAATTTTCCTCAAGCTTTCTTTGTTTATCCCTTTCTTTATTCAATTCAAATTTATTCCTTGCATTATTTTATCACTTTGAAATCCTTTTGTATTACGAAAGGGCAAAGGTTTTAAAGCTGTAAAATTGGTATTTAGATGCGTTATTATATCGTATACAAAAATATTACTTGGCAGGGTCAAAATAAATAAATAAAATAAACAAAATTATATTTTCTAAAATTATTCTACTATTTTTTTAAAAAAACAGTGGAGTAATATATACGAAAAACTTTCTAACCTTTATTAAGTATAAAAAACCCATTAATTATCCAATATTATTCACAGGATCCCTTAAAAGTACCATACTATACTTTCTTGAAAGGTTTAGTAAATTCAATTTTTTTTTTGCAAATTTTTTTTTAAATAAATAAAACAAAGATCCTATGATATAACGATATTTCTAAGGGTTTTAACTTCTATAAATAAAAAAAGAACGTAATTATTTTTTTTCAATTCATTGTTAACGCTTTACTATAAGTAAAATATAATTATGCATGATTAAACAATAATTTATTACTAAAAAAATTCATTGATATAATCATGACGTTGAAATTTAAATTTACGTTAAAAACAATAATTTGATTTAAAATTTTCACCGCATTAAATTTTTTATTTAAAATTTATTTTATTAACTTTAAATTAACCATTACTTCAAAACATAAATTTAAATTACAAGAATTCGTAGACAATATTTTAACTTCTATAAGTGTATCTTATATTCAGTATCTAAATTTAAACTACGGAATATTTTATTTCACAACATTGAATTTTTATTTCGTATTTAAATTATCCGATAAGCATTTTCATTCGTGCAAGATAATTCAATGTTTATAATTAATTTGCATTCCCAAAGTAATATTTAAAATTATTCTGTTAGGTATTAAAAAAAATTATAATATTAAGCATATAATAAAAGAAAAATTACAAGCTTATAAAAAAGTGTTGTCCATCAGCAGAGTATAGATAGCTTAACCAGAAAAAAAAATCTGGTAAAATTACCGTACTATATGGCAAAGGCATTTCAGGTTAAGAAAACACAATTCTGGTAGTAAAACTAAAATATCATTATATAATTTTTTTATTCATATGATAATGGTTTACAGAAAAGCTGGTTTTCAAAATTATAGATCTCATAACGACATATTTATTATAAAAAAAAAACTGTATATAGTAAATCTATTTGAACAAATGGTTTTTTATGCCATAAAGATATCATTATTCAACTAACAAATTATATCAAATTTACTAAATTTTATTATATATCAGCTTCAGTTGGGCATGGATTATATGACATACACAATAATATCAGTAATTCTGATCTCAATGTTGACTCAACTGCTAAACGATCTTGACTAAGAACTGACTAATTCAACTCTTAACATAAATTTTTCCCGGAAACGAAATTCAGTAAATGGCTCAAATCTAACAATATTCCTAAACCTATTATTTTCTAACCTGTTAATCAAAATTCTTTTGCCAATCTCACTTACGCTAAGCATAAAAATAACAACTGAAGCTGCTTAAATTTTAATAACAACTTTTTATAACAAATTTTAATAACAACCCTGCCGACCCTCAGTACCCAAAATTATTGCACCTATTTAGAGAGATTTTAAATTTTTTGTTCTCAGTTAATGTTAATACTGTTAATTTAAATTCTAGATCTTCTGCCAATAATCTTAGCAAAATTTCCCTTTCCGAATTAAAATCTTTAATGTCTAACTCGGATATTGTTATTACTAAAGTACATAACGGTGGTCGGATTGTATTTCCAGGCCTAAACAGGCCCAAGCAGTTGTTAAAGTTTAAAGGAATCTTAAACATAATTTGAGTATGGTCCATTTAGGACATTAGCTAAAGATCTAAGCATTATTGCGTTGTATGGAATCGGTAATTATCTTCATTCTTTCACACCTAATACTTCTTACTGTGCTAGGTTTTACCCTTTACCTAAAGTACATTACATTAGTGCTCCTTGTACACTTTTTATTTATAATATTTGAACCGCTTCCGAAAATTAGCTAAGCATCTTGTTTCAATTTTGTCTCCACCTTCTAGTGGCAATACTTTTATTGTAGTACAAAGTTGGAGTTCACTGGTTTTAAATCTTTTTCTTCTAAAATCTTTCAAAACTGAACTTGATCATCTACCGAACAAGATTTTTGAGAATCATTTCATATTTTGAAAGTTTCAGTTAGTTCAAATAATGATCTTTCTAGCATTCTACCGTTTCGCAATCATTGGAATTTCAATGTAATTTAATCTGATGCACTCTGAAGATCTCGTAAAATCTCTTTCACGTTTGTTTCAAATTTCGTCATTGTTATTTCTATGTTCAAATTTGTCCCCTGTCCCTATTGGTTAATCCACTTTACACGTGTTTTTTTCTTCATTACTTCTTGACCGTCACTTAGTGTTTCGACATTGAGGAATGTTCTTGTTTATAAACCGGAACTACTGTATACTTATTTCTGTATTTTCATTTGTGTTTCATTCACGATTTATTTTTCTTTTGCTTTAATTTACACCACGAAAAGTGTGCTCTATTCTTTTTTGATAAATGCACTCAGTTAAAATATATTTTCTTAGCTAGGCATACTATTTATATAACTTTAAAGAAAAAATAAATTTAACTTTTTTCTTACAGTTCTCCTAAATGTATGACCAGAATTAATAAAAGAAAACTAATACTAACTATAAAGTAAAGTTATTAATTAAAGAAAATCAAGTGAAAAAACAATTTAAAAAATTTTTTTAATTACATTTTCTTTTTATCTTAATTTTAATAGGAAAAATATTTAATTTAAGCCAACTTTACAGATATTTGTATAAAAATTATTTGTTTAAAAATCATTTTATTGTAAGGGTTTAGTTCATTATCTTTTTCTTTTGTTTACAGAAAACAAAGGATGTAGGAATACTCCAGGGATATGAATTGGCAATTTCATTTAGAAAATATAATTTAGATATCATATTTTTTATTAGGTTAAAAATATATTTTCGTTGTCAAAATGAATAAAACTTTAAATATTTCTGTTTTATTTCTGACAATTTCTACGATTTATCTATCTATCTATCTATATATATATATATATTATTACTCTTTTAAAAGTCTGCAGTACATATATAATGTGAGCGTTTATGTAGACCCTATTTAATAAAAAACTATTTTATTAAATAGGGTCTACCCTATAGGATTACCCTATTTTATAAAAGAATCTGTGGGTATTTCTTCAATTTTACCTCCTTTCCCCCTTTCGAAATAGCTATTATCGTCACTTGCACCAGTACTAGTAAACTAACTATAAATAATCGTCGCTTTACTTGTTTCTATATTAGTATGCTTTCGTTTCGTTGTGTGTTTCGTTTTGGGAAAAAATATGTTCTAACAGAAAGTAATAGATTCTAAAAAACAGAAAATAATACATTCTAAATAGATTTAATATTGAAATCAACTAAATTTTGTTTTGGTATTTTAATGTCAATTGTTTCAGTCATATACATACTTTAATGCCGCTTCGTTCGCTATATCGCAGGTAAAACCACCATTCTTTAATGCCAGCCTTTATATATAAAACTCTAAAAGTTATTTTATTTCAAAACTTACAAGTTTAGAATTTAATATATCTCATATATCATATCATGCAATGGATTGGAAGCTACATTTCTGTTTTTCTTTACTCTAATGCAGAGAGCCATGTTAAATGACATGCTATAAATATTTTATTGATATTAAAAAATTAAATCTTAGAAATTTAATATTAAAAGAAAATTCTGTAGTAAATTTGGTAAAGAACCGCACGTATGTATGACCACTTGAAGTAAACTGTATGCATGGTAATCATGGGGATATTGCCTATATGGTGAGCCCACGGAAGGCTGCATTTTTAGGAATTTGTATTCTTCAGAGACTTCATCTTTTCCTAAAACAACCACAAAACTCCATACCGTAATCTAGTTATCAGTAAACTATTCAGCATGAGTTACACTAACAATTATATAAATATTTATTTAAATACATCGATGCAAAAGTTTAAATTCAATTAGTTAATGGCATTGAAAGCAAGAAAACGCGTTTTATATTTCCTCCGAAAGTAAATAAAACGGAAAGACTTTTACTATGTTTGCATGTATGAGACATTTCAGCCACTTTAGATATTCAAATGTTGTCAGTGTACTATTTTTTTGCTTGAGATATTCCCAAACATATCCATTTTGAATGTTTTAAAATATTTTACGATCTACAATCGATGCCATTTTATATTTTGCTCGGCTTGGCGTTTGTATATATTTACATTGCGCAGAATATTTGATATCTTCTTAAAAACAATTTCAAGTTTTGTAGAAAATATCGTTCTGGGAGATTTTGACTCCCGAAAGGCATATATATATAGAGAAAAACTGCATGTTTTATTCGAACTATGTTTTTATTGGTTTTTCTTATGTTGGATATTTTATTATATAATATAGAGGTTGAATCTGCGGTAAGTGTAATCATGCTTAATTGTCTACTGAACAACAAAATGAGGGTCTTTCAAAATTACAAAACAGCTCACATTATATTTTTTTATTTAGAAACTTGAATTTTATTCTATATTTATTTCCATGGATGTTTTTTTAACAATTCAGTGTGTATAGAAATAAAACGAAAATTTTTTGTTAGAGGTGCTCAAATTTTTTATGAGAGGGCCGCAGAAAAAAAATTTATATTTGATGCAATAAATTATTTTGTTTTCATATAAATTAGCAATAACTTAACTATTCCCTAGTTCAACATCATCAATTAGTTGTAAATATTTTAAGAAATTTAATATGCAGAATTTTGAAATTTGAAAAAAAAATCAAACACTAAAAATATTTAAAATTTTGGAAATTCCCCTTATTTAATGATTTACAAATATTTCTGATAATGATAGCTTTACTTGCAATAATTGATTTGTAAGATGAGAGACTGGATATTTTCGTCCCGATTACTGAACATAATTGGTGAATTATTTATTGTGTATGAAGCTTTACCTTTTTTTAAATTTGTATATAGATCAAGCTTTATATGCATTTGATAAAATACTTCAAAATTACTTTACTTTTTGTGTTCTCTAAAAACCTTGATTGTTTTACGTCCATGGCAGAATTTTAATTATAGATCAGACGAGAATACTATTTTGCAAGTGTATTCTTTCCAAAAAACTTTCTAAAATTTCCTCCTGTGATTAATTTCTTTGATGTGCCCGACTCGAATTATTTTCCCTGGATTTCTAGTTTTTCAAATTTCATTAAAGAACATCAATATTTGAAGAAGAAGAACGCAGGAAAAAATTATTAGCTTCAAAAATTAAGGTAAGAAATTTGAAATAATCAAAAGGCTCAAATAATAAATCTAAACGATCCTCATAAATATAACTGTCATGTAAGTGAAATTTACTAATTCTTATGCTTATTTTCTCATTTATCTTACAGTAACTTAAAGCTTAATTTAAGCCTAGTAGAATTTTAATGATTTTTGGAAACATTTACAAGAATTAGTTATTGCCCATTGTTTATTTTTATACAGAATAAATGCATATTTAAAAACAATAAAAAATTCTAGTTTTCTCGTATGATAGTTTTCTCGAACAATTTTCTAAAATTATTTGTTTAACAAATAGAAATTAAAAAAATCGGTATGTTTATTAAATTCAATATGAGTTAATCTCTTTTGTAATTCTGTATTGTAAAATCTGAATAAGCAATTAGACGCCTTGCCATTTCTTCAAAATTATTAAAATTATCCGAGCTTGTTTTAGCACTACACTGCAAAATGTGTTTACTCATAATTCAACAAAAATGCGTTAAAATAGCTCAAAAACAAATAATAAACGAATTTGAAAACCGTTTGTATTCAAAATTAAAACAGAATGGATTGAACAGAATGAATTAACTGAGCAGAATGACTGAATTGGACAGGATGAATGAATTGAACAGAAATAAATGTTGAGCAAAATACATGTGGAAGATGAAACCTGTGAATAATATGTTCTTCGGCAGCTTCAGGATTCGAACCGAGAACATTAGGGAACGTAGAAGGATGCTCTAACCAACGCAGTTCACTGGTAGAATTTTCATTCTGAAATTATAGTAAAATAACCGGTAGCATACTGTCCATTCGATTAACCGTAAAATTTACCGTAAAGAATATTTTTCGCCTTTACGGTTTTGAAAACGTTTACAACTAGTATGGTAATAAAACCATCATTACAATATAATACGGATTCTTAACCATTTACAGCTACAAAGCTTTCAAAACCGTAAAAAAAAAAAAAATTTAACTGGCCACAGGAGCTAGGCCTCTCGTTAGGTAATAAGCATTGGAGAGTGCAGGGCGCAATTTGGAGCAGGCGGTACACTGAAAACTCTCCGTGTATTAAAGGGTTTGGCTTTGTCAACGCAGGGACTCGAACCCCAGCTCTGTCGGTCATGAGATCGACATGTTAGACCTCTCGGCTATAATACGTACGTAGCTGTAAGGAACTAAGTTGCTTCATTAGGTGGGCTTAGTTGATGCAATGAAATTCTGGTTATTTAACCGTTTTAGGTAAAAACAGTTAATAAACGATTTTTCTCATTGTTAATAGTTTGATTGTCATCATATTTATGGTTATTTCACTGTTTAGTTAAAATATGGTAAAATAACAATTAAATAGATTGTTATTTAGCCATTTTTTTCCAAGAAATTTCTAACAGTGTTGTACACCACAAACCAGGGCAAAGTAAGAAGCTGTTAGAGGCTGGAGAATTGGATTCCAATTCTGCTCGCAGCCAACGAACATCTCTCTCGTACATTTCGCACTCTACGTTTTGCTCAAACATGAATATATGCTATTTCAATTTTTAATATAAGTGGTTTTGAAATCCGACTATCATTTGTTCCGGAGCTATTTAAAAAAAAATTCTCTCATTTAATAAATTCTTTCTTACAGTATATAAGCTATACTTAAATTTATTGCATCAAGCATTGTACTACATCGAATAATATTTAAGTTAATTATTCATTAAAAGATAACTAATTATGTATACATCATACAAAACTAACGTTAAATTTCTGTTATGTTTTCTTTTACTATTACTGATGTAATTAAAATCACAGATGTGTTCCATAATTTCAAATAATTAACTGCATTTAATCAGCAATCTAGTATGCAATAAAAATTTATTTTTAATCGCTTCAAGTATTAATTCGTTTATTAAAACTAATCCTTCTTTTCAAAATTATTTGCTTGATGAAGCAGAAAAAGAAAATATAAATCAATCTGTGCGTTTATTATATTCAATGATTCATATTTTAGAATTAATATTTTGAAAAGAGAAAAAAAAATAAAACTCTAATATACTTATTACAGAACACTTACCTAATCTTAAACATCTTCCTTTCATAAATCTTTTCATCCCATCTCTTTTAATGAAAGTGTGCGTTTTGATTTTATTCAGCTCATTTTTGCGTTTTGAAAGATGGGTTTATGTATAAGAGATTTTGCTTTAAATATTATATTTTTAATTAATGCTAGAGTCTTAATTAAGGACTTAACTTTATCATAAAAGTTAACTTAAGTTTATGTTCTAGAGAGAATATTGCAACACTCATACTAAATTAATTATTTTTCCCACTGCAATATTAAGGTTATATTAATTATATTATGATTCTAAATTCGGCTTTGAAGAAATTATAACAACTTCAGAAGATTTGCTTTAATTTGAAGCATAACTAAATATAATTAAATGAAGCCAATTATATTCAGTTTTGTTACCGTTATTAGTTTTTTTTCAATCATAGAATGATTAATTTTGTTTAGTGCTTTGTATACAGAATTCAGATGAAAAGTCAAGATTTTAAATAGAAGAAATTATATAGTTAAAAATAAATATAATTTCATTGCGCAATATTTTTATAAAGAAATTAAAATGTTCTCAACTTAAAATTGAAAATCAATTTTTCGTCAGGTTTTAATTAATAGAATTACTAAAAGGATTTAAGCCTTAATTTTTAGAATTGATCTAAAATGATTTAGTTTCTATTGGATTCCAAAAGTGCTAATCTATATACACTGGTTATCATAAATTAAGGAAAAATCACAAAAATAGCGATAACTCTTTCAAAAGTAAGCCAAACCGTGCAAAATTTGCATATGTTGTCCACTAAGAGTAGCTGAGTAAAATTGCAATATGCAAATTAGTGGCGCTGCACTCGGCTTACGTCATCTGCCTGGAGCATAAAAGTCCAAGTTTGAGAGAAAGCACACAAATTTTACTGTGATTGCGACATTGAAAATCTGAGATAGCCAATTCGTAATAATGACCTCTAGGCATCATTTGCCTGAAGAACTACGATGGAGAGCCATCGGGAGACTAGAGGCAGGGCAGAGTCAATCAGAAGTGGCCAGATGGCTAAATGTGAGTCCATCTGTGGTTCATAGACTTTGGAGGCAATTTCAAACCACAGATTCGGCATCTAGGAGGTTCAGTCAAGGACGGCCAACTGTTACGACCAGTGCCGATGACCGATATTTGACATTAAGTGCACGCAGGAATAGAACCGCTACTCCGACACATCTTAGATCCTCTCTTGCTGCAGCCACCGGAAGGTTGGTGTCAACGTCAACTGTGCGCAGAAGGCTCCACGAAGGTGGTCTGTATGCGAGACGACCAGCCATTTGCGTGCCGCTCACATCACGCCATAGGAGAGACCGTTTGCAGTGGGCCCGACAACATGTCCACTGGACGTCAGATCAATGGAGGCCTGTTCTCTTTACGGATGAGTCCAGGTTTAGTCTAGAAAGTGACAGTAGACGTTATTTGATATGGAGAGAACCTGGGACCCGTTATCATCCATCAAACATCCGTGAAAGAGATGCATACGGAAGAGGCAGTGTCTGTGTTTGGGGAGGCATATCCTTAGGAGGGCGCACATACCTCCATGTCTTTCCAAGGGGAACCGTGAATGCTCAGGTTTATCGAGACAACATCCTTGATGCTTATGTGCGCCCATATGCCGGGGCAATTGGTGATTGCTTCCTGTTACAGGACGATAATGCAAGACCACACAGAGCTCGCATTGTTGATGATTATCTTCAACAGGAAACAATTACTCGCATGGAGTGGCCAGCTCGATCCCCGGACTTGAATCCTATCGAGCACGTTTGGGATGCTCTAGGGAGGCGTGTATCTGCCATCAATCCGCCCCCTCAGACCCTTGCCACGCTTGCAACTGCTTTACAAGAGCAATGGCTCTCACTTCCTATTGAACTGATAGACCGCATAATTGAAAGCATCACACATCGCTGTTTGTGCTGTATTGCTTCTAGAGGCAATCATATTCCATATTAAAGGTACTTTTTCTATTGCAAACCGATACTTCCAATTTGTTTATTTTATACATGTGCTAATTTCTATACTACTATTAATGTCTGATAATTTCTTTTTATGTTGTTTAATACCTTACTATGTGTTGTATATTGTGGGTAAGTTTCATAAAATTCCATGTGTAATTTCTTGAGTTATCGCGATTTTTGTGAATTTTCCTTAATTTATGATAACCAGTGTATTTTAAATGTAAGCATTTTAAAAACAAGCTCCAACAATTCGAAGTTCTGGTTTTTATTTTTATTTTTTTTAATGATAAAAGTACTTGTTTAGAATGAATTAATGAAAAAATATATATTTTCCTTTTCGCATTATATGGTATAACTGAATATTGAAACTGGTTAAAGTTGATTGACATACAGGACTATTTTCTGCTTAAGAAATGCAGTTCATTATCCTTCAAACATAACCCATATAATACGAAGTCAAAATAAATTTCAGATTCAAGACCAACGTGTCAAACACCTTTACCATTTTTATGCATGATTTTTTTTTCAATTTTTCATTTTTAGAAATGTATGTAACATTTCCATAGTTTTTTTTATACTAGGGGGGTTAAGCCCCCTGTTCTCTGACATTGCCCCAATTCTCCAACCCCAATGATTGCTTCGCAATAATTGCTGCTTCTTGGCATAAAACAGTTGAAATTATTGCATATAATACTAAAAATATATGTATTGAAGGAAACATTTGTGCCTCTGGCTCCCATGTCCAAATATTTCCCTTGTGATACTATTAAGATCCATAACTGAACATAAATCATTTTTCTAAGTAATCGTTATTTGAAATAACATTTAAAATTAAATGTACATTGTTATATCATATTTAGTGAATTCACAACTGTAATTTAAGATTTTTGCTGACCAAACAGAGGGATGTACTTTAAATAAAATTTTTCATTCATCACTTTGTGCATGAAGCGAAAAGTTAAGTTCTAAATCATTTCATGAATTTCTTTACTCGTAATTCACGCTAGTACATTTATGTAATTTAGACTAAAAATAATAATTATAAAACGGTTAATTAGATCAGGCGCCGTTTCAAGTACTTTTACGTTAAAATGTGATATGGAATTACATTATTCTAATAATAATAATAAAGAAGAAACTCCTAAACTCTTAATTCAGAAATCAATTAAAGTCAAAAACGCAATAATAACATTACACTTAGTTTTAATCTTTTTATGAGGGAAACAAAAATATCATAGGAAAATAATAACTTTATGGCAGACATCAATTAGAAGCTGATGAGAACCAATCCAATTTGAAAATTAATGCGGGAAAACTTGGATCCTACCGTGTGGTTTTCCAGCCAATAAAAATGTATTGACAACAATGTAAAACTGCGACACAGTCATTGGATTTTTTTATATAGTACATTCTTGAAATTCTTAGCAAAGTCAATAGCTAGTTTCCAACTTGATTTTAACAAAATTGAAGAAGAGATCGCCGGAACCTTAAGGAAAAAAAAACAAAGAAAATTATTAAAACTATTAAAATAGTTTACTAAATTGAAATGTGTTTGTTAGGATTATTAGGCCTAATGTTCTAATCTTTACTGCCACTGTCAATCATTTTTACAATAGCGTATAATTTAATTTCCACAACACAATCATAAAAGCATTTTATTTGCTGTAATTTTTGTAAAAAAATTTTTTGAGTGCTCCTTACACTATTGTATTAATATATTTTGCTTTGGCTATATAGATACAATATCAGAAAGCACTCTTTTTTGCGGATATAATCGTGTGGGCTGATGAAAAGATTATATCTTTTATTTTCTGGATTTTTTTGAAAAATTTTATTCTTTTTTTTCCTTTCTCCCAGTTGCTTTGTTATTTTTTTTTTGTTATTATTTTTCTTTTTCCCCCTTTTTTTCATATGTCTGTAATCTTCCTTTGTTTTATCTTCATTCTTCATTTTGAATATATATATATATATATATATATATATATATATATATATATATATATATATATATATATATATATATATATATATATATATATATATATATATATATATGGTTAGTGTCATGTCAATATTTATCATCTTGCAATAGTGAAATTATAAGCTTCAAACATTGTAATTTCTTAACAATTTTCATGCACATCTATTAGTTTTGAATGCAAAATTAACAGACAGCTGAGATGCGATAAAACTGTTCCTGAAATAAAATGAAACCCCAAAATAACAGCAAAAATAATCCACCTTGAATGAAGGAGAACACTGACTACTTTCAATAAATGTTTTTCATTAACCTATTTGAGTATTGATTACTTACACTAAATTCACCATTTGCTATTGTTTCTATGAAAGAAAAGTAATGGGAAATCTTGCGCTTAATGTTTCGCAGCGCAAATGAAGCATCTTCTAAAGAAACATTAAATTCTTTAGAGATGAGAGGAACATCTGCGCAAACAGCATATCGGAAAATACTTGCCGTAATAACAACCTTTTCAGCAACCTTTTATTTTTACTTTATGATTCTCTTTTGATGATACTTCATTTAAATTTCATTCCGGCTCATTTATTGTTATGAGTTATTTTCTTTGGAACTTTCAGTTGTTTTGTACACAAAGTGAGAAACAATCATCTGTAAATAGTCAGAATTCTAATTAATTATGAAAAATAGAATTAATTGTACAAATAGCATGACAAATATATCCCTCAAATTATGTTAGAAGTTAATTTTATTTTACGAAAATATTTCTTTATTTCTTCGACACTTTCCGTCATTTTTTAGAAAAACTTTCGTTCGTTACCTATCGTTAAACGCTATTCCTAAGGAAAATTTTGAGACATATCATGATTTTAACTAACAAATCGTATTAATAACGAAACAAAACATATTATTTTAAACAAAAAAATTCTAATCAATTTAAAGCATAACAATATTTTGACAAAAAATGTAACAAAATTTAATAATTGTATTTTTCGAAAATAATTGGTAAGGACTCTAATTTTTTTCATAATTATTTTTTGAGAATTAACTATTACGTTTGCATATTTCAAATTCGGTAAAATATCGTAGATCTATTATTGACATCACTGAGGCTTAATTAAATTATGTATTTAATACCACTGGAATAGCCTTTTATAAGCACTATGAAAACCTATTATACTAGTGCGTATACCTATAAAGTTATACCTATTACATGAGTAGTAAGTTCTAATTAGTTATTTTACAACTTCCAAAACGTCTAAAATCCTTAATATCACTATACTACACATACATGGAACCTAATACACAACCTTTTACTTTAATTATTCTTATCGTTTTCCGTATCTCTCAATGAGGTTTCATACATTTATATTAATTATAATATAAATTAGAAGTTCAACTGGCCAAGGGGGGCTCCAATGATCCCATAGATAGTAGTGGCCTTCTAACATACAATGAAATTTATGCAAAAGTAAAGGCCGACAATATTAGGACTTGGATTCCACCTAGTCGTGAATGGTATCAACAAAATAGTCCTGCGGCTGCCCTGGAGCTAAAAGTTGATAGGAAACTGCAGACAGCTATCACAAGACTAATCACGGGTCATACCCACGGACTAACATTTGTTCAGGGCCAAAAGACATTCCCTGTATGCCTAAAATGTAATGCTCACCAGGCTTCACTTGATCATTTACTGTCCTGTATGGGACTGGAGAAAAATTTTATTTTGGAGGATCCGCAGATGGTGTTTGATTTTCTGTCGGTGAACGGTCTCCTGGACTTGGTCTAGCCTTGTTCTGGGCCAAGAGGAATAAGTACCACCACCAGAAGTTCAACTCACCAAATGAAAGATTTATTATACATATAGTATATTTTAAAATGTGATATTCAGAATGCGCCACGATTGTTCTGAAACTTAGGAAAAAACTTCACATTTATTTTATCCGTCTTCTTGAGAGTTTAAATTGTTTAAATTTATGGAAACACGTTTTTAAAACGGAGTAACAATAAACACTTGGTTTCATATACTTTATAAAATATGCATTTGATGACGTCATCAACATTCTTCGTGAAATTGTTAACGCTATTTTCACTTCGATAATATTGTATAGAAAACCAACATCAATTTATTAAAACGTGAGAAATAAAGCAATTTGCAATTACTTAGAGCTGCAGACAAGTAAATTATTCATAAGAATTTCTTTTTTCAAATCATAGGGAAAGCTCTTTTCAGATGTAGCACAAGAATTAGTGATTCCAGAGAGTTTTTCCCCCGTAATTGAAACGTAAATCTTTGATTCGAAGCTCTCGTTCTCCTTCGATTGCTGTTCGATTCTAACTGGCTATTGCAATTCAACTGTAGCATTACGTCACGATTGAATTTGACTAAGGTTAACCCTTACAGAAAGTTTATCCTTCTTGGTAGGTCTAGTGTGCCATACTCATTATCCGCAAATGAAAATATTCATAGACAATTTAGGAAAAGTTGGAAGAATTTTTAACTTTTATTTTTGAATTATTGTGAGCTCAAAATGTTTCGGTTTTATCTAATATCTAAAAATTTGACCATCTGATATATTACTTTAAGTCAGTAATTTTTTATAGCATTAACAATATTTTCAATTTTTTTTAAATAGAAGTGATTTATTTTAGTCTTATTACTTTATTTTACATTTTATTTATTATATTATTATTACTTTATTTCATTTTAGATAATTATTTAAATTAATTTCGGATACTATGAAAGGAATTTTCCTTTTCAAGATTTCACTTATTAAATGCTTAGCTCTCACGATTTTATTCATGAATTTTTTAATAAAGTGATAAAAATATATTTAATATTTATTTCATAATGTAATAATTTGCAATTCTCAATATTTTGAATATTTTAAATATTTAAATTATGTATACATCAGAAGACTTCTGAATCAACAGTACGAACTGTATAGAGATAACATAATTTTCAATTAACTTTTTACGAAATCCTAGCTAATTAAATAATCTAATTTTATTTTTAGTTGTAAACAATTGAAGTCTTGAATTAGTAGTGACTAGTGATTAAGACAGAATAATTGTTTAGATTTTCATCCCAAACATATTTTATGAATATTAATAAGTAATTTGATATGATCGCATCTATTAAGAAGGAACACGTGTCCCATCATTCAAATAATGCTTAATATAAATGAATGTGTCGCAGAGTTGAATTAAAGAATTAGCAAAGATTCCATCTTCCTATCCACCTGATTTTGTCCACCACCACCATTAAAGGCAGAAAATATCTTCCTTGTGATTGATCAGAAAAAGATCGATCGAACTTGGCTATTGTAATAAACCGTCTTGGTCACATGACAAAAATCTATCGTAACATCACAGCTGAATCCGGAAACAAATATACTTTTTTTCTCGAATAAATCGAGTTAAAACCAGTAGTTCGATAGAATTTTGCGACATTTGCTTAAGGGTCAGACAGTGAGATTCGCTCTGTCTTCGAACGTATTTATACAAAATTTGGTGGGAAAACTCTGTCAGAAATGCGGATTTGTACATTCTGCTTTTTTTCACATTGACTAGCTGAAAATCCGCTCTTCGTATGGGATGAAAAAAAGCAAATAATCAATAAATAGGTAATAATCAACATTGCAAAATCAAGCACAAAAAAATACACACACTTGCACAATCAATAAAGCTAAAATACATCCAATTTTGTCCGTCACACCTAATACTCTTAAAAAATACGTTATGATAAAACTCAACGAAATAAATAATTATGATTGAACTATAAAATCAAAAGGCAAAATATGGGAAAATATTCAAGACAATTGGAAATTTCTCTGTTACCAACCCCGTAAAGAAGCAGTAACCCATTTTAGGCTTAAAACAAGCCACGATTGCTTATCAGAACATTTATATAACATAAAAATTCTTCCCAGAAAAGCATGTCCAATTTGTGACACAGGTGTATTAAACTCAGATCACCTCTTGTTGTGCAAGGGACTAGATAGGAACTCATGACAAAGTGGGAATGTCACTAAATTGTATTGGGGCGCAAGAACTCTCATGAATTGTCACTAACTTTACCTTTTTCATGTTAATATTTAAAATTCTATATAGTTGAAATGTTTATTGATTCAAATATTTATTGTTTTTCTTTGTTCACTTTACCTAAATTGTTGAATTGTTTCTTTGTTATTTTTCTGCTCCTTTGTGAGGCAGTGAACTGTCAAATTTTCTGGATTGAATTCCTAATAAAGCCATATGAAACACACATCCAATTTTTTTAAACAATTATTTTACTATATCATTGTCTTTAAATTATCAAATTAGGCTGAAATATTTTCAGAAGTTCCTCTCATTAAAATAAGAATTAATATTCAGCATAATTTTGCATATTGATGAAGTTTGAGGCAACTCCTGATTGTCAAAAATTAACATAATCAAAAACTTTCTCCGGTAATTGTCCCATTAGGGAGGTCATAAAAATCTCTTTATATAGTACCTTAAGTATGTATCTTGTTAAAAATGCTAGTATATTTAGTATTGATTAAAAACAGTACTTGACAGGATACCAGTAGTAACTATTATTAAAGTTGATTAAACCACATAGGTGGCAATAATACTAAGGGGTAATAATTATCGACAAAGTCAATCTATCAAAAGGTTCATCTATGGAAAGGTACGTCTAGATGAAATCAAGTTAACATGTCTTACATACCAAGGAATTGATATTATCTTAGTGGTAGTACCACTACCATAGTAAAGCGTTTATTTAAGTGTTTCATAAATAAATAAGTACCTTTACTATATTAGTTTAGGTTTATAGTGCAAACATTTTATTCACTTCAATTTGCACCTGCTAACAAATTGAAATAATTGCAATTCTGGAAAATATTTAACTACGACAGTAATATTTTTTATTACGATTTCCGATGACCAAATTAATATCGGTACTTTTTTCTATAGCAGTAAAAATCGCTTAACTATTATTGATGCCAGTAATGCTCAATTAAATGTAGAATTTACGACATCTGATATTGCCTTCATAAGTACTGTAATTCGAACCTATTATGCAAAAGTTCCTGATATAATTATCGTGGTCACTGATTTCTTACCAAGCTCCGAAACGTATAAGTACCCTAATATCACCATTCTACACATTCATAGCATTTATTTATTATTTGTAGTATATTCCAGCGTGACTTCAAACTATTACCATGTCCATAAAATAAGAATATTGCCAGTTCCGGCCAAGAATGTTTCAGGAACAAACAAACATGACTTATTTGTAAACAAACATACAAATAAAAAGCAAAAAATATGGTGTATGTATGATAACATTCATAAAAACATTTTGCTCCATGGTACAAATGTAAAAATATATTCTTTACTAAAGCCTAATATTATACGAGGGTAGCTATTTATATTTCTGGCCTTGGCAACAGTAAGTGTTACTAGGCGACCGCAGACGACTTTAATCGAAAGTTTGATATTTTTAAACATAAATTCAGCAGACGATTTACCATTATAGCTTCATTTATGTTGTTGATAGTAAATTGTAAAGTTCTTCTCTTTCAAAAAATGGAATTGAATCGTGAACATTTTCGTGCCATTATTTTTCATAACTTTTGACGTGGATTGTCAAGACAAGAGTGCTTCGATGAACTTAATTCTTTATTCAGCGATAAAGCGCCATCCTACAGTACTGCAAAAAATTGGTATAACGAATTTAATCGTGGTCGATGTTCGATCCTGAACGAATTCCGTGCAGGTCGTCCAAAATCCGTTGTTGTGCCAGAAAAGATCGATGCTGTGCGTGAACTGATAAAGCAAGATCATCATGTGACATATCGTGAGATAGAGGCGTCTTTGGACATTAGTATGACTAGCATCAATAAAATATTGCATGGACATTTGAGCGTAAAAAAATTTGTTCGCGTTGGATCCCGCATAATCTGACAAACGCTCATGTCGATTGGTGCAAGGAAATGTTGGAAAAATACGTTCAAGGTACATCAAAGGCTATGTATAACATTTACACAGGTGACGAATCATGGGTCTATGCAAATGAGCCGGAAACAAAACAGCAATCAACTGTATGGGTCTTCCAAGACGAGGCAAAATCAACAAAAGTTGTTCGAGGAAGAAGCACATCGAAACAAATGATTGCCTGTTTCTTAGGCATTAACGGTCATGTGGCAACAGTGGCGTTAGAGCAACGCAGGACGGTCAATTCTGAATGGTACACGACCATTTGTTTGCCAGAAGTCATCGGAGAAACTCGAAAAAAGCAGAAGAACAGGCGAATCATTCTTCATCATGACAATGCGAGCTCTCACACATCGACTCAAACAAAGGCATTTCTGACGGAGCGAAAGATCGAACTGATGGTTCATCCGCCGTACAGCCCTGATTTGGCACCCAATGACTTCTTCTTATTCCCTCACATCAAAAATAAATTACGTGGACAACGATTTTCGACCCCCGAAGAAGCGGTTGATGCATTCAAAACGCACGTTTTGGAGTTACCTCAATCGGAATGGAAAAAGTGCTTTGAAAATTGGTTCAAACGCATGCAAAAGTGTATTGATCATCATGGAGAATATTTTGAAAAACAATAAAACCAATTTCGATCCTACATATTTGTTTTTTCTTTATTAGGCCAGAAATATAAATAGCAACCCTCTTATGGTTGGAATGACACTGTTTATCTCTCCTATGCAATGAAATTCAGTCCGTGCAATGACTTGGTCTTGCTGAGTATTAAATTATCGAGATGATCTTGAGGAAGATATCTCCACTCAGCAAGCAGTTCTCTACACTGTTCTGGTACACAAGTAGAATGTGTTTGATGGCTGAACTCCACGATCAAGAATGTCCTACACATGCTCTAACGGATTCAAGCCAGGTGAGAGTGCTCAGTATTCCACACAGTTGGCATCTTTACATTGAAGGAGTTCGTTTACGATGATTGTTCAGTGAGGAAGTGTATTGTCATCCACAGATTCAAATTCTGTGCACCCTAAAACAAATGCTGTCTCAGACTCATGTCCCAATAAATATAACTCCAATTGTTCAGATTTGAACACTCATATTTGTTCTGAAGCCCACAGTATAATTCCATCTCAAACTAGCAATCCTGAACCCTTACAACGGTTAAACCCACTGACTTTTCTGTACGCAAAAAGTCGTATTTTAATTTGCAGTCTTCTCCTCATAGCCAAACTAGTTCTCAATGTTATGAGATAGGGAAATAGTGCATAGGATGGAAAGATTCTCCTAGTTTCGCATATTTGCTGAACCACCAGTGGGTTAATTCATTGAGGTTGCTTCGGTCGTAAAGGACACCTGGCTTTCTCCGTGTTGAAATCTGACGTAAAACAGACTGCAGGCTAAACCTAAATATCCCAAAATCTACTGTGACGCTGTTCTCCTTTGCATGTCCAGTACTCCAGGCTACTCGCAATTGCGATGTATGGAGCACATCTCACAGCTTAGCGTGCTTGTAGACCGATATTTACCAAACTTCTCTACACGGTTTACCTTTAAACTGTGGTGCGTGAGGCTGCACATATCTAACGAGACTAATTGGATGAGCTCCGTCTGTTTCTTTTGGTAGTTGATGCCAAATATTGGTCACAATAAAAACTAGAAAGATCACAGAATAGAGAGAAAAAGTGAAGAAAACTAGGAAAAATAAAAAAAAACATTATTTTCAGCGCATTAGCTACAAGTACATAAAACTAATAAAAAAAAATTGAATTATGGAAAAATGTAAAAATAAAATAAAAAATGCAAAAGGATTTATTAAAAGAAAGAAAGGCAATCGAACATTCAAAAAATTAAAAAACGTCAATTAGAAAAATTTAAAAAGATATCGAAAGCAAAATGATAAAAATGATATTATATCGTCAGCAGCTCACACAATTATGTCCGCAAATATTTTGCTTTGGAGATCCTTACACTATTGTATGGATATATTTTGCATTGGTATGGATACAATATTAAGGGAACATAATCATGTGAGTTCGTGACGAGATTATATCTTTTTATTATTTTGTTTTCGGCTATATACTATAATATACATATATATAGTTAAAATGTTGAAGCAGAAGCTAAATTTTATCTTTTGGAGACAGATTGGATTTTTATAACTATCGATTTAAACTAGCTTCTCAAAGTAATGTCACCATTTATTAAATTCTGCTATGTTTAGGACTAGAAAATAATTCAGAAAATTTCTACTAATATTTCCTATCTAGTCAAATAAAAATATTGAATGATGAGCATCTAGGAGGAAAATATTCTTATCCATTTTCGCAAAACTATCGAAAGTTAGGTCACTAGGGCCGTTTCCGATCCCAAGGTGATAGCGGGTAAACTTTCTAATCTATCTCATGTGCTAGTGAAAACTGGGAAATGTAAAATTGTAGAAAGATCAATTTAACGTAAATGCTTAACAAATCCTTCTAATTAAAGCTTATAAAATTATTCTTTATTTAATATTCAGCTAGTTAACTTACGTACAATTTCTTTCGTTCATATTACATGCATGCCACGATTATAGGAAAGTAAATGTTAAATATTTTGATCATTAGTTTAGAGTTCAAAGAATTATCAAAAAATAAGTAAATGAAATAAACTATATAAAACTTTAAGCGATTCAGCAGTTTAATAGTTAAAGCAATAAGAATGTACCGTTTTTGTCTTCTAATCATTTCATCCACGGTTATTAAAGTTACCCAAACTCAAACTAATACTTAAAGTCAGCATACTTCTTAAAATGATTGATTTTTCAGATTTAAACAACCACAGTTTATGAACTGGGACATTCGGTCTTGAGATGTAAACAATGGAACAATCCAATCGATTTCAAACTTTTAGCTGATCTTGCAGTTTGCCTAGAAAGTAAAAATGCACCAGGAACTTGAAAGATATTGTTTCAATGGAGTGAAAAAACAACCTATAACTTGCGCAAGGAATTTCTAATGGAGGATTTGAAAGTTTGAATCCCGATAAAACTTGAATATGAAAAACTTTTTTTAAAAATTTGATACCTCAGAAATATTTGACTGATTTTGTTCGAAACTTGTATTTTGCCATGTAAAATCACTACCTTCAAATTGACGTAAAGGTTTGTATTCTCTGAGAATCAAAACTTACTTGACTATTATTTAATATAATACCATTAAGAAATTATTTAAAAATTATATTCTTCATGAACTTTTCTTAAAAATGGATTTATAAATGGATAGACCATTTAAGGTGAATGAATACCAGGATTTGATAATAAACTATTTTGAGCTGAAATAATAGTTAAAATTTATGAATAATTAAGCTTCCTGTTAATGTTATAAATTATATAATTTATGGAATCCAAATTTTTATTTGCCTGAAATTCTATTCATCCCTTCTATCTCAGTGCCCCATGAGTAAAGTGTAGAACAATGCATTTCAATTTAAATTTTGAAAACTTGGAATGATTTACGCCAACTTTTCCTTAGGTAAATTGTCAAAAGCACTTTAAGAAGAGAGACAAAGTCATTAATTCTTAAGTTATACGCCCGGAAAACTTAAAATTGGGCCATCCCCATCTGTACTCATTCCTCTGTGTTGCCGCTCTTTCTGTCAGATGACTGGTGCTGCCCCCTTGTGTGTGATGAATAACATTATCCACTTGCTGACTACTTACTATTCGGGGACCTTTTGGAGATCTCCCACATAAGCAAAATTGTCGGTGGCAACCATTTGGGAGTCATAGTCTGGAGAAGAATCAAGGACACAATGCATTAATCTTAAAGAGAATTTATGAAACATACTGAAAATAAACCCTTGTTAATAATGAAAATTTACTTTATTTAAGCAGCGAAATATTTCTGGGCTATTCTTGAAAACTGAGTTTTAAATTCATCATATTAAAATATTACATTTCGTGTTTGCTTATCAACTTTTCTTCCATAAAATCACATTATCGTTTCTGGGAGAATTTAAATTTTAAGGTTAAGAGTAATTGTGGTTTAAATTACAAGTATGTCGGAAATAAACAATGCTTATGAATAATTCATCTATTATTTTCTTTAAAAAAGTAGATGAATGTGATAAATAAAAAATTTTGTTGTGGTTTGTATTTTAAATCCTGATAAGTTTATCTTTTATTTCAGTCGTGAACGATAATTCTTAAGGACAATCAACTCTGACGTCAGTACGATGATTTACTTAAAGTTTCTTTTTCCCCAAAGGGTCACAGCGTCCTCTAGAGGCACTATATGAAAACACTTTGTTGATGCTGTAGATTTAAACAGTTCGCATTCTGAGGTTTATAATTTATTCCCTATGTTATACGTCTGTTTACTTCTGTACGATTATATCATGAATAATGTTTATATTTATAAGATGAACGAGAAAGGATTGTTTCTCGGTGTGTGATTGTATATTTGTGTAGTTTTAAATTTGTGTTTCTTCTAGCTTCAAACCAAATAAAAAGGAATAAGTGAAGTTATGTTAGTGTTTTCATTTTCTTTTTTATCGAACATTATGGTAGAAACATTAAAATTTTTAATCAATACTAATATCTTAGATTTTAGTTCGATTACTACCACACTGGGAATATGGTAAGATAGTAAGGTAAAATTTAGTATGTAATTTTTACCAAAGAGCTTTGGTCATGATTTAGTAAAAATTACAAGAAAATATGGTTTTATAATATGTGATAAAATTATGAAAATTAATGAAAAAGTTTTTTTAAAAATACTAATTTTGTTTCAAAATTTGCTAATTTTATCACGGTTCCTTAGAGCACTGCATAAAAACATTTTTTTCGATTTTTATTTTTAGTTTGGTAATTTTTGCAGAATGAGTGACAATGAAAGCGTTAATTTTGTAAACCAGAATTTCGGGTAAACTGTTATCTTATAAACGATAAAATTTCCAAATGAATATGAATGGTTTAAAATATCGAACATTTTAGATTTTTAGAACAGAAAAATGTTTTTCTTCTTAGTTTTTTTCACCAAAAATTTCATTTCCATACAATATTGAAATTTTACCAGAATTTTCGAGTAATTCGTTACTAACTTTAAAAATTCTCTTGTGTTTTTTTAAGGAATTAAGGCAAGGAAATGTTATGGACATTAGTGAGCAGGGGTGCAACGGAGATTAATCAGATAACTACAATGATTCTACGCTAAATTAGGCGAATACTAAATATGGGTGAATTATATTTTGAGGCGGGATCTTTAAATGACCCATACTAGATATTAATGTTTCAATGGTGGTAGTGAACCATGAACATGGGTGACATTGGAAAACCGATAAATTTAGAGTAGTCATGTATATCACACAAACCATTGCGCTAAATTTGCGTTGAAAGTGTAGCACAATGTTTAGAATACTGGGACGAATTGGAGTAATTTGCCTGGTGTTATCGGTGCATTCTTTGCTTAGAACATTCAATAATAAAAAAATTTAAAAATTTCCAAGAAATATGGCAAATACATTCGCCTTTTTTGCACAAGCAAGTCAATGTTACGGGAACAAACACATGCATTAATTTAAATAGTTAATAATTATTAACTTCAATTAATCAATTCGAAGTTTCATTTCTCGAATGAATTTCAAATGAATACAAAAGAATATTTAAGGAAATTTTCTCTCATTTTATTTCCAAGGTACTTAGATAGAACGATTTTGAATTTTTATTTTTTATTTTTTCTGTGTCTGTATTTTTTTAATTTTTAATAGCAACAAATAGTTTTAAATGTTTAGTTTTTGGTTTAATTTGACATGGTAAATAAGTACGTGGTTTTTTTTAAAAATATGCTCACTAAATGACCCAAGTTTTTCCGTTTATTAAGTTTTCCTAGGGGTCATATGAGGTTTAAAATTACCCATAATAATAAAATTAGCTTCAATCATTTTTGTTATTAATTATTATAACTTCATGAATTACTCTCTTAAAATGAACGAGTGAAAATAACTCAACTTGAGTGCTATTTAACTCTTTCATCTAGATAAAACCGGCCTTCTCATCTTGAGTTAAAATCACTCAAGTGAAAGAGTTATATGGAAATAGCTCAATTTGAGTAAAAAAAATTTCACTCAAACTTGAGTTATTTTCACTCGAGTTTGAGTGATTTTCAGTATTACCTGAGTGAATCGTTTTCACTCAAACTTGAGTGATTTTAACTCGTGTTAGAGCGATTTTCAGTATTTCAGTTTGTAAATTGCTGGCAAAATTTTTACTGTTAATATTCGAAATTTTTGTATTTAGTGGTGCCATCTATCGTAAGCGATAGAAAATACTATGGTTTTCGTTAAAAAAAGTTTCCTTTTAAAAGAAAGCCTTACATAGGAATTTTTTTTATCATAACATTTGTCGAATTTAAATATCGAATTAGATAATATAGCACTTGTAAAAGTTCTCGCTGTGAGCATATCGACACAGTATATCCTGGGATTCGCACCGGCTTCCTGCCTGTTGTGAGTTTGACCGCTTAACCATCTCGGCTACAGTCCTGTGTCAAGACGACTACAAAGAACTAATTAGTTTCATGAGCTGGGTCTTGTTGGCGAGGATAAAGTTTTTATTTGTTAAATCAAATAAGGTGAAAACACAGTTAAAATTTTTTTTCAGAGTTAACAGTTTGAATAGCAGCATTTTGTGGTTATCCAATTATTTTGATTGTATACGGTAAAACAACAATTAAATGAATTATTACTTAAGAGGTTTTTCTTATGAAAAATTCCTAACCACTGTAGATTTGAGATTGTTTTTTTTCCTTCCCCTAAGTTACGTCATTTTTCTTTGAAGTTTAATTTTTAAAAGTAAGGAGCTCTAAACGAATTTTTAAAGTAAGCAGCTTTATAAATATTATGCTCATTTAGGTTCAATTGAAAATACTATGAGTTATTTTTTTTTCGAGCAAATTTATTCACTTAATTTATAAGGCTTTATTTTCAAGCAATAAAAAAGGTATATTGTTTTAAATTGCCTAAATTTTTTTAAGACAAATTTCTGAAACTAAGTGAAATTAATAAATTTTTGAAGAAGACGTTAGAAGCTAAAAAATCTGGATTAAATACCCTTTTTCAAACTTAATTTTGCAAACTCTTTTGATATAAATTTGTTTAAAATCCAAACTATATATTTGTTTTGATTAGAAAAAAATAAGTATAATTTTTGCTCTGTAATAATCCTAGTTTAGTATGAATTCGAATAAAAAAATTAACTAATTAACATTAACTACTTGACTTTACTTTAATATTGTTTTTACTTTGCTCAAACATAGTTTTCTTAAGTCAAAAAGAAATAAATAAAATACAGAAATTACTAAAATACAGAAATATTTAAATACCTAATTTTAGGCATATTTTAAACTAATTAAATTGAATCGCTTATGAATTATAAATCATTACAATTAAATCAAGTATGTATTTTATGAATTTTAACTATTATAAATATAGATCCGTTTTCAATATATATGTTTAAAATTTTTACCTAATTGTAAGAAATTAATATATTATCAAAAAAAAAAACATTATAAAAATTTAATATACCAGCCAGGAAAACAAGATTGAAGACATCGAAATTTTTCAATTTTACAACAACAACTGCAAAGTAACTGCAGTTTTTCTGCACATTCATCGGAAAGTATACTTCTGAAACAATGACTGCATAATTACTTCAAATTTACTGTAGAATGACCACGGATTTAAAGTTTCAGTTTTTTCTAAATTTGTGATTTTAAAGTGACCTCACTTAAACTACAGTAATTTTGTAGACAATAGCTAAAAGTTTTTTCGAAATAAATTACTGAGAAATTACCTCGCATTAGCTGCAAAATAACTGCAGTGTTTTTACAGTTAAGATTGCACTACAGAAAATTTGCAGTTAACTCTAGAAAAACTACGAAATCACTTCAGTTCTGTAGAATAACTACAGTTTATTTCCAGCTGGTATATAGGTTAATATAAATTCAAATTGAACTATATCTCATAATAAATATTGCTTTTAATTTTGCACCTATTTTTTCACTATTAATCTGTAACAATTGTTAAATTCTAATTTATTTGAATTTTTAAATACTTTAATTAGCATTATACTTTTAATTAAATATTAATTCTGCATTTTCAATTTTACTTCGAAAATTGAATTTGAATTAAAATGGTAAGAACTTTTATGCTAGTAACAAAGGAAAAATAGTTTGCATAATGTGATAAATACTTCATGAAATAAGAAGATAGTTTTAATTCTGAATTCCAATTAAATAAAAGCTAAAAGCAGGATAAAAACAGAAAAATTCAAAATGCTGCTTATTTTTTTTAAATATAGTATTTTCCACTTTTTCTTTGAATGATATATTTATAATAAAATACATTGAGCATCTGAAGATTCTGATTTGAATGAATGGATGTTTCAAATGTGAACTTTCATAAATTTAAGACAGTCAACTTTATTAATAGAAAACAATTTAAATAACAGCAATTATAGACTGTATGAACAATAATTTCGTAAATATCTTTTATAAAAGAAGTATAGAATGATATGAAATTAATTATCCAGAAATTTTTTGTACCGAAATTATGCATCAAAAAAACTAAAACATGGATATAAATTTATTATATTAAAATAAAATGTTAACATTTTAATATGAAATCTGAGAAAATTCTAAAATTCTTATCAGATATAATATATTATAACATGCTTTGGCAATGATTCTGGCAGGGAATCAAATTTTTTTAATATTTTATAATCATCTACATTTAACACTTTCAATTTTAATAAATTTTCTAGACAAATAATTCAAAAGAATAGTATATTTTATTAAAAAACGCTGAAAAACAGCTAATTTAAATGGAATGTGTATATTACACATTCAAAATAAAAGTATTTTCAAAACAAAAACAACAAAGTATATCTACTTACTGAAATGTAAAACAGCGTCTTCTTCAGAAATACCGCTGTGAACTAAAAGTTGTTTTAGTTCTTCTTAATTCAAAATATTAAATGACATATTCTCCAGGAAAAAAAATTAAACGTAAAATAAAAACGAAGACATGATCTATTTAGATCACAGAACATAACAATTTTATTTAGATTTATTATCGTTTGTTTTTTAAAATAAAACGATAGAAATTCCAGTTTATATCTCGCTCACAATTAAATAATAAATAAATCACTCAAGTTTGAGCTAAAAGCTTTCAAATATTGCTTAATAAATACCACTCAAGTTTGAGTTAATGCAAAGCAAGAATTTCACTCAAATAAGAATGTATTTCACTCAAGTTGAGTTAAAAAAATTTAACTCTTTTTTGAGTAGGGGAAATAACTCTTTCATTTTAAGAGAGTATATTGTTAAATTTCCTTTAGTTTTTATACTGTTGTTCTGTACTGATTGATTTGTTATATATTCTTTTTTTCTCCGATCGAAGAATGAGCTAGTAAACAAATAAAATTCGAAATGATATAAGCTGAAAGAAACTAAATCTATCTGAACATTTTAAACCTTTACTATAACATATAAAACTAAAACGCATCACAAACCAGAACAATTGTCTGCAACTAAAGTTTCTTAGAATAAAAAATTGCTAACTATTTCCTTATGAGCAAATGTAGCGTGCAGTAGCATTTTAAAAATTGAAGAAGGTTCGCAGTTTCTTTCAAAAAAGTAGGGAAAGAAATCTCGCTTTCGCACAATGAAAGATGATATCATCGGAAGTGAGTGTGCAAACATGAATAATTCAAAGTGATGGTCTATTCATGTAATGACCTTTAGCAAGGAAAAACGACGGAATCCTTTGCGTGAAATTGATGACAATACAGATTATCCTGTCATCCACAAATATCTATAAGAAATGTATGGAACAGAATTAAAATTTATATTTTTCGTTATAAAATAACGTAATACAGTATCAATAAAGTAACGTAATAACAATATCAATATTCCGTATTTACCCTGTGTTTAAGAAAAAAAATATTACAGAGCTACATTTTTTTTATATATAGCTTGAGTAATGGACACAGAGAAAAAAGTCAGAAACGATTAGAATATGGCATAATGATATAAAACCGTGTTCCGGGCTTCATTGGAGCAGCAGAAGGCTTGGCAATTTTTGACAGAGCGTATTGACAGAGCGTATATATATATATATATATATATATATATATATATATATATATATATATATATATATATATATATATATATATATATATATATATATATATATATATATATATATATATATATATATATGTATATATATATATATATATATATATATATATATATATATATATGTATATATATATATATATGTATATATATATATATATATATATATATATATATATATATATATATATATATATATATATATATATATATATATATATATATATATATATATATATATATATATATATATATATATATATAAATATATATACATATATATATATATACATACATATATAGGGGAGAGTCTGGGAGCCCCGCCCACTTGAGGAATATTGCTTATATTTCTTTATAATATTGTAATAATCATCATTTTTGTATGTTTCTATTATTTTACCATCTAATTAAATAATGCAAAAAGAATAAACCAAAAAAAGAATAGTTTAACTTAAAAAAATAGAAATTTAATAAAACATGTTTTTCAGCTCTTTTCAAAATATGTCGTGTAGCACCGCCCAGTTACAAAAATTATGTTTTTTGACTGTATTTTCAGGTGTAAATGAAAGTGACCAATGTATTGACAATAGATAAACCTCATTTATCATTTTTATCTCAAAATAATTTTATTTATTACACATTTATATACTTTTAGTGAGCCGGCCAGGTGGCCGAGCAGTTAACGTGCCTGACTGCGAAGCCATAGGCTGCGGGTTTGAATCCCGCTCTGCGCATGGATGTTTCTCTCTTTCTTTATGCTGTCCTCTGTTGTGTGTGTGTATGATGTGTGAATGTGGCCCACCCTATAAACGGGTTTGTGGCAGTGTGGCGTGGGCAATGTTGCTCGCCTCCGGAACTTTGGTTCACAGGTGTCCTCTGGGTAAAAACGCGAAATGAGCAACAATTCTGGCATAGTATAGGCTAAGATTCAAATTCAGTGCCTGCCATTGGAAAAAAAAATACTTTTAGTGAATTCTATCATTTAATAACAATCATTTGATGACAACAATATTTGTTGTTAAAAATGCATATAACATTCAAATTTGAAGCAATAAAATAATAATCTTTGCAACCGTACATTTATCGACGAAATGAAATTGGGCGGTGATACCCGACATTCATGTGAGCGAGGCTACCCGAAATTCAATTTTTTTGTAAATTTGTAATTACTCGATCAATTTTTCGCATATATACTTCTTTCTTCGTGCAAATTAAACTTAAGACTACATACTTCAATGCTGTATGTATAGAAAAATTTATTTTTTCAGTATTAAAATGAAGTTTAATCGAAACATTCAACCAATTTTTCTTAATTTCATGACTACTGCATTCAACATATTTTCAAAACTATTGTTTACCATGTCAACAGCTGCATAAATACTTGAAACTTTGAAAATAATCTTTTGTTAATATAACAATTAATGTGCGATGGCCCATTGACTTGAAAAAAAATTCTACACATATGAAATTGACTGTGGGTGAGGGTACCCGCTGGGCGGGGCTACCCGATTCTCCCCTATATATATATAAGTTCAAAGGAAGATTTCAGACATATGAAAAAAGGGGGGAAATGAAAAATAGTAATAAAAAAATTAACAAATAACTGGGGAAAAAATCCGGAAAAATAGGTTAAATTATTTTTAAAGAATCTGGAAAGTGAAAGATATAATCTTTTCATCAGCCCACACGATTATAGAAACAAAAAAGGGTGCTTTCTGATATTGTATCAATATAGCCAAAGCAAAATATATCAATACAATAGTGTAGGAGCACTCAAAAATTTTTTACAAAAACTACAACAAATAAAATAGAACACGATAAGTAAAAATAGCACGTAAAAACAGAAAATAAAATATGAGAAAAAAACAGAATAAAACATAAAACATAATCTATAAAGCGAGTAGCGAATTCAATTGAACTTACATGAACTGGAAATTTTTCAAGAATGATTTAAAATAATTTCATAACAAGATTGCCAGATTGCGAAAGATGAAAACAAAAGCTCAAATTGAGCTTAACTAGAGGTACATAGATATATTTATTATTTACAATATAAATAATATAAATATTAGCAAAAACAAATAACTATTATACAATTGAGTAAAATATTAGAAACATTGACAGAAAACTTTTCGACCTCTGTTTCATGTGTTTGAATATTGCACATGTTTCAAGTAATATGCAAAAGATAAACGAATAAATTTAATTCAATAAATCTAATCTCATTATACAGCATTATTCTTGGTACTATCTTTTCTTTTTACCTTCCATTGTCGCGTGCTCATAACATTTTGAGTCAGATGTTGCAGAATGAATTGTTACAATATATATAGTAGTTTAATTAATTAAGGTTTTTATGTAAGTAACGCCAAGTGTTTAATAACATGCTACCGGTATAATTTACTACATTCCCAAAAAATAATAATCTTTTGACATCGCACGAACATATCGTCTCACTTTTTAATAAACTGACGCAATTAATCTTCTTCAAATCTTCGTTTAATTATGTATTCTGTCGTATTCTTCCTTATTAGAATTTTTTTTCATATCTTAAGTCATGCGCCTTCATACTTTTATAAGAAGATAGGATCTAGCAATTAATGGAGGAAAAAAATGAAGATATCAAGGGAAGTTTTTTTGGAATACTTTGGAACATAGAAATAAAACTGATCTATAT
Organism: Parasteatoda tepidariorum; assembly: GCF_982258835.1. Classification (NCBI taxonomy): domain Eukaryota; kingdom Metazoa; phylum Arthropoda; class Arachnida; order Araneae; family Theridiidae; genus Parasteatoda; species Parasteatoda tepidariorum. Next base: position 31,188,021 of record NC_141757.1, on the reverse strand, counting down.
TATCTTCCGCATATTTCTTAAAAGCATTTCGAAACGCATGAAAAATGTTTAGTAAATTTAAAGTAAATATTACGGAAATAGTGGCAACAAAATTATAACACGCAAACAGTAACAATTTTACCAGTAAAGCAGCGGGAGTTGAAGATGATTACACTATATGCAAATATATATAAGTTTTTTTATCACAGTTTTACAAAAAATGATAGTAAACAATTAGAAAGATTTCAATTTTTTATGTAAGAGAATTAAATTAAATTTTAAGTATGGGTAATCAATATATATATATATATATATATATATATATATATATATATATATATATATATATATATATATATATATATATATATGTATGTATATATGGGTGAGAATGGAGTAAGAATTGTATCAGATCGAGTAATTCTGCACACCATAACTGTAAATGTGCGCGCCAACCTGGTAATTGAAACTGTTTTGTTCCCATTCATGAACAGCACTCAAGGGAGTATTTTCCACAGGATAACGCTCGCCCTCACACTGATGTTGTAACCTAATATACTCTTTAGAACGTGGACATGTTGCATTAGGCTGATAGATCATCAGATCGTTCTCCAATTGAGCACGTATGGGACAGCATTGGATAACAACTTCAGTGTCATCTACAACCAGCATTAACTATCCCCATATTGGTTGACCAAATGCAACATACATGGAACTCCATCCTTCAAAATAACATGCGGCATCTGTATGATATAATGCTTGCATTCAAATCTCTGGTGATTATACCAGTTTTTAATGTATGTGTAATGTAATGTCAATTTAATATGTTACTCAGACAAACGCGTTGACGAAATTTCACTACTCTACAATATTTTTTTTTCCATATGTATACATATATATATATATATATAAAGTCATTTCTAAAACGATTTAAGCCAAACTTCTATTATTTTTTCAAATATTCTCTAGTATGTTCCCATATCTTCAAAATGTAAGATTAATGGTAATGTTTGCTTATCTCACAAGTCTGAGATTTTTATTTTTAAGCTTTTATAAATCAGTTAAAAGTGAGAAAAAAACAAGTATAACTATGACTAGAAAAATAGTTTTCTTATCTTGCTTGAATAAGAAATATGTCAAAGTTTATAATTTTCTTCTTCTTCGTTTTTTTTTTTTTTTTTTTTTTTTTTTTTTTTTTTTTTTTTTTTTTGAATAAAGTATATGTAAGCTTTTAGTACAACATCCATACTTCTTTAGAAATTTTAAAAATTTAATTGATGCAAAGAATCTATACAATTTTAAATATTAGGAGATAAATTTCAAATAGAAGTATATGTCACCAAATATGTGCAACTAATATTTAAACACATTTTTAGAGCTATTCTTTAAAAATACCCTTTTTATGGAAGCCTCTAAAAGAGAAGAAAAGAACAAAATTATATAAATTTTAAAGGATATCAGAAAAAAAACTTCTTTTATATAAGAGTGAAGTTATTTTACCACCAGAAAAATATCTTTTCTAATAGACTTTGAGAATTTCAAAATGCATTTTGGAATGCAAAATACTGCCCTCATCCACAGAAAGAAAAATATAAATTCAAATACCTTCCTTTTCATCACAAAAAAGAGAGATAATAAAATTTGCGGAATATTGCAGTTCTAGTTCAAGATAATGTCCATGAGATTTAAATGGAACAATAATACTCCAAGATATCTATGATGGATAATGCAAAAAAGTTATTTGCGTTTAGCAAAAGCGAGAATCGGGCAAATCATTTCCAAAATTATTTTTGCTGTGAGAGCATTGATCAGAAAGAATTTGTAAGCTGGTTTTCTTTTTTACGGTTCTAAAAAGCATTTATCTTATTTTTAAATTGAAAACGTAACGAGTAATTTACTTTTTATAATCGTATTGTGCAAAAGATAAAATTATACTTATACTTCAATATGTAGAAATGTAAAGCGGCATATATGCGTAAAACAACTGCTTAAAGTATAAATGCGAGTATTTTGTTTTATTTTTACAAGAAAATCTGGAGATTCTCTGGTCATCTCCTACATGCTGAAAGTAAGATTGAGAGAAGAGTATCCGCTTAACAACTGCACATTCCAGAAATAACGCCATTTTATCTTTTGGAGGATACGAATTACTTACAAAGTATGTAGTAAAAGTATCAAGTCTAGGAATATGCGGGGTGTCCCAGGATTATCAAGACAAACTTTAAAGAGGTTGGAGATATCGTAAGGATTCATAACTGCACGGCAACCCGTGGTCGGAAACATTTTCATTCTCTTCTGGGTGGCGTTCTTCACAAAATGAATTCTGAGTGTTTGACCAGTTCTCAGGATACCACGTTATCCTGATTTAAGCTGCATAGAGTTTTTTCTTTGGGGTTCACTGAAAATTGCTGTGTACACAAAACTTGTAAGTTCTGAAATGGATCTGGTTGCAAAAATCACAGATATCTAATAAAATCAAAGTGTATTTGAGCAAGTCTGCCAATCCAAGGAGCGACTGTGCAACACATGTGTCGCTAACAATGATGGAAACTTTGAACTTGTTTTTGGACATTTTCACAAATCAAATACCACAGCAATGTAAAATCTTTGACCAATAAATATTTAAGATAATCTCAACCTCATTTTTCCTTGTTTTTGTGTTAGTAATACTACTTTCTCACAACATTTCCGACGTTCTGAATCCTTGGGATGAACCCTACTTCCCCTTACAGTACATCCTGGGACACCTTGTATGTTCATGTATAAGTAAACCTGATTGTTTACGATCTTAATTAATTACTTAATACTCAGTCTCTTCTTAATATTTCATTAAATAAATAAAACGTAGAGTACCATTTTCCCGAATGGTTATTCCTTCATCACTTGTCATCCGGAAATAATGTATAAGTGAATGTATCCACTCTTCAAATGTACACTTCGGAAATGTAGAAGGCTGCTTAGTTTATGACATCAATTAATTATAATGCACTTAGCTTTTTTCTTACAATAAATGAAATGTAAAATTATTTCTGCAACATTCTCCTATTTCAGGAATAAATGAAAGTTATAGGTTTCATGTCACTATCACTTATTTTCTTGTAGTTATATATAATTACAATTATACACTCTACGAATGTACACTGCAGAAAAATTAAATGCTGTCTATTTTATAACATCAAATAAGTACAGACTACTAAGTTTGGTTTGAATAATAAATGAAGCCCTTTATCCCTATCTCAAATCCTTTTCCGGGAATAGAGGAGTTTTTCCAAGAATATAATTTGATGACACTTGTACAGTTTGATCATCACTTGGCTACTTAGAGTTATGTGTAAGTATTTTCTAAGAATAATATTCTGGCAAAAATGAAGGCTGTCAGCTTTAAATCTTCAATTATTTACTTGATTTAACTTATTTTTCAAGCAAAATATATATACTAGATCACCCGTTATGCAAATTATCAATCAGGAATAGAAGAAAGGTGATTTTTGACACAACTTCAATTTTACATTTGCAGTAACTTCAAAATCTATTCATACATTTATAAAATACCCAGCATTTCAAATGCAAGGAGAGTTTTTATTTGCTTATCATTGTTTTTAATGGATTGCATTCACCAGCGGCATAATATTGATTATTATTTTTTTAATAGTCACATGGAATATACCATTTTTTTATTTTTTTGTAGTTCTCTGATCTGACACTATCTGCTGAAAAAAAATGGACATAAATCAGGTTCAGATTATATTTTGACGGTAAATGGAGATTCATTGACAGTAATTTTTTTCAAAAATAAGAATGAACTTAATTTTCATTGAGCTTATTCGAAAATAAGCAGTATTTCAAGGCTTAGCAGTATAGTTTGAAGAAAAAATTCCAGAGATTTATTATGTTTTCGAAACAGCTGCAATTAAAGTAGAACATCTTTAAGAAATAAATAAAAATCGAAAGGTAAAAAAAAATTTTTTTTTTCATTTACAAATAATTTTTAAAATATTTCGGCAATCTCAAAGAAAAAAAAATTTAAATAGCCGTTAATTATAAAGCTATTTGGTAATTATAAAGTAGCAATTATAAAGCCGTTTGGTCATTAACAACTTTTAATAAGATGTTTCATTTGAGACGAAAACGGAAAGCAGCTAGATTATTTGGTGAATTATAAGAATATTTGGCTCATTTTGAAATTGTATAGTAATAATATCAATCACTTTTTATTAAATTATATTACATTTTATTTTAATAAATTATCTAATCACTTTTTATTATTCTTATTGGTAAATATATTTTTTTCAATTAATTTATTAAAAATAGAACAAGCTTTCCTATTTCCATATTTTTCATAACACAAACTGGATTTTGGCAGACAAAAGCTACAGGAGTTTTTAAAATAATGCTTAATATTGCACATAATTAAAAATCAAATAAAGTCTTCATAAATATAAAGTAGGCATTAGGTTGTACTTGAGATACACTTTAGGCTGTACTTAAGGTACTATACCCTCCTGGAGAATGACCTTTCGGCATACAGGCATCTGAAAGGCAGATTTGCTGGCCGCTTTTTCAAGGCACCATATTAAGTGGGTCAACGTTGCTCCCACAGCAAGAACAGATAGTGCAGAGGAGAGAAAAAAAATAAAAAAGATCCATACCTTTCTCGGGATTTGTACGCAGAACCTTTCCAATGCAAGACCAGTTCCCTGTCCCCTTCACATACTTACACCGTCGGCATACTTAAAGTAGCAAAATACGAAAAAAAAATGAATGTAAATCAAACTTAATATTTTACGCGATTATGGGTCAAATAAAGTTGCGCATAGATATGGTGCTATTTAGGTTGTTCTTAAAATAGCAAATGCAAAAAAAAAATTGCAATGCCAACTTAAAATCAATATACTTTTAAATCACGTATTAGATTATGAACCATTATGTAACTCGTGAGAAGACAAATAAGATTAACATATTTTCAAATACTACTTCCGTAATACTGTGCAATGAAAAGTATAATGCATAATTAAATTATCAAGTAAATGTAACAAACTTTTAAATATTGACAATTAATAAGATTTTAAAAATGCACGCATTTAAATGAAACTTCAGAATGTAGAAATGTCCAAAAATATGTTATAAAACCCTCACGAAAATAAATGCTGATGTATTTTTAGTTTGTTTAAGATTCATTTGCTCATAAATAAGGGAAAAAATCTGAAAGATAGAAAACAAAAACTATTTGAAAAATATCTTGGTAAGGAACACTAAACACAAAGCATTTCATGTGTGATAATATAAAATATTTAAAAATTTTAATTATAAAGAAATGCATAATTATAATTTTAATTAGAAAAAATTGTTTCAACTGTTTTTGTATTTTTTTATTTTGCCTATGACGTACTGAGGATTTATTTGAATATTTAATAATATTATTTTAAATATTATTACACAGAGAATAAATAATATATTGTGTTTAATAGGCAATTATAATTTATGTTTGCTAAATTAAGGATTATTAGGATTAAAATAAAAGATGCATTGGTTATATATATATATATATATATATATATATATATTTAAATGTCTGACATTTTGGTTTGTATAAAATATATTAAACTATCTTTTAAACTTCAACCTATTTTTTCAAATAAAGAAACTATTTTTTTTTTCATAAAATAAATAAAAAGGTAGAAATTACATATGTGAGAGTCTTATTAAATTTCATATTACTCTTCGCAGTTTTATCTAAAGCATTCCAAAAAGAAAAGGAGGAGAAAAAACTGTATAGATGCATATAACCCTCAACTCCTTCCTTTTTAACTAATACATGTCTAGCAAGAAAACAGATATTCTTCCCCCAACTCTATAATATCTTTAACTATGAATATTCGAAATTTTTGCAAATACGTTCTGCGAATGCAAGTCAGTTATATTTCGAAAAAGAAGAATTATTTTACTTTATTTTAGTTAATTACCAATTTCTACAAAATATAACGACATTTTCCTTAACTATCGCGAAAGACTTTTGCTTAAATTTGTTGCAACTGCATATAATAGTTAAGCCTTAACCAGGAACGTAGATCATTGATTAGAATGAAAAAAAAATATTTTTTCTGAAAAGTTTTCACCTAATACTTTTTTTTTTATGATTTATACGTTAAGATAAAAACCTCGTAAGTTATTTTGGTGGTTTTCTAGAGATTTTTATTATTTAATGCAATTGAAAATCAATTTAAGAATTTTTTCAAATACACGATGGGATACCTATAATTTATAAATTACATGCAATTCTGAAGTGCTTAAAGCATTGAAAAATTCCTCAAATTGCCAAATTAGTGAAAAATCAGTTTCAAATAACGAAACTAAAAAGGAAAAAACTCTAGCAAGATTTCAGTATTTTTTATACAAATTGTTGATCTCTAAGAATAGGCATTCATAATTAATTTGAGTCAATATGAATTGAATTAATCACCGAATGGTAACATAAAGGGAAATAATAAGCTTTACTATTTCAAAGGATAGCACGTAGTCAGTTGAATAGTTTCTGAGAAGAAAAATATCGAAAATATAATCTATAGAAATTTATGTCAAAAACTATTCAATCGATGTTGATCAACTTTTGAGTTTGTTATTTAAATTATGTAGTATAATATAGAATAATGTTTTACACTGTAAAAACTTTAATATAATATTTATCAGACTATGATGTTGACATACTCAAAAAAATTGTGCGAAAAGATACAATATTTCTGTTTAACACCAAATCGAACTCTTATAGACAATTTATAGGTTTTAATTATTATCTAAATGCATATGATGAAAAGAGCTTACACCAAAAACTCACTCTTTCACATTAAGCGAAAAATATTTTCACTTTCGAAAACACCAATGTTGGCATTAAGCGAAAAATATTTTCACTTTCGAAAACACCAATGTTGGCGAGCTTTGAATATCTTCTCTAGATTGTTTACATTTGATTACAGAATAGTGTGAATAAGTGAAAGCCATCGACGCTGCTATGCATCAGACAAAAAGTTCATGGTTAAAGTATGAATTTATTTTTTTCGGTCAGTAATAGGGTTAATTTATATCCTAATTTTTAGATCCTGTGAACGCTGTTAAGTGATTTTATCAAGCTTAATTATCCACCTCTGCCCTGTTAAGCCTAAAACGAATTTATTTGTTTTCTTCTCTGTGCTACGCGTATTTTATATCTACAAATTTAATTTTCAGAATTAGTGTATGTATGCATTCTAAATTAATGATTATAACTATATATTGTAGTGTAAAACTTACTTAACTGACTTTTATGTGCTCCATAATTTACTCTAGTATTAATTTTATTGTTACTAAAACAAAAATAGAAAAAAAAATGGCAGCGTGGCTCCTTTATACAAAGTGTGAAAGAACATTAACGGTGTTACAGATAATCTCTTTCGGAGTAAAGCAGTTGCTGCAACTTTTAGTGTTAAAATAAACGACCATTTTTTTTAACTGAGTACTACTATTAATTTTAAATTTTAGCATTAAATTCATGAATACAAATATAAGTACTGTACTTTTCGGAACACAATTACATTTAGGAGGAGCAAAAGTTTTTAAACGTGACACAAATGAGTACCATGAGAGTTCGAACCATGAGATTTAAATCCCATGGATGGGCCTAATCAGGTAGTTGTGCATGGTAGGTCAGCAATTAAGCTTCGTTTGTTGCCCCCCCCCAATCGATTTCCGAATCAAGATTAATTGGATAAAGGTAAGTGACGTCACGAGAGGTTGTTGAACCTGATTGACATCTGAAGCGAATTCCCATGGTGACGTTTTTTGCAGATACCCATTTAGTTCGTGAGATTTTCGAAAATACACTTTCTAAATTGTGGTGTTGGTTTTTAGATTAATTAGGTGTAATCTTAGTTGTGTTCTCTGTTCAACGAAACACTAGATGGCCATTAAATTGTGGGCGTAAGCTTGATTTAGTGTTCATTTTAGGGAATCAAAATGTGAAGTTAAATTAAATATGTTATAGAAAATCAACAACAAAAAAAATTCACATAGCTGTTTTCTCGAAAAAATCAAAATTAGCAAGATCCTATTATTTCTGATTACAAGCAATATATTGATCATCTGAACAATGACTATCTAAATTGTAGTAGTTAAAAGAGTATGAATTAACAAACACCTTTGCCGCAATTATTTGGCTTATGACAACAGATGTATCGATCGTTATCAAAAATGTTCCTGAAATTTTGGAAAACTTAGATAAAATTTTATTTCTAAGTAATTTATTCTAGTTATGTAAACTGTAACCCCTTCAACAACGGCTGATTAAAAAAGATTAGCTTCCCTAGTCCCGCAAACGTATTTGTTCTTGTACCCTTATTAATTCCACATACGAAGGAGTGCGTGTTCTAACTAATACAAGATGTAGTACAAGAATATTGTATTGAGATTTGGCAGGCGTGATATTGGGCCGCTGGAATTAGAAAAGGCCGTTTATATCGTCTCTTATATAGTAGGCCAAGATCTGAAAGTCTTAAGATAGCATATATGTGGACACGTTACTGAAGAAGTTTAAAATTTGTTCTAAATTCAATATGTGTTTTATGAGATGATGCAAACAAATACGACAGATGTGTTTCATGTCAAGGTTTTTTGAAAGTTAAATAGACTCAGAAATATAGATTTGATAAAAAAAATATGAAATTTTTCGAAAAAAAGGTGAGAATTTAATAAATATACTGTTTTTTTATCGGTATTCAGGAGTAGAAAATATCTTGAAGTTTATTTGAGCATTTTAAAGAAAATGTTTGTATTACTTATAAAAAAAGAAGAAATTGGAGATTCAAATGTTATCTTACGAAACTTTACAGAAAAAGTGAACATAGGAATAGATTTTTCGAAAAAGATAAAATTTCCAACATTTCAATTCCTGTAGGATATTTTTCATTCATATCTTTATCTTGAAATAATTTTTTTTTTGCATTCAAAGTATTTATCATCGCATTCTATCTCCTTTGGGTATTGGTTCAGATAAGAATATGGCTTTATAAAATTTAATGTTTTATACGCCAAGTCATAATGTAAGTAATGTCCTACTTTAGCCCTTAAACTATGGTAGAATGTTTACGACGCTCTAAATTTGCAGATTAAACATCACTTCACGAACCCGAATTTCTTTAAGGTTTTCAATATTAATTTGAAAAATATAAGTTTGTTCTATAATTTAAACACATTTCCTTACCTTAAAAAATAGTTGCATGGATTCTAAGGTAAATATGCTATCTATCTATATACATACATATATATATATATATATATATATATATATATATATATATATATATTATATATATATATATATATATATATATATATATATATATATATATATATATATATATATATATATATATATATATATATATATATATATATATATATATATATATATATATATATATATATATATATATATATATATATATATATATATATATAATATACAATAAAGACAAAAGGAATAAAGAAAAGAAGCTTCACAAAGCGAATAACTAATAAGTTCACTTTCTGCGAATAAGCTGTAAGTACATAGTAATAAAATAGTAAAAATATGAAAAAGACATAGTTCAAAAAAATAATCTAAGGAATACAATATTTTCTAAAAATATTTAAAATTTAAACAAAAATGTTAAAAAGCCTGAAAAAATAAAGAACATAACAAATATCTCGTGTCATCTGCTCACGCAATCACATTCACCAAGGAAGAGTCAAGCCACTAAGAATCTCTTAAGAATACTGACAGAACATGGAAAAAATACATACATTTTTAAAGAGAAAAGGAAAATTATTAATGAATAAAATATTCCTAAAAATATTTTTAAAAAAATTTGAAAAAATAATGAGCCTGAAATTAAAAAAAATCTTCAGTAACTTATTTTAATAATTTAGACCAAGGAATATGTTTTAGAAGCATCATTAATTTTACATTTTAAACGTATTACAATAGTTTGTCTTAAAACTTAAAGTTTTCTATTAGTTTCCGGTGTATGGGAAGTAGTTATGAATTTGTTTTTAATGCTTAAAAAATTTTTTAATGAGCAAAAGTAAATGCACTGCTCCTCTATCGCATCAGTCAAAATACTTTTCAGATTTTGAATTCAAAAAATTTGGTGCAATTAATTATTACAAGTTTCTGATGTTATAAATTTCGATCCAAATTACCATATATATCTAGTGTGATGATCAGTTATTAAAGTTAAATATTTTTAGTAGAAATAAAATAATTAAAACTACCAACACTATCTATTGCAATTAGTACAATGAAATTTTTTAATTGAGGACATTGCCAGAATTAACCAAAATTGTTTTCGTCTAACATTTTATTTATTTGACTTGTATGTTAATGTTTATTAAAATTTTTAATATAAGTTATATTTTCCCAATAATAGACTTTTCTTTATTCCCAGAGTGATAGAATTTTTCTTGAGTAATTTTAAGTATTTTATATCTTACAGAAAATGGAATAACATTTATGGTAAAATTCTTTTTCATGTAAACATAAAATATTATCAATTTCAAACAAATTTCCAGGTTGGGTTTCATGAATTTCGTCTCGATGCAAAAGGCGAGAAAAATTATTATCATTATTTATTTGAATATTATTGTTATAACTATTGTCAGATATACCTGAAGACAATATGCCAGCTTCAAGATTTAAGGAGCATTTTGTGTATTTTTTTGCTATGACCATGCATACACAATTGGAATGAAATGTGGAAGAGCCTTCCCTTTAATTTTTTAACCAAGCTAATACCAAATCATTTGTGTTTATGGTGAGTTCATTGCCAAATGAAAATAATTAGGACATTTGCTTGAAGCATCAACAATAAGAAGACATTACAATTCAGTTATTGCAAAAAATTTTATAGTCTCTTAAAGAATGAGAATGGAATGGTAATGTAAAGACACTTGAAACATCTTACTGTTTATAACTTCGTCTTGATGACACAAATGCACTGATTTACACTAATTTGAGCTGCTATGACGTCATAAAAGGACTACAAGACTTCAAGTTTAATTTGTTAATTTGTTTGTTTCTTTAGGATACTGGGTGAATAAAGGTCTTCATAAAGTGGATGATTTTCAGAGGCCCCAAATAAATTATACAAAATGTATCAAAGATAAATTTTCAAACCACTTTGTGCTGTATGAAATATTAAATCAACGACAGGTTGTCTAACCAATGAAATTCGCACTACACTAAAAGCACTACTTGTGCTTTAATGAAAATCAAATGATACTGTTTAGATAAACTAAATTTCAAATAATTTTTTCAGGAAATATTCAAACTGATTTGCTGAAAGAAAGATTTGGTAGTATAGGCAACTCTCAGGTTAACACTACAATATATCTGTCGGACATGCATTTGAAAATGATTATAAGCTACGGCTTGAAAGCATTTTGCTCTCTTACTTAAAATCAAATGAGTTTGATGATATTCATCATAATATTTTCGATGATGATGAGGACTAGAAAATATTGATTGTCATCATACTAGTTTGAAAACCAACATAAATAATGATGAACTTATTGCATGTTAAGATCTAATACCTGCTTTTACATATATTGATGGTTATGCATCACTTGTTTTAATTTTAAAAGAACTATTGCTGTACATGTTAAGATTTATTAGAGTCAGATGAATTGCTTAATAGTAGTGTTTCCAATGAGTGACTTGTAAAATATTATAGGAATGACCTGAAATATGAAATATGACCTGAAATTCATGAAAACTATATATCCAAGCATTTATTTGGGTACGTATTAATATCTTTCAGAATATTTTTTTGTAAAAAAAATGAATAAAAAATAATAGTTTGAGTTAAAATTTTATTTTTAAATTTTTTTTTATGTTAGCGAATTTTTTTGACTTTTTGCAAATAATTTTTTTTTATTATCAATAAAAATTTCTTTTCAAGTATCCACAAAAAATAAGCACAATTAGTAACACATTAGTGATATATTTTTTCCCTTGTAATATTTTGGGCGCATCTATTTTAATGGCTATTATTAGAGATAATCGAACACAATATTTATAACCTAATATGCATCTATCTAATTACCGAATTTACATTATTTAAGATTTTAACCTCAGATGTCCTAATTTTAATATATATATATATATATATATATATATATATATATATATATATATATATAATAGAAATTTCTTGAGCGAAATTAGAAATTAGAAAAGTATTTTTTATTAGAACCATCAACGCTTTATTTATAATAAAATAATTACATTAAATCATAATTTAACAAATTAATCTAATGCTAACAGTTATTGAAAAAGAATTAATTCTAGGGAATATTGTGCATTTTTAATATTTGATATAAGTCTTAAAATATAGTAGCATTTTTTTTTGTTTGAGAAGTAATCATTGCAGTGAAAACAAGTTTGCAAAATTTTACTTTCCGGTCGGTTTATGACAAAAAGTCGATTATGAAATTAAAAAAAAAAAATCAAAATTGAGTGTGAAACATTTGTGATATATATAAAAAATCCGATCTTTTATTTAGATTAACATATGTTCGCCAGTTCTGGTTTTCATACATAATAATTGTTTATTTTTGTTTATAAAATAAAGATTTTCTTATAATAAGAGTGTTTGTCTTCATATATCAATGCCTGCTGTTAGAGGACAAAAAATATTTGTTCAATATCATTGCAGTAACCACATCATTGTATTTTATATTACCCACAATATCGGAATGTACATAAATTTAAAAGCATTCAGTTTTTAAATTTTGACCGTTATAGAAAATTTTAATAGAGATTAAATACCATTCCAGAAAGTGCGCAAAATATATAATACTTCAACAAAATAATCAGAAGGAATTTAATTCAACTAAATCTATTAACAACCAAACATACCAAAAACAAAACAATCTCCATCAGTATTATGTTATTAATCCCTAAAAATTTATGCCAAGGAATACAACGTTTCTTGTATAATCGAAAATTATGTGAGCACACTTAGAATTTTAATAATTTCTTTCAAATTTAATGAAGGAAGTTTCGTTCATTTCAACAACGGTGTAGGAAAAACGTTATTATAAAGAAATGATTAAAAACTTACCTCCATTCCTATAACCGTTTTCTTTTTTAAAATAAATTTTACGATTGAAGAAAAAAGAGAGGAATCCAATTCATATATCTAATCTCACATGTTTATCTGAAAACATTGACCATTTTTCTTTCCCGGATACTATTTCCTACATGTTTGAGTAATCGAACGAAACAAATTTCTTCATGGACGCACTTTTTTACTCTGTGCAAATTTCATGAAACTTTATTCGTTTCTGACAAAACCATTTCCTGGAACATGCTCCGTGCAAATATTACGTCAAAATGCCGAAATAACTGCGATCACTTCGTTGAAGAATCAAATTTCGCCAAAATTAAAGAAAATATTTCCTCCTTCTCTTTTTTCGAAAAAAAACATATGGCTCCTAATTTATCTAATTTTAACAATCACTTTATAGTGGATACGATATAAGCGATTCAATATCATCTAAGCAACGAAATAAGGACAAATAGAACAGAGAGATAAATTACACCCATGTTCGGAGCGGTATTTGAACCCGTGATCATCTTGTTTCGAGGTCAACTCCTTGACCACCATATATATCTGTCGTCTCATCCCGTCCCTTTTTTTTTGATAGTCTAGTCTTCATTCTAGTAAATTTCCCACAATGCATTATGATGGTTTCGAGTTGAGGAGACATTTTACTCGTACACTTCAGAATTCACGTTTATATCACAAACCACTTGAGTTCTTGACAAAATACGACTCAAGGAATTAAAATTCGTCAAAAGTGAGAATTTTTTTTTTCTGAGAGTTACTTTCAATTTCTAATCACAGCAGAATTTTGTCGAAACAGAGGGATAACCTTTTCAATGCTCTGCTATACAGAAACAATACACTTTTTTGTCTCATTTTTTGTCTGAATGTTTCTACATTAGAAAATTAGCAGTTTAAATTGTTAAGGAATTTTGCAGGTAATAGAAATCATGATTTTGTTTTATGCACCAGCCAACACTAGCCACTGCGTACGAAACTGTGTTCGCAGTCAAACATAATGTTTAATATATATATATATATATATATATATATATATATATATATATATATATATATATATATATATATATATATATATATATATATATATATATAAATATATTGGTGTAGTTTCTTTTAGATTTAAAAACAAAAATATCAATCATACTTAATTTAAAATTACATAAATTGAAATGATAAAAAAAATATTTAATTTAACTCAAAATATAAAATTTGTTTTTTGAAAGTCATAAAACAAAATCTATATAAAAATATGAAGCAAAATCTTTTAAAACATTTTTCATAAACGAAAATTTCATTTTTTTTCTTTTATTTTTAAAGACTTTTTTTAAACCCTTAAATAATTCAAAAGCTTTGTTCTTAAAACTTTTTGTTTTTAAATTAAACTTAAATTTAAAAGTATTATGTATTAAAAAAACAAAGCCCGTTCAACGAAGATTAATTGCAGCAGGGCATAAAAAGTTTGTAAATAGAGAAGGAATGCATTTAAGTTTATGTCGTTGACAGAATTTATTTTTCTTTTGTTAGAGAATAATGGATGGCATTTAGAATGTTTTTAACATACTCCAATATACTCCAGGATATTAATTTATGTTAAATTTTACATAAATTTTTTTTCAATTTAATATTTCCATGCAATATAAGTTATTCTAAAAATTGTGTGCAATGCTATTGTGAGTTACGTAAACAGTCTAGAATGCTATTTTCTATAAAATGTTTGTTTAAAGCATTTATCTAATTTGAATTCCTTATTTTCTCAAGTGTATCAAACTTTCCTCAATAAATTAAATATATATATATATATATATATTTGTTGCTTGAAAATTAGAATAAATAGGAACAGAAAATTACAACATACAACTTTTTTCTACTCATTCTTTTGTGTTCAATGATACTTTATTTTTTACCTTAATTTGTCTCTCACACTTTCAGTGGCACACCATCATAGTCATGCGATAGTCGCGGAATTATTAAGGCTTCGTTTTCATGGTGAGAAAACAAGAACATCAAGTCATAATTTGGGATTTATTCGTCTTTTGACCATATTCACTCGGATAAATCCGACGCTTCTCCCTAGTGGGTGGGGGACATGAATAATGCCGTCCATTAGTGGACAACTTAGTAATCAGAGAATTCTAGAATGTGTCAGCCATGGGCAAAGAATCACTGTTCCTCTTATGGGACTCATGCGTTCTGGAAAAGTATCAAAGATATAATACATAATGTCCACAGAAATCTCCGCAAGTGTACTTGTAATTTATCTTTGTTAAAGAGAGAAATTATCTTCATTGTGACAAATGAATTTAGGGAAATTAGTATGTTATAAATTCAAACTTAAGCTCTCAACTCAAAATTCAAGTTAATATATACATATATATATATATATATATATATATATATATATATATATATACATATATATATATATATATATATATATATATATATATATATATATATATATATATATATATATATATATATATATATATATATATATATATATATATATATATATATATATATATATATATATATATATATATATATATATATATATATATATATATATATATATATATATAAGTTCAAAATGAAGAATAAAACAAAGAAAAATTATAGACATATGAAAAAAGGGGGGGGGGGAATAATAAGCAAAAAAATAACAAACAACAGTTTATATATATATAAAAAAAAAGGAATGAAATTTTATTTTACAAACCGGAAAAAAAAGATATAATCTTGTGGACTGAAGAAAAGATTATTTCTTTTTTTTTTCCGGTTTTTTTTTCTCCGGTTTTTTAAATAAAATTGCATTCTTTTTTTTTTTACATATATAAACTGTTGTTTGTTATTTTTTTACTCATTATCCCCCCCCCCTTTTTTTTTATATGTCTATAATTTTTCTCTGTTTTATTCTTCATTTTGAACTTATCTAATGAGTTCTGTTTACTTGCAGCTTAAGCGCAATAAATGAAACTTATTGTGTTTCTTAACTTCGTGTCTTCTTTTAATTATTTATGTACTATATATATATATATATATATATATATATATATATATATATATATATATATATATATATATATATATATATATATATATATATATATATATATATATATCTTATATATAAAATTGTCTTGTCACATTGTTAGTGTTTATACTCCTCCGAAACGGCTTTAGCGATTTTGATCATATTTTATTTGCATATTTAGTAGGTCTGAGAATTGGTTTATAAATTTTTTTATTTTATTTTTAGACAAAATTTAACGTTTATTTTAAATATATCTTTATTTAATAGTATTCGGATCCAAACTAGACATAGAAACATAATAATTCGAAAACAATATTCACGCACGTTGCAACAAGTCATATTGAACTCTAATACTTATGCTCGCCTTTAAAAGAAGAGCATCAAATATATTTGCAAGTATGTGAAAAAGGCAGTGATATTTCAGTATTTCGAGTTGAAAATACCAATGTCGCTGCTCTTCCAGTGAATAACAACGATGGAATAACGCTGTACCAAATTGACAGGTACATCAGCTCCAATGAAGTTGTTTGGCGTATCTTTGGTTTACCAATTCATGAACGGGATCCAACCGTTATTCATTTAGCCGGCCATCTTGAAAACGGTCAGCGCGTATATTTCACTATCAAGACAGCGATTGACCGAGTTATAAATCCACCAAAAACAACACTCACCGAATTTTTTGAATTGTGTAATCGAGCGGATGCTTTTGGTGCCTTTGCACAAACATTACTCTACTCAGAAATATCACACTATTTCACATGGGCTCAAACAAAAAAATGGACACAACGCAAGCAAGGCACACCGGTTGATGCATGTCCTGGTTTATTCAAATCAAACGCTCTGGGGAGAGTATTTGCAGTCAAGCTAAGGCAGACAGTGCTTTTATTTTCGACTGTTGTTGGTAATGTCACCAGCTCATTATCATTTCAAGATAGACATAAAGTAGATAGACATCAGCATCCAACGTATAAAGATGCATGCCTTGTACTCGGCTTGCTGGAAGGCGACAACCAGTGGGAATGTATGCTTGCTGAAGCAGTATTGAACTGTGCTGCAAAGTAAATTCGTCTACTATTCGCTATAGTATTAACTACATGTTTCCCGGCCCGTATAGAAACGTTATGGGATAATCACAAAGATTCGATGACTGATGATATACGGTACACAACATCCCACGCGATGCAACGATAAAACGATAGCATTCAGCGATGCTATGTACAGTGAAGCACTGATTGCGATTGAGGATCTTTGCATTATTATTGCCAACTTGCCCTCTATCATTTCGGTATGCCTTCGCCAAATCGAAGTGCAACATTAAACACTGACTTACATGGCATACCACCGCATAATTTAGTACTCAAAGTTGGATCTCTGGTTATTTTGCTTCGTAATTTGGAACAACCACGGCTGCGCAACGGCACGCGATTAGTCGTTAAAAAATTAATGAACTATGATATCGAAGTCATTATTTTAGATGACAAATGCCAGGGTGAAAGTATATTACTTCCACAAATCCCTATTATACCCCAAGATGTGCCAATTCAATTTAAGCGCATTCAGTTCCCCATTAGATTGACATTTGTAATAATAAGCCTAAACAATATTAGTTTTTGGCTTAGATATGAGCACACCATGTTTTTCACACGGACAATTATACATGACACATGCTCTCGAGTGGGCAAACCATCCAGTTTATTTGTGTTTGCTAAAGGTGGAATGACAAAAAATATTGTACACTCCATTGCACTAAGAGATTAATATTGTTGACTAATATTTTCAGAATTCGTTGTAGATATAATTTATAAGAAAAAATTTAGCATAAATTAAAAATTTTTTTTATTTGGTGTGTTGTTATTTTTACATTCCGTCATCGCTCACAGAGCTCCATGCCTCTTATATGAATGCTAATTTTTAGACATTTAATGTAAATACTTTTGAGGTACTATTGAGGTATTTTAACTACAATTATCTTCTTCACTATATCTACAGCTGACACGGTTTGATAACATTTCTGATACATCATATAAGCATTCTACGTTTACAAGTAATTTTATTTAGAATAAAATTAGTTTTACAAATACATAACAAAATTTAATCAGCAATTCACACGTTAATTTTTTCCCCACATAAAGTTTCCTTAGAAAATAACTTTCGACATTTTAAAAAGAAACTTCTTAGTTTAAAGACAATAGACTCAATAGATAGCAGTCATGCCATTTAAAAAAATAAATAAGCAAATGTTTAAAAATATTTACTTGTGGAAAGATTAAAAAATTGATAAGGTAAAAATGTTTAATTGAATAGATGGAAAAATCATCTTTAATTATGTTATAGTAATTTTATAAAAATATTAAATTTTATTTCTCTTCGCGTCTAGCTCTTTTCGCTTTCTCCCAGTTATTTGTAAAATGAAGAGAGAAAATAATTACTTCCTCTGAAATTATCTGCCAAGGAATAGTAGTTGAAAGACGAAATCCTAATTTGTTGGAGGTAAAACTTTATCTGATTTATTTTTATCTTCAACTCGCTTTTAATCAAGAATGAACTGCGGTAAACCCCTCAGACATCACCTCATTAGTAGAGGAAGAGAATGTTCTGAAAAATAATAGGCGAAACAGTTGCGTAATTATTTATTCCAATTCTGCATTCATTAGAATAATTGGTTCAAATTTCAAAAAGAAAAAAAAACTGAGAAAACTAGGAGAGAGAGTTTATATAGAAAGCTTCAAGAAGAAGAGAAATTATGTTTGTTAACAGTCGAAATGAATTTAATTTTGTTCACGCAAAAATGAATTGCGAAGATCCATATTTAAAGCTTTAATTAATATATCTGTATTTGTTCACTTTAAAACATAATCATTTTTTGTAGTAAGATATTTATTTTTTGTCTAAAGAAAAGAAATAAAACAAAATAAAAAATACGTAATTTACGTATTGAAAAAACTGTATTTGTTTGATAGATTATACACAGTGTGTGTCTTAAAGTAAGGGAAATGTGAGGCTTATTTCCCATCCTTTCGAGTTACTGCGATCTGTTTAACATTTATTTCGTATGCTCTGCGAAGTTCAAATATCGTTAGCGTTGGGATATAGGAAAATCTTAATACTTTGCAAAATGTATGTATTAAAATATATTTAACCCGGAGATTTAAGCACTGAGCATTTACTGTAAAAGACAGGGTACAATTTCAGCCCCGAATTTCAAGTCAACACTGTTTTTTATCAATGAGTACTAACCAATCTGTGAAGTTAATGCCACCTGCGCACAACATGGCTACATTGTAATGCTTGTTTTGATTTGCATAAGCAGGCGCGTCAGCTTCAATGCGCCAGCGTATATGCACGCATTCAACGAACGGCATGCGACTTGTCAAATTTGGAAACAAATTACATAGTACAAGAATAAGAGACAACCCAACAATGCACAAACTGATATCTCGACGCGTTTAGCAAAAGGACAATTTCCGCCAACAACAAAGACCCGTTTTTTTACCTCCTAAATAATACATCTTGTAGTCCTTCCCCTTTACAAATCACTCTAAACGTGAATGTAGTTGAATCGAATCCAAATATAACACTTGGATATATATTCTTGCTGTCTTTTTCAAATTTGTTATAAGCCATTTTCGTATTTGTAACCCACACATACAAATGAATGAATAAATTCCACTACCCCCACAAAAGATGCATAAAATAGTCACCATAGCTTGATCTATCCAAGTTTAGTACTTCTTAAATCATTGAAAACGTATTTAAGCCAATTTTTTATTATAATTGAGAAATATCTTAGGAAAATAAATAATTAACTATCACCTATCTCCTATGAGTCATTTAAATAAAAATCATTTTAAGTAAGCAAGGTTAAAATGTAAACATTGTATTAATATTTAATTTATTAAAAGGCACAGACGTTGAAAAGTTAAAATTACTAAATAAGTGTAACACTTTTTGGTAATTATAGGGTAAACTAACCAGTGAAGGAACACTTAAGCTTCGCTTGCCTTTTAAAAAATCATATTAATTTCATAATTCGTAATTTCAGTTAAATGACAGTGTCAACATATTTGTTACTAATTGCAAATTATGTAAAAAAATTGTAGAGAAATTACGTAATATTGTTTTAAAGTTTTGGTGGTTCAAATAACAAGTAGTAAGAAGACCAAGTGAAGGAACAGCTCTTACCAGTGAATGAACACCCAGTAAAGGAGCACTTAATTTTGGTTATTTTAAATGCTCTTTATGATTTTATAAGCCATACAAATATTTAAAAACAAGTCTATTCTTGAAATTGTAACATATAAATACTTGGAAAATGTTAACTTTTATTTTGTAATCATGAATTGAAAATTAAAGTGTCAACATATTAACACATACTGTTCATTCACTGGGAAATCTATGCCTAGTAAAGTAAAATGCGTGTTCCCTCTCTGATTAGAAGTTGTTTTTCGTATTTTTAACATACTTTTGATGTGGAACATCACTAAAGGTCCAAGAAAATTAAAGTTTATCTGTTATTTTCATTAACTTAGAAAAAAACCCAGTAAAGAAACACTTGTTCCTTCACTGGTTTTTCATCGTTTGGTGATCCAGTGAATAAACAGCCCCTTATCTCAGTACTTTACTATGCTATGATGCTTAAAAAAGAATAAAACGTAACTTCAATAACTATATTTTGAACTCTTATTTTCACAGTGGGAAAAATAAAACTATTACATGCAATTAATTCCACTTCAAACATATAAATACAAACACTCACCTTATAATTTTTTCAAAGAAACAAGGTGTTGCAGAGATAATAACAAATTCAAAATTTTTTCCAGAGAAGTCTATTTGACCAGGTAATCTAAAACATTGCTAGATGAATTCCTATTGTTTGGCAGTAAGCTATTGTTACCAATCAATCTAAAGAAAAACGTTCAAATTCTTACTTTTAATCAATATATATGAAATGTTCCTTCACTGGGTAGTGTTCCTTCACTGGTTGGTTTACCATATATTCATACCTTAGTAAATGTCATGAAACTCTTTTATTTGGTAGAACTTACTTTCTATTTTTAATTTTAAAAAAGAACTTTTGTTCAGAAAAAAGCAAGTTCTGCTTAATCATTTTCATAATGAATGGAAATTTTGCCAAATTAATAGTTTAAATACCCCAATATTTGGTTTAATTACCAGAATTGTCGATTTTTTCTTACTAGGAATGTTTTTTCAGTAGCTGGTAATTTTACCATATCACTTTCTTCGTACATAATGCATTTTTGAATCCTTGACAAAACGAAACCTTGGATAATTTTATGTAAAAAGCATGCTAAAGTACAACATCCTAATCCATAATTTTACGCACGCAGAAAAAATCTCGACTTGTTTTCTTTATAGGTCGTAAAATAAACCATCATATTAATTCTAAAACATTTTACGTTGTTTCTAAAGGTTCTAAAATTTGAAAAGTGTGAAACGATCATTTCAGCTTTTATATTGATTTTTGCAGCAAATCCTCTTAAAATAACCTATGGAGTGCTGAACTAAAGATCTTTAACAAAAATACAAAACGAAAAATCACCTTATTCGGAGAAGAGGAAGAATGACTTACCAATAAAACCAAACCTTACAAAATTGGACTTTAGCCAGATTGCCCCAGGGGTAACATTTTCTTCAGCGACTCTTAGCGGGATTCGACTTTTTAAAATTGTGTTATACATTTATTTGGTCGCATTGATTTCTTGAAAGATTTTGATAGTACATTTGACAGTTAAAACATTGCATTTTGCAAGATATTCAAACGTCGTATCGAATTTACTTCGGTTGTTATCAATCATTTCACTTTATACTTGAAATAAGGTTATAGTGTTTGACATTTCAAAATTCTTTGATATTTAATTTTGGTATGCTAGTTACAAAATTGTAGCTACAGTTTAAATTTTAAATTCTGTTCATAAGTCTTATAAAGTAGTGCAATTCAGAATCCGATTTGTTAATTCGATTTCTAAAATCAAAAAAGTAATGCGATTAACCAAATTAATGCACTCAGATTTGGTACATAAATTTTATAAAAGTTAGTGGTGTTTAATCTGTGCATTTATTTCAGCACTATTTAAGATATAGAAATAAACATAACTGTGTGTGTGTATTCTTTAAGCTATAAAAAATTTTCAACATTCAATAAAATACAAGAGTGTTTTTATCTGGATTGAGTGAATAAATTAAATTATTAGAAATATGTATTAAAATAAAAGTGTCTGCGTAGTCATTAAATTATAATATATATTCGTTACTCTTTAAAATATACAAATTCGCTGAGCTTCGTTAAAACGTAACATCGCTTAAATTTGCAGCTAACTTAATTGTTACATTTATTACAATGTGTTATGATCAACTGTAACTGAAATTTTGTGTAGTTTGAAACCTTTTTGTCAGCTCGAGACGAGAAATGGCATCAAGCCAAATGATACTGAGTACAGTTAATATTTATTTTACTGGGATTAACTATTGAAAACGAGTTTTTTTTAATATAATTAAGTAAAGTCCTTGGCAAGGGCAACAAATAATAATATTTTTTTTTTAATATTTAAGCTTTAAATATTGTGTAGGTTTTCGTCTTTCCGCTGTGTTCTTGTTCATTAATACTAATTTAATCAATATTTATTTTTTTCAACCCTGTAAAAAAACGAACAATCGTCAAGTTTTGTATAAATGTACAGTGTAAAACAAATTTCTTGTTTGTATATTTATGGAAAATTTCAAAGAATAAATATGCAATATGTTAACATTACTTTGTAATCCAATTTAGTAACAAAAAATGAGTTGATGAAACACAATTATGACAAAGATATTAACGCTATTATAAACCTGAAATTTTCCTAAACATCCCACAAAGCGTCCGCGCCCTATCGGTCCCATTTGGAAACATATTATATTTATCCACTGAAACTAAAGTGCAGTTCTCCATGTAGCTGAATATTTATATCGCACCATTCTCAATTGCGAAAATCTCTCCCACATTGTTTTCGTGCCATCAAAGCCGGAAGTTAAAGCTATTCCGATAAAGTCTAACTGGCAGTTTAAATCCGCATTTTATCAGCCATTACTGCTGAATTCTCGAGAGGAAATGACGGAAGCAAATTGAAAAAAAGGGGAACGAAAATGAGACTATTTGTGTTGTAGGGAAATTGCATGTGTGAACAAAACACCAGCTGTTTTGTTTTGTTAGTTAATGTTTTGATAAAACCGAAATAGATATATTTTTTGTTTGTTGAGTAAGGTTAGTTCTAAATGAATAATATAAGATTAAAATGCATGAATAAATTATTTTTTTCACAATTTCTTGTGGTTCAGATAGAAAGGAGTAATAAAATTTAAAAATTATTAACTATACATTTTCCCATTGGTATATTTCTTAAAGCTATCTCTGAAATCAATGAGTTTTCAACTTTAATTAAATCATAAAAATGAAATTATTGAAATTAAATTACATAAAATAGTTAAAATTAAGTTGTATTATAGTTGCATTACGAATAATAATGTTTAAATTCCATGTGATTAAATATTTGACGATGTGATGTAATCGTACATAGACAACTGTATCATTGATATACTGTCGAAATTAACCAAGCAGTAATTGGCATTCTGAAATGTACCCATGTTGCTAAATTGCATGTTCTTTTTTTACAGGAAAATACGCGCCAGAGTGTTAAATATCAAACGCATTAAATTTCGCGCAATATCATAGTGGGTGAATCGTTTCGAATAGCAGAACAAGAGTTATAACCAGTTAGTACATGGAAGACAATGTAGCTTCATACTGATTTCTATCAGCTTGACCGGAAAGTAAAGATGGTCGGTAAGTATCAAGCCTGAAGCCGTAAGCGTCAGTCCTGAAATTGTGAAGACTTTACCTTCATGTGACCTAAACACCCAAAACAGGCTGTTGCGGGATTGCTTTGCTTAAATTTTTTTAGTACGTATATACTACTAAAACAAAGAAAACAATAGCTTCTCATTATCATTCCTATTTCCTTAAAAATTTAATTTTTTTCCAGTAAATAATGTAATACATAAGATATTTTTCAGTGAATTCGTTTTTTTTACTATTTTTTCCATGCCGTCATCTACACCATAACGGAACTGCTGAATTTTACATTTACTCTATTCCAAGAACAATAGTCATGCAATTTAAATAAAGTTAATTAAGATTTCTTTTCAACGCCCTAAATTCCAATGTATTCTGTAACCACATTACAAATATTCTTCAATCGAAAAAAAAATTCTAAAACAGAAAGCAATATGTTATAAAGTTTTTTCTAATTCTATCTACTTAAGCACACCTAGTGCCTAAACATAATTTAAAAACACCATTATAATAATCTATCTATCTATCTATCTATCTATCTATCTATCTATCTATCTATCTATCTATCTATCTATATATATATATATATATATATATATATATATATATATATATATAGTGAGAGAGAGAGAGAGAGAGGGAGAGATATTTTGTATCATTTCTGGGAAAAGTACAATATTTCGTTGTATTGAAACAGAAGCTACTCTTCAAATATATAAAGAAACACGGAAATGGAATGCGGATGAAGAAAAAGACAGAATAGAAAATACGAGGAAAGAAACTATTTTCTTTTCGTCTTAATAAATAATAATGAGAATATGTTGACGATAATGATAATACATGAATACTTTCTCGATAAGGCTCTTTCTTTAGCCTTTTCTATTAAGTGAGCATTAATTTTTTCCAACTACAGTTGCTGTATGAAGGGGAAAAAAACTTTTCTCATTTGTGTTACAAGTACTTTTCGAAAAATAATTTCGATTTATTTTCTCCACCAGAAACTAGTTGTTGCAATCACAGGTTTCTCTGAAAGTAATCAATAGCTTAATGGGTAATGATTAAAGAAGAGATCAAGATACTTTGTGAAAAAGATCTGCTTCCATTTTTGACCAGTTTTATTTTTCTTCGAACATTATCCAGCAATCCGAAAATGAACTGAGCTTCAAAAAGTACATTTTTAATAGTTTTAAACTCATATTATTTAATATAGCAACGAAAAGTATGGATATATTGGGAAATCAGCATGAAGTGTATATCATTTTAAAAACCCTTATATGGAAAGTGTTGAGATTTTTTTACGGTTATTAAAATAGGTTAAAAAATACTTACCATTTCCATTTTTTCTATGCAGTAAACATTGCAAAATTACCTGAGTCTTCACCAGGGAATTCTAATAAAAGTGTATGTTTGTTTAAAATTCTGGGATACAAAATGAAAACTTTCAATACATTTTTTTATCAATTTTCAAGTAAATTTAGTAAAAAGTTTTTCAGGATTCCAAAATTTTTTTTTTAAATACTAAAATTAAACAATTTTTAGTTAATTTTTTTCCAAAATTAGTTTTACAGAAAAAAAAACTCTCTCAGCGAAACACTGCATCAGAAAAATGTCAGCCTGAGTCTAATGATTATTTTGTTTAATTGTTCTAAACATGTTAAATATTTAATTCACATGTTTCAAATTTTAAAAAGAAATAAAATTGAATAGTAAAATCAATTTTTCTATAAATAATAATAAATAAGATTACTGAGCTTATTTATAAAAATCTAAATTTTGAACTTAATTTCATTCAGCATCATAGTTCTCCTAAAAATGTTAAGTATTTTTTTTAAATAATGATACATTTTAGAATATGTCTAAAATGAACTTTTAGAATCTGTCTAAAAGTTAATATTAAATCCAAATAGAAGAAACAAATCTAATAGCTTGCATGGGATATTTGGCTAAGTTAGTGTAGTAGTAATTTAAATTTAATGCTGACATCGATGAAAAACATTTGAAATTAAATAAGGATTAAAGTATTTTTCGAATTGTAAAAAATAATCCAAAATTGGAAGTTTAACATTATCACAAATAGTTTAAACTTTTAATTAAAAGTAACCACATTAAATTTAATCACTCAAAAATATATTAAAATTATTTTAAAACTTGAAAGAAAAGAAGACACAAATGATTAAAAATAGTAATAGTTGAAGGACTTTACAAACAAACAAGGAATACATAATTTTACCGGTTATCTTCTTTTTTTAGGTTGACATTTTATAAATTAGAGACTGCATAAATGGGTGGGAAAACATTTATATACCTGAATTTTTATTCATACGTTCCTTCATAATAATGAAATCTATTTCAACTCAGAGGAGTTTCCAATTGTAGGAATGATTGCCGATCTATAGATACAACTAATTGTTTTATTCTTACAATTAATTGGTTTTATAACTCAAAACTAAGAACAGTTTATTACATTAGACAGTCAAATGTCAAATAAAATCAGTGACTCCAAAAATAGCTTTAATTAATTAATTTTTAGCCTAAAAGTAAGCTGGGAGCTAATTCAAAGAACATAAATTAAGTTCAAAAATATCCTAAATTACTAAAAAAATGATCAAAATTAAATTGATAAAGTGATAAAGGAAAACTGTTAAGAAGTTGATTTATTTTAAATGTATCAGTTTTATAAAAAAATCAAATTTTTACCACTGTAATTACGTTTGTCAGACATAAAAATCCATTATTTGATAAAATTAAAAAAAAATTTCAAACTGAATACATTCTTTTCTTTCGTGGGGAACCATTCCTTTTGTCAAACAATTTGCAGCAAATTTTAATAGAAAGTGTGGAATTCATGTACCTTGCTATAATTCAACTTAATTTTCTCACAAACAGTTTTTTTTTCTAAAATATAATATTATTAAAATAATTTTCATTTCCTTTAAAACTTGCAAAACAAATTTCAAGATTAAATATATTGATGTTTTGGAATGTTTTTTTATTAATCACTCGTTAAAGATTTGTGTCGAATCTTACTTTCTTTTTGTCCGCGAACCGTTTGAAATGATAAAATATTTCAATTCAATCTGAAGGGCAAATATTTAAGTTTAGGATTAATTAAAATAGAACTATCTATAATCATATAAAAATAGAAAAGTCTATTAAGTCGAAAAGTATAACATATACGAGTACATTGCGCAACTTTTCATCCAGTATATAATAAGGAAATTTAAAATTAACAATGCGTTTTTTTGTTAAATTGTTTCATGTGTGTGATATGTTTCTGGAAATATTTATTCAAGAATAGGTAGATATTAAAATATTTTTTTCTCTAAAATATCAATATTTAAGCCTTTTAGTTCATAATCACTTAAATATATTAAATATCACTTCAAATAAATTCGTACAGTAATGAATTTTCTTTTTCGACCTGTTTAAAAAATATAATTTAAGCAAAAATTAATAAAGCAAAGTTGGTGTAGCATATTTCCTTATTAGAAGCAAGATGTTTAGTACTAGTATAAGAAATTGGAAAATGTCTGAATATTTTTTTAAACATAATGATTGAAAATTTTTATTGTTTCAACTAAATAAGGAAACTTTTGTCTCCACACAATGCCTGTATTTCATTGTTTGACAAAACCTTTTTGAATTGCAGCAAAGTATATGTAATAAATAAATTTATTAAGCTAATGAATATTGGAAAATATGGCAGAGGAAAGAAGAACAAAATTTTTTGTTATGTGCTTTATAGTTGAATGCGTGGTTATTTGTCAAGTCTAATATTTATCTATTACTCGGGCATTGCCACTTAATCTTAAAAATAGGGTAGGATTTATCGGTCAAATGCATATCTAGCAGTGGCATTTCACCGTAAAGAAACATAAGTGTAGGATGCACCAGGCAGTGGCACTTAACTTTAAAATAAACTTGGTGGGGCATTTAACCTTAAAAAACATAATTATATGGTAAATAGACGTAGGCACTCACCTATCTTCATTTATCAGATTACTAAAAATAATAAACAATAATTATTATCGATTGTTTATTGTATGTGTGTCTGCTTTGGCGAAACAATTTAACTATCGCTAACGAACCTCTTTTATGGAAGAGTTTACGATTTCGTTCCATTTTTACCTATTAATGTTGGTTTTTAGAACATATATTTTTTATGTCAATTAGAACTCAATGTTAAATTTAATTAAGCATTAACGTGATTTATGGTACAGCGATTTCTCATAAATATTTATGCCGTGGATTTGAAATTATTTTTCATATTAAGAAACCGTTTTAAATCTAAGCTATGAACAAAAGAATCATCAAAGTTGTTTCATATAAGTTTAGAAGAGTTTATCTTGTGACGTTTTCTACTTCTACTTGAATCTGACGTACTGAATAAAATATAGTTGAGTAAAGAATGAGCAATAAACTCCTTTTTATTATTAATGAGAGCTAGATGCTAGTAAACTTCAATGATGCTATATAAAAGCAGAATAATAAAAAAATAATCAACAAATCATGTATGTTTATATATATATATATATATATATATATATATAGATAGATAGAAAGATAGATAGATAGATAGATAGATAGAAAGATACTGATAGTTTTTAGATTCGGAAGCTAAATTTGTCCTTACAATCGCCATTTAGTTTCAGGACCACAGCGCAAGTAGTTCTCGGATTATCAAGAAAACACACAGTAAGTCATATTTTTCATTTTATTTTTATAGCTTTTTCCAGTTTCTTTTTATTTACTTATTATTTTTGAATCTGAGAAAATTTTAAATGTACAGGTTTTTATTAGAAAACATGTTTTTCAAAAATGAAATTCAAAATTAATTTCCAATATTTGAACTCAACTCCCATGAGAATATTAAAACTTTAAATTGGATTTTTCCGAAAATACATGATTTTAGCATGTCACTTTTCTAAAATACAGTCTTTAATTAAAAAGTATTGATTTAATAAATGTTTTTTTGCATGAAACCCAAACTTTAATCAACATCAATTTCGAAGAAAATCCCTTCTAACTCTAAAATTCACTTTGATTCACGCAAAGTTTTGAAATACTTTTCCAATTATTGTACGGTAAATTAACTGCATCAAAGTAAATTAATTGCCCCAAGAAAGAACATCGACAGTTTTCCATTAAATACGTATTCAATTATGAAAAAGAAATAGAGAGTATTGAAAATTTAAATCAAAAAGATACAAGGCGAAATCTAAACTTATCAGCAAGCACTTTTCAATTATGTTGTACAGAGTCTACCAGTGGGACGTGTCTAGTTGTTTTGAATTCCGAGTAGAGCCGGATTTCATTTTTGTTGACTTTATTTTACATTTTTATATGTAAATTTAATAAAACTGTTGCAAATAATATAAGGGAAAATAAAATACAAAATTTTCAGGCTTATTAACATAAGCATACCTGATGAAAATTTTGTACACTAGAGATACAAGGTAGAGACGGAGATAGAGATTAAAATATGTTTAATTTAAATATAACTGTTAGCCTTAAGCTGATGACATAATTATATAATTATTTCAATATTAACACACTTAAATTCACCTTTTAAAATTCAAAAAGAGCAAAGATAATTACAGTAAATTTTAAATCATTCATTTGTCGGGCCTTCTTAAATTTAAATGGAACAAAATATTCGTCAGTTACATTATATATATATATATATACAAAAGGAAAATAAAGATTTTGATTACTGCTCATGAACTGCAAGTACATAAAACTCATAAAATAAGTGAAAAATACAGATAGAACATGGAGAAATTAGAAGAAACAAGGATTTTTATAAGAGAAGTAGAAAAAAAATATAAAAAATATATATATTTAAGAAATATTAAAAGTTAAAAAATATATATAGATATATATGAAAATTTCTGCAAAATATTGTAATATAATTATGATATTCATTGGAATGATATACGATTAAAATAATTCTAAAGCAAAAGTTTACAAACAAGACAAAATTCTTATAAGTAATTCAAAAAAAAAAAATTGAATTCTTTACTTAGTTTCACAGCTGTTTGAACTTCTAGATAAAAGAAGGAAAGCGAATTCTGCTATGAACTCTATAAGCGTATAAAGTAGTTTAATTTGTGATCTTTTTTGAGAAGATAATTGTGATTATAATCAAAATTAATTAATAATGATTTCAAAACTTTTTTTTTATTTATTTTTTTAAACTTCTGGAATGGTTGTACATCTTTCTACGATTTGCAACATCTTTAATTTACACATTTACATACGAACCATAATCTCTAAAATAATACTAATGTAAAATGTAATTAAAAATAAAATAACTTTTAATACTTCGAAGTAACCACCTGCCTTATTCTCAATATTCCCTTAAGTCATTTTAAAATTGGAACTGATAAAATATTTTAATCCTTTGAAACAGGGCAAGCGTAACGAAATTCAAAATTAAAATAACATTAGCTGTTTGTGCAAAAAACATTTTATCACCCCCTTTTGTCCTCCCCACTTACCTCATCAATCATTTTCAAAAATTTGTTTTACTAAGCTTCTTAAAATTCTACTTGTGGTAAAAATTAAATTCGTGTATGGTATGTTGCATTTATTTATGTTAACAATTTCATTCATTTAAATATTTTCTTCACTCCTTTATTCATTTAAATATGTTCTAGATAAAAATGTAAAAGTTTAGGTGAAAGTTAAACAAATATATTAATATTTTATGTACCATAATCAATAGTGTACTCATTTTATCTTGAATTATTATCTTCACTTTTTTTAAAACTTAAAACATTTTCGAAGTTGAGCTTAGCTAAAATGCGTTATTAAATTTATTTTTTTATACTTTCTTCTATTTTTTAAGTGTATTGTGCAGATGGACAGTTTTTTATTTTTATAGAAAAAATCATAAATTCTTTGGGACATTTCATTCATTCAATTTCTTAATTCTATGGTGTCTGAAATGTTTTAATTTGTTGAAAAAAAAATCCATTTTAATATGCAACATATCTCTGTAATTTAATATATTTTATCCATTTCGTTTCACAGGCTTTTTAAAAGGTGAAATGGCGAAGAAGAAATGATATTAAAATAATTACTTCAAAAATTCAACATTAATTTAAATTTAAAACGACACAAGATTTATCTCGCATTCTAATTGAAGAAAACAATTTATTTTCATTACTAGAATGGGAATCAATGTATTTTTCTTTATGTATTAAAAAAAACTTTTTTTGTCTCAAATTTCTAAAGTATATTTGTTTTTAAAAGACTGATTTTTCTTTTTTTTTTAAAGGAAAATTCGTTTCATAATCGTATTCTTACTATACTTTAAGTTCAAAAAATTATATTTAAAGCTTCTACTTAATAATTATATGAAATATATATGTTGCAAAATAATTATTGATTTTAAAAAAAAAAAATTTCTCACTGTTACTATCGATCTAAGTGTCACTATAGTAACTGTCATGTGAACTCTAATGAATCTAAGTTTAAAATTCAACACAAAACAAGATCTTTCTGTATTTTTTTAAAATATCTTTTTATTGAAATGTTATTAAACTTGAGAGTTGTACTGAAATTTTATGTTACAAAATATAATGCAAATATATTGTTTACATGTGGAAAACTGCATACTTACTTATCCTCTACGTGCCTTGGGCACTTAAGGCCTCCATATCCCTCCAACGCCTCCTGTCTTTAGCAATAGATCTTGCTTCTTCCCAGCCAGATATTCCACATTCTTTTAATTCGCCCAAAAACATGCGCTGGATGGTAAGTCTGGGTCTTCCTCTTGTTCTCTTACCATCAGGGGCCCATGTAAGCGCAACAGATGAAATTTTTTCTTTGGGCATTCTAAGGATATGTCCGAGCCAGCTCCATCTTCGTTTTTTAATTTCATCTTCGATTGTTTTTATTTTAGCTTTCTTTAATAGATTTTGATTTGATACTTTGTAAGGCCAGAAAATTTTAAAAATAAATCTTAAACATTTGTTTTGAAAGGTTTCTAATTTTTGTATTTCGATCTTAGTCTGTTTCCAGGTTTCTGCGCCATATAATAGTACTGCTCTAACAATAGCTTTGTAAACAACTATTTTTGTCTTTATTTCAATATTTGACTCTCTCCAAAACATAAATTTTGGAAAACTGCATATTGAAATAAAAAGGGAAAAAAACTCCATTTATAACTAAAATTTTTAAAAATGTTTAATTTAGCAAAAATGTAATTTTTCTTGAAATTTTCTCTTGAAATTTTATGATACATTCGGATTTATAAAAGTCTACGCACATAATAATCGAAAACTATTTTCGAATTTTTCTAATCGAGATCAGAAAAATTGAATTTAATTCTTCTGTTTTGCTTTGAAAATAAAATTTGTGATGGGAAATTAGAGTTTTCAGTAAAATTTTTACAAATTATTTTTACATAAAATTTTAATACCGTTGCTAATTTATGCATTCCTAGTTTAATACAAGTAAAATTTATAAATAAATACACACTGCAAAACCTGCGCTGTGAGTCAATACGAATTCAGTGGTTAATAACGCTAAAATCTGAGGATTATTTCAAGCTATAACGAACAAAGATTCATTCAAAGTTCAAAGATTCAAAAAAAGGAATAATTACATTTTTACATACTTTAAATGCAGTAGTTATATGTTAACACCACTAATTGATAAATATGAGCAAACATATTTGAAGAAGATTACACAAATATCAGCTTTTTTTATACTCTCGATGAACAATTGTTCATTGGCACAGAAGTAAAAATAAACGTAGTTAAATGTCAAATAAATTAAAAGAATGCTAAATATCAGGACGTTAAAAAAATATAATTTATGGTGTTCTTAAACCCAGAAAATTTTAAATTTGTTAAAGGAATAAGACTGTCGTTTTGTGCTGAGAACGTGAAAATGAAAAAAAAAAATGCAAATTCCACCTGTATTCTGGAGTAAAATGTCAATTGGGGTCGAACCACTATGGAGGGTCATTTAAGTTTCCAGACGTTGTGGCATGCTTTGCTGAACAGTATTCAGCAACTGCCAGGACAAATTACCCCATTCCTCTGTCAGTCCAAGGATGAGGATGTCCTTGTTTATTACAGAGCATTCACAGCCAGTAACAGCCCTTCTCAAAGTATTCCTCTCATTTTCAATGAGATTCAGATCAGGAAAATGTGTTGGCCAAACGAGGCATAGAATATTCTCCATCTAACATTCCTCGGTAACGACTGCAGTAGAATAGTAGGCAGCAGAATACCATTTATGTAGCATTGACTAGTAATTATCTCAGATGGAAGAACATAGATGGTCGTACGACCCTAAATCATAATGCCAGTCAATACCATGAAACTACTTTTGAATACCATGAAACGTCTGTTTGATAATGTATTTATAGGTTATTCATTAGCAAGATCGCAAGTAGTATGAAAATAAACAAACGACATTAATGCAAATAATGCAAATAAGCACACGACATGTTTTCAAATGCTAAGCTCCATCATT
The DNA here is from genome assembly GCF_982258835.1 of Parasteatoda tepidariorum. Classification (NCBI taxonomy): domain Eukaryota; kingdom Metazoa; phylum Arthropoda; class Arachnida; order Araneae; family Theridiidae; genus Parasteatoda; species Parasteatoda tepidariorum. The sequence continues at coordinate 31,154,531 of NC_141757.1, read as the reverse complement.
TATTTGCATTAACATAGGTGTATACAATAAATTATATCCGTGTGACGTGTGACGACAAAACATCGACAAATTGTTTTCTAACATTCGTTTTATTCTGACCCTAGCGATATAAAGTGCATGTTTCTTATATTTTAGGGACTGAATTCAATTATTTAGGGGGTATTTGATTGGCAAATAGTTCTTCATTATCAAAAAGGTATTCGCTATGAGTGATTGGGGTAGCAATATAGATTCCTTGAAAACAATTCAAACATCGAGAACAACAATATCACTGACGTTGTAAATAAATGCAAAACACCGGCAAGTTTCACCTCTTGTAGAATATATTCCTTAGAATTTAAACTGCTAAGCCTACGTGAAATTTTTTACTATAGCTGTCAGTGGCAGTGCTTAGATTTTACTCTATGCTATCGTCTGCAAATACATTCGTATGAATACTCTTCAGAGTAATTGTATAATTTTTTTTTGCACATTTATAGTAAGTACATAATTTTCATTTAGCTGTTCAAAAGCTGAATATCATGACGAAGAAATGACACTGAAATAAGTAGCAATTTTCCTTTTGTTCAAAGGTAGTATCCCTGTATGTTTGTTTCTTAACAAAAAAAATCATCTGGAAGTTTTAGTGAGGTAAAAAAAATAAATATAGCTCCAAATGGAGTTTAGATGAGGTTCCATACTTAAAACACTATAGTATCCTTAAATGTAAATTCATTTCCCCGTTTTTCAAGTTGTACAAATAAAGATAGTCATTCCAAGAAAAACTATTTTGGATTTTATTTTTATTGAAATCAAAGTTATTTGTCCTAAACGTCATACAATTTTTTTTTTATTATTTTTTACAATACAAATATCACTTCCCAACAATACATTATTTTCCAGGATTATAACAAATATAACTGTTTATAATCCGAAAGTACATGGCTTCTTTCAAATGCTGTAACAAAATTATGATTTGATAGGGACTCAACTTCTCTACTTCGGTAATCGAATCTACAATACAATATAATTTCACAAAAAATATTGAAAGTGAAAATTTTTTAAGACAGTGGTCTCTAATTTCTGTTCTGCAGTTCATCTTCATGATGTTTATAATTCTTCAAAATCAAAAACAGAGATAAATTATCAAAAATAAACCCTTTTTATGAAGGTCGAAAGGACCTATTTAGGCTATTTCAGGTACATTCATAATTATTTATTTTTCTTATCAACAGAAAAGCTTAAAAGTTAGATAGAAAATACTTAGATACAATTTAGAAAAAGTAAAAAAAAATAAGAAATTTAAAATGTTTTACTGCAAAACTAATATAACTATATTAAAAAAGATAAAGTTAGTTAATCTTTGTTCTTTTTAAGCAAATTTAATTTAAAAACTTTTTCCTTTGTTTATTCATTTATTTTCAAAAGCACTTTTTTTAGTTTAAACTTATTTATTAAAGTAGAAAAATTATTTATTCAAAATATCGCACTTAATTTAAGTTATATCACTGTTTAAGTTATGTTGATTCCATAACTTTTAACAGAGGAAAGCAAAAATACAATTAAAGATAGACTGTAGTAACTCACGTGAAAATAGAAAAAAAAATAAAATGTTGACAGTAAATGTAATTAAATGTAGACATTCATGTTAGCAAGTGTCACTCCTAACAAAACTTGAACTCCTGAAGTTGAAAATGTATAACCTAATTTGTTTTCATTTTCCACTTCTGACATAAAAGAATTTTAACTAACGACGCACTTCCTTCATTGAAAAGGAAAACAAGAAAGCCGGAAACTGCCTGCAATTCTGAAGATAAACTTTAGCCAAAAAGACAAAAAAAGATGTGACGCTCTTTGTCCGAAGACAGAGGTTTCCGCTTGAGGATTGATGCGTCAAAATCTTAATTTTTTTAAAGAGATTTTCAGGCAAAGTATATCAAAACGAAGAACTTTTTCGCGTAAAGTTTTCTCACAAGTTCTTACTTTTTTAAATGATAAATAATAAAGAAAAGTCTACATCTAATAATAAACTATCTCTATATAATCAAAAACTTCTTTTAAAAAATATCTAAGTAATTAATCATCTTGTAAAAATTAAAGAGAGATATTTCAATTGATTTCAATATCAATGATACATGTTTAAGTGGTTTTGTACAATGTATACATTTAAACGTTTTGGTTTCCAGATTAAGAACATTATATTCCATAATACTTAACCTACGAATGAATATTCTAATTATATTAAGTAATTTTTATTCAATGCAATGCAAATGTACTTTACGAATTTCGTTGTAAAATTTAAAATTTAAATAAGAAGAATTCAAAAACTTTTTTTATGTAAATCACTAGCGATGGTTTTATTAGTTTTCAACTATCAAAGAGTGTAGATTTTATTCAGGATTGAAAATCAATCGTATAAGATTAAATTATTTTTTTTTTTAATTTGTAACGAGAAAAAAGTATGATCAAATTATTAGAATGTGTTAAAATTTGATCATACTTTTTTCTCGTTACAACTAGATTTGATTATATATCTCTATATAATCAAAAACTTCTTTTAAAAAATAGCTAAGTAATTAATCATCTTGTAAAAATTAAAGAGCGATAATTCAATTAATTTCAATATCAATGATACATGTTCAAGTGGTTTTGTACAATGTATACATTTAAACGTTTTGGTTTCCAGATTAAGAACATTATATTCCATAATACTTAACCTACGAATGGATATTCTAAGTATATTAAGTAATTTTTATTCAATGCAATGCAAATGTATTTTACGAATTTCATTATAAAATTTAAAATTTAAATAAGAAGAATTCAAAAACATTTTTTATGTAAATCAATAGCGATGGTTTTAATAGTTTTCAACTATCAAACAGTGCAGATTTTATTCAGGATTGAAAATCAATCTTATAAGATTAAATTATGTTTTTTTTAATTTGTAACGAGAAAAAAGTATGATCAAATTATTAGAATGTGATAAAATTTGCCGATTTTTTTTTTTTTTTTTAATGGGAAAACCAAACGGTTCGGTTATTTTTAACAAACCACTTTGATAATGATTTTGTTGCAATTAATAATAAAATATTCTTTAGTAATATAAAATAAAAAAATTGATAATAATATCATGGTACCTAAGAGCATGGCAGAAAAATCATTTATTCATTAAAGTTTACTTTTCAGTTTTGTATTTTTATTTTGTTAAATGCTTGGTAATTCGAACTATAATTTTGAGAATCAGAATCACAGTTACAATACGAATGAAAAAATTAGCAAATGAAAGGTTAAAATACTGTATTTTTTGTTTTGTTACCAAAAATGCTATTACTATATAGTAGAGTAATATTACGAGAATTGCTGTCACCGCATGTATATCTTGTTCAACGGAGTTCTTACCAAACTCTCTCACTGCTGTTTCTTATTTCCCTTATTTTATCTTTTTCAGACTTGTTCCATCTTTTCTTACTGATTAATCTACCTTGGACGTGAATGTCTCTTTACTTCTCTACTATCATTTGGTGCTTAGATGTTGAGGATTGTTCTTGTTTATAGAGCCGAAATTATAGTATGCCCATTTTTGTATTTTTAATTTGCGCTTTATTCAAGCTGTTTTTCTTTATTTTTGTTCTAGGTAGAACAAAGTATACCCTATCTACTATTGAACTGTATTACATGCTTTGCAATGCTGCATATGAATCGAAAGAAAATTGACCAATGCACAAAGAAGAAAAATCATTAAATTGGATGGATCCTTTCATCAAGAATGGATCTTTTTATCAGTGTTAATTAATTAAAAATGCAAAATTTTATTTCTTAATGTTAATTATAAGAACATAACCTAATTTGAAACTTAAAATATTTTTTTTAAAATTGAGCGTTATCAGCTTATCAATTACAGCTTAACACGGAAATCAAAACATTTTTTTGCGAAATTGGGAGTGTTTTATATAAATTCTGTTTTTAGCGTTTAAAAGCACTAAGATGTCATTTTGAAAAACTTGGGTGCGATCCTCAGTGGCAGCTTGATAGCCATCTCCAAATTAGTGGATATCAGCTTGTCTGGAAGGTAAATGCACCAGTGTGCGCAATGCAAGCCAAATGTCACCAAACATGTAGTTGGTCGCGAATTCTTGGAGCATTAAATTCCACGATTCCCTGTGTCCCATATCCTCACTGTTTGTGGGAATCCTTTACTTTAATGCTCATATTGAATTCTCTGCTACTCAAATTTATGCAGAACTCAAATTGTTATATTATCTTGTGACTCAAATTTTTGAAAAGTCAATGATTTTGTTTCTTTTTTATTATTCCATTTACACGTGTTTTAGTCCTTATTTTCCTTTTTTTCCCTCTCATCTCCTATTATCCTAGAGATTACATTCCATTCATTATTATTTGCCCTAGTCATTTTTACGATAGATATTTTGACATAATGAAGTGAGAGATATTTTTCGCACTAATGTTATTTATAGTAAAAATATACTTAGTTCTTAAGAATGGAACTGAAGCTTATTGAATGCATGGCCTTATTAAACATCGATCACTATATCGAATTTATTTCTCGAAACCTAAACTGCGACAATACTATGTAATTTAACGCATTGTGTAAAAATAAATCTTATGTGTCATGAATAAATCTAAAACATACCGATACACAAGCTAAATGTATTTTTAAAGTAATTACAACTCACATAAAAAAGCGAGAATGGCGCCTGGTGGAAATGAGTTTCTTGATTATATTGAATGAAGAAAAATAACTTGACTACTAATCCAGCTCAAGAGAAAATGTATATTTTTAAAAGAGCTTTAACAGAAACGTTGCAGAACTGACATCAAGGAAACGGCTTAATTAAGTTTTAAGTATACTAAGTTCTTAAGTTTAGTGACGACAACCCACTAATTTATTTCATGAGTTAAAGCTTTTGTCTAAAATTTTACTGGACTATAATAAATCCTCTCTTGTAAGTACGTTAGATCCCTTGAAATAATGGAAACTGACGCTTCCTCAAAAGCTATATAAGCAAAAACTCGTTTGTTTACATTATAATTAACTTAGCGGTGTATTTAAGTGTAATTGCTGAGAGTGAAAGATGTTATTAAATATAATTAATGATCTTTTAAATGAGGTGTTATAATAGGACGCACAGTGGTGAATAAGTGGATTAGCTTCTATGAAAGTGTAAATTTGAGCATTTAATGCTTAAGTCTAAGTTTATTTCACGTTTTACATATTTGTAGCACAGTTATTATATTTAAATGAATTAAATTAAATAATTTGTGCAAGCCCAGAAACTGTGAATTTTACAGTACACAATTTACAATGTATATGCAAACCAACTTTTAATTAAATAACGTGCTTAGATAATATGTGATATTTTAAATTTAAATTTATGAAATATCGAAAGTGTTTGAAAAGTCTCTTGTTTTATGTATCTTTATGATGTTTTTATTTAAGAAATACAATATTTTTTGTCGTTTCAAAGATAATCTGCACTACTATCAAAAAATAGATTTGGTTTCAAGAAGAATTTGCTATTTGTTGAAGATGTTGATGATGTTTTAGCCATAGGTTGAAGAAGGAGTTGATTGGTGTATTTTCATCTGTCCATATATTATTCCAGAGTGATTAGGGCGAGAGTTAAATAGTAAATAGCAGGAACTGCTTTGATGAAGAATTAAATTCGATAAATTAGAAAATTATTTTATTTCAGAAATATGAAGCATAATAAGATACTAAGAAGAATAAAAATCATTTTCGTGAAAATATAAATTTAGAAAAATGGTTTGGAAGGTATGGCTGCAGGCCGAAGAACATCAGGACATTTCAATCTACCAAAAAAATTGAAAATGCATAACTCTCATGTGTACGTTAAAATAGTTTTCGCCTAGGAAAGTTAAGGACACCATGTATTGGCTAATAATTGATAAAATTTAACGCCAAGGCTCTTTTTCTTAGCTTTACGCATTCAAATGTGTTAGCAAAAAAGAAAGCGTGAGAAAAAATTGAGAATTTTAATGAATTCAAAACATCAGTAACCATATAGCGGTATACGAATTCTATTCTAATGTGTTAGGTACATGTATAGGGAATAAATAAATCTCTAAAAATAATTTCTTCGGCAGTCAATTCAAGGTTGTGGTATAAAAGGATTACAGATTATATTAATGAGTTTTATTTATTGGAAAAGTATTAAATAAGAAAATAATTTATTTTTTAAATTTCAGAAAACCTGTTATGCATATTTCAGCATGACTAATAAGTATTAAATAAGAAATTAATATTTTTTTAAATTTTATCAAATATGTTATGCACATTTCAGCATGACTTATAAGTATTAAATGGGAAAATTTTGTTTTTTATGTTCGGAAATATGTAATGCGTGTTTTAGCATGACAACTGCATTTTCAGTATATTATAAATATATGTTTCATAAACAGCAGATAATTTTTTACATTGAGTTCAAAATTGTATGGTTGACATTTTGTTTCATATTACTGTTATTTTATTTTCAAAAAAAGGAATAAAAGGGATTTGGTACAAAATATAATAAAAAGAAGTAAGAAAACTACAATGCAGGCATTCTAACTCCCTAAGAAAATATTTTAGTACTTTTGCGTATGAAATAACCACGAATTTTTCGAAGTAAATCTCATCAGATACTGTAAAATAAATAATGCAGCTCGAGATTTGTCCAAAGTTATATAATAGAAAGTTTCCCCTGCAATCAATTGTTTTGTTTGACTTTGTTGATCCCAACACAACAACTTTTCAATGAACTTTTCAGCAGTCGCAGGTGTTCTTGGACGCAAGCAATACCAAACATGCATATTGCCTTTGCCCTGGGAAATCCATTCCAAGATCGAGCAGGTAAAACAACCGAAAGCTTTCCAAACCGGATTTATTCTGTGTGATTTGAATATCGAACAATTCGGTAATTTTAAAAGTATTAGAATATCCCCTCAATCGAACTCATGAGTTCCTCTCAGACGACAATCACGTATATTACATCTGTTTTTATGCGAATGTTTGAAATGAAATTTATTAATTAAATAAGTTAATAAATTTAAGAAGTTTACACCCTGGTAAAAAATAAATATTTTATGTATTACTTCACTAGTCAAAATTTTTCCGAGTGGATCCACTTTTATGAATTTACATTTTACATAATAAAAGTAGTTTTGCTATTTTAAATACAAGATAATTTTACAGTACCTTGATTTTGCGTAATGATTTACTTTTTTAAGAGCAATTGCACTGCATATTTTTACAGAAGTAAAACGATTTAATCATGCATACGCGTGCACTAAGGCATAAAAACTGATTGTGAGTTACATAGTTTTTTAAGATTAATAATGAAACATGATTATACGCATTTTAAGACATTGTTTCTCATACATTTTATAGTAAATAAATTGATGTTGTCAAACTTTTCAGTTAAGGTAATGACTTTAATATTAATAAGCTTACTGATAATTGAGAAAAAAAGACTTGTTTTTTCTGATATTTGTTTATAAACATGCTCAAGTAATGAGAAATAATTTATCCTAGAAACAAATTATAGCAATTAACCCCTGTTATTAGAAATGCATTAATGATAGCAATTAAATATGGATGATTCCATTTTTTCAAAGTGCGCTACATTAACCGGTAATGTAATGTTTGAGCTGTTAATTTGATTAAAAATGTTATCATTAAAATATTGAACAATGCATGAAGAAATTCCATTAAGCATTTTTAGATGTTTGTTTATGTGTTTATGTGTATTTCCAGAATTTTATTTATTCTGAGAAATTTGTTCAAAAAAGGGAAAGAAGAAAATTGCTAACAATATATATATATAAGAAAAAAACGAAAAACGGAAAGCGATAGGAATATTTTAGGTTAGAACAACTCCTTACTTATAAATTTTAATTTTAGTCTTGAGATTCTTCAAGTAGCTAAGATTATAAATCTGATATTTCTTTACAAAAAATGTCCAGAATTTGAATTTCACTTTTTACTTCTTTTGGACTGTTAAGCTCTGTAAGAGAAGAAATAGATTTACATCTCAGATGGCAGCTTGAAGCCCATCCAACTTCAAATTAATAGATCTCAATTTCTCTTGGAAGTAAAGGCTGTTGGTGCTCAATTCTGACCTAACTGCAAATATACAAATACTTATTGGCATTACGTATAACACTGATCTGTAAATTTTGAAACCTTGATTTTCGTGCCTCACCTGGCAACAACTAGATCTTGCACAAGTGCTTAACTTAAATACATATGAATGACTTAAATGTGAACTTAAATAGAATGAACTCATAATCTGACAGTAATAGATTGTGGGATTTAAATGTAGATTTCAATGAGCATATCAACTGGTTTAATTCAATACCGAAATAAATTGACAACAAGAAAAGATTTATTAAATAAATTTGAATTTCAAAGATAATGATTTCATGGTATGAACAGAGAATAAATAACATGAGACTTTCAGAATAAAAGCATAAGCATTAACTCTAATTATATGATCACTAATGCTTAAAATCATAAAAAAAGCGCAAATGCTGTTTGGGCAAAATCTGCTCATTTGTCGTCAAATGTGCTTCATAATGACCTTCAATATGCGTTTACCCAACGGCAAAATACTAAAATACCTTATTTAAAAAAGAATTTGATTCGGGAACAGCATAATTTGCTGAAAAATTCATTTTTTTAAAGAAAAAGTCGTTATTCATGGTCGTCAATAACGTTTTCCTTCTGGCAAAAGAATATATTAACGGGTGTTGTTAGCATGTGATTACAATGCATTTTTTTTTCTCTTTCTTTTTAATACCGGTCCAATTACTTATTATGCTAAAGAGAACATTCATTCTTTGTGACATTATCAAATTGAAACTCACAGTAAAAAAATTATATGGTTATGAATTCAGTAACCTTATCTGCATTTGACTAAGCTGATATTTATTCACGATAGCATTACTTTCTGCGAATAATTTTTAAGGAAGCGGCTATTTTGATTCCTGTCATCATGATTATTGGAAACAAAGGACATGCAAATCAAGATCATTTTTTAGTTTTTTTAAAAGTAAAATGCTTACCACCGCGTCTAGATCTGAGTCCAGAGATAGCATCATATTAAAATGATTCAATTGGAGCTAACTAAAACAAAAATGTATATTTTGTAATATATAATAATAAGAAGAAAAAAAATCCTCGTGTAGAGTGTGTACCTCTAAAATACCTGCCCGTTTGTGTTAGGTCATGATAACTGATCATGACCTAACATGTTATCATGACACATGATCTGTTATTGTTAAAGTAGTACATTTAAGCGAAATCGTGCGACTTTTCATGTTGTGAAGAGCAAGCTTACTGGAAGATTGCTTACAGGGCATTAATAATGGTTTGCAATGGCGGTTCTGAAAATATTACTTCGACTGCATTTATAATTTTTAAAAATAGAGTCACATTAACATATCCTAGAAAAATTAGATGTAAGTGGGAAAAAAAGCTTTATCATTTTTTTACCCTAAAACATGATCTGTTATTGTGAAAATAGTACATTTAAGCGAAATCGTGCGACCTTTAATGTTGTGAAGAGCACACTTACTGGAAGATTGCTTACAGGGCATTAATAATGGTTTGTAATGGCAGTTCTGAAAATATTACTTCGACTGCATTTATAATTTTTAAAAATAGAGTCACATTAACATATTCTAGAAAAATTAGATGTAAGTGGGAAAAAAAGCTTTATCATTTTTTTACCCTAAAACATGATCTGTTATTGTGAAAATAGTACATTTAAGCGAAATCGTGCGACCTTTAATGTTGTGAAGAGCACACTTACTGGAAGATTGCTTACAGGGCATTAATAATGGTTTGTAATGGCAGTTCTGAAAATATTACTTCGACTGCATTTATAATATTTAAAAATAGAGTCACGTTAACATATCCTAGAAAAATTACATGTAAGTGGGAAAAAAAGCTTTATCATTTATTTGCCCTAAAACATGATCTGTTATTGTGAAAATAGTACATTTAAGCTAAATCGTGCGACCTTTCATGTTGTGAAGAGCACACTTACTGGAAGATTGCTTACAGGGCATTAATAATGGTTTGTCATGGCAGTTCTGAAAATATTACTTCGACTGCATTTATAATTTTTAAAAATAGAGTCACGTTAACATATCCTAGAAAAATTAGATGTAAGTGGGAAAAAAAGCTTTATCATTTTTTTACCCTAAAACATGATCTGTTATTGTGAAAATAGTACATTTAAGCGAAATCGTGCGACCTTTCATGTTGTGAAGAGCACACTTACTGGAAGATTGCTTACAGGGCATTAATAATGGTTTGTAATGGCAGTTCTGAAAATATTACTTCGACTGCATTTATAATTTTTAAAAATAGAGTCCCATTAACATATCCTAGAAAAATTAGATGTAAGTGGGAAAAAAAGCTTTATCATTTTTTTACCCTAAAACATGATCTGTTATTGTGAAAATAGTACATTTAAGCGAAATCGTGCGACCTTTAATGTTGTGAAGAGCACACTTACTGGAAGATTGCTTACAGGGCATTAATAATGGTTTGTAATGGCAGTTCTGAAAATATTACTTCGACTGCATTTATAATATTTAAAAATAGAGTCACGTTAACATATCCTAGAAAAATTAGATGTAAGTGGGAAAAAAAGCTTTATCATTTATTTGCCCTAAAACATGATCTGTTATTGTGAAAATAGTACATTTAAGCTAAATCGTGCGACCTTTCATGTTGTGAAGAGCACACTTACTGGAAGATTGCTTACAGGGCATTAATAATGGTTTGTCATGGCAGTTCTGAAAATATTACTTCGACTGCATTTATAATTTTTAAAAATAGAGTCACGTTAACATATCCTAGAAAAATTAGATGTAAGTGGGAAAAAAAGCTTTATCATTTTTTTACCCTAAAACATGATCTGTTATTGTGAAAATAGTACATTTAAGCGAAATCGTGCGACCTTTCATGTTGTGAAGAGCACACTTACTGGAAGATTGCTTACAGGGCATTAATAATGGTTTGTAATGGCAGTTCTGAAAATATTACTTCGACTGCATTTATAATTTTTAAAAATAGAGTCCCATTAACATATCCTAGAAAAATTAGATGTAAGTGGGAAAAAAAGCTTTATCATTTTTTTACCCTAAAACATGATCTGTTATTGTGAAAATAGTACATTTAAGCGAAATCGTGCGACCTTTAATGTTGTGAAGAGCACACTTACTGGAAGATTGCTTACAGGGCATTAATAATGGTTTGTAATGGCAGTTCTGAAAATATTACTTCGACTGCATTTATAATATTTAAAAATAGAGTCACGTTAACATATCCTAGAAAAATTAGATGTAAGTGGGAAAAAAAGCTTTATCATTTATTTGCCCTAAAACATGATCTGTTATTGTGAAAATAGTACATTTAAGCTAAATCGTGCGACCTTTCATGTTGTGAAGAGCACACTTACTGGAAGATTGCTTACAGGGCATTAATAATGGTTTGTAATGGCAGTTCTGAAAATATTACTTCGACTGCATTTATAATTTTTAAAAATAGAGTCACGTTAACATATCCTTGAAAAATTAGATGTAAGTGGGAAAAAAAGCTTTATCATTTTTTTACCCTAAAACATGATCTGTTATTGTGAAAATAGTACATTTAAGCGAAATCGTGCGACCTTTCATGTTGTGAAGAGCACACTTACTGGAAGATTGCTTACAGGGCATTAATAATGGTTTGTAATGGCAGTTCTGAAAATATTACTTCGACTGCATTTATAATTTTTAAAAATAGAGTCCCATTAACATATCCTAGAAAAATTAGATGTAAGTGGGAAAAAAAGCTTTATCATTTTTTTACCCTAAAACATGATCTGTTATTGTGAAAATAGTACATTTAAGCGAAATCGTGCGACCTTTAATGTTGTGAAGAGCACACTTACTGGAAGATTGCTTACAGGGCATTAATAATGGTTTGTAATGGCAGTTCTGAAAATATTACTTCGACTGCATTTATAATTTTTAAAAATAGAGTCACATTAACATATTCTAGAAAAATTAGATGTAAGTGGGAAAAAAAGCTTTATCATTTTTTTACCCTAAAACATGATCTGTTATTGTGAAAATAGTACATTTAAGCGAAATCGTGCGACCTTTCATGTTGTGAAGAGCACACTTACTGGAAGATTGCTTACAGGGCATTAATAATGGTTTGTCATGGCAGTTCTGAAAATATTACTTCGACTGCATTTATAATTTTTAAAAATAGAGTCACGTTAACATATCCTAGAAAAATTAGATGTAAGTGGGAAAAAAAGCTTTATCATTTTTTTACCCTAAAACATGATCTGTTATTGTGAAAATAGTACATTTAAGCGAAATCGTGCGACCTTTCATGTTGTGAAGAGCACACTTACTGGAAGATTGCTTACAGGGCATTAATAATGGTTTGTAATGGCAGTTCTGAAAATATTACTTCGACTGCATTTATAATTTTTAAAAATAGAGTCCCATTAACATATCCTAGAAAAATTAGATGTAAGTGGGAAAAAAAGCTTTATCATTTTTTTACCCTAAAACATGATCTGTTATTGTGAAAATAGTACATTTAAGCGAAATCGTGCGACCTTTAATGTTGTGAAGAGCACACTTACTGGAAGATTGCTTACAGGGCATTAATAATGGTTTGTAATGGCAGTTCTGAAAATATTACTTCGATTGCATTTATAATATTTAAAAATAGAGTCACGTTAACATATCCTAGAAAAATTAGATGTAAGTGGGAAAAAAAGCTTTATCATTTATTTGCCCTAAAACATGATCTGTTATTGTGAAAATAGTACATTTAAGCTAAATCGTGCGACCTTTCATGTTGTGAAGAGCACACTTACTGGAAGATTGCTTACAGGGCATTAATAATGGTTTGTCATGGCAGTTCTGAAAATATTACTTCGACTGCATTTATAATTTTTAAAAATAGAGTCACGTTAACATATCCTAGAAAAATTAGATGTAAGTGGGAAAAAAAGCTTTATCATTTTTTTACCCTAAAACATGATCTGTTATTGTGAAAATAGTACATTTAAGCGAAATCGTGCGACCTTTCATGTTGTGAAGAGCACACTTACTGGAAGATTGCTTACAGGGCATTAATAATGGTTTGTAATGGCAGTTCTGAAAATATTACTTCGACTGCATTTATAATTTTTAAAAATAGAGTCCCATTAACATATCCTAGAAAAATTAGATGTAAGTGGGAAAAAAAGCTTTATCATTTTTTTACCCTAAAACATGATCTGTTATTGTGAAAATAGTACATTTAAGCGAAATCGTGCGACCTTTAATGTTGTGAAGAGCACACTTACTGGAAGATTGCTTACAGGGCATTAATAATGGTTTGTAATGGCAGTTCTGAAAATATTACTTCGACTGCATTTATAATATTTAAAAATAGAGTCACGTTAACATATCCTAGAAAAATTAGATGTAAGTGGGAAAAAAAGCTTTATCATTTATTTGCCCTAAAACATGATCTGTTATTGTGAAAATAGTACATTTAAGCTAAATCGTGCGACCTTTCATGTTGTGAAGAGCACACTTACTGGAAGATTGCTTACAGGGCATTAATAATGGTTTGTAATGGCAGTTCTGAAAATATTACTTCGACTGCATTTATAATTTTTAAAAATAGAGTCACGTTAACATATCCTAGAAAAATTAGATGTAAGCTGGAAAAAAAGCTTTATCATTTTTTTACCCTAAAACATGATCTGTTATTGTGAAAATAGTACATTTAAGCGAAATCGTGCGACCTTTCATGTTGTGAAGAGCACACTTACTGGAAGATTGCTTACAGGGCATTAATAATGGTTTGTAATGGCAGTTCTGAAAATATTACTTCGACTGCATTTATAATTTTTAAAAATAGAGTCCCATTAACATATCCTAGAAAAATTAGATGTAAGTGGGAAAAAAAGCTTTATCATTTTTTTACCCTAAAACATGATCTGTTATTGTGAAAATAGTACATTTAAGCGAAATCGTGCGACCTTTAATGTTGTGAAGAGCACACTTACTGGAAGATTGCTTACAGGGCATTAATAATGGTTTGTAATGGCAGTTCTGAAAATATTACTTCGACTGCATTTATAATATTTAAAAATAGAGTCACGTTAACATATCCTAGAAAAATTAGATGTAAGTGGGAAAAAAAGCTTTATCATTTATTTGCCCTAAAACATGATCTGTTATTGTGAAAATAGTACATTTAAGCTAAATCGTGCGACCTTTCATGTTGTGAAGAGCACACTTACTGGAAGATTGCTTACAGGGCATTAATAATGGTTTGTAATGGCAGTTCTGAAAATATTACTTCGACTGCATTTATAATTTTTAAAAATAGAGTCACGTTAACATATCCTAGAAAAATTAGATGTAAGTGGGAAAAAAAGCTTTATCATTTTTTTACCCTAAAACATGATCTGTTATTGTGAAAATAGTACATTTAAGCGAAATCGTGCGACCTTTCATGTTGTGAAGAGCACACTTACTGGAAGATTGCTTACAGGGCATTAATAATGGTTTGTAATGGCAGTTCTGAAAATATTACTTCGACTGCATTTATAATTTTTAAAAATAGAGTCACATTAACATATCCTAGAAAAATTAGATGTAAGTGGGAAAAAAAGCTTTATCATTTATTTACCCTAAAACATGATCTGTTATTGTGAAAATAGTACATTTAAGTGAAATCGTGCGACCTTTCATGTTGTGAAGAGCACACTTACTGGAAGATTGCTTACAGGGCATTAATAATGGTTTGTAATGGCAGTTCTGAAAATATTACTTCGACTGCATTTATAATTTTTAAAAATAGAGTCACGTTAACATATCCTAGAAAAATTAGATGTAAGTGGGAAAAAAAGCTTTATCATTTTTTTACCCTAAAACATGATCTGTTATTGTGAAAATAGTACATTTAAGCGAAATCGTGCGACCTTTCATGTTGTGAAGAGCACACTTACTGGAAGATTGCTTACAGGGCATTAATAATGGTGTGTAATGGCAGTTCTGAAAATATTACTTCGACTGCATTTATAATTTTTAAAAATAGAGTCACATTAACATATCCTAGAAAAATTAGATGTAAGTGGGGAAAAAACTTTGTCAATCTCTTACTATTTTATCATAATCGGTCAATCAGATCAAAAGAGCGATGAAAATTGTCGAAAATAAAAACATTTATAAGGATTATAAATGCATATATTACAGAAAATCTGCGCTCGAAACACCTGTTGCTTATCCTCTTAGTCTGACATATGTCAGATAAGCTCCAGGACGTCGCTGACTTAAAAAAAAATCAGAAGCGAAAAGGGGATCTGATGCAAGATCAGCATTAGAAAATCCAAGGCAAACCAGAATATGTTTCGGTGAAGCTAGCTGAACGCATCATTTTTTTTTGCAAGTAAGGAAGATCTTATTGTCTCTTTCAAAAATTAGGCATTTAAGATGGCCTATTGCAAATCTGTCCAGAGCAACACAAAACGCATAAAATAATTAAACAAATTATTATAGACAAAAATTATAACTTGTCTAACTTCCGTTTCTGAGTTGGAGTAAAATATCATTGGCAGAAATAAATATGATACATAAACAAAGATGTATGAGCTAAATTTAATAACTTGGAAGAAACGCGAGGCTTTGATGATCTATTGTGATGGATATGGTTGATATCAGGCTTTTAACAGTATGTTAACAATCAGTGCATCGTCCCTTTTTTTATGTTTATGAAAATAGTGAATGAATAACACGTCGTAGACACAAAATGGAAGATAAAATATTTTTTGTTACCTTAAAAAAATATTAGGAAAGGCAGATCAAAGCTGATAGCATGGCATTGGTTATTGTCCCATTTAACTGTTTTGATCAGTGTTATTTTGCACTTCTGCAAACCTATTTTAATCAACATCACCCCACAAATTACAAAGCAAAATCATCAATCATAATTTTTGAAGAATTATTCTTAATCTCTAGCAAATTCTTCATTATTTTAGAGTCTGAAGTATCTGTTTTATTCTTTTCAAAACGAAATAACTATTTATTTTAATTGTCATAAAAATTTATGAGGAATAGATGTTGGAGTATGATAGTTTCCAAAATTTTCGAAACGAGTGTTTTTTACCATTATTAGATTAACATCCATTACGGTACATTTAAAAAAGTCTGATACATACGAGAAAGCGAAATATTTGAAAACGATGAATCGATTCTCAACAGAAAATTTTAATACCCATATATAATTTTCAAGTTTTATTTTGTAGCGGGTAGCCTATAACAAGGTCAAAAACTTAACGATCATAAATATGCGCATTTAAAAGTATCATTATCTAATTTCTCCGCTAATGCATTCAGGCATCTCTATAATCTAATGAGTGCTTTTTTTTAATTTTATTTATAAATTACCGAATTTTCAACACATGAAAATATATAAACTCAGACATAAATATAAACTCGAAGAATTTCCGAACATCATAAACTCGAAGAAGGAATATCATGCAGATTTTTAACTTGATTCTGTAATAAAAAAATTGCGCCATGTCTTAAATACATCAGTCTAATACGGTTATCACACGTGGCTAAAAGTGAGCAATCGTAAGCTCTGGTATTATCCCATCTCTTCACTAAGCTGTTCGTGGAAGGGGGGAGGAAATCTGAGACTTTGTAAAATATTGATTGGTTTCCGTTTTATTTTCCGCATTTTAAAATCGTCAGCTGTGTTTAAAAATTCTGAACAATTTATTTGCACGGTGGTCCTCCATGCTATAAAATTGATTATCATTGTTAGAACATTATTTGAAAATGATCTTGAGATATTGGGACTTCTCATATTTCATTAAAAAAAAACTAAGAAGGTATTATTGGAATAGAAATAAGTGACACTTACCGATTATTTATTATTTTTTTGGTATTTTTCACTTAATCGATTGAAACTAAGTTGTCTTACTTATTTACTTATTACGCAGTTTTCTTACTTATTTACGTGTCTAACACTACTATTTAGGTTCGTGAGGTATTGCTACATATGTATATCATATTATGCTAAACCCATGAGAATAATACCAAGTAGTTTTATTTCACTGTTTAGAATATTTATAACGATTTCGTATGTACAAAATAAAATATTTTGATTTATATCCATTTACTTATTTGACATTGCTATCTAGATAAGTGAGGCAGTGTTTCGCAAGTAATTTTTTACACCTAATACAGTAGAATAGAAATTAAGTCCATTGAACGAATTGCTAAGAAGAAATGAAGAATGCAATTTTTTGACGTACAATTTACTCATTAAATACTTATAAGAGCTACTTATTATACTTACGAGAGCTACACAATCAATTATGATTTCTTTGAATTTAGTATAAAAAAGACGTAAGAAGTACTTGTTTATACAACAATAATATATTAAACTCTATTGTCGTATAATTACCATACAATGCAATAAAAATAATGTTTCTGAGGATGTTCAAAATAAATTGCTTTTTTTATTTTTAGAGTTGTTTTTCAATTAGAAGATCATTGCTTTTGATGAAAGAAATGTCAAAGTCACAATTTATTATTGTAATTTTAAAACATTCATTATTGGTATACTAAACTCTAATTAAAATGAAAGTACTTATTTCAGGACGAATTTATTGTAACATACAATATATAAAATTAAATTAAATAATAACTAGAGTAGAAACATTTTCTAATTAATGGCTCTCTTTTTATGTACTTTATTATTTTGTTATTTATATTCGTCTGGGGAAACAAAGAGAGGACTTTGAGATACATACAGATACTGCACTGAGAAAAAAAGTATGGTCAAAATAACCAGAATATTGTCAAATTAACCGTATTTCTGGCTCTGTGGCAGCACCAAAAAACCAAATAATTTTTAATAAAGCGCTTTTTTAATGATTTTTTGGTAAAATTAACAATAAAATATAGATTTTAGTAACATACAGTTTGATTGTAAATGAGGCATAATTAGGTAATTTTAAGCAAAAGTCAGTAATTTTAACTGTGCGGTAAACGCTTATTAATTTTGGTTTTTGTAGGTAGTTTTTTTTCGTATGTAATCTGCAAGTTTACCAGCATTTAAAATTATTTGAAAATATGCATATGTAAGAGAACAAATACCTCAACAAGGCTGGACGAAATCAGTAGCTTAACTGTTATCAAATAAATTGTTGTTGTTCATTTACGTCGCACTAGAGCTACACAATGGACTATTGGCGACGGTCTGAGAAACATCCCTAAGGATTATCCGAAGACATGTCATCACAATCTTGATCCTCTGCAGAGGGGATGGCACTCCCGCTTCGGTAGCCCGACGACCTGCAAGCGAAGTCGAGCACATTACGGTACAACAGTTTAGCGAGGACCAATACCGCACACCCTCGGTCCCTACGCACACTGATCCAAGTGGTCTCCCACCCGCACACTGACCGCAGCCAGTGATGCTTGACTTTGGTGATTTACTGGGAACCGTGTCTTAACGATCAATAAATAATGCAGTTGAGTAAATAAATTAATACACCAGAGCTGTCCTAACATCCTAAAATAGAAGCGTAGAGGTTGCAGGATCAAATTCAACATCAACTCTGGCTGCATCTGTTTATTTATATTTATATTTATTTATTGTTAAGCACACATGCGCATGCTTGTGTGCTCAAAATTTGGCTAATATGCTCTTTTAATATCGGTATACAGATAGCACAAGATAGACAAAGGCAGCATACATATAGATCCTCGGATATGGCGGGATTTGAGCTAGCAACATCCATGTTGCAATAGACGCATCTCTGAAACGTTTTCCTCAAATTTTAGCCAATATAACAATGCTTCATATGCAAAGATAACAATAAAATTGCATTTCGTTATATCCTGAAGGTCGTGTATTCAAGATAAAAATTGTCTTTTAAACTCTTGTGAAATTGAGTAACGGAGATTTTTAATCATAATAAAAAATACTAACCAAGAAAAAAGTTTGTTTTTATCCGATTCTTAAGGTAAAGAGGTAAAGAGTAGAAATTCTGCTTGCTTATACATAAAATATCGTCACTATAAAATTTAAGGAAAATTGTATAGTATTCCAAAATGTTTCCTAATACTTAATAAAAATGTTTTCTAGTAGAGGACTTAAGGACTCAGGATTTAAGAGTAAAGTCAAAGTTTACACACATATATATATATATATACACTGAGTGGCCAAATTATTATGATCACCCCTTCAGTCGTCTGCTTCCATACCCTATACGGCGCAATATGCGTCGAACAGTACGTTCAGAGACGTTCACAGTTGCTCCTTGATTAAGATCACTTGCAATTTGTTGCACTGTGGCTCTCCTGTTGCGCTGCACAACCCGGGCCAGCCTTCTCTCTGATCGAGCATTCAGTACCCTGTGACGACCACAAGTCTGACGTTGAGATCCGGTTTTTTGCTTGATTGTTCATTCTTTGTACACATTAACAACTGCTGCTCTAGAACACTTCACAAGTGCAGCCGTTTTGCTGATGCTCGTTCCGACACATCTCGCACCCACAATCATTCCACGTTGAAATTCAGTTAAATCACTTTTCTTTCCTATATCTGAGCAAGCAACACAGTATAACTGATGACTCACTTGTCCAGCATTCCCGTGTTATGGTTATCTTGCCTTCTAGCGGCAACGCTGTGACGCAATAACTCATTTGCATAAAACTCTGAGGTGGTCATAATAATTTGGCCACTCAGTGTATACGAAGAAAGAATCAATATTGGATTTATGTACAATAATGCTTTTAATTAAACCGAAAATAGGTATAAAATTCTTATTATTTATAGCTAAAGCCATTTTTACCTATATACAATCCCTTTATAATTTATCCAACATGCATGTTCAACTTCTGTAATGTGGTGCGGGAGAGTATCATTGCAATTAAATTAAAAAAGTTTCAGATTTTCTAGAAAAATTGGAATAGAAGGTCATTTTTTAATTAAAATTTTTGATTTAAAAAAGATTTACCTTCTAACTATGAAAAAAATCTATACCGTATTCTTTTAATCAAAGAATATGTTAAATTTCTGCTACTACTAATGGAATTTGAAATAGATTTCCAACTGCGATGTGTAACTCGGTAATATGGATCGAATAATGGCCTTTTCTTTTACCCAAACAATAAGTCATTGATATTTTCATATCAATCAGCGTTGTCTGATGTCGGCAAAAAATAATAAAAAGAATGTGCCCAGCAGTTATTCATGGAATTTCCCTCACGGAGTGATCTCGCGTTCCACCAAACGCTTTGTAACATAGAAGTAGGAATTCGAAACTCACAATAAAAATGGATTCATCTTTTTTATGTTCATCTCTAACTTATGCTATCTGTTCTTTGACTTGACTAGTATTTCTGATAAATCAGTTTTTGTAATGAGCAAGAACGATTGCATATGCATGTACAACAATAAGTAAAAGGATCTTAAAATGATAATTATTTTTTTAATTATTTTTACACCAGCCATGTCTTTCCACAAAATGCTATATCAAATGCAGGTAGAGGGTTCGAATCAAAGAGTAACAATGGGTGCATAACAAAAAATAAACAAAATCTATTTAGATACAAGATCATGCGCTAATTATTGATTGTCTCTTGACAGATTGCAGAACAAATAGCATAAAAATGAGAAAAACACAGCATGGATATTGAAACCAGTACCTTTAAACTTAATTCAACACCTCTGGGGGTACTGGATTGGAGATCGATCGTTGATGAATGAATCTGTGGATGAATGAATCTGTGGATGAATGAATGGATGCATGAATGGATCCGTCCTATAAACGGTTGCGACGAATGTGTGTTTCAGAAGTCGAATTCTTGGCCATAGATAGCGCCACTGTAAAACAAGAAAAATCGCACCCCTCTGTCTAAACAGGCATACGTCAACAACAACCTTTACACTTCTAAGCTTTCGACAGAAAGACAACATTCCACGGCCTCAATAATGTATGGTTGTTTCACTAAAGTCACTGATGTGGAGTGTTGCTAATCCACTAGCCGCTCAGAATTTATGTCATGGGTTCGAATTCCGCTTTATTATCCGATGTATATTCTTCCTGCCTTTTGTAAAATAGCGTTATATGTTTTTCTAACTGAAAAATGTTTTTATGACCTCCTTTGTTCTTACAAAGAAACCAATATATGTACATAAATAAAGGTCACTAATTAATAAAATATGAATCATTATGCTATAATAAATCTTAGTTTAGGATATTTAAAACAATTTAAATAAATATTTAAAGCCATCATTCGTGTCCCTTTAACCCATGTTATGATTGCGAAATTATATTAGAATAAGGAATTGTTAAACGTTATCTAACTTCTATCAACAATTTATAAATAAATTGCAATTTTAAATAATTCGTAAGAGTGTTAACAGATTATTACTATTATTTTTAGTAAGACGATAAGACATCAAAAAGTTAAAATTACCAAAAAAATCTTAAAAATATTGATAGTTATGAACATTATTTTGGTAATTTTATCATGATATTAGAGTATGGCATAAAAACCATTTATTTTTTTACTTTTGAGATTCGTATTTGCTACTAAATGTATTGTAATAAGAATTATAATTTTGCAGAGCAGAATTTCCGGTAAAAAATAATAACAGCGAACAGTAGAGTTACAATGTGAATAGTTTAAATACCGTATACTTTGGTTTAATTTTCAGAATAGTGGTGTCTTTCACTAGAAATGTCTTTACCATCCAAATATGGCCATTTAACAAGGATTTTTATCTCCGTGTATGATATATTTTCAAAATTTACAAAATCAGGTTTTAAAAATGTTTTAGTTAACTTTATTCTCAAATTTTGGTATTAAAGTTTGCGTTAAGCAAAAAATAAAATGCTCAGCTCATAATGCGTTTCTTAAAAAGCCTTTTCCAAGTTTAAAAGCATTTATCAAAATTTTTTCAGTTTTATTAAATGTCCAGTATCTCCGTTAAAATATTTCAGACTTTCAGTTTGAAAAAATGTTCAGTTTTAATACAACTTTTGAATACATTTCTAAAAATATTTCTAACACTTAGTTTACAAACTACAGTGGCACATTACCGCCGCATACTATCTTTAAAAAAGGAAGAAAAACGCCCTCCTTATTTCAAAATTTCGAATGAAGAGTGTTATCTTATAAATTAAAAAATTATAATCCGAGCATAAACTAAGCATAAACATATGGCTTGTTTCTACTTCATGTGCATAAGAATTTTACTAATTTTATAATAGTTTTAAAACATGAAGTATATTTCAATAAATTTTAACTTCATCAATCTAAACAAAGTTACTGTTATGCTTTGTGCTACTTTGATAAGTCTTATGGAACCCCTAGATAAAACTATTTTGATCTTACCGCTTTCCTCTTAAAGTCGATATCACAAAGTGAAAATCCAGCCAAAAGAAGGCAAAAATACGCCAGGGATTTCCCAGTAATGGTGAGCACATTCTCTCTCTCTTTCTCTGATATCTGCAGCTTTTCAGGGCACGGGGCCACTATCTTCCCCTTAATCCTATTTTACGCAGTAAGAACTGGAAAAGATTTATTTTATTCTCTCTTTGTTGGCCTTAAAACTTTATAATAGTTTTTGTTTTCCCGAAACTATCGTGTGTTCTCGTTTTTTGGGTTCGATACTATTGTCGGAATATTTATTTTAGGACCTTTATTTTTTTGAATGAAAAATTTTTTAAATAATAAGAAAATATCTTTACTAAAATGAATTCTTTGAAATTATTAAAATGATTTTGAATTTAAATTAATATTGCAAATTGAAGCAATAGAACATTGATTGCTATCTTTACGAAATTAAATAAATATTTCGCATTTTCAAGTTGGATTTCAGTAGATAAATGTTATATAAATATTTTTAAATTTTATTAGGAAATTATGTGGTAAAATGCAACGACCTTAACTAATTTAACAAAACATTTAACAAACAAATACAGGACAGAACAATTAACACATCTGCCATCTGACTCGTAAGCTTTCAATCACACCTTCTCATATGAATGTCTTTTAGCTATTTTAGTTAGAGATTAACGGGCTAGGATGCGCGCAATGAGGTGCATTATAAGATGCGCACGCATAAACTTAGAAAGTATGCTCACTGCAATTATATTATTGCAATATATTTTATTTTTAATTGAGAAATTGTTTGGTAATTGAGAGAACGATTTTTTTCAGAAAAGTGAACTTTTTTCTGCTTCTTAAAAAACGTAAGCTTATTGATTTTATAATTTAAATTTTTTTATTGTTTTTTATTCAATGTTAACCCATACACTTACCTTCGTCGTTCAGTTATTAGAAAGGCAAATGTGAAGACCACATTTTCAGTGGGGCGAAATATTGAATGGGCCAACGATACCTCCAAAGTTGGAGGGACAAATAGTATCGAGAGCCATTAACGAACGACAATTTCATGTGTTTGACCAGGATTCAAATTTGGAACCTTTTTGTCAAAATATAATTTTTCTGAGGACCATACAGACTGTTCGGTTTCATCGTTATTGTAATAAAATAGTTTTGAATTTCGAATTTTTTGTTCAAGTTAAAACAATTTTTGAAGTAAAAATAGTATTATTTATTGACATTTAATAAAATTGCAATTTCTCAATAATAAAACATTACTACTCTTATAAAAAAAAGAAAGAAAACATAATTGAAGTATTCAACAAGACTTTATTTAAGATGCATTATTATTAGATGCCATTTTGGATATTCTATTATTTTAATATTAGCTGATATTCTATTATTTTAATATTGGGTGATATTCTATTATTTTTATATTGGGTGCTCCAATGCCGTGCATTAATGATAGTATAGAGTTTTAAGTAGTAGTTATAATGCTTAATTTAAGTCAATATAACTGCACAATAAGCAGTTGGTGACCAGACTGTAAATATTGCTGCATCTAGTCAATGTAAAAGTACAGACACTCATGGTACCAGTACTTTTTAACAGTAGAATTTTATGGAATAGACATACTTGATATGCTGTAATTTTTTGTAATAGTAGCTACAAAATTACTGAATCTCTGTAATCAAATAAATATTATTGTAAAAGTAAATGTAAAAAAAAATCTACGTTGGAAATGGGTTTTACGCTAAAATGGATCATTGCACTCAGGGTGCCAGTAACAGTACTTTTTTTACATTTTAATCTGGGAAACATCCTCTTTAGGATGATCTGAAGACATGTCATCATAATTTTCATCCTCTGCTGAAAAGGCTGGCTTCCCTGTCTTAGTTACCCGACGATAATAGCGCGAAGTCGGGCACTTTACTGTAAAATAGTTTAAAGAGGTCCAATACCGCTCACCCTCAATACTTTCGCATGATGATCAAAATTATGATCCACTTAGTTGTAAACCCAAACAATTGGGTCGGCTGGCCAACGACTGTTATAAAATATGAAAAAAAATTCCTGGAAGTGGAACCGTGGAGGCTCAGAGGAGAGAGTTTTTGCCTTCCAATGAGGTGAAGCGGACTCAAATCCCAGCGATGGCTGGTTGATACGAATTTCGAACCTGGTTTGCACCGACCACTATGCTGATGCAAAATATCCTTAGTGGTAGACGGATCATGGGTAGGAGTCCCCTCGCCGTCGGGCTAATCCCGGGAGATTTTCAGGGTTTTCCTCTCCATGTAACGTAACTATCGGTTAGTTCCATCTAAAAGTCCTTCACGAAGGCACTATTTCTCCCAATAATTCATCCAGGAGTTCCCTCGTCTTCTGAATTGGGTTTAAAATTGCAAGGCTACAGGAGTTGGACATTAGTAGTCGCAAACCTGAAATTGGGTCGTCTATTCAACAGCGGTTATAAAATATAAAATGAAATCCAGGGACTGAAATGTTCAAAGAATCAAATCTTTCTGCGCAAATTAATCTAAGAGATTATTTAGAGAGAAAATTAGGTAAGCTTTCATTGGACTGTAGGGGATATTATTTTGAATACAATTGCGAATGCAAACGCCTTTGTAAGGCCGTGAAACTGAGCAGAAATGATACATAGTAATGAAATTTATGGAGTTCCGAGTTTTGCAATTTAGGCAAACCTACGATTAATTTTAAATTCAAACGCTTCTTAATAACTCGCGCTAATCTGTCTATAGCATGTGAAAATGCATTGTTAAACAACTTGCTCAGTTAAAATGAATTCTGCAGCTGAGTACTTAGATATAAAATATACAACGTTTAGGAAGGATCGGTATTTAATAATCGAAAGCATATTTTCAAAGCTATCATAATTTTTACGTATTTTATGTTGATAATATGCTTTTTATGTAATTAATTTTAACTTTTCGAAAACTGATAGACACATTCTATATGCACTTATCTAAAAGTTTTACTTGAACTTTAATATTTTGGAGAACTGTGTGCCAACTAGAAGGATACTACTTCATTTTTTATTCAACAAAAATCTAGCCATTTTAATTATTTATACTACGATAAAGAAGATATTTTTCTAATCCTACTACACTGAGAAAGAAAAAACATATGGTCAAAACTACCAGAATATGGTAAAAAAATTCTCCTGCAGAGCACTCAAGAGGATTGTTAATTTTTAAAGCGCTTTGATAGTGAATTTGGTAAAATTATCTAAAAAATATGGTCTTATAATATGTGAAAAAATTTGTTAAACGTGATAAATTTCAGGAATTTTTTTCATGATTCCTAAGAGCATGATATAAAAAACCATTTATTCGGTAGAACTGGCTCCCCAGTTTTGCAAAGTTACTAAATATCTGATGATAAAAGCTATAATTTTGAGAAGGAGAATTGCCTGTTAGCCGTAACCACATGAACAAAAAAATTGCCAAATAAATGGTTTAAGTATCGTATATTTTGGATTAACCAGAACCATGTTTCTTTTTTATGTCTGATGGCCTTTACCATACAGAACTTTAATTTTATCAGAATTGTTTTCTCCGTTTATAATGATAAATATAAAGTAACAGACCTAGATATTGTATTTTATGCAATAAAATTAATTTGAAAATGCATTATTCGTGTACTACATTATAAATTGGCCTCCTAAGCAAATTCTAGTTCTTGTTTTTTTAGCTGTAAGAATTTTTTTAATATTTTATACAGTTATTAATTAATTATAATTTATTACTATTAGGTTTTGAATTAATTATTATTATAATAGTAATTTCTGAAATTTGAGTTTCAACTTTTCATGCAATAATGAACCAGGTTCCTCCATCTTATTCAATAGAGAAGTTGAATGAATCGGTGAAATCTTGTAAAATTGTGCCCATAAATACAATGGTTGCAAAGAAACAAGGATGAGGAAGTTATCCTATGATTATGTTATCCGAACGATGCCTGTCCAAAATTTTCAGTCTAAAGGAATGAATACGTATAAATGCTTAGAAAGTCGATACATTCTTAAATGAGAAATTTGTCTAAGAAGACTACTATTATTTCTAAGATGTTATAAGCTTTTAAATTGCTTAAAACCAAGATTTTATGCAAAGTACTAAAGTGACTTTTACGAAACGAGAAATAAAAACATACTGGTATGCTTTAGCTTAAGTATATTTTTCATACAAGCCGTACAATGCAAATCATTAATTATTATTTTATTTATAACTATTAAATACATTTGATTAATTGTATAATATTAACAAATTAATATTAGCAATATTGACAAATATTGTAATATATTACAATATTAATAAAAACAAATATTGTACACAATATTTGTTGTAATAAAAACAAATATTGTAAACAAATATTGTAATATTAATATTAGTAATATTAACAAATAAACAAATATTGTTCACAATATTTGTTGTAATAAAAACAAATATTGTAAACAAATATTGTAATATTAATAATATTAATAAATATTGTAATATATTTGCTACTGAGAATGATCGAAATTGGTGGTTGTTGATTTTCGCCGATGAATTTTGAAAATCACGTAGTTGCTTTATTAAATGTCAGAAATATATACTTGGTCAAATTAAGTGCCACTATTCGGTATACATTTGCCGGGTGTATCCTACACCGATGTTGTTTTTAAGGTTCAGTGCCACTGCCCATTATGCCCTACATCAATGCTATTTTAATGTCAAGTGCCACAGCCATGTATACATTTTACCAGTACACTGATCTTTGTCCTACTCTATCCTCAGCAGATATTAAAATAATGAATATATATATGATAATTTCAGCGAATAAATTAATATCAAAACGGATATAACAAATAATTCGGACATTCATTGAAGCGACTATGTGATTGTTGACATTCGCCGGTGAAAGACGACATTCTCTTGATTTCGGTCATTCACTGTAACTTAGGGAAGAGTCGGGTAGCCCCGCCCACAGTCAATTTCATAGGTATAGAATATTTTTTCAAGTCAATGGGCCATCGGACATTAATTGTTATATTAAAAAATGATTATTTTCAAAGTTTCAAGTATTTATGCAGCCGTTAACATGGAAAACAATAGTTTTGATAATATGTTGAATACAGTAGTCGTGAAATTCCGAAAAAATTGGTTGAATGTTTTGATTAAACTTCATTTTAATGCTAAAAAAATAATTTTTTCTATACATACAGCATCGAAGTATGTAGTCTTAAGTTTAATTTGCACGAAGAAAGAAGTTTATATGTGAAAAATTGCTCGAGTAATTACAAATTTACAAAAAAATTGGATTTCGGGGAGCCCCGCTCACATGAATGCCGGGTATCATCGCTCAATTTTATTTCGTCAATAAATGTACGGTTGCAAAGATTATTATTTTATTGCTTCAAATTTGAATGTTATATGCATTTTAACTGCAAATATTGTTGTTATTAAATTATTGTTATTAAATATAATTTTTGTAACAAGGCGGGGCTACCCGACACATTTTGAAAAGAGCTGAAAAGCGCGTTTTTTTAAATTTCCATTTTTTTAAGTGAAACTGTTCTTTTTTTGGTTTATTCTTCTTGCATTATTTAATTAGATGGTAAAACAATTAAAATATACAAAAATATTGATTATTACTCAATATTATACAGAAATATAAGCAATACTCCTTAAGTGGGTGGGGATACCCGACTCTACCCTATATAGTAAACATTACTATAAAAGAAATTTAGAGAAAAATCTATATTAGTACTAAAGTACAAGCTATTGGAAATTGTTTTGCTATTGATACTATTTTGTTGTTTGTTTATGACCAACGATAGCAAACGCAATTCCAAAATACTTTTCTAAAATGTCCATTTAATACAAACTTTGGATACTCAGTGAAATGTATTTCAATAAAATGTACTGATATTTTTTATTATTAAAAGATTTGAAATCACTTTTAAAGAGTACTTTAGATACGTTGTTAAAATATTTTTTAGGTGTTAATTCTGCTGAATGTATTAATATCACTATTTATACACAAATTTGAAGATTTTTTAAAAATATTTTCTCACTAAACTCAACCTTTTTTTTAAAGTCTATATTTACGTATCTTTAAGCAAACAGAAAATATTTTTCACGTATTAAATTGCATCTTTAAACTCATTTGTAAATTTAAAAAATTCAGCTTCACTTAAAAGATAATAACAAAAATAAATAAATTTCTTTAAAATTAAATTAAATGCGATTTCAATAAAATGAAATGGTGAAAGATTTCTTTTAAATATGTTAAAACCTTTTATTTGCTTTGGGGGGGGGGAAGAGGAGATAGAGATTTCAACTCCTATTGAAATAGCCCGGTTTTGAAGACCAGCGATTGCTGGTCGAAAAACATTCCTCACCCAGCTCACACCGACTACAGTAAAATATCCTCAGTGGTAAACAGACTATGGGTAATAATTCCTTTGCCGTCGGGCTAATTGTGGGAGGTATTCGTGGTTTTCCTCTTCATGCAACGCAAATGTGAGTTAGTTCTATCATAAAGCTCTCCACAAATGCATATTTTCCCAATACTTGATCCAGGAGTTCACTTGTCTTTTAGATTGGGCTTAAAGTAACAAAGCCAAAAAGTTACACATTGGTAGTTGTAAACTCCAAATTGGGCCTGCTGTTCAACAATTGTTATAAAATAAAAAAAACCTATTAGAGCAAATTTTGCATTAGAATCAAATCAAAAAGCTGCTAACTTGGGGATGACGAAACAATTTATTTTCAAAAGACCAAATATGACGTTTAACTTTCACTCTTTTAAAAGTAGTACAACGTACTCTCTTTCTCAAAACAATAAAATAAGCATTCTATTATTTAAGTTTTGTTTTTATAATGTGTTTTTATTCATAAAGTTTAGAGCGTAATCTAAATAAGGATGCCCATGAAGATACACAGATTTCGAGCTATTAATGCAGGGAAGGTAACATTCATCACAAATCGATCTCAAGATAAATGGACACAGTAATCTGACTGATTGCTATAAGCTCCATTCGTCATTTGAATAATGCAGATTTATCAGATCAGTGGTTTACGTAGCTAGAAGCACAATACATAGAATTTAGTGAAGTGCATAGTAGACAAATAATAGTTTATATATATATATATATATATATATATATATATATATATATATATATATATATATATATATATATATATATATATATATATATATATAAGCTAAAAAATTGAGAAAATATGGAAAAAAATATAAAAAATAATGACAAGAGAAGAAAATTATTTACAATAATTTTTTAAAAGTATTTAAAAAACATAATTTTTAATACCTTAAAAAAAAAATTAATTAAAATTTGGAATACAAAACTAAGAAAAGACATAATAAGATATAATAAGAAAAGATATTCCAAATTTTAATTAAGATTTTTTTTTTTTAAGGTATTAAAAATTATGTTTTTTAAATACTTTTAAAAAATTATTGTAAATAATTTTCTTCTCTTGTCATTATTTTTTATTTTTTTCCATATTTTCTCAATTTTTTATCTTATTTTATGAGTTCTATATACTTGCAGCTTATGCGCAGTTAATAAAACTTATTAATTATTTTCGTTTTTCTCTTTGTTTTTATTGTGCTCTATATATATATATATATATATATATATATATATATATATATATATATATATATATATATATATATATATATATATATATATATATATATATATATATATATATTCATATGATTATTTTTTTAGGTGGGTGATTGCTTAACAGAATGCATAGAATTTAGAATTTGAAGTGTCTAGTTAACAAATATTAATTCATACACGTGTATATTTTTTTAGAAACGAGTGGTTATTTAGCGAAATTCATGGAATTCAAAGTGTGTACTCAGCAGAGAAAAACCGATTGCAGATTTGAAATCAGCCATATAGAGTTATTTAACATCCGTTAAAAAGACACATGCAACAGAAAAAAATTTCTGAGTGTAATTCATATGTACGTATGATTCTTAATTTAGCTAAGGTGGGAGGCTTTAAGATGAGTATATCAGCATCGTATAAATTTATAATTATACTTTCCTACAAATATTTCAGCGTTTGTACAAAAAGAGTTTTTCGAAAATCTAAAATACAGATTTGAAACTTTTAGCTAATTTTTGCATTACTGATATTTCTTTTATACTTGCGTTACTTATATTTAATTTCTTTTGCAACCAAGATAAGTTTTTGAACGCAATCATCTCAAAATCAACAGACTGATAAGACATAAGCAATTTTAAGAAGTAGTAGCACTTCATTTACATCGCTCAAGAGATGTATAATGGAGTATTGGAGAAAGTATAGAAAATTTACCTGCGGATGATCTAAAGATCTGCCATCATCAATTTGATCATCTGCAGAGGGGATGGCTCTCCATCGTTTTGCTTTGTGATCGAACATATTGTGGAAAACAAAAACTTCCCATCATCGGTCCCTTTGCAGGTTTATCAAGGTGATCAACGTATTATTTTTTTTTGGTCAACGACGACTTATGTTAACTATCTTCACAAATAAGTATGAAACTCAGATAGAATAAATAACCTAAAAAATGAATGCACAGTGGTTAATCATTCGAAATATTTAATTTAAATTACATGGAAAACTGACTTTTTTTCTCTGATTTTCGAAAACAATTCTCCAAAAGTTAATCCGAATTCTCGACCTACCGTTTACTTCGTATTTTAGCAAAGTTACATCGAAATACATCAACAATACAATTTTTTCACGAAGTACGAGAAGGAGAGTGTGGTCACAGAGAAATGAGTTATTATTCGTAAAGAGAAGCATAACTTAAATAATGCCTTCATTAATAGCAGAAAAGTAAGTGGGCTAATTTTACATCAAAGAGCGTTTTTTGAAATAAATGGGAAGGAAATAATACATGTAAGTATAAAAAAATATTAAATGAACAAATATTATAAATAATAAATATATAAACATTTATTAAATATAAAATATACACTCAGAAAGAAAAAGTATTTTATAAAATCATCTACTAGAATGTAGTAAAATTTATCATGCTCCTGGTTTTATGGAGAACACCAAAATGCTTTATACTTTTTGTCATAGCTCATTGATAATTATGTTGAAGAATAAAAATTAAATGAAAATTAAATGAAGAAAATTAAAAATTAAATGAAGAATAAAATTATGTTATGAAGAATAAAAATTAAAATATGGCTTTATAATATTGATAAAATTTGTTAAATGTAGTGAAATTTGCTAATTTAATCATAATACTACTGCTAATTTAGATCATAGCATAGAAATCATTTTATCGGTTAAATTTACTTTTTAGTTTTGTAATCTTCACCAAATGAGTGGTAATAAGAATTATAATTTTGAAAACCATTTAAATTTTCAGGAACCGTTATCACATACCTGGAAAAATTATCATATCAATGGCTTATATATCGTATATTTTGATTTTATTTACCAAAATTATTTTATTTTTCCAATTGGAAATGCCATTATGATGCATCACGTTAATTTTACCGGAATTTTTTCTCCGTGCTCATTTATTTCTTATAGTCATTAAATATTTTTTCAATTATTATTTCCTTCCATATAAATTACATTTCAGTTCAAATATATTATCGTGATAGATTTTCATCAGATTATTTTTGTCTCGTTAAACATAAAAGTAATTATAATGCATGAGTTGCTGAGATTTCTTCTATTAGGATCAAAAGTTTTCAGTAAATATTTTCTAAAATTGGCAAGCTAAGGAAACTTGTAATTATAAGATATTCTTTTGCCTTTAAGTGTTCTAGAAAAATTCAAAGTTTTGGAAAACTACCTCGAGGTTTTATCACAAGGTAAAATACACTAAATTTAATCACGTTCGTTAATAGATTGCGTGTTGATACTCAAGGCAAATTTGAAATCAATACACGTTTTATTTTACTTGCATGACAAAATAAAACAACGATACACATTCAAACTTAAAAAAACATTTTTCTTACTTGGAAACTAAAATTTATTTTCTTTTTCATTAACTTATATTTTATGTTCAATTTCAATGGTAAAAATTGGAAACATTGAGCTCGATTTTATTGCAGTACATATTCGTATTTTCCGTTTTAAATCTAATATGTTTTAAATGTTTCATTATTCTTTTATTATAAGTCTTTTGCATTACATAGAATACTGTCTCTTGAACAAAAGAGCAACCTACTAGGCACACCGAGAAGGAAATCACTGATGAAAAATTTTCTTTCACTAACGTAAGCAAATTAAAATTTCAAATATAAGAGATGAGAGTATAGGTAAACCTAGTGTAAATCATAAAGTTTCAAATGCTAAAACTTTTTCTAAAACATCAACTCCAAAAAAATATTTTGAAAGACTGTTTTTGATATTGCTGCGAAACCCTTAAATAAATAAAAGTTTGAAGATTCATTTGAGGATATCTTAAGATCTTCAGGTTGATTTGAGGGTTATTGAAAGTTGGCTTCAATAACAATCTTTAAATATCAGCCTCCAGAACTAAAAATGTAAGTAGTTGTTTTATTCATTATTTGTGCTCTTATGAGGTTGATAGAAATCTACCTTAAAGCAACCAACATAGAGGATGTTTTTGAGGTGTACATGTTATTTTCCTACCTTTTAAGCAACTAAATATACTTGATCTGTGAATAATTTAACCCAATTTCAACAAAAAATATTGCTGAGATATATATATGAGGTTTATTTTAAAAGGTGTAAATGATGTTGGAATTAAGATTTGTGGAAGATGTTTTTTTTATGAAAAATATAACCTAATTTTCTTTCTAGCGTGTATTTTTTACTCCTGTTAAACTCAAAACAATCACTATATATATATATATATATATATTACATATATATATATATATATATATATATATATATATATATATATATATATATATATATATATATATATATATATATATATATATATATATATATATATATATATATATATATATATATATATATATATATATATATATTTATAAATAGATTGATTTCACTAACAAATCAAATATTGATTTTTTTTTATATTTAATATACCTCTTTAAACATACAAATTGTTAATACCAAATATATAAGAGAAAGTACAAACCACAGAATGATCATTCTGTTAAAGATATTCATCACAAGAATGCAAACATAAAATAAAATATCAACATAACTTGATAAAAAAAGGGAATTGAAACTTTTTGTTCCTTTTTGTTTTGTACCTTATCTATCTAGAAGGTATATCAAAAATATATAAATCTGAAATATCTAAAGGGAAATGTCAAATACCTTTGAATGATAATTGCGTTTTACTTTATACATCATCAATATAACTTTACATAACTTTAATGAATTACATTCGCTAAGGGTGATTGAACACGCGGTCTATTCTCAAAACGTATCGACGTATTTCCAAACTTGATAAATTTGCCATCGTTTCTGAAATTTCAGACATTTAATGACCTGACGCTGCTCTGGTTGATTACTGAAATTCGTGATCTTATCAAGGAATTAATGAAGCAGAAATATAGATTCAAATGCACCTTATATGTCAGCGAAAGATATCCAGAGTTTCTCTATCATGAGCATGTTTCTCTCAGAATTAAACATTACTATGCCTTACTGTATATCTGACAATATATGATTCGATTAAAAATGCAATCATCATAAAGTTTATTTGAAAAAAAGTAAATTTTAGGTATTAAAGAAAAGCAAAGCAAAGTTAATTATAATAAGACAGAGATAGAGAGAAAGAGAGAGATAGCTCGATAGATAGAGAGAGAGAGAGATATCTATCTAATCATAATCAGCTCTTTATAAGAGATATTTCTAATTTGTTAAAATATATTTATATATACACCAAAGAGTTTGGGTTCGATTTACTTGCACCTTTTGCGCAGTTAATTGAACTCACTTAGCATGAAAATTCTTCCTTTAATTTTTCTCTTTTCTCTCTGTTGCGATTGGTATGCCAAGTTTAAAAATTGAAATTTTATCCTCAGAGTCTCACCTCTATCTGGCCAGCCAGATGATTTTGATGACTTGTCATTAACTCAACTTTTGCCGGAAAATTAGCATCAAACCAGAAAGGACGTGACAGAGAAAATTGAATGCTTCCTCACCCACACCTTTTAAAATTTAAATAAACATCAAAATCGATCTGAATAATAATATTGAGATAAGTTATAAATATTGATTTAAGTAAATATCAAAATCTAGCTTCCAAACAATTATACTTATAATGATTTTTAATATGTAATTTTTTTTCAATAGAACTTTTTGGATTAAAATCTTCTCATAGCCTTACCATGAACACAAAGTTTAATGTAGGATCTATAATGTACCATACATTTTTTACTGAAATGTTGTAAACATAGACATTTGTATACCATATAACGAAAAAAAGGATTTAATGAATCCAATATTTCATTTAAAACAGCCTATTTGACATACGTCTTATAATTGAAACTAAATATAAAATTACTTTATCTATTTTGTTTAAACGTTTAATGCAAAATTTAATCGTATTATATTCAAATTTAATTGCAAAGTGTTTATCTTTACAATTAACTGTATGAGTAGTAACTGAAAATTCGATAATCTGTGTCCCTAAACAATATTAACCTTTTTGAAAATTACAGAAAAGTAGAGAATATCAGAAAGTTCACTTCTGCATAACTGGAAAAGAAGTGTCAATCTCTTTCTCTGAAGTCTGACACCGATGTGACAAATGGCAGTGCAATGTACTGCATGAGCGAAGATATATCAAATGGCACAAATGAATGATTGGGTAATAGTCTGTCGTTCTAGAACGTTTCTTAAGGCACGAAGAGAACATTCATGACGAACATATTTCTCCTTCTATCTTTTTTGTCTAACTATTAATAACCAAAGAGAAATATTATTTGGGTGCATTTGAGATAGAAAAATAGTTTTAATTCCGAATTATGTGTAATACTTCTACTTAAACTTATGGTTAATAAACGCTACTGTTAAATACTTAATTGGGCAATTCCATATGTGACGGAATGACATTTTGACTTGCATGATGACAATTAATTGAAGTTTTTATGCATCTAATTTCAAATAAACATGATTTTTTCTCATGCATATCATTATTATTGGTATAATGTGATTCATAAACTAAAAAAAAAAAAGAATTTTGTATTTTTTTTATTTTTAATTTTATGAACTTTTTACTTGTGTGACGGAATGACATTTTGGCAACCAAGCTTTCAGCATGCCGCTTAGAACTGGTAGTTTCTGTGAATTTTGCAACTATTATTTTCCTGAACTATTTTTTACTTTTAGTATAATGTGTAAGCAATGTAAATTGCGAATTTGGAAAATTAGCCTCAGGTTGGCTAGCAGTTATTAACATCTATTTGCTGTGACGGAACGACCGTGACGGAATGACAAAAAGTTTAGTGGAAGTAAGTCTTCATTTAAAAAATGTATTATTATTATGTAAATGATAGACAGAATGTAACAGATAAACAGAATTAATATTTACGTAAGAATCAGTTAAAATTTCAAAAATTTGAAAATTAGGTTGTCTCAGAAGAGGTTTTATATCTAACTTGCCAATGTCACATCTTATCTCCGTTCTCAGGAAATTTATGCATAAATCAATTTTTGTCCCATGTTCTTTAAATACTTTAACATCTAAATCGTCTTTGTTTATCAAAGTAATTTGCGCTGCATATAAATGTGCCTTCTTTTTTTTCGCAGTATGGAACAGTGATTAAAGAGCCGACCGCATACTCCTCAATCATATTTTCCATTTCCTCTTCAAAACAGTGGCTTTTCAAATCATACACTTGGTTTTGGTTAAAATTAGAAAGCATTCCAATTTTGATGATTCGCTTCTCAACTACATGAGCATCTAGTGCAGGTCTCTTGTTCCTGGCAATGCTAATGTAGCAAGTGTCTAGCTGAAGTCATTCTCTTTTGCCCTCTCTTAAATAGAATAGCTGGACAAAAACAAAACTTCAACTATTTTTTGCTTCGACTTTATGAAATCATAAAATTCTTTTACATATTATGTGCCGTTTTACAGCAGCCAACATCTTGTTTGGCCTTTTAGAACAACATCAGAATTACATGGTATTTATAGGTGCATGTGCTGTGAGATATTAGTGAAATACACTTAACAAAAATGAGAATAAGAACAAAAATGAGATAAGACACACTTTACATCAATATATGCTTCTTTATGAAAAGTCTCTTTTAAGGCCATAAGTATATATTGCATCTGCACTCTTTGTTACTCTGTCAGAGTTTGTATCATGACTGAATCCTTCATACTTGGGGGCTTGTAACTAACATCATCTTGACAGTAAAATTTCTTAAACCAAATTAAACAGCTCATCAACATTACTTTTCTCACTTAGTTTCTTTTGAGTTCGATGTTAAATACTTCTCACATAAAGACTGAATTAATTTTTTACCTCTATTGGTGATTTTGGAAGTAAGTGTAAAATTTTTTTTATGGTGAGTGTACAATTTTTTTATGGCTTTACCAAGACTCTGCAGGAATTTTTATAGGGAATTTAAATTATTTGTATGTGAAGAGATTGGTAGAATTTGATTTTTTCTTTGTTTACGCAATCTCCGCGTTTGCACTTCTGAGTTTTTTAAGTCCAACTTTTCTCGCGGAAGCTTTCTTCTCTGCCTTTCTTTCTCTGTTTTTTTCTTCATATCATGGGGATCTTGGTCTTTTTCAACATTTTATCTGTCTTTCAACAGCTGTTTTAGCCATTAGGTTAATTGAAAAAAAAATAATTCCCTAGTTTTTAAATAAGCTTCTCAAGGACTCGTTTTGTCATTCCATCGCCGAAGATGTGTCATTCCGTCATGCTAATTATTGGAAGTTAATAATCAAATACATAGAATTTTACAATTTCTCATTGATTCTTATGCCACATCTGCTTTATATTCCAAAATATACACATTTTCATTCAAAAACGCAGTTGCTATTTAAAAAAATATACTAAAACATGTGACGGAATGACACAAAAAAAAGTTACTTTTATTTAATATATTAAACTTAAAATGACTTAAAGGCTATGTTTTAAATGTTTAAATTTTGTACTATATGCATATTTTTATCAAAATATTGCAAAAGAAAGATAGATTTCTTTTATTTTATAAGTATTTTTCAAGAAAACAATTTGAGCACAAATGTGAAGAATTCACTTGTCAGCCATGTGATTACTTTAGAATGCTGCCAGATTCAAAAAACTTAAAATTATCAAAAATTAAACAGTAATATGTAGACTTTGGCTATTTTTGAACATATTTTTAAAATTAAAATATGCAATTCATAAAAAAAAATTCACTTAAGAGTTGACACTTTCGTGGAATTGCCCAATTACGGTTAAATAAATGTTTATAAATGTAAAATTAAAGAATTACTTTAAATACATAATTTTTCATCTGATTATACGCAAAAAAATTTAATTATTATTTTAAAATGACTTGCTAGTGTGGATATTTTTGAAATATTTCAAATGCATTCATCATTATTATTGAAGCTTATTGAATACTATTTATATTGTTTTAAAAGATTTTTTTTCGAATGGTTTAGTTAAATTGTCATTCTTTGTTAGTAGTTATAAAAAGAGAGAGCAGGCGAAGTGTTAAAATTTAGTTGATAAAAAGTAGGTTTATTCGTTTTGTACTCTAAGTAGAAAAAGAAGCTGAGAAAAGGGCATACACTTTTTTACAACTAAGGGTGTAATGTTGACGTAAAATATCCTCAGTGGTAGATGGATCATGGGTTAGAGTCCCCTTGCCGTCAGGTTAACAGTGGGAGGTCTTGTGGTTATCCTCTCTATGTAACGCATACGCGGATTAGTTCCATCAAAATGTTCTCCAGGAAAGGAAAATTTCCTCCGATACTTGATCCTGGAGTTCCCTTGTCTTTTGGATTGGGTTCAAAATTACAAAGCTACTGAGTTGAACATTGGTAGTCGTAAAACCAAAATTGGATCAGCTTTTCAACGACGGTTTAAAATTAAAATAAAAAATAAATTCAAATAAAGTCGAATACTAAAACAAATATATAAACGTTTTATTATTCGAATACTAAAACGTTATAACACCAACTATTATAAATAATAATTATTTATTCTCATCTTATTTTCATTACAAATTTTTAAATTTCAAAATTTATATTGCTGTCCGTTAAAGAACAAATTCATGAAGTATATGAAAACAAATTAGTACTTATTGGTTTTCGGTAATATGACGCCAAGTTCGCCAATAAGTAGAGCAGCGCCAGGTTTTGATTTAAACATATGTCACCTGCTGCACCTATTACCGATAACCCAAATAGGTGCATAGAATATGCCGTTAACGTGAATGTTAGAATATTATTCTAAACTATAATTATTGAATACTAAATTATTGTGAATGTTACCAAAATTTATTTGGTAAACAAAAATATTGACACCAATCTCAATGTAAAAGTTAGATTGAGTTGAAAATATCACGATATATTTTCGACATTTCATCGCGATATAGACTTGTGTTGTCGTATGTCATAAGTGCTATTTTTTTCTGGATGACAACTTGAAAGAGCAGTCGCTAACATTACGACCAATAAATAGTACTTGAGAGGTTGGGCAACAGCCACAGATATATGTTGCAAACGTACAAATATTATATATATGTGTACACATATTTAAAACCTCGTTCAATTCAGCCTCAACTCTTCATTCTTAATATCAAAAAAAGAACATTTTTAATAGAAATAATTTTTTGTCTGGCTAAAAAACGTTATATAACACTAGTTATCAAGCTAATGTCAATTTCAATAAGCAATAAAATGTGTCAAATAAATTTTAAGAGAGATTTTAATTTTTTAACGTAAATACTCATGTACTTGGTTATGCCGTACACTTTAAACAGCGTAATTTAGCAAATTTTTAATTTTTTTGTTTTTGTTTTAAAATCTATTGTATACTGTTTTGGTCCTTTATATTCTTTTAACTTAAAGAAGTTTATTACAATTGAAGTCCGTTCCCCTTTGGTGAAAATTACTTTGCAAAAGGAATTCATTTGCTCGCATAATAATAAAACAAATAAATACACAGTTTGATTTTAACAAAATTACTAATTTCACTCTTTATCTGCCAAAGTCACTACAGAGATAATTAGCATTTCTTTGTCTTTTTTTAATGTTATCATGTGTTGTAACATCATTTTAAAAACAAATTCTTTACGATATTTACGATACCATATGAACATGTAAGAAACAAAATTTAAATCCACTGTCACTTGCGCAATTTGAGATTCTTATACATACATATATATTGCCTTGATTTTTGATTGCATATTTTTATGTTACTTAAAATGCTACTTATTTAAAAATGCGGAACAGCTGATTAAAGGCTGCGGCTAGTATACACATAAGATAAGAAGAAGAAACAAAGAAAAGAGAAAATTTCTAGGAAAAGTAAATTGAGAATTTAAAATTATTAAAATTTATTAAATTTTATAAATTGCGCAAAGTTGTTGGTACATCAATTCATAGCATAGGATAAGAATACATGGAAAGAGAAAAGAGAGGGGGAAAGAATTTAGAGAGATGATTAAAAATTAAAGTTAATTATTGCTCCTATTTCTCGTAAAAATATCTCTTTTATACTTTGTATTTCCTTCTTTTAATTGTTTTGTTTTCTCATTTTTGTTATTCCTTCATTTTCTTTTTCCTACTTTTATATATTGGGAGTCCATGTCTTTAACTGTCATCGTACGCCACTTCGACTGCTTATTTAAAATGAATTGTTTCTGAGTGTGTCTTTTAACAGGTACTTTTATTTATATGAATTATCTTTATTTATCGTTTTCTGATATTTGTTGTAGAAAATTGCATTTAAATTAGTTTAGTATTAGATTTTTAATCCTAATTTAAAGATGTGGCAGGCTTTCGAAATTAGTCGTCAAATTCTTATACTAGTAATAAAGATGAAATATCAAACTGATTTAAGTGTCCTTTTCACAATTAATCATAAGAAAACATAAAATTGAGATACATTAGATGAAATAAAAGATAAAAGTTTTTATTTCAGACACACGAAGAAAATGTTAATAATAGGGAAACTTTGCGGATATATATATATATATATATATATATATATATATATATATATATATATATATATATATATATATATATATATATATATAAAGACAAAAAGGATAAGAGAAAAGAAAGAAAAAGTAAAGGAAATTAAGAAAAATAATAAGTTTCATTTACTGCGCATAAGTTTTAAGCATATAAAACTCTTAAAATAAGTTAAAAATGTAGAGAAAACACGGAAAAAAATGTAATAAGGACTTATGAAAACAGATGATAATAATAATATATATTATTATTATGTAATAAAAATAATAATTATTACTTTTATATTAATTATTATGTTTTATTATTTTTCTTCTTCTCTTTTCATAAATATATTTATATTTTCTCATGTATTCTCTACATTTTTAACCTATATACACACTACCACCAAAAAGAATTTTCCGATATTTTATGAAACAATATGCACGTATAATCAAACTAAAAATCTTCTGCTTGTTGTGTAATTTTCGCTATTATAATTTATCCTGATTAATCCTTTACGAAAACAAATCATATTTATTTTAATTATTTAATCCGAATAATAGTTTTATTTATAATCTGTTACTAACACTATAAACCATTTTCAGGTTTTGGAAGTTTTAGTTTACGAGTAGAAATAATTAAGAATTCATTTTGCTATTGAGCTGATCTTGACTCTATCTCGAATCTTGAGCTAATTTCTTTTCATGCAAATTAGTTTCATTTCCATTATTTATGATTCATAAGATATCAAGACTCTTAAAATCTGATATATAACACTCTTAAGATATTTAAGAATAAGTGACTTATTTATTTAGTAAAATTAAGTATTTTTTAAGGGAAAAAAAAGCTTTCTAATCAATTCCAGATGAAAATTTTTTTGTCACTAACACCTCAAGCTGCTTTTTGGATGATAGAATGTATCATTTAGAAATTAAACTGATCAAGCTGAAGAATTATTCCTTTAATTAAGGAGATTTGGGATAAATTATTGATGCTGACAGAAATAATTAAGGAAATTCGGATTTAGTTTAAACAGAAAATTCTTCATTATAAAATATTATTTTGTAAATTTTTAAAAATGTTAAGATTTGGCATTTAAACATTTTTAGCTTCACTTTGGAAACTAAATAATAAACAATTGTGTATTTCTACGGCATTTATTAACTGAGGTATTAAGTTTAAGGATTTCTGAAAATGCATTTTTAAAAGCAAATATTTCACCCTGTGGTTTGAAATTGTAGTTGATTTGGTTCATAAAATACTATGTCTTTTTTTCAAATTCTACACTTTTTTGAATAAAATATAAGTGCTTTATTTAGCTTTTAATGCTCTTTAAATCTAAATTATCAATCGTGAGAAAATCACGTACGTATGGAAACAAATAAATAAATAAAAGTAAGGTAAAACATATCGTCCTAAATAGCTTTTTTTATGGTAATGGTCCCTGAACATGATTTAATATATGATGATTAGTTAGAACTAACTATTGATTTAGTTACGAAATTTGGCACATTTTCAAGTAAAAATGTGAAAAAACTTGATTTTCAGATAAGCGCAATTAAGGACTTAAAATCATTGGTCTATCCACTGTTATTACCTTGTACAAAAACTGCTGTAACTTTGTAAATAATTGGATTGCAAACAAGAGTAAAGTATTTTTAGAAAGCTTAGAGTACAGATATTTTAAGATTATAATAAACTCAATTTCAAAAACTTTTCTCAAAATCATGTTTTTTTCACTAGTCAGATACCTTAAATTCTGAGCGGGTTAGATTTTCAAGAAACTCTTGTTTATAAATCAAAAACATTTTTAATATTGTTAAGTAATTAGCAAAATTCAGACATATTTATAAATTGTTAAAATTCAGTTAAATACTGTACGTAAAGAACATTTCATAATAGGTATATTATTCATTAATGCCCTGTTTTATTTGTAATCAATAATTTTAAATGGACGAAAAATAAACAGACTTTTCTTTCTAAATGAGCATGTGGTTCAAAACAAAACTGAAACAAAGCATTTGAACAGCTATGTGATGCCACAATAGATATTACATATTTATTTTTTTTAATAATTTTTAATCGAATTTTATTTAAATTAAACCAATTCTTAAATTTTTATAACATTTTATAAAAGGCTAATAAAAATATTTCTTTCCTTTCTTTTCAATCAATGCAAATGCTTACTTTTCAATTCAATCGAAATGTGAAACTCATTAATTCACTGTCGCGATTAAATGAAGAGCAAAAGTCTATTTATAACACTTTATTCACTATTTCTTACCACAAAAATGTTTCCGTTACAAGGTTATACTGATTCTCACAGTCTTTTTGGCGATTCGCTTTCGACAAATTATTTTCAAATTTAATATAGATTATGTGGGGTAGGCTTTGTTTTTGGCTATGTTGTCTTTTGATAAATCACCAACCATAGATCTCTCCCCATGCCCCTCACTGTCCGTTGGGAACAATTCCCCTACTTTCAATTTCGAATTAATTGAAAATGAACTGGGGAGCTTCGGCTTCTAACTCCCAACTGTTGAATTTATATATGTGCCGAAATTCTGGATGTTAAGAAAATGATTCTCCTGATTCCTTTGAGGGACATTTTTTCTATGCCATATTCTCTAAATAATAAATCAATTTTTCTCTCATCAATAATAAATCATCCTTCAATAATAAATCAATTTTTAATTAATAAATCTCTCTCACTTGGATCAGTCTGCGTAGGGACCTAGGGTGTGCAGTATTGGTCCCCGTTAAAGTGTTCTACCGTGAAGTGCTCGACTTCGCGTGCAGGTCATCGGGCTTCCGAAGCGGGGGTGCCATCCCCTCTGCAGAGGATCAAAATTGTGATGGCATGTCTTCGGATTATCCTCAGGGATGTTTCCCTGACAGTAACCAATAGCCCATTGT
The DNA here is from genome assembly GCF_982258835.1 of Parasteatoda tepidariorum. Lineage (NCBI taxonomy): Eukaryota > Metazoa > Arthropoda > Arachnida > Araneae > Theridiidae > Parasteatoda > Parasteatoda tepidariorum. The sequence continues at coordinate 31,111,029 of NC_141757.1, read as the reverse complement.
GCCGCTCTAGTGCGACGTAAATGAACAGGAACAACAACAATTTTTCTCAAATGAATTACTTTATTTTCTGTGATAACTATTTTTCCTTTTTAGCAAAATTCAGATGTATCTCACACGGCCAAGAATTATATTTAATTTCTACAAAGAAACTACATCCACTGTACAGTACATAATTTTGACTAAACTGCTATGAAAAGGTGTTTTCCGCATTTTTTTAATACAGTCTGGTGATTTTCACAAAACCTTCAATCTTTTGATATTACTTCCAGTGAAACATCATCAGTTCCTATGCGTGATAAAATTTCGTGTTTAGATCTGAGGAGACAGACATATTATCACCAATCCCAGGGTCTCCTTCGAAATTAGTTTCAAGAAAGTATTCGTGATTAATACACACTCTCGTATTTTATCAGAAGCGTGTGAGTTTCTTTGAAGAAAACACCCCCAAACCATTTGGTCTGATTAATGATTCTGGAATTCAAGATAAAGAGGTTGCTTATAAAATGTTCTCCTAAGGGATCTCAAAACTGAAGTAGCAGATATCAACAACACTTCCAGTGTTTATGAACTTGTTCTGCATTCTGTATGAAGAGAAATATGTTTAAAAAAATGTTGCTTGAGAACAAAAAAAATTAAAAAATAATTCGTCGAAGTACAATGATTCTGTTTTGAAACAATGTATTTTTACAAGTGATATATTTCCCCGTAAAACAAAAATATTTATGCGTGATTAGATATGAAGTTTTGTACTGTATACTTCCAAGCCATGTCTTTTAAGGTTCTCGCATATTCAAACAACTCATTGTTTAAATAAAAGCAGAATGTTTCAGTCCCGTTTCGGATTTTCTTCGTTACATATGAAATTTCAAAAATAAATACTAAATAAAAATGATAAAAGCATTAATTCAAGATATTTAAATATGTATTTTTAGACCTTACGTATTTCACAGTCAAACAAAAATGTGCTTGATTATATATGGAGTTTTGTATTGTATACTTCTAAACCATCACGTTTTGTTAGGCTTACGCATATTCAAACAACTCATTGTTTAAATAAAATCAGAACGTTTTAGTCCCTTTTTAGATTTTCTTTATTGCATAAGGAAATTTAAAAATAAATGAATCAATAAAAATAATATACACATTTATTCAAGCTGTTCCAATATAATTGTAATGAGCTCTTTTTATTACTTTTTGCCTTATAACATTTCACGAAAGTTAAAACATTTTCTCATTTTTTAAGCATTGGAATTAAATAAAAGGCAATATTTTTTTCTCCTCCGAAATGCTAGTTCGTCGAAGAATTAGATTCGAAAATTTAGAACTAAGCAAGGGAAATCTTAGATTCCCTTTTCTTTTCTGACAAAATTATAACGATGCAATTCTGAAATCAGAAGCTTTTGAAAGCTAGTTAAACAATGTATAGTTGCCTGTTTTTAAATTTTTGATAAAAAAAATTTTGTGCTATTAAAGTTGAAAAAAATATTTTAGCATCTTCCAAATCGGTTTATATCATCTTAAACTGTATCGCAATTATTATTTTTTCATTATTTTATTTCGCTTAAGTTTTTAGGAAACATCTAAAATTATTAAACGCTATTTCTCATAATCAAATAAATCGACCACGTTATTTTGCACCTTATTTAAAATGTTACAATGTTTTGAGCTTTCAAATAATACAATACAATCAAAATAATTTTGTTAAATACAAATATCGTAAAACCAGAAACAAAACATTTGACCTAAAATACAAGTTGGTGAGGGGAGAGACCTCTAAAGCACCACATTATATATATATATATATATATATATATATACACCCTACAAAAAATGATCAATAGAAATCAATAAAAACATTTATTGATATCAATAGAATTCTATTGGTCTGTACTTGTTTCTATTGATATTTCAACTGATGTCAACTGATATCAGTAGTGTATTGGCATCAATAGATGTTGAACAATAGGGTATTCTATTGGTCTGTACTTGTCCCTATTGACATTTCAACTGATATCAGTAGTGTACTGGTATCAATAGATATTGATCAATAGAATTCTATTGGTCTGTACTTGTTCCCATTGACATTTCAACTGATATCAGCAGTGTATTGGTATCAATGGATATTGATCAGTAGGTACTCTATTGGTATATACTTGTCTGTATTTCACACTTCAACTGATGACTACTGACATCAGTAGGGTGCTTGTATCAATAGATGTTGATCAGTTAGGTATTCTACTTGTTTTATCAATGTATGAACTGATATCTACAGATTTTTATTGACACCAGTAAAACTTAGCAATTATTGATCAATAGGTATTTTATTAGTCGATATTTGTTTTCATTAATACATCAACAGGTGCCTATAGAATTACTTTACATAGGTTTGCTTACAATACATATTTTTCCAGAAATCTAACAGGTTACGACCTTTTAAAATTAGATTACTTAGTTAATAATTCTTCATTATTTTATAATTTTTTTTTCTTGATTATATACTGATTTCCGATAATTAATTTCTTAGATTTTTATAAGGATTCTTAACATATATATTAAGGTTAGTGAAAACGTACACTTTCTATGTGCACTAATTAAAGAATACATATTTAAAATTATTAAAATCATTTTATAATTTTGGAAGAAAGGAAGTTTTTGAGTAAAACTTTTACACATTTTAATAACTTTAAAATCTGCTTAAAGTCATTCAAATGAAAGTAATTTTATAATAAAAGTAATTTAATAATAAAACTTGTTTTTATTAGTTTATCACTTACTTACTTATTTATTTTGTAATTTACAAAATTTATTTTAATCAAAGTCATGATGGCAAAAAAAATATTATTAATTATCACTTTAAATTTTATTATAAGTTGTTATTAATTTTTATTGATTTATTATTATTATTGAATTTATACTAAACTAGAACTATTCGCAAAATAAATTAATTATTTTAGGTTTCAAACAACTTCATAGCAAAAGAAATACATTTACATAAATTAAAAATTCATGTAAAATCTCAAACTTTTTACCTTCAAACATTAACCTCGCCATCATAAATTTATAAATTTCCTTTCCTTTTTGAAATTTGTTTTAAATAAATTTAGATCATAAAACAAAATAAACTTTTTTGAATTAAATAAGTAAATTTGTTTTGTAGAAACATTGTTAATTCAATCCAATTGAATCTATAAAAGCAAAAAGGAGTTATTAATCCAGAAACGAAAGGGGAGCATGCAAAATACGAGAATCGACTTTTAATCGTTCGTTAAATCTGTTTTAATCGTTCGTTAAATCATATCAAGCTGCCTACACTCCCAATTTTGAGAAAGTTCCTTTTCAACTTTTTCCCCAGTTCATTCCGTTTCTCAGTCTGAAGTTACAGCCAATGACATTACTTCGACTTACGTTCAATGTTTACAATAGAGCGTCATGGAAAGAATGAAGCATATTATGGGGAGAAATATTTTAGTAAGTGTAATTTTTTCTTTATTTCTTACTTTTATTTACATCTTTGTTAGTTTCAGAAATATTAAAACGTATGCTTGAGTTTTATTGATATTTTAAGCTATCTATACATGTATATTATTCTTGAATTATTACTGCATGTGCATGCATAGGTAGGGTTACGATATACTCGTATATCATATACAGATTCCATCCATTGCATGAGAAGAAAGTATTTTTTATGTTTTTTTTTCTGGGTTTCTTTATGAGACTTTAATAGAAGCACATTGTTCACATGTTATTTACATAAATTCCCATTAATATCATCGTTAGTAACAAATTAATTATTTATTTAGTTGTGTATAATATTTTTAAACTTTGCATTATATTTTAAGTGTTAATCACAAATTCTTTTGTTATTTTTAATGCTTTTCCATTATTAGTATAATTAATTAATTACATAAAATTTATGTTATTAGTATAACTAAATGATATAATTAAATATTTTTTTGCTACTCTGTCTTGACTGTGTTCAAGCAAATGCAAAAAAAATTTTCAATTATTAAATATTTTTATAAACAATAATTATTTTTATAAGTAGTTATTTTTATAAATAATTACTTTTCTATTTGCATTTAAATTTTCTTTGTTTACTCCATTTTTGTTATGGGTTAAAAACAATCCTTACACTTTCTTATGAATTTAATCATAGCTGGATTTAACTTTTTTTTCTTTTCTTTAACATGTTGAATGCCACGCTAATTTTACACGGCTTGCCCGTCTGGCCAAAATGATTTTTTCAGTATGTATTGCATTAATTTCTTCCAACCTAATTTCTTCTAACCTTCTTCTTAGTAATGATAATAATATAAAAAAATTAGGAGCATTAAAAATTTATTCTAATTATGCGTTTCTAATAATCTAGGCTTCGCCGTTCATTGGTGACCCCTGGGGCGCTACAAACAAACTCAGCGCCAGTCACTGGTGACCCCTATGGCATTCAACGTGTTAAATTAGTTCAATAATATTAAATTATCAATAATATTAAATTTAAAAATTATTTTGGCTAAACCTATTCTTAATGTAATAAAATCTTCATGAATGTATATGTGTACATTGTGATGAAAACTTTTTACAACTTATTCAAATAAAATACTTTTACATTGATAAGTTCTGTTTAAAATTTTCTAGCTGAATGGAATGCATGACAAGACTTGTATTTGGGGTACATGGAGAAGAAAACCAGGCAAACATGTCACGGTTAGTCTGGCGTCATGATCCGTCTACCACTAAGGATATTTTACGTCAGCACTGTGGTCAGTGCAAACTTTCTATTCCTTGAGCCATTGCGACATTTCTGGATATGATAAAGCTGATCACTTCACAAATACTGCTGTTAATTTCCTCCACTCGTTTTTACTCTCCACCATTTGATGATATCTTCTCCACCATTGTAAGAGTGATAGATTAAAATATAATGAAAAGCCAGACGTGGATGCTGCGAAAAAGATTTGGTTAGGCCTCCTCTGCAATGCGTTACTATTGCTCTGAATTATTTTGACTGTGTTAAGTAGTGAAAACTGAAAAAGAGTGTGATTCGGTTTTTTCGAAATTTGAAATATGTTTTAATTTAAAAGTTCTGTGCGAAACATGTGAACTTTTTTTATAAATACCTACATTACACGAGTCTTAATATACTCTTCACTCTGTATAGCAAATTTATCTGTATATTATTACCTTTTACTATGACGTTTTATTATTTTCTCTTAATAATGCTAATTTTATTTAATTTTAAACTATAATTTTTTGAAAATTTGGATTAGGTTATTCTTACTGTTTAATTTCCCATTGTATTAAGTATGATTTTCCATTATAATTTTGCTGCTGTTGTTGTGTTTTATTTGTTTACCTGCTCTTTTTAATTACTGACCTTTAATTATGATATTACTATCTATATATACATAACCCATGCTAAGGATTTAAAATTATTAGCCAGTTTTTAAAATTCTAAGCTAAAGGTAAATCTTAACAATTTTTTTATGATTGATTTTTTCTGTAGGAAAATGCATATTTATTATAAATTGAATTATTTTATAAAAATGCAACTACAAATTAAGAATCATTTTGCTGTTGGGGAGGAGTAAATGAACAATGAATGGATAAATTTTTCTTTTTGTTCAAAAACAGCATTCGCCAATACTTTCCCCAAAATAACATTTTTGTTTTGCCAAATTTCAAGTTTAGCATATTTGGTAAGATGACAAATGCTTAGCACAAGCTATCTATAGATAAAAATCAAATAAATGGTATATCATTTGTGTGTATAAGGATTTAAAGTCTATGGTATACTTTAAAATTGTTCTGTCATTTTTTTCTTTCTTAAATATTGAAACTTTTTACTCTTAGAATGCTATGTCAAACACAATGGGGGGGAGGGGGGTCTTGAAATGACAATAAATTGACTTGTTTATTTTAGTCAGGTTTTTGGCTATCTATAAAGTAACATTTCTAATCCATCCATCCATCTCCAAAACATTTTTTTGTGTAGTATTGTAGATTCAAAAATTATTGACAATAATTTTCTAACATTTTAATTTATTGTTTAAAAAAATTTAATTAACTATAAATAAGCTTAAAAAAAAGTTAATTTGTTTTTATAAACATAATGCAAACTATAGTTTTTGATAAAGTGTTAATTGATGTCAGTATTTTATTTCTTTGTATAGATCAGGTGACTTAACTTATTTACCCAATTGTGTATCAATGTTTTATTTTCCCGCTCAGAGCTGTTCACTAACAATCCTGTATCAAACTGTAGTAACACACAGTTTGATACGCTTGTTTTAAGAATAAACCGGTTTTTAAAACACTATTCCAGTATGCTGAGCACAGTACACTACCAGTATATGCTGGCTCTAGCATGATACTGGATAATGAAACTACAATTTAGGTATTATACCGGAGCCAGTATCCTGCTAACTTGTGAAACACCAGCTTCGGTATGATACTGGCTGATGAAACGCTGGGTCTGGTATAATTTCCGATCCATTATCATACCAGAACCGGTGTTTCATACGCCGGCATGATTTTTTTTATACCAGGAATTTTTTCCAATAAGGTACCCTCTTGAACTCACATTTTAAGTTTATTTTTATAGTTATATTAAGCAATAAAATATAATTTAGTAATAAATTATATTTAAAATTAAATTGGAAATATGAAAAGGAAATTAAAGTTAACTTTAAAACTAGCATAGTGTAGGTATAAAGAAGTATGTTTTTTTAGAATATAATTCTTTTATCCTTCCACTTAAGCAATGTTTAAATATTCAAAACATTTTTAGATGCTTTAAATAAGTATTTTTTTATACTGTCCTGTTATATTTTATTAATTTATATTAAATTTTCCACTGGCTGCAGCTAGTAGAAAATTTACTATGGTGCATACAGAGCATTTGACCAATTCAGCTAAATTTTGCATTTTAAAAAAGATAAACTTTCCTGTTTAAACCTATCTAATATGCTTTCATTAATATTGTTTTCCCTAACTTAGACCAGTCTATTTTTCTGATGGGACCATGATGTCTCATTTCCTTGTACAGACCAGTAAATTCGACTGATATCAATGTTCTATTTCCCCGTAGAGATCAGTCAATTCTACTGATATCAGTGTTCCATTTCCCCGTAGAGACCAGTCCATTCTACTGATATCAATGTTCCATTTCCCCGTACAGAACAGTACACTCTACTGATATCAATGTTCCATTTCCCCGTACAGACCAGTACACTCTACTGATATCAATGTTCCATTTCCCCGTACAGACCAGTACACTCTACTGATATCAATGTTCCATTTCTCCGTACAGACCAGTACACTCTACTGATATCAATGTTCCATTTCCCCGTACAGACCAGTACACTCTACTGACATCAATGTTCCATTTCCCCGTACAGACCAGTACACTCTACTGATATCAGTCCATTCTACTGATATAGACCAATACATTGTATTGACCTACTCTACTGATATCAATATATCATGACCAGTCCATTGTACTGATCTACTCTATTGATATCAGTGTTCCATTTCCCCGTACAGATCAATACATTTTTTTTTATTGATTTCTATTGGTAATTTTTTGCAGGGTATATATATATATATATATATATATATATATATATATATATATATATATATATATATATATATATATATATATATATATATATATATATATATATATATATATATATATATATATATATAAATTGATTAGAATTGGAATGGTTTATATTTCAGATGAAAGCCATGGTCTCACCTATTCATTATAATTCAGTTTATACCTCCTTTGAAATCGGAGAAATTCTTGAAATAAACCCAAACCTCCAATGTTTGACTTTTAAATATTTGACTAAATCTGGCATGATCTCTGCTCACGACCTCAAGGTATTTTCTGGTAAAATTCGCCCAGGCATTTCGGAATTTCTGCATACATTCTCTTGCGTAAGACATTAAAAATTAATATGATTCGCTGATTTAACAAATTGATGGGTTATAGTCTTAAGTTCGTAATATTTTAAATTTTGTTGCAAAAAATATGTCAATGTATTATCAGTTTTTGAATTTCGGTATTAGTTTGATGTAACCACAACAATAGCGTGGGTCTCTTTTAACTTCTTTTGGAAGAAAATCGAAACCAGCTGTGGTGGAATAAGTTGTGTATTGGTATGAAATACATGTGAAAAAATGTTTGTAATTCACATTTATTAATACTTCTAGTCAAGCTAATAAACTTTCGTCAAAAGTATAAAAAATTGTATTTCCATTTTGTTTTAAATTTTTTTTTAATGTCTAAATTGTTTTAATGCTTTTGGTGCGAAAAGCTGGGCATTGATATCTATTTTATTTTAACCAAAATACATTTAAAGCCATTGCTGGGTGCTTTAACGTTCGGCAAATTCATAATTAAAAGTAACAGATAAATTTTTGTGCTTGGCTTTTTTTAATCACCTGGCGAAAAAAAAGTTGCATAATAAGATTCTTTTTTAATGAAAGTGAACTATTTTAATATCAATAAGTCTTTTATGACCTCCGCAGGACTGCATCGAAATTCTCTAATTTTAGACAAAAATGTAGTTTTTTAATTAATTTTTTTCTCTTTTCATGAAACAAAATTTTAAACCACTTGCAGTGGAAGGTGTCGCAGAATAAAATCATTTGTTAGTGAACAAAAATCATGTGAGCTCTAGTGTGGAATTCAAATGCAACCACTTCCGTGGGGCAAAAGCTTTGTGATTTTGACGTGATTTTAATAAATAAGCTAAAATCTGTTTAAAAAGTTTGCCATAGATGGCTCATCTGCAAAACCCCTCAGGCTTTTCATTTTTTAATATTTTTTTAAAATTTCTTTTCTTTCCAAATATTAATGAAAGTTTAGAAATGACTTGTTATTGCTTGGAATGGTTCAAATATCAAAATTTTGCAAATATTACGAATTCCACTTTTCCAGAGGAGGCCATAAACTACCTTTTTTACCAAAATCTTTTTTTTCATGAATTGAGAATCTTATGCAATTTTTTTCACTACATGTTATTGAAAAAGATGAAAAAAATAGACATGCTTTTTTTTCATAATTGGGGTTTCAAGGGGTTTGCGGGGAGTCCCTAATCATATTTTAATTTAAATATTATAACTTTTGAAAATATTGGACACCATTACATAGCTTTCCTCACCGTACGTGATTAAAAAAATTAAGCTTGCAAAATGCTTTATTCTTCTTTTTCTTAAAAATTATCGGGTCAGATGTGTGACTATATAAGCCCGATGAGAAGGCTAAATATATTAAAGAACTATTAAAAAATTTAAAATTATAATAATAAAAATAAAATTTAAAAAGAAGAAAGGAACATTTTTTCAATAAACATATGATACTAATACATGGGCTCTTCTCACCGTAAGTGATTAAAAAACAATCCTTAACAATCTGAAAATATAAGAGCGGAATTTTTTTTTCTACAAATAATAATTCAGTAATTTGTTGATCTCTTCTCCGTTTAAATGCAATTTATTCATCCAACTCAGCATCTTAGGGATTTTTGTTAAAATTTAAGGGATACTTAATATTAAGAGACTTTAAGTTGTTTTACTGTATTTTTTTAATAACTAGGACCTCTCGTACACATAATGTTTGAACCTTGTCCAACCATAGAAATATATTGGAAAAAATATTTGCACAAATTTACTTTTAACGTTTTTTTTTTCGCGTAATTAAGAAAATTATCTATATTTAAGAATGCAATTAGCATTAATAGATCATTTCATAAAACAATTGGGAAAGATTTAATTGAACAATTATAATATGCATAATTTTCGCTACCTTAATAAATAATTATTCTAAACGTAAAAGTTAAGCACTTGCATTTTACTTGAATAAAAATGACCCTTAACGCAGCTCTTTTTTTCAAAAAAAGAGTTTCTTTTTCAACCTTTAACTTTAAACCCATTCCTGTTAACGATATTGTTTGTTTTAATCGTAATAAGAGAAAAATCTGAGTACCTTTTTTTGTAATTAAACTAGAAACTTTGTAAAACTTTTCTTTTGCTTCTAAAAGAGATCAAATAAAGTTAATTGCTTGAAACATCGTCTTTGGAATTTAAATAAAAGAGGATTCAAGATTTTATTTTTTTAAACGCTTTTAAATGTAATGAAAATAAAACTTCAAAATAAATTGTGAACATTTTTTTGCTGTTTAATTACTCTTAAAATAAGAATATTTCACTTTTTTTTAATAGTTTTGAAAGGAATGAGATTAAATGCTATGAAAACTGAGTGTGAAATATTTTAACTCACAAAAAACTTCATTTGCAAAGCGAGAAGTAAATTTTCAAAGGTAACAAAGAACTAATTTCAAACATGATTAATCATGCATGTTTGTTAATATCATCGTATAAAAAGCACAAATAGCGCATAATTAAGCACAAATATAGATGATGAAGTTCGCATAGAACAGTTTTCACGAATTCAGCATTTTTTTTCTTTGTTATTGCTTTATTTTATTTCTGAGGCACTATTAATTTTGTTGTAAACCAAAATTAAATGCCAATTTGATGTATCATGAAATTTTGCTGTTGTCTGTAAATGTTTTGGTAGCATACTTTTAAACATATTTCATTCTTTGATAATTTTTTATTTTAGATAGTTTTTAAAGTTTTGGTGGAACAAATTTCCTGTTTATTTCGTAGAATATCCTTAGTTGGTTTGCATAATTGAGGTCTTTTTTGGACTAAGACTTGTTTTTTTTGGGTCTATATCAATATCTGAAGTGATATTAGAGAAAAATAGTTGTGCCTTTAATCAATTAAAAGAATTAAATGCTTGTATCATAAAACTACGAAACTTAGGTGAAGATACTGTCTTTATAAATTTTTCACGCGTAAGGTACAAGCGTAAGTAAACAGAACTATTTTAGTACATATACATTAAGTGTATAATTTCAAATTTTGTAAAGAAGACTGTTTTCTGCCAGGGAGTAACAATTTTTGGGAAGCAATCATTGTGGTTGGGCAGTTTCAGCGAACAGGAAGCTTCACCCCCTAGTATCTAAATATTGGTTCTATATGTGGCTAACGTTTTCTTTGGATGTGATCCTAGCCTCAACTAGTATATCCGTAACCTTGACTTGATAAACATCCATCCCAGTAGTGGGAGCATAAACGATGTTTTTTTTGTGAACAGCTGCAGTTTTGCAACGTTCATAGTCTCCCAACTTAAAGCGTCTCCAACTATAAAGCGAAGTATTCCAGCAACAACCTGTTGAGGGCCAGGTGAGACATGGAGATTAAGGCTTCACAAAGATGTGACAAAAGGGCATGATTGTGACAATGATGTCAAAACTGTACACGTGGCGCAGTTACTTCTCAAACAAGCTGGTACCTATCGATATGAAGTTGAGTAAGTTTCAAGTCTCTGCTATTTATCCAAAGTTCTTTGGCTACATTTAAATTCAGCTGCGAAAAGCTTTAGTGTAGTAAATGATAGTGTGGGGCCACCGAACACAGTGTCAAACTCCTTTTTAATCTGTGTAGTGTAGACTAATTACATTTTAAAAACAAGAACCAGATGATAGCTCCATTTTTCCCATTTCTGCAAAATAAAAGTCACAGCTTAAAATTTTTAAACTAAAAAAATTGTGTTCGAAATACAGAAGCTAAAATTTTGGTTAGAAGTTCACTTTAGTTACTTTTGAGCATATTTAAGCAATAAAATCCTTTCTTTAAGAATAATTAAACATTACATTTTTGTAATCTTTAAATTTCCTTCAGAACAGATGAAAGCGTGTTTATTGGTGACACTAAAAAATTCTTGTTTTCAATTTTTTCAAACAAAGAAAGGATTGAGTAAAAAATATCGAAGCCTATGTAAGAGGGATAAGATGTCATGATCACTCAACTAGGATTGAAGCTTGTCCGTGGAAGCTCTCATTATAACCTTCGTCAACGGAGAAAAGAACCGGAAAGTAAGAAGGATAAGACGTCATGATCATTCAGCTAGGATTGGAACTTGCTCGTGGTAGCTCTCATTACAACCTTCGTCAACAGAGGAAAGAAATGTAAAGTAACAAGGAAAAGACGCCATGATCATTCAACTTTGATTGAAGCTTGTTCGTGGTAGCTGGCATTATGACCATCGTCAACGGAGGAAGGAAGCAGAGAGCAAGAAGGATAAGACATCATGATCTTTAAACTATGATTCAAATTTGTTTCGAACAAAAGATTCTAAACCAAACAACACGTGATGCATTTGTCTCTGTTAATTTCCCCCTCAATTGTTGGTTTTAAGGATTTGTCAAAACTTTAAACAATAATTACCGTTCAAAGTTTCACTTTGTAAAGCTTAGTCAAAATTTTCTAATAAAGATGCACAGTCATACTAAGGCAATTTTTAAATCTTTTTAATTGTTTTAAAACTGCAAAGTTTGGATCTATATTTACTCTATATGTTTACACGTATGAAAGTTTTTTAAAATATATTAAAGAAAAAAAATCAAGGTTCTTTAGACCAGAATTTAAAATTTAAAAAAATTGGCTTATGTTACTTGGTGATGAGGTAACATAAGCCTAAAAGTCTTAAATAAGTGAACGCATGCTGTTAAAACATTTACTAGTAAAAAGTGTAATTTTTTTACTGTTTTACTTTAGAAATTTTAGAAAAATGAAGAAAAAAAAACTTTTTAATGTTTATCTTTCTAACGTATCTAGTTATCAAGGCTTACATAACGATTTGCAAAGTTTCGCCCATTAGAAGTTAAATAAAAGTAGTTTTTTTTTATGGCAGAACATATTTCTTTCCTGACACGTAATTTATTTATGATATTTAACTCGTATATTTAACTAGAAAGAGAAATAGTACAATTTATTATAATTTGAACAGATTACTAATAGTGAAATATTTTCAAGTAGTATTAAAAAGGATTTTTATTAATTAAACTTGCTGAAGAATGTCTAATATATTTACTATTAAGAGTTTGTTATATTAGTGATCATCTGGATATCGCATTTTTTTATTTGACTTTTAGGGTCATAAAATTAAGTTTTATGAAAAAAAAACTTGGTGGCACTTTTTCTCCCATACAGGAAGTAAAAATAAATTTATAAATAGAAAAAAAAGTTAAAATTAGCATAATCAAGCTATGTAACTATAAAAGAAATGTTCTAAGTATTATCTATAAGGAATCTTACTGAAAATTTAGATAGTTTTACTGAAAGACAAGAAACGTAAAAATTTATGATAAAACTGCACCAAATATAAGTAGAGGCTTTTAAATTTACATGCAAAACCACATAGTATTTAAATAAGATCATATATGACTTAAAAATAGAAAAAAATCTTGTTAAATCAATTTTACTAGCTTATGGAGTTATTTTTAAATTTTTTATTATTTCTTAACAATAACTAATATTGAATATAAAGAGATGTGACCGAAAATACATTTTTAATTAAAAGTTTCGAAGGCAAAATATACATCGTAAAAATAGTACGTTTTTGTAATTGGTTCACTCTTTTGCTACTTTTTGTTCTTACCTCATGATTTTTTACTGAAAGAATTTATTTCTACTGTTTAATTTACATAAAATAAAAACATAAATTTTTTTTTTTTTAATTTAAACTTTTTAAATTAGAACTGAGTATAATTGTTTCAGATTTATACTGAGTTTAAATCTTAATTACGCTTAACTTAATGATTGCCTACTATAAAATTAAAAGAAATATTTATGTTATTTTCAGAAGGAATTACCTGTAAAAGCAAGAGGAAATAAATAAATAAAAAGTAAAAAATACATTCCTAAAAGTTATCTTTTCTTTTAACTCGAAACCTTCTTAATTACTTTATAACTAGCAACTTATTTGTAGAAAGAATACTATTAAATACACACACAAAGCAATAACTTTCAGCAAGTAAATTAACTTGGGTAGTAACAGTTACAATCCTGAAAAAAAAAAAGAGAATAAGGTGAATCCAAAGAAAAGGGCGAAAAGAATGGAGATACGGACCAATTAATTGGAGAGAAAAAATCCTCTGCAACAATGGAAACATTCGAAGAAGTTAAAGGTCATGGCCGATTTGGGAAAAATAAAGACAATAAAAAACAATTTGATCTTAAGAAAAATATGGTTGGAGCGAGGCAAGACTACGAAACTAAGAAAACTAGTTCAGTTTTATTTAGTTGCAGGAATAAGACAAAAGTGGAAGAGTTTTAGAGTAGAAACAAACTCTATCGAAGTAACTAAGCTGAATCTTGAAGCTAAGCTGAATCGTATTTTTCCCTATTAAGTAAGACTCGATTTAAGACGGTCTTTTCTCCTTTTTTTCGAAAGTAATAAAAAATAGAAGTTTTTATTATTGTTTGCTATTTCAAGAATGTTTTTTCGCAAAAATTTCGGTATACTTAAGTCAAATTGTTGAAAATTAAAAATTTAATACACTATTTTATGAATTATATTTACATTTTGTAAGAGAAAAAGTATAAAGTTGTTCATGGATCTTATGTATGAACATTAAAATCAGGTAACTCGTAATAACTCGTTCACAAAATCAACATAAATCACAAGGCATCATCTAGTTTTCTCAATTGAAGTTCAAGATTTCTTGGTGGTCATCAGCATAAAGTTAATAAATGTTACAAATGTATAGTTTACCCTATTTCTTTATCCCTACTGTCTTTAATATTCTTTTAAGTTCTCACTGAATTTTAGTTTTGATTATTATTCCAAGTTAAGTGTTTAAAGCTAAAAAGTATAAGATGTATAAAATGTAATAAGAATTTTTTCTTTCGTTATCACGCAAAATAATTCCTTTTCGAAATAAAGAAACTTCAAATAAAATGTTTTCAGCGTCATTGCTTTACTACAGCCTTTGAACCAACTACAAAACTTTTTACGTCTTTAAACAGAATAATCAACTTATCACAACACTTTATTGGATAAAAATGAAAATAGAAATCCTATTAAACTAGAATGAAACTAGAACTACTAGAATGGACTCAATTCAGTATCATTTGGCATGCTGCTAATTCTCAAAGCCAATTCATTATAGCCCAAATTTATTTCAATGAAGTAATTTTTTTCATTAATTATTCCTTTCCTTCACAGCAATAATAATTTTACCAATTATCCAATTTTAATTCTGCATTATTGGCGTCTTTATTTAATTAATAATTACTTCATAATGTGAAAAAAGTTACAAAAATGTTGTGTAAATTTATCTAAGAAAAGGAAGAATAAATTTATATTATTTCGGTAATTTTAATGTGGGACAAACATCTTAACTGTTTGCGAAATAGTAAAAAAATAATTAATCAGTATGCATTACGCATACGTATCACTATGTAATACAAGTTGACATTTAAATGTTTAATTAACATAGCCACTACCATATCGTTAGTTGAGTCTATTACAAAAAGTATTTACGCATCAATGACGTGAAAAAATAGAAGGAAGAAGGTTTTTGGTTTCCCCAAATCGCACAAGTAACTTTTCTCTCTTATTTTTTCTCAGTACATAGCTTAATTCTTATTGCTTAATTCTTAATAATTCTATTCATTGATTTTAAATTATTTAATTTGAGAGGAACACCTTTCAAAAGAATCGGATTATTTCAAGGGCAAGAGATTTGAAAACAGAATGGAAACTTGACTCTTACGACATGCTCAAGCTACACCTGTTTATCACTGACTACTCTGTTAGCTACTAGAATATATCAACAAAACTATGTGGTATATTTTCCTAAAAGAAAATTAACATTTCCCTCAAATCTGTGGGAGAATTTACTCAATTTCAAGTTCCTAGTTTAAAGGTAATTTAAAACATGGGAATAAGTTGCACCACAAGCAACTTTCAAAATCTTTACAATAAACAAAATAAACTCATGGATTCAGATCATCTAAATACAGGTGAATTGAAATAAAGACGTGGATATAGATTAGGTGGCATAGTAATCGCATTTTTATCACTATTCATAAGGAATAAAAATAAATATAAATAAACAGTGAAAGAAATTTTTTGTAGAGCTGTAAGCTAGCAAATATCACTGGTGTTTTTCAAAATATTTGAAATAGAACCTCAATTATCCGTAGTTTTATTTATAACAATGATTAAATGGTAAACTAAAAGAAAATTCATTTTCAAACGAATTTCCTAAACGCTTTAATTGAATTTTTTTAAAAAAAATTTTCGGATTGGGGGGGGGGGGAAATGTAATTTTATCTGCACTTTATTTTTTTTTCCTCACGCAAACAATCACGGATTTATAAGAAATATTTCACGTACAGTCTAACGCCTCATTTTAATATGAATGAATGCCGACAACTCTTTAATAAATCATGTCTTATTTTAGAAACAAGTATTTAACTTATTTCTGGAAACTGACGCTGCAGTCATTATTAGCAAAATAGTAAACAGTATGCAGGCAAAAATAAAATTAATTAATTTAGTAAAATAATAAATTTAGAACGATAATAAATAATAATTATAAAAATGATAAAATATTAATAAAAAGTAATGTAATATTAATAAAAAACAATTAAATAATTATAAGATAAATAAATTGCTTAAAAGTAAATATTTAATTATTTAGAAAGTGTGGGAACTGAAATATATTATAGAAACTAACTTCAGTTACAACAAATTCTTTTAAGAAAATCAACAAACACTGAAACTTCTTTAGAATATAAATATTAGCACCACCCTTTATTCAAAAACATCTTCTATTCAAGACCGTCAAAATACTTCCATTCTCATTTCTCGTTCTATTAGTGATAGTCTTAAAACAGTTGAAGGTTCAGAGTGATTGTCTTAAGATAATATTTTAGTTAGAAACTTCAAAGCAAAGTCAACATGTTAAACTTGCTTAATTAGACTAAAAGCCAACAACAAAAGTTAGACTATCTTCATTTTATTCCACTAATCATTGGTATCTATATTTACACAAAATGCAATGCAATCCATTTACGATAACGTCTTTTTAAAACAAGCCTAAAAAACTTTATCTCTTCGTCTGTTGTTGACATTTAACTGCGGCGAGATAAGAACACGCTAAATTAGAATTCTTTAACGAAAATTATCATTTCATTAATTTTTTAATACCTTCTTGACAATTATGGATGAGAACGACTTTAAAATTTCCCAAAAATTGAACGGGGAATCGAAGCTATTGTCCTAACAAGCATTAAAAACAAAATGTATTTATATTTTTCCAAAATCCTTTGAGGCTTAAGACTTCGCCGTTCGCAGAAGGATACCATATAGAATTTTTTAGGAGAAGAGACGGGGAAGAATTGAGCATAGTTGGATAGGATTAAAGTATTTTCACTTCAATACTTTTCGAGAGGAAGTTAAAAGTTGATATATCTGAGTCACGTGTTCCAAACTTTTAGGAGCATCGGGAAACATTCAGAAAATAAAAATCAAGTGCATGCAAACAGGAAAAGAGATAGCTTGTGGTTATATCTTTTTGAAATTTTATCTTTTTAATTTTCTAAAATATAATGAAGCAGCCATCGCAAGTTTATCGTAATATTTTTTTTTTAAATTTACTTAATTTAGTTTATTGGGCAGCATTTAATGCATATTTATAAAATACTTTTTAATATTGAGCCATTTTCAATTGTAGTATAACGCAAAATTTTCTTATTTTTTAGTTTGAAATCTATTGATTATAAATGTTAAAAAAGTTTGTAAATGTGAAGTTTCCTAACGTTAAAAAAGACGATTGAAATGTAACCTAATGTCAGTTTACTCTTATGTTTCCAAATGTTACTTTTCCATCAATAGTATTGTTTATTTTCATTAATATAATGTGAAGAGTATTGTTTCATGATCTTAACATTATATTAACCCTTTCAGAGGTTGTGAGAAAAATGTGTCACATTTATTTATTTATTTTTGACAAAAATATAAAACACTAAAATTTGAATAAATTTAATTTTTTTTAAGCTTTACCATTTATAATAAACCACTTTTTTATTTCGAAAAATGTTTAGATAAAGCCAATCACTTGATTGTGGCCAAGCATACGATGAACAAAAATCCTTTGACATTTCTTGACTTCAATTTCCGGCGAAAGTTTCTGCCGCGCAAAGGGTTAAACGTTATGTTTGCTAATGTCATTTTAATATTGAAGCTGCTGTTTATATATAATGAGTCATCATATTCACACTTTATAATACTGTTTTACACTTTATAGTATTCTACTATGCGTTATAATATAATGTACTGAGAAAATGTAAAAATTTTAAAGACTGATGGTTTCGTAAAGGATTTTTATTTATTTATTTTATAAATTTTTATTTTAATAACAATAATGATCATAAAAGGTAATAATAAAATAATGATCATAAAAAGTAATAATAAAATAATGATAATAAAAGTAATAATAAAATAATGATAATAAAAAGTAATAATAAAATAACGATAATAATAATAAGGATTATTTTTATCATTATCTACTATAATTTAATAATTAACTAAAGAATCAATTCCATCAATATTTTCATTATAAAAAATAAACTCTATCCATCTGAAATTGATTATTATTAAAATAAATTGATAAATGAAGTTTGAAAATAAAAATTTCTCTATATATATCGACTTCTATAAGACAAAATGATCATATTTCAAAGATTTATTCGCCATCTTAACATTTTATTAACCATCATAAGATAACATTTAAAGATCGATAAGTTTTTAAATGTCCCATCAGTATTCAGTATTTTCTCTTGCAATAAAATGTAAAATACATTTTAACTTTATTACTATATTGGTTAAGGGGGAAAAAGATAGTTATATTCGAGAGAACAATGAAACTCTAAATTGGTCGAGATACGGATAAAATGTAAGCAGGGAATTTAAATATCTTGATAGCTTAAAATGATGAGGATAATAAATTTCGCGTCACAATTTTACGCTAGGTTTAAAGCAGAAGCATTTTCTTTAATTAAAAAAAAATTTAAAATTACTGTTATTAGTTATCCAGTAATAATTTAAATAAAATGATAAAAATATCAAGTATATATTTTAATCAAAAAATAATTGTTTCCTCCATAATTTTGATTGGTATATAATAATTGAGAACATAATAAACATAACTATTTAGTCATTTTAATATTGAAGCTGCTGTTTTCAAAACATGTTTGATATGACTCGTCATTCTTACTCTTTATATTATTATACTAAACTTAATAGTATTTTGCGCATGCTCTATTAACCCCTTATTTCCGAAGCGTCACGAAAAAACATCTACATGCAAACTCCGGATAGGTGTTGTTTCGTGACTCTCCAGGTGTATAAGGTGGGGAAGGTAGCTTCGCGGTTGTTGGGGTTCATTGGGGGAGGGGAGAAAATAGGATTGTCAGTTAACATCAATTAGTTCCCTCCCTATGCATTGTTGAAAAGTTTTCTCCTAAGGTTGCTATTCTTAACTTTAAAAATTGCAGGCATGTCTCTTTTAGAGAAAGCGCCAAACACCAAATTTTATCTTCTAATGCAAACTTCACGGAAAGACACTGTTTTAAATCAACAAATGGACGTATCCTGTGCTATAACGAAATGCTTCACAGCCCTTTTTTATAAAAAATAAATAAATAAACGTTTTTCAGAATTGATGTTAAAGTATTTACAATTATTTAATCAATAAGAATTTATAATTGTGTCAAATTACAATTAAAACTAAAACATAGCGTTTTTTTATTCTTCGCGGGAATTCCTAAGAGCTGCTATACTTTAATAATTCTTTTCTCTTAGCCACAAGAGTTTGTCATAGTGCAACCGTTAAGCAAACTTCGAATAATTATGGAACATATATTAATTTCTTCGGTTTAATAATTTTTCTTTGCATTAACACTTTAAATTACAATACGAAATTATAATTTTTTTCATATCACATTATGAAATTTTATTTTTGAAGCAAAAAAAAAAAAAAGAACCATTTAATCAACGGCTATGTTCATTTGTGACAATTTGACTTGTTAAAATCGTGCTAAATATAAGTATATATGAATTTAAAATTTTTTCTTTTAACTGAAATTTAAAATAAACTGTTGCCATATTGGATTTCCATGTCGAGTTTACTGACAAAATAGCCTAAACTGACGAAACTGTACTTCACTCTAACCACATTAAATATTCGCTATTCATAGGAATAAGAAAGTTGTTTAATTAATTCTGTCAAACATTGATTAACATTTCTTTTACACTTGTTAAAATACATCCGTGGGTAAAAAAAATAAATAAATAAAAGAAAGAAGGAAAAAAAACACTTTTGTATTAGAAAAAAAAAAGCGTTTGTAATTAGCGCATACAGAAATTTGTTTGATATTTCAACTTAATTACCTAATACAATTGTTATTCTCAAGTCTTTGGAGGTTATGATGCTTGAGCAATTACCTTATACTTAATTTTTCTTATTAAAAAGTGGAATCAAATTTTAATTACATAGTTTTTCGCGGAATTTTTTTTCAAAACAATATATCTAGTACACAGAGGAAATGTAGTGTTTTATACGTACATATACGAATTAATGTGCTTTTGAGCAGGTACACAAGGAAACCTCAGGAACACTTACATAAAACTTTCGAATAGTCTTCGAATGATAAAGATCAATGCTTTATTGTTAAATAATAATACGCCGCATAAATCGATAAAGGAAAAAAAAAGATTGAAATTGAAAAAGGACTGATTTCTTGTTTTAGTTACTTTTTTAAATTTAAAAATGTATAACAACATTAAAACTTATATTTTTCATTATGATATGCGTCGTTATGTTACTCGATATTGATCGCGAATAAAGAAACTTAGACATTATCTTTTAATATTTTATGGTGCATAAAAATATTGAAAATACAATACATTAATGTCTACAAATTTATTTCAATGTAAGAAAAGATACGAATTTATTCTAAGGAATTTTCAGTATTTCTACTTTTTTCAATATCTTTTTCGTTTATTTTTGTTCAGAAAATGTTTAGAAATAAACGACCTAACGAATTTTCGAAAATGTTTGAAAGCCTTTCATTTGTCATACAAAAATCAAGTTTTTATCGATCAAAATACTACTTTAATTTCTCATTGATTCTCAACCTCATTGATATCAAACCGTTTTAATGTTATTCAAAATGCTAATGATTAGTGTTAATATTTTACTAACTTTAAATAATAAATATTTTCTTTTCTTTTCTTTTTCTTAATTATGCGTAATCATTTTTTTTTCTTCATAAAAATCATTCAGTATTCTATTTCAAATTTATATTACTGTGGTAGTACTCCCTTAGGAATATTTCTTTTTTTCGCGGCAAGGGAAAGACTAAAAGGATTTACACAATACGGTTGTCCACTATTTGCTCTACGTAGAAAAATTTCACAAAGCTTTTTGACTCCTCTTCACCACAGGGCATCTATACTATCCTACTAACCCACAGTTACCAGAGGCAGAAATTCTTTCAATACTTGTCTATTCCTTCTTCATTGTTACTTGTGGAATTACAATAGCTGCGGAAAGGCATTGTAAGGTATTGCACACAGTAAACGTCACCAAAGAAAAATACACAAAATTCAAACACTTCATTTTCTGTGGGTTTTTTTTTTTAAATTCAAGAAAAAATTATACTATATTTTTTTTTCTGGGAGAGAGATTAACGATCATCTTAAAAAATAAGGAAAAAACACGGAACACCTTAAGAAAAATATATAGATAAAACTGATATTGGAGGAAAAAAAGTTAGAGAAATTCATATTCAAACATTGTCACACCAAAAGGTCGTGCAATTTTCATCAGATTTATAAATATAATATTAACTAAGTACTGTTGGTTTTTCTATGGTGATAAAGTTAAAGATATCTAGCCTTTTTTCGATTACACTTTTTCTATTGTATTTAATTAGTCTCTTTTAGTAAATAATGTCTAATAATTCAACTGTTAGTCTCTCTCTCTTTAAACAATAACATGAGTTAATTAAATTTTAATTGTTTTAATTAGGGGAAAATAATATATACTTCAATTTATTAAGTGCAAATTTTTCATGCATTTTCAATTTCATATATACCTTCTCTGATCGACTACGTACCCTAGTTTATGGTGTTTCCCATAGATTTAAGAAAAAAAATAGAAAGATTTTTTATCCACACATAAAAAAAATATAATTAAGTAAGTAAATAATTAAGCAGAGACATATATTGTTACTAATGCAAAGTAGAAACAGAAAATTATAAGTAATAAACTTCCTCTACTTAGTTATTTTTCTCTCTTCTTAATTTTTTTTTTTTCAAAATAAGAAATGTGATTTTTATTAGAAATAATGAAATTTAATGTCTAAAAACTAATACTTAAAAATTAAAAGATTTTAAATATTGTGGGCATTTTTTTTTTTTTTTTTTTTGCTGGCAGCCAATCTTAAAACAGATTTAACAATATTTAGAATATTTAATAAAGATTTTGAAAACAGAACTTTTAAGGAATTTAAAATACTCGTTCAAAAAAATCTAATTGAGGAGAAATTATAATTTAAAACTTTAAAGATTTCAATGATATAAGAAATTACATTGTATAGTGATATTTAAATTTTAAATCACTTCACAAAATCAACCATTAAATAAATGTAAGCATATTCATAAAATAAATTTATTTCAATGGTACCATTCAATTGAAATTAATTCAAAACAATTTATTCAAAATCTGATGATTAATATTGGTAGACATAAGAAAACTCTATCATATTTTATGTAATCAAATCTTCATTTTTTTTCTTAAAGAAAATTCTTAAAAAGAAAACAATAGTTGTTTTGCTGTCTTTTCAGCTTTTTTTTCTCCTTTTTAAATTTTCTTTTTTTTTCTAATAACGCAATTGGAAACAGTTACCCAAGTTTTTTGTTCTGTTTCGATTTTAGCAATTTTAATAAATTTCAAATTTTGTCTATAAATTAATCATTTGAATACAATTTGAAAAAGACTTTAGTCCTAGTCAGTCATAATTTTCCTTTTATTTTCTTTTGAATAACCTCTTTGTCTATGCATGCTTAAATTAAAAAATAAATAAAAATCAACTGTTTCACGAGGGAGGAAACGAGGGGGACTAAGTCTAGTAATTTTCGTTATGAATGAATGTGATCTGCCGTTTTTCTATGTGTTCTAATTTAGGAGAAAGTGCAATAATTTTTCTTCTTATATGAGGAATGGATAAAATTTCTAAAAAATCGTTTCTATTTCAAAAATATTTTGAAAGTTTGATTGTTCTAGACGACGTATAAAAGTATTTACTGTTAGCCTGCAAGAACGAGTGGGAATAATTTTATGACACCATGCATTCTATAAGTTCGTATTCCTGAAAAACTAGGAAAGAAACCTTTTCATCCCTTTCTTATTCGTAGCTTCCTCTATTTATCTTATTCTGCACTTATCTACCTTTTGTGAGTAATTAAAATGACATTTGGTCATTTCCCTTCATCACCAATAGACGTTTTATCATTTCCCCAAATATCTTCCAGTTTGTTCGACCAATTATTTTATTTTTTGGTGGTTGCTGAGTTCAGTGTATTATTTTTTGCTCCCAACTGAATTTTCTTGAATTTGTAAACAATGTTCACGAAAAGTTTTGCCGCAATACTTACAAGAACTGAGCTATCTAATAAAAATCCACAATTTGTACCTAAGACGCTACCTATCTGTGAATGAAAATCAAAAACCTTGCTATGTCATTGATTAGAATCACTAACTACGCGTTCAAATATTAAACGATTTTCGCCTGGAATCAACCAAAGTATAAAATAAAAACTTCTAGAAGTTTTTTAGACTAACGATTTGTGCCTTATTTTTTTTTCCGCCCCAAAACGTATGATTTCTGTCTGTAACTATTGTCTCCAATATAGCAAAATATATAAAAAAAATATATTATTATATACAAACATGTCTGCATTAAAACAATCATATCGAGTATAATATAATAATTTATATTCAAATTATCAGTGAAGTAAATATTATGCTTTAAATTTTATTGCGAAAAAAAAACAATGGTACACGTTTCAAATAATTTAGCAATAATTATTCAAAGTAAGTCTAAGACTAAAAGGTGATATATTTCTATAAAAAAAATTGTAATTTTTTTTTGCAACGTATAAATGAAATTCATTTTGCGTCAATCAAATTTTGAATCGCACAATACTTTGACTAGAGTTGAATAGAAAATATGGCTTAACTTGATGTTTCTTTGCGGTTGTAGCAAATTTAATCTTGCACTGATTTTTCTGACATTGCATGTATCTCTTCTTATTTTGTTTTAAGAAATTAGAAATGTTTTTACCTCATTAATTAAATTTAAAAAAAAAATTATTCAGTGTGTTTATTTATTATTATTATTTTCTTTCAAGATTTAAGTTATTTTAATGCTATTAACCATGCAACATAATACTATTTCTATTTATTAAAATTATTCACGTTAATATTGAAAAAAAGAACATAAATGAAACATTTTACTTTTAAAAAAACTCAAGTATCAACAGGCTTTATTTAAAATGTTAATATAACGGAATGGATATTATCACCTTCCCGCTTCCTGCTCCAATGTGCTGTTTACTTTATTCATTTATTTAATATTTTAAAAAACTGAGTGTAATAAAAAATACTTTTAAAATTTAGAAAAAGCCTTCCAAATTATTAAAATTAATCAGATAGTATCCTTATTTGTATTAATTTCTTTATCGTTTATACTTTTTTTCTATAGAGAAAATTTAAAAACAACTGAATTACTTTAGTTCTGTTTTATATAAACTTTTGTTTTTGCAACAATAAACAATGCTTTGCACCTATGTGACTTATTAAAGCTTTCTAACGTAAGAAATAAATAAGAAAAAGATAATTAAATAGATAACTGAATAACATTTGTAAAATTACGACAGTAATTATTTTTTTTAAAAATTATCTAGGGCGAAATGTTTCTAAAAATATACGAGCAAGAAGGATTCAAATACAGTTTCCGTTTTATTTATTTATTTTTTTTTTCTTCGGAGAAGGAGGCCAGCACACCTTGATCGAAGAATATAGTGGTGTCAATCGCTATACAAAAGGGAAAGAATTCCCGATGTGTGTTGTGAATGATTGAGCCGGTTGGAAAGGGTACTGAGTTGAGGCGTGTAAGACGAATACCTGCTGCGTAATGAGAATATAATAATATACTATACAAAACACTTCTTGACATAAGATAGTAAAAGCTAAAATTTATTTTACTTTGGCCATTTTTGCTGAAAAGGATTGCAACCAGCAAGAAACATTTTCTTAGAAAAATAACAGTTGGGCTTCATTTAACCATGAAGAAATAACCACATTCTTTAATTTATTGTTGAACGTTTACGCAAACAAATTCCGATTCGACGTCAAAAGTGGTTATTGGGAGAAAAAAAAGAATCTGTAACTAGACTTGTATTTTAAAACTTAGACTAAATAATATACTTTCAAACTACAAAAGAAAATTCTTTTATTTTTATTAAAAAATGAATTTGAGGAATTCTAACAACTTTGAAATTCTCCATTATCAAATATTAATGTCAACAAATTGCTTAATATTACACTTATACCGTTAAAAGTAAATTATGCCTGATAATTATATACAAATTAGCTAAGATGATAGTATTCTATTTTTTCACAGATTTCTTTTCACTGAAAAAAAAAAAAAGATACTAAACAGACTAATCCATCTTTCTGATTCTTCAATCATAAACTAACCATATATCTATAATAATACACACAAATAAATGTGATAACTTGTGGCCACCAGATGCGGGAATAGTTTTTGTTATAATTTAAAGTTAATGAAGCCGATTACACTATCCGAATGTTCTTGCCTACAAGATAGCGAGCACGTTATGTAAAGGATTAGTTCTTAAAGATGAAAACGCAGGTCTTGATATCATTCAGTTTTATTACTAATTTATTGAACAATATAAGATGTGCTCTGCAATAAAATGCTGCTCTAAATATTATCACTCAAAATTTAATAATTTTGAGTGATGATTCTATTTAATGAAAAGAAATAATATTTTTGTCTTAAGAGGTCCACTTAGAATATGCATATTATTTCATATAACTATTGATTTCTATGAAAAATTCAATACACAGGTGATTCCTCAGAATGAAAATAAATATTTTTCAAAATATTGTTGTCAGAAAGGAAAAGATAATTTGGAATATATGGCCTTCATAGATCAGTAAAGAGAAAGATTGAAACTTATATCTTTAACTATTATGCCTTTCTATTACTCTCTCTGAATCTAATTATGGGGATCAAAAAGTATTACTCAAATAGTATAAGATTTGCTTACACTAAGATAATTTGGTTGAAAATAAGTGAAAAATATTATATTTAGCATTTTAATAATTTATGGTTATGAAATAGAGCGTGAAACACCCGTATCTTTTTCTGAGTTAGATAAAATCTTCCAAACACAGATCACTTGCAAACATTATATAGATATTTTTTTAAAGTTTGCCTTTATTTTCACACAAAGTTATTTTGATCTAAAAGAAACAATTTTCTTTAATTTTCAATTTTTACAATTTCTATAATTTTGAAAATCAATTTCGGATAACTTTTTTACATGTATGAAAATAAAATTTTTGTTCAAATTATTATATTCATATTTCATATTTTAGTATAAATATAATTCTGATAATCTAAGAGAGTTTTTTAGAAACTATCATACTGTTTTTTACAATTAAAAAATACTGAAATAAGTTATAGATGGTAATTTGAGTGCAAGAAAAAGTATATATAAAAGGAACACCGGTGTCTCATCTTCGTCAAACGGTTAAAAAATAAAATCTAATATTTTTTAGGGACTGTTCAACTGATCATTTCGAGCCATGGGTATTGTCATTTATAAAACTAAGATAGCTAAATCGTTCAGATTCTGCAAAATATTAATCTTTAAACTTTAATCTTTAAGATTGAGCAAAATTTTATAATTTAATCTTTAAGATTCTGAAAAATTTAATGCAATATACTATTAAAAAACTATTTAATAAAAATCTCCATTTAATAAAAAATAATAGATTATTCAAATTATTTTTAAGTTAAATAAACTTTGAGTAAAGAAGTCTCGAGATTCGATGTCGGAAGTGGTAAAACAGAGAAATTTGTGAGGTATGGTATACATATTATTTAAAGCTAAATTAATTATTCAAGAATTATTTGAAATAATGCAATGTAATAAAAAATTTATTGAAGAGCAATTTTTATCTAAACTTTTTACATTTCATGATTTTGTGAAAAAAATCGAGTAAAAAAAAACAATAGAAAAGATGTAAAAAGAAAACAAAAAAAGAAGGAAGGAAACTTTTACAATTCTAGTTATTCGTCGCCAAAAAAGTGCTGAACTAACGTTTTGGTAAATGGGGTGTTTTAAACATATCCAACAATTTGTTGCTGCATGCATTTTTTCCCCACTTGACTGAGTTTCAATGAAGAGAAAGGAAAATCATTTACACCCCTTTTACTTATCTCACTGGGTGGGAACCATGGTCGAGTTCAAGTGAAAAACCTTCCTTCTGAAAACTGCCGTAACAGGGGAACTCAAAATCTCAGACCCTACCGGAATGAAAGAGTTAATATATCATGTACAGAGAAAATTTACAAATTTTAGAAACTGATGATTTTGTAAATTATTTTAATTTACTTATTTTATAAATTTTGATGATGATAAAAATAATGATAAAATAATAATAATAATTAACATTATTTTTATAATCATGTACTATAATTTGAAAATTAATTAAAAATAATACAATGAATATTTCCATTTTAAAAAATAAACTCTAACCATCTGAAGTTTAATATTATTAAAATACATCGATAAAGGAACTTTAAAAATAAAAGTTTCTCTTCTTCTTCCTTTTTTTATAGTTTGACTTCTATAAAACA
This sequence comes from Parasteatoda tepidariorum, assembly GCF_982258835.1. Taxonomy (NCBI): domain Eukaryota; kingdom Metazoa; phylum Arthropoda; class Arachnida; order Araneae; family Theridiidae; genus Parasteatoda; species Parasteatoda tepidariorum. Next base: position 31,083,129 of record NC_141757.1, on the reverse strand, counting down.
AAAATGATCCTATTTCTAAGATTTATTCTGCATCTTAACCTTTTATGAAACATCATAAGATAAAATTTAAAGAACGATGAGTTTCAAACAGCCCCATCAATACTCAGTGTTCTCTCTTTCAATAAAATGTAAAATACATTTTAACTTTTTTGCTATATTGGTTAAGAGGGAAAAAAGATAGTTATATTTCGGAGAAGAATGGAATTTTAAATTGATCGAGATTCGGATAAAATGTAAGCAAGGAATATCTTGATAACTTTAAATGAAGAGGAGAATAAATTTCTCATTGCAATTTCACGCTAGATTTAAAGCAGAAGCATTTATTATTTGAAAAAGAATTGATTAAAAATGTAGTGATATTTGTTTTTCAGTTAGAGCTTAAATGTAATTGTAAAAATTACAAGCGTATATTTTAATCTACAGCTATTCTATTGAGAAAATAATTGTTTCATCAAAAAAGAAAAAAAAAAGTTTGGTGTATAATAATTCATATAGATATGATAAGATATAGATATATATTTCGAATTAAAATATTTCGTTGAATATAAGAGCATTTATCTGAATTTTGCAAATGATATAAACTTTAAAAATTTAATCTATAGCAATTAAGAAATTTTCTCATCACAATTTCTCATTAGATTTAAAGAAGAAGCAATTTTATTCAAAAGAATTTGATTAAAAAATTATTGTCATCCCTTTTCACGCATTAACTTAAATGTAATGATAAAAATCACAAGTGTATATTTTAATCTATAGCTAGTGAGAAAATAATTATTTCAAGAAAAAAAGAAAAAAAATGTTTGGTATATAATAATTGCAAACAAAAGAACGTAGCTAACTTGATAAAAGGATCAGACATAGATTTAAATTTTTTCATGAAAATATTTTCCTGAATATAAGACTATTAATCTGAATTTGGCAAATGATAGATACTCTAAAAGTTTATTCTATAGCTATTGAGAAAATTTCTAAGAGAAAAGGCATTTTTCAATTAAAAAAATATGAAAAAATATTGACATTTGTTTCCTTGTAATAATTTAAATGTAATGATAAAAATTGCAAGCCTAAATTTTAATACATAGCTGTTGAGAAAATAATTGTTTCAGAACGAAATATGTTTGGTATATAATAATTGTAAACATAAGAATATAATGAATTTGGTAAAATGATCAAGATAAATATAGAATTTTTAATTAAAATATTTCATTTGATATAAGAGTATAATTCTGAATTTTGCGAATGATAGGTGCTTTAAAAATTTAAGCTTTCACCGCGCCCTTTTTAATGTCTGCAAAAAGATGCTTTCATTAATAAAATAATTGACTACAAGTCTTTGCTAGTGTCAACGCTTTAGGACGCATGTAGTTTCGTTAGTTCTGCAACTACTGACATTTCCGTAAAAGGAATAATCTATTTTGTGTTTCTTATTGTATTTAGAATTCAATTCTGTTATTTCATTTCTCATATTTCAGTTTTTATTTTATGTTTCATGATATTGTGTTTATCATTTCAAATATTATATTTACGTTGTGTATCAGTGAATTTACAAAATTATACACTCAGTTTTGCAGATATGCAAAGGGACAAAAATAAAACTTTTTTCTAATAAACAAAACTATTTATTGTGCTATTAGTTATTATAAGCAATTGTAAAATAAATAAAACAAAACTACTGCAATGCACTTTACTAATTTTATAACTTCTTTTACTGAGCTTTGTATTTCATGTTCAAAAGCATTTTTTAAAAATTCTAAACAAACATATTCCGACGTAAAAGAAATAGTTTTGTTAACTACCATTTGTGAAAAGTTTTATGAAACGAAAAATTTATTATAACTACATGTTTTAGTTATTTAGAAGTATTATAATTACAAATTTAGTTAATTGTTAGGTATGAAATGAATAGTTAAGTTTATTTATTACCTGAAAAGTAAAGAAATGAAATTTTCTATTTTTCAAAACATCTTCCTTTTTCAAAAATTATTATTAGTAATAAATGTTTATTACTAATGGTTTTTTTACTTAACTTGGTGCAAGATAAAAAAAAAATATTCATGAAAAATTTAAACAATGAAAATATCCATAACACAAATTTTTGTAATGGATCACTTTCATTACATTATGAATTTTTTATGAACAGTTTGCATAAAAAACACTTTTTAATTACTGTTAGATAAAGTATTTTTTTTCCTTTATAAGGTAGGTCTTCATCAATGGAAGCATTTAAAAGGTGATTGTGAGCTCGAAACTATCAAAGCACCAACTAGGCACTTAATTTTTTTGTTCAAATTTATATTCAAATATATTATTTAGCAAACGGCTATTATTAGGTAACATTATTGGGGAAATGTGAGAAATTTTCTTTTCCTTATTGTGAAATAAGAATAGTTTCTGTGTTATCATTATGTAATTGTTTACATATATCATTATCATTACCTTTAAATGACACAATTTTCTAAAAAACACATATTCGTCTCGTTTTCCAACATTGTGTTTTTAAGCGAAAAAAAATAATAGATTTTGTTAAAAATTTATGTAAATAAATAGCCTTTCTACCACATATTTATTTCATTTTTTAGTATTTGATTTTACTATATGACTTAAACCAGATGGTTTGTACCTACGTACCTACCTTTTATTGACCATAATCTTTAAAAATATAATATAAAGTTTACAAAAATTTAGAGAAAAGGTAAGAAATTGTTTTTGAAGGGGAGGAAAGTTTTGGTAAAATTTTGTAGTAAATGGTAAAAATATTCCTGGTTTAAAAAAAAATGGTAATTTTCCCCTTCTTATAGTAACAACTTTCCGGAAGATCTGATTAAAAGTAAAATTGAAAAGTAAATTTCACTCAATAAATGGTTCTTATGCAATGATCTAAGGTTTCATGATTAAATTAACAAATTTAGCCACATTTTGCAAATCAAATCACGTAGTATAAAAGCTATTATACAAAGCTAATTATTTTTCTCCAAAATCATAACTAAATCACTTCGGGAGAAAATTAGAAGCTTTTTATTGTTCCCATAGGGCAAGAGACACTACAAATTTTTTCCATATTCCGTTAGTTTTGACCATACTTTTCTTCTTGGTGGTGTGTTTTGTAAATATTCATAGATTATTACCACGGTTCATATTATCTTCAAATTCGGTGTCAATAAAACTAATCACTTACCACTACCATTATTAAAATGTGTCAGATATCATTGATATGAATTTGACCAATTATATAATGTATTTTCAATTTTATAATTAAAAATGAGAAACAGCAAAATATCAAAAGACATTTATTTATAACAACAATTTTAAATATTTTGATTGACTAGAGTAAAAATTCGGTTTTGGCAGGGATTTTTCCAAACATTCTCACTCAATATAATAACAGTTTTGATGATTCATTTAAAAAAAATGATGATGATTTCTCAGAGGAATGTCATCGCATAGGTTTGTGTTGACTGATGTTTGTTTGATTGCTCCATTTTTCCACGTCTGTATTCCCGCCCACACTTTCAGGGTTTGGTAGCTTTTGAGTGACTCCCTCTGTACGATTGGAGAAACTTGAGCTAGAGTTCTGGCTGGCACCTAGAAAATTTAACATTTCATTAAGAATAGCTTTTCTAAAATGAAAGTAATTTACGAAGCTTTTAGATACGAAGAAAATAGATTCCAATTCAAATACTTTTTTTTATTTTCATGTGGTAAAAAGGGTGACTTTTCACTGGTATTTAAACGAAAAAGTAAGTTAGTGCTTAGAGTTTCCCTTATTCACAAGAAAGAATCACTCTTCTTTATTCGACTGATTTTTCTTATTGTCTAAAAAGTGTGCAGTGATTCAGAGTGCTTTTAAACTTGAAAGCATGGTAAGAATCATAAGAATTTATAATTGAACAGCTGCTGTTGGCTCGAAATGGCCTTGCACGCCGCCAGCAGCTCTTTACACAAGTAAAAACAATTTTAAAAAATCTATTTTTTTGCAACAAAAAATACCAAGAAAGCAAATAAAACCACACCGAGCTAAATGATCTTCCTATATAAGACCAATACTTTGTAAAACAATCTGTACACTGAACAAGAAAACTGAGAACTTATCTACTGCGGCGGAAGTCTTACAGAAGCTGGGTCAGTCAGAGAAAAAACATGTCAAATAGGGTGTATGATGTCCTTAAACTGCTACACATCTCTCACTTCGGCCTTTCATACTGTTCATCAGAATCAGTCCATGTATTAACCTCATCCACCCTAGAGCTCATTGATAGTCCTTGGAGCTGGTCCTCGAGATACAATTGAGTGCTTGTGCAATATGTGTTCAATGGGATAAAGGGCAGTTGAAACCACAGATCATTCCAATCAATGAATGTCTCAAGATTGGGGGTATTCGTCCACCAACTAAGCACTTTGTGGAAATGGAAAGGCGTTATTATCTATAAAGGACATTTAGTCCATATATTTCCTGAAAAAGTCTCAAGTAGGGTCCAAGGATATCATCGCTGACTTGCCAAATTGCCTCTATCGTACACATGAAGGTTGGTTTGCCCGTCTGCCATGATGCATGTGTAGACAATCAGACCACCTCGGTCCTTTTCGACAATGTAAGAGGGTCGATATCAACTCCCGGGTTCTTCCCAGATCAGAATACTCTCAAGTCACAGCACAAACTGGCCATAACATCACTGAAGAGAACTCACTCGATCTCAAACATCCACTGTATATGACAGTTGATCTTGGTGCCATGCAAGATGGTCTTTTTATGGTTCACAGTCAGGAGTCACACAGGGATGCAGACTACATCGCACCTGACATATAGGTCACCTTCATTAAGTTTCTGGGTGCTGATATCCATGAAATAGATGTTCTTGTTGCAGACTGTTTATTACTGCCATGGATCTATCCTTTTTGGTTAGAAGTCTCAAATAACGGGCTTAAGCCGCCGTTTTTACCTTTTGCTGCCTTGACCAGGTCCGCAGACTACTGTTCCTATCTCTGTGAACTATTTCCACAGAGTGGTAACCACATTTCCTGAAACCCCGAGGTCTCTACAATAGGTATCCGGTGATTTGCCCACCTTGAGACTTGAAACTATCCGCAATCTTGTAGCATTACCTTGACCGGCCATACTAACGATGGGTAAACAAATAAATTGATAAGATATGTTCAAAATGTCCTTGCGTGACAAGCTTCGGCAAGCAAATGAGCTACCTCGGCATGAACGCTATTAACCCACTGACGGTTCTGCACGTAAAAAGTCGCATTTTAAGCTGCAGTCTTCTCTGCATAGCAAAACCGGTTTTCCCATGTTAATAGATAGGGGAACTGTGTGTAGGGGAGAAACATTCTCCCAATTTTGCCCATTTCCTTAACCGCCAGTGGGAGCGCCACTACGTGGCATAGTTGTCTGCTCAGAGAATTGTTATTATCTATTCACGTATAGATGTTACTTGTTTTATTCTTTTTTTTAGAAAAAAGCCATTTCGGCATTTAATTGTTTTCATCAGTGTCTCCGAAAGTTCCTCAAATACCATAATGATTTCAAAAAATTGTCTCAAATATTTCAATTAACAAATAAAAGAAACAGTAAAAAAAACAAGTTACAAAATACAAGGTTTCTCCCCTTAAAAAGATGTTAAACTAGTTATTGAAAAAAATACCAATCATATTAGCGTAAATTGTACACAGCAAAGCATAAAAAAATCCAATAATTAGAAATACAAACGTTACCTACCTTGCTTATATGAATTAGACATATAAATAGGCCTTGAAGGACCACGTTTAATTGTTGCAAATAAACCATCAGAAGATTGCTGCATAAACAAAAAAAATATAGTAGCTTTAAAATGAATGAAATTTAAAGTGACTGAAATTGAAAATGAATGATACTTAGCTGCTTTTAATCTCTATGTTGCAAGCGATAGATTAAATCGAAACATTGCAATTTATAAACATTTCAGATATTTAATTTTTGAAACAACACTTATCATAAAAGTTTAATATATTTTTTTTGTATTTTCAATAACTGTCTACTATTATTCTTCCAAAGATCCCCTTCTCAAATAATAATCATTAATACTATACTGTTAAAAATATCCGTTTAGTGACAGTCTCTGCAGGATATTTGCAGGATTAAAGGCCATTTATGGACAAAAAAAACGTTCACCCTAAACATAAGCATTTTCCCTTAGGTCCACCCAAGTAATAATATTAATCATGATGATTAATAGTACACTGTTAAAAATAAACGTTTCAAGACTTTCTCCGTATATTTTGAGGATTACAGTTCATTTGTTGACAAAAATCAGTTCAGTGTTTTTCACCCTAAGCATAAGCGATTACCATTCTTCCAAAGATCCCCTCCAAATAATAATAATTAATAGCATACTGTTAAAAATACTCGTTTCATGACTTTCTCCATATATTTGGCAGATAATAGTTCATTTGTTGACAAAAATTGGTTCAGTGTTTTTCACCCTTATCATAAGCAGATTACAACCTTAAATTCAAATTTTAATTACAGTACGATTACGTTACTTTTTCCATGGTATTTTGTCAGCCATCTTTTATTTTTTCACGCCTTTACGGATTTTAACACAATAGGTCTATAATCCAACCGATGATATCCCAGTGCAAGAAACACACGTTTTCAATCGAATGCCTGGATTAAATTTTATAATACAGTACAAAAACCTCTTATCACGCTTTAACATTGGAACTAATCTCTCTGGTTATCGACGATTTGCAGCGCCTTCTGTCGGAGTATGTTCTGATTAAATTCTAAATTTCCAAGTCAATGCATTTTTTCTAGCTTTCGCACTATAATACCGTTTGTTTCCTTCTCTTAGCATCTTTTGTCTCCAAAATTTTTTTAACATCAAAATCACTCAGTCCATGGAAAATTAGTAGCTAGCTGAAATCATTTATGTGTTCGTAAAATAATTGACTTGAAAACTATGAGCTTCCCCAGAGATCCATAAATTAAACTATTTGAGGATTATCCAGGTTCCCAAATTCTGTTAACTTCTTTTTTTAAATTTAGTTCTATTCTAGAGAGACTGAGAGAAATTTCGAGAGAAAAATAGACACTTAACATAGATTAATGATAAACCACTGTCCGAATCTAAGTATTTTCGGAATTTATATGAAATATTTACGTAATATTTTATTACAAAATATATATAGGTTTAGTTTTGTTTAAAAAATATTTTCTTCATATCGCCAGGTTTTTGTTCATCCTGTAAAGTGTAAGAAAAGTCGAAGTTGTGAGAACCTTTACAGATTCATAGGTATATAATTATCCGTATATCTCTCTAACTATGTCATCATAAGAATTTACATGATTGTTAAAACCTGATCTTTGTTGTAATCGATGCACGCCTCAGTCAATTACAAAATAATAAAAAATTTCACTTTAAAGTTAAACAAAAAAGCTATTAAAAAAGAATAAAAGTCGTGAATAGGACAAAGGGGATAATAATAAGTAATTATTTTGATGAAATTCAATTCCTTAAATAAAAGATAGAATTTCATTTTACAGAACTTTAAATGAAATCCCAATAATTTGCTTTTCCGATTCGGGATATATATTACTAATGGATATATATTACTCCTTTTTTGTGCTTTATTTTATACGTTTTATTTGCATTTAATGCGGATTACGTTTTAAATAGTACTAGAACTGCATTTTAGTGTACAGCTTAAGAAAGTGGATCACTTAAATTTTTTACCTGTCTTGTAGAAACAGATTCTATGCACGTGTACGGCTCAGCATAATCCCCCTTGTTCGCTTCAAAAAAATAGAGATAGAAACATTAATTTAAACAAGCAGAAATGTTGGAATGAAATTTTATTTGCAAATCAGCTCTCGTCATTATAAGTCAAAACTACTACGATAATGAATAAGTAAAAATAACTATTATTTTAGTAACGATTTCAATAATCATTTAATAATAAGAAATGAGTTTCAAACGTGTTGCATAAATTTATTCTGAAAAATAAAAAAAAAAAACGTTGAATGTGTTATTGGTTATTTTAAAGGGAAACAAACATCTAAGCTGTATGCAAAATAATAAAAGCAGAAGCTAAATATTTACTAAGCAATAATATGATATGGCTGTAAAGGCATTGAATAGCAATTAACACTATTTAACAGATAAACAGCTGCTAAAATTAACTCTCACAGGGAAAGTTCTTTTACAGTGTTATTACATTTTATACTGTAAAAAATTAAGTCATATAAATATTGTTATAATCGTAAAATAATCTTCATTAACTATTTTGGCGTTAAATTGATTTTATTATGCCGTAACCAGAGAAGAAAAATATTTTTTTTTTAAATATTTTTTTGCAGCGAAAATAAATTTTGAAAAAAAATTTTTTTTCAAGTATAAACCTATCAAACTCACTAAAGATAGAATTTTACACGCGTGTATAAAGTAAATGTTACTTCACCGTATAATTTACTTCTCCGTATTATATAAAATATTTAATATTTTATTACAAATTAATAATAAGTACATATTTAATGAGTTGAAACCACAGAAAACTTATTACAAAATTGCAAACTATGTTTGTAAAACTTAGCACTGATGGTGCTTCGTTTGCATTTTCCTGTACACATTAGGCACTATTCTAAAACAAGTAATCTATTCAATTACATTGAATATTATTGTTTATATTTTATTTTGTTCTTACAACTAGATTAATATTAATTTTTAATTAAAATATTTAGTTATATTTATATATATTTATATATATATATATATAAGACTTCTGTATAGCCCTACATTTCATGAAACATTAATTATTACTTAAACATTATTTGTTAGATATCATGTTCAACTTACCAGTTGGGCAAGAATAATGAGATGGCTTTGTAGATTTTGTATTTATCTGCTTATTTAGATCTTTCATCATCAAAGTATCTTTTCTATTTTCATATTCTAAAAGGAAAGAAAAAGATTCGATTTAAATATTAAAAGTAGATATAGCTTACCAAACTCTTAATGTCCACCCTATTAACACCAGAACTCACAGATCTGTAATTATTTTTGAAATTTCTCAAAAAGTTCGAATAGCTACATGGCGTACTATTTATATTTATTTATTTTAGTTATAAAAATCCTTTTAATATTTCATGAATTACTTTTTTAACAGCGGTGCGAGATATTCCAACTGCAAAGTTATCGACTATAAATAAATTACTATGCAAAACACCTCTCAATGATTCAAGTCTGAATCACTTCTAAATATCGATACCTTAACCACAACGATATCTTTAATAACTTTTAGTACGTAGACATTTTCCCTTACATGTATTTATACATTTTCCCTTACATGTATTTATTTTATTTCTAGTTAAGATTCCACCTAAATTTTAAATACCTTTGATTATAAATTTATTAACGTTATATACTTATATCGTTACATATTATTATATATCGTTATATATTAATGCATGCAAAGAAGTAGAAAACATTGGTGATAATATATTATTTTTTGAATTTTTTTTATTTTCTTATTTTATTTCTATTCTCTTTTATTTCGTTTTTTTATTTTATAAACATCAAATAGCTTTTAATAAAAGAGAGTCTACAATTACTGACGGATTAATAATTAGTTATTTTCATTGAAGTTTTCAGTTAATTAAAAAAAGAAAAAAAATTAAAGAACTTTTTAGCATGAAATCTTGAGTAATTAGTAGTATAGATTTTGAATTTTAACAAATATATTTCAGTATATTTGTGGTTTTATATGTTATATTAATGCACTAAAAATAAGTTAAATGTAGCATGTTTTTGTTATCTTGACATAGGATACAAAACGTTCAATTTAACTTTTTTTTTGCCAGTGCTGTAATGTGCTTGAAATTTATACATCAAATTTACTAATATTTTCACATTATTTTAATTACTAATTAAAATATACGAAACATTTTGGAGCTGCTTGACCCATACTGTTAAGAATTTCTCAATTTATTCCACGAGATGACGCTGTTGTCTAGATCAGCAGTTGCTACTTAACTTCGAAACAAGGCCCATCACTTCGTAATTTCACACTGGTCACTAACTTCTAAAACTGTTAAATTTTCAAAATAAACAACTATTTATGTAACAGGCTACTAATTTATCGATGAGCATATCACAAACAATATTATAGCGGCCATCACATTCATTCACTAGAAACAGAATGCTTACTGAAATCGTTTGCGAAACGAAGTAGAAATACGCAATAGCTCTAGAACAAATAGAAGTTTTCTTCAAGGGGCGGAGTTTACGTGGCTAATTCACGTAGATTGACAATGCACTTTTACAAAGTGATAATTTCCCTGGGGACAATAAAGTGATTACTCAAAAATTGTCAACCCAGTATAAACTTTGAACAAACAGGTTCTATGCAGCGAATGTCATTCTACTCTGTTGGATGAGGATTTTCCTGATTTTAAAGCAAAACACTGTCTATAACTGACGATAATGAGCAGTTGTCAGAACAACAAAAATTGTTTTACCTTCAGTCGGCACTTACGAACAATGCTAAGCAAGTAATTATGGTAAATTATACAACAGCAGTTTATTCAGAAGAACGATTGAAAAAAAAAGATTTGAAAATATACGCGGTTACTTATTATACACGGATGCATATTATGAGAGATACTGGTGAAATGTTTCTAAGGTTACACTTGTATAATTTATGTTTAAGGTTACACTTAATTACTATGGTTAATTTAACTAATTAAGGTTTAAGGTATACAAGGTTATACTTAATACTTTTCAAAGGTTAAATCTGAATCGGCGTTTGTTTTAAGACAGATGCTCGATAAAATTTGGATAATTTCATTAAATAAATTAAAATGAGAAACAAATCTTTTTTTCGAAACTATACTAATTTAAATAATTTGATTAAAAAAATATAGAGATACACGTAAATTATACGAAATGGATTTCGGTTTCCGAATCGGGAAAAAAATAGGAAATTTTTAACTAAAATAAGTCAAACACTAGAGTTGTAAGTGGATATTCGGGAGAATCTAACCTCGCATAGTTAATATGGTGAAATGCAAAACCAATGGTGAAAAATGATACGAAAAATAATTATATTCTAGGAAGCATGGAATCACACTCTATTTTCAAAAGTAAAATGCTTATCGATGATGATGCAGATGATGGATTAAAAAGTGTTCAAGATATCGAAGTTTAAATTGTTTCGGTATTCATACAATGTCTAAAAAAGAAAATTAATTTGAAATCTAAAGTTTGCATCAAAAATCATAGTGCAATGTTTTTTTTTTTAATTTTTTTTTTAAATGGTAGGCATTTAACTTACCGTTCTTGCTTTGTAAGGTGCCGGAAGTATTGCTCATTTAGCGTTAATTGGTGAGCACTTTGTGACCAAAGTCGCAGAGTCGACAACATAACCCACGCCACACTGTCACACATACCAGTCCATAAGGTGGGCCACATTCCCTCATCACGTACAACACAGGACACTACACAAAGAGAAACATCCATGCCCTGAACAGGATTTGAACCCACAAGTATTGGCTTCGCCTTAAGGCACGCAAACCGCTCAGCCGCCTGGCCTGCTCATAGTGCAATGTTTAGTACTTTATTTGTAGTACTTTATTTCAATGTTGGTACTTCATTTACGTCACACTAGAGTCGCACAATTGACTATTGGCGATGATTTGGGAAACATCCCTGAGGATGATCCTAAGATTTGCCATCTCAATTTTGATCCTCTACAGAAGGGATGGCGCCCCTGCTTTGTAGCCCAACGGCCTGCGCTCGAAGTAAAGCAATTTACGGTAGAACAGTTTAACGAGGACCAATACTGCACAACCCTACACAAGCTGATCAAAGTGGTGACCCACCCGCTTTCTGACAGCAGCCAGTGATGCTTGACTTCAGTGTTTACTGAGAACCGTGTCTCTACGATAAGTCAACTGCGGGATCAATGTAACACGGAGCTAATTTTTTCTTCTGGAGATAAAATCAAAACAAAAGTAAGTGTGGTTGTAGCTTCAATGAGCAGTGAAGAAATAAATAATTCTGTTTCGAAACAAGAAGTAGCGATATCACAAATGGTATATAGTTTTAATAACAAACCGCAAGATGGATCATACCTATATTCTTTTAATGTAAATTAAAATGTTATTCTTTTCAAAGTGAAAGTTGAAATATTGCAATCAAACAGAAAATACCTGCAGTTGGCAGGGCGATGCGATTCCGGAAGCATGAAATCGCTTATTACTGAAGAGGCAGCTAATTTGTTGGATTTAAAAAAAGTCGTGATGTAGGTCAAATTTAGTTGGATTAAAACTGTATCTCCGATTATTGAAGAATCCTATCACCAGTAAATAACGATGAGAAATCGTTTAGATAGGAAATATAGTTTATTTTTATTTTTTCCAGATATTTCCGGAAATGTTCCTTTGGAAATATTAAACATTTGTAACTTGAATTTGTTTGAAAAAAAAAAGTACGCTAATACTAATTTTTTTTTACCCAAAAAAATAATGTTTTTTTAGGAGGTGAAATATTTTATGAATTCCTTATAGCAAATCAAATTTTATTAAGAGGTAATTCTATTAACTTAATTGAAACAGTTTCCGCATTTATGGATACAGGTTCTACGAACCTTTCCGTCTAGGAATATACATAATTTCAAATATTACTTCTCATAGATCAGTGTCAATGAAGTGTTAAATAGTTTTGGGGAATTAGAATCTATTGGTATAACTATAAATGATAATTTAGAAGAGGAAAGTTTTCTTTTAGCTCTCTCTAAAAACTCTGTAGATTTCAATGACGGGAGGTATCAAGTCAGGTGTGATGCCACAATTGGCATTACATATTTATTTCCTATCCTTTAAAATATCTTTTATTACTTAAGCTTATTTTTATTAATAGAATTATATTTAAAATAAATCAATGACTTAACGAACATAAAATATTTATTCTTCTCTTACAGATCAATGTAACGGATACTTTTTATTTCATTACTAATGCAAACTTATTAATTCACTGTCGTGCCTAATCGAAAACAAAAATCTATTAATAACTTTTTATTCTAAATTTCTAACCGCTAAATGTTTCTGTTGCATGGTTGCAATAATTCTCAAAAATGTGTTGGCGACTCGTGATCGCCAAGGTATTTTCTGAACCCAATATTGATATGCTGGTTGGCTTTGTTTTGGCTATGTTATCTTTTGATCATTCGCCAATTTTGGATCTCCTACCCATACTTTCTGTGTCCGTTAGGAGCAATTGTATTCACTTTTAATTCAAAATTTGTGGCGACTTGGAGAGCCCTTTGGGTCCTCCTGTCCCTGCCATCCGAACGGATTTAAAAATGCAATCGTAACGGAATGCTAACAAAAACTTCTTAATGTGGAAGTTATAGTTTCTCGATCCCTTTAAGGGATTTATTTTTGATAATTTGTAATTATATATGATGGCCATTCCTCATAAATTGGATTTTTAAACGATTTATATATGAATTTCCCGGAGACTGTCATTTTGTTTCATACTGTTATTAACGGCCAATACGAAAAATAATGAATTTAGATATTTTCCACTGTACAAATAATGGCAGCCACAGATGAAGAACAATCACCACCATACCAGGCTACCATGAAAACGTGATTACAGGGAGAAGTTAAATAATAGCTAGTCACTTAACCTCAGCAGGGCTTATAGCAAGCTAAGAAAAATTTATTTCTACAAGAGGTAAGGCGTCAAAAATTTTCATTGCCAATGACGAAAATTCGTTGGTGCAGATATCAAACTGAAACGGTGTTTTAAAATTATTAATTTACCAAAATGGCGCAATATTTTACTGAGGTAAAAATTTACTGGCACTATAATGACCCCCAAAGTCACCGAATTTTGAAAGATTATACGCCAAGTCGGCGTTAAATCCTTTAAATTCCACATAAAATGAATAGAAGGAGATTTTATTGTCGAAGAATTCATTACAGTTTTATCAGAAATTGATGGAGTGTTAAACTCCAAAATATTGACTTCTATGTTGTTTTATTTCGAAAATTTTGAAGACCTAATGTCAGGGCATTTTTTTATTACCCATCACAGGACCTCATCTTGGAGATATCAATGAAAATAGATTCGGTAAATGGAAAAGTATTTCTCAAATTTGGAGACTTTGAAAGAGATATTAAAATAATCTCGAAGAATGCCATAAATCGCAGTTCAGCAAAAAATAACTTTAAGTTCATGACATGAGTCATGGTAAAGGAAGAAATTTTATCGGACTTTAAATGATAAACATGGAGAATATTCAGAGAAAGTAATAGAAAGGCAAGAGTTATATTTACATGTTTGCCACAAGGCAGCTTACTTACCTGAACAGTAGGTAATAACAGTATGTAGGTAGTGTATTTTAAGTGTGTTAACTACTATGTTGAAATGTCATTAAAATTATTATAGTTAAAAATTATAGTTTGACCTTGCTACTACCTTTAAACCGATCTTGCTATTAAACTTCATTATCCAATACTATGATTTATATTTGTAATATAGTTGATACTATGGTAACTGAAATATGATTTAATTTAACACCCTAATCAAGGTTGTACCGAATTTGAACAGTGTTAAGGTTCAAAGTAGAAGATAATATTAAGTAAACAATTATCTTCCAACAGATTTTAAAGATTTTTTTCAAAGTCAATAAGTGTGAGTGTTTAATTTTCGCTGTCAGTTCTCTTGACGTTTGATTCAATTTTTCTTGAAAAAAAATGATTTACTCCCTCTTTATTGAATTCGACTGAGCGGTTAGCACAAAGTGCAACTTCGAGGTTACAATCTCATTTTTTTAACTTAACATTCACGAGATTTCAGTTGTAGTACCCTTTCCATACACAGCACAAATGTTATGAGCATTTCTTATGGCGTTAGAATCTTTGATAAAACAAATAGATGAGGTAATCTAAAATGTTCATTTTCTTCTCTTGACATTTGGTCTAAGACTTAACAAATAATGGCTTGAACAGAAAAAACAGAGCAAATAATTCTGCTTGAACTAAGCATCATCTTTCGAATGATTTTAAACGTTATGCCAAAAATACATAATTACAAGCAGAGTACATTTAAAAAATTGACCAAAGCTTAGTCGCCAACCCAGTACGTTAAACGTTCAATCGATTTTTTTAAGAGTGTAGTAAAAGACGTTGAGAAAAGGTCGCAGATAAGTATAATCAAGGGCGTTGGTAAGTTCAAAGGATGTTGATAAGTTTAAAGGACGTTGATAAGTATCATCAGTATTGTATCGTTTGATGCTTTTTCTTGATATTTTTTGTATGTATCATTGGAAAATTTATTTTTAATAATTGCTTAACTTACCTAATCTCCCATCTCTTTCATCTGAATGTTTTCTTAAGCACACAACTATGATAAAAATAATGATCACTAGTACCAGAGAGGAAACAACTATGGGCACCACCAAGGTCACATTTTTATAAAATGGTACATCAGTTTCTCTCTTTCCAAATGCAGGGGATGATGTAGGAGCTGTTGATAAAATTAATTTTATTTTTAAAATTTTAATTTTCTGTAGACTAAAAAATAACTCATTTTGTCATGAAAAAATTTCATTTACAGCAAGAAGTTTACTTCTTTCAGTAAGCATAACTAGTTTCATTGTTAACTCTGAAATCCATTTTGATGTTCAAAAGTTATTGTTTTTGTAAACCGTTTATAGAGCTTACTGAAAGAAACAATGTCATACACATTTTCAGCACGACCGTATTTCTACAATGCTTATGGTCTGTAATATAATGCACATCTCTAATCAAAAATATATTCCACAAATTTAAAAATGAACATCATAAAATACAAACAATCAATGAGGAATATATTTATTCAAAATTTTTAAGAAAATTTTAAACAACTTTAGTATTTATTTCTTATTTTAACTTTAAACAATAAATCATGTATAGATACATTTGTCAACATCGCTAACATATGATTAACGCTTTTAAGTCTTTCATTTAAAATTAAATTAAAACTAATGTTAGCATTTTAAATCATTTTGTCTATAAATAAGATGAAAAAAGCTAATAATTCATTTCATATAATGTAGTGTTTAATATTTAATATGTTATTTGCATTTAAAAAACCTTGAAATATCAATAGTGATAAAAATAATATGTCCCTATAAATATCACTAATATTTTTTTTATAAAAAACATTACATTGAAACTTTTTTCATAAATTTGTTAATAATTTTAAAATAAAATATATCAAATTCTCATATTATGAGCATTACATAAAAAATACATCCTAATGCATATTGGTGTTAAAAAAAATATTTTTTCTTAAAAATTTATCAATAACTTAAATCTAATAGTACAAGAACTACTGTACCTATAATACAGGTAATACATGTAATATCTATACCATAGTTAGGTATAAAATTATAGCTAAATACTGGCCTGAATGATTGATCTTAGTACCTAGTGGGTTGAGGGAGGCTGTACGAAATGAATATTCCGCTTGGGTTAGGCCAGCGTCACTGTGAGCTGTTACCATCACTTCATATTCTCTGTCTGGTGAAAGATTTCTTAAAAAATAAACATCTCTCGGCATTTCTAATTTTTCTACAACTTTTGACCACTGGCTGATATATTTTGGCCGGTACTGAATTTCGAAATGCTTGATAGGGCAGCCACCACTTTGCCAAGCTCCAAGATTCAATACGACGAAAGTTGTGTTTGGCGACAGGAAATGCGAACCATGAGGTGACATTGGTGCTGGAAAATATAAATAAAAATACCAATTATTTGTCTGCAAAGGACCCATTATTTATGAGCTAATATTTTTTTTCTTCTCAGAAAATAGTTTGCATTCCAAGTTGCATCGTTGCAAGTACCAATATATCTCAGACTCTTGAAGATTAAATATTGAATTTGTTTCTCAGCTTTTTCAGTAAGTACAATAATGCCTTCAAGGGAATAATTTACTACTTTAATAACTATTGTGAGCACGTGACTGTTACTCATAAGACTTTTGAGTTTGAGATTGTTTTAGGTTCATTCGACCAATGAAATAAAGTAAACGATTAATTTATTACTTTTATTATTGTGAAATCTTAATAATTATTAATAAAAAGTTTTGTTCACTTTTTTTTCTGACCAGTTAACTTTCATCATAATAATAGATGCAACAAAATTTCCGAAATAAAAATAAATGCATTTTTGCTTTACTTTTTATGTAAGGCATTTCGGTTTCACAACTAGAAAGGCACACTACCTTTGTATCCAGTCGAAAATTTTCAAATATTAAGCATGTTTGTTTAGTCTATTCTTTTAATTTAATTAGTATCTTACTATATATAAAAATCCAACGATAGAGTCAAAGTTTTTCATTGTTGTCTGTGCATTTTTATTGGCCTGAAAATCATGTGTTAGGATAAAGTTTTTCCTCACTCATTGCCATATTGTTTCGTTGTCATCAGTAGAAAATTATTAAAAATCATGAAGGTATTGTTTTTCCATAAATATTTTTGCATCCCTAATTCAAATTTACTTTCCAGCAGTTCTGTTATCAACTAGTCTTTTAATTTAGGAGTTCAAAACTAAGATAATTTTTGTTACTATTATAATGTAATTATGTGCTACATTTTAAGACAAAATTATTTATAAAGGATGTATAAGCTTATTAACCTCTTAACAATTAGTATTTTTGGGCGAATAATATTAATGTACTCTTTTAAACAACATTTAAAGAGATCTGTTAAATGATCAGCATCATGCACGATGAGATGCAAGAAAAAATAGAACTTAATATATTCACCTGTTTGGCAAGATAAAATATAAAACTACGGTTGTTAACTCATGAAATTTTTTTGAAATATATAATGTTATAACAATACAAATGCTATTTTAAAAATGATAACCTAAAAATAATTCAAAAATTACTTCACCAATAGATCTAAATATTTATAATACTAATCGATAATAATATTTGGAAGTAGGAAGTGGTGACACAAGTGTAAGCAAGCGTAATTTTTTTGTACATATATGTTAAGTAAATAATTTTAATTTTAGTAGGAAAACTATTTTCTACTAGGAAGTGGCAATTACTGCGAAGTAATCATCGGAGTTTGTGAGCGGCACCGAATAGGGGGCTTTAGTCCCCCTAGTATTTAACTGAAAAATTAAAGCTTTAAAATGAGTTTAAAAACCTGAAACAGTGATTTTTTATTCATTTTCTTTGGAGAAAAGACTTCGAAAAAATAACTGAAATGCGTTTTACTTAAAATAATTTTTTCACTTTTTTCTTAATTTCTACACTTTCGTAAACTGCATTTAAAAAAAATTATTAATTTATCCTCAATAATAACTTGAAAATACAAATAAACACCATTGAAATTTATTCTTGCTTATAAATTTTATATTTATAAAGCTGTGAATTTCTTAACTAAAATAGTGTTCAAGGTACATGATGTATTTAAAACTGTCCTTTTAGAAAGTATATTTTAAAAGTGTGCAAAAATTGCTAATTAAAATATTATCATCTTGTAAATCATTACCTGCTCCTAGTGTCCTGGTTGTTACTTCAACACTAGGCTCTCCAGAACCAAGACTATTGGAAGCCGTCATATAAAGATGATATCGAGTACCGCATCGCAAACCGCCCAATGAGTAATGGTCTTGGATATTGCTCAGTCGTAACTGCTCCCAATGGCCATCATCAGTTTTATAATGAAGCATATATTCTAAAATATAAAAACAATGTGTAACTTAAACGAGAGAAAAATTATACAGTTAAGCTCCTTTTACACGTGAAATATTAGAAGGAATTAATTAAGGAGACCGATGAATAATTAGAAAATCATCGTACAACAAATTAGTAGAAAATCATTGTAAAAATAATTTTGATAACGTAATAGCGTTGTTAATTTAGTACTTGATTTTAATATAGACTATAATAGAGGCAATAATCTTGTCTCACAAATTAATTGAAATAATTGTAAAAATAATTTTGATAACGTAATAGAATTGTTAATGAATGTACTTGAATGTGATATCGAAGACAATAGAGGCAATAATCAACTCTTAAAAATTTATAAAAAGTAATCATAAAATAATTTTGATAGCGTAATAGCGTTCTTAATTTAGTACTCGATTCTGATATAGAAAACAATAGAGGCAATAATCCTCTCTAACAAATTATTAGAAAAACATTGTAGACATCATTTAAATAATTTTATAGCGTTGATAATTTAGTTCTTGATTTTGATATAGAAGATAATAGAGGCAATATTAATCTCTATGTAATATTCTGGTGACCATCAAATTATCATCCCTACATATTCTTAACTTTTTTTTCTTCCTTTTTTATGATCTTCATTCATTTGGAATAAAAAAATCATCCACGTTTGAGCCTCACTTAAAATTTACCGAACGTAAGCCAAATGTTTATGTACTTAAAATAAAAAAGAAAGAAGAAAAAAAATAAATTTATAGCCACTCATTTATGTTTTTCCAGCATTTAGGAGAATATTTTTAACATCGCATCAAGGTGGAATCATCTGGGACTATATATTGAATCAACGTATAAATGAAAAAGTCGTATGAATGAGAAACGTATTGACGATGTTTTTCTTTTTTAAATAATGCAACAAAAATATGAACCCTCCTAATAATAACTAATCACCATGTTTGTTCCTAATGAATTATTTCAAATAAACATTTTTAAAAAACATATTTGTTTTGTATATGAAAAATAACTTTTATTTTTTATTACATAATTCTCTTTTGAAAAGCTAGCAACATGCTTTAAATAAAATATTTTTCTTAAAGGCAAAATATAATATATATTTTACTTTTTTTTTAAAAAATTGTCAAAGTTATTACTGAAAAATATGATTTCAAAACATATTCATATGTTTTCAACAAGTCTATCTGCAATATTCCATTTTTTTTTTCATTTATTTTTTAATATTTTTTTATAAGATAAAGATATTAATAATCCTAAATTTAATTATTTTTACTTATTATCTAAGTTCCGAAAGTTGTTAGATTTTGCATTAATATATGAAGAAGTATATTTTAATTACAAAATGCCTCATATATTAAAAGCATTTAAAATAATATTTAATTCATACGCATTTAAGAAAGCATTTAAAATCCGAATAATAAATCGATTTGATTTACCTGTTATGGCAGATTTATCCTTGGCATCTTTCTCCCATTTAAACTCGATCGATGAGAATGTAGTAGATATTACCTGAACTATGGGCGAAGTAGGAGGAGCTAAGAGACATAAAAAATAATTAAAGTAAATAATTCAATGCCAAGCGAGATTTTTTTTCCACAGTACCATTTTCAATTTTTAAAAGCTAAATAAATTAAATAGATACCAACAATTTTTAAATCTACACTTTTCTTTAGTAAAAAGCAATAAACAACTTAAGCAAAGCAATATTTGACAATTTAGATACTATAGGATGCCATAAGCAATATTGAATACGATCGTGCTGATACAAAACATACAATGGTGAAGTACATGACAAAAACACCACGTGAATAGGTACCTGTTTCTAACGTTTTTCCCATTATTTGCATTGAATCAGGTCCGGCACCAGCAGAGTTGTATGCTTTGATGACAATGTCGTATTCAGTGAAGGGCTGTAATCCTGTTATATATGTTGATTGCTGTCCATTGCTGGAATGCTCAACCTGTTTAAACGTGTAGACTTCATCTGTTGAAGAGGCTCTATAACCAACATAATATCCTTTTAATTCACCGTATCTTAGCTCCTCGGGGGGTGGCTGAAAACAATTCAGAGACAAAATGTCTATATAAGCAAGTAACGGAAATGTTCATTCATATAATATTTACAAACTACGACTTTAAAATAAAATAATTGAAGAAAAATATATTTATTGCTTGGAGAAATATAAATAAATCTTTCATAATCCTAAGAAAATTGCACTTTTAATAGGAATTTAACTATGTATCAAACGTTTGTTCGCATCGCACTTTCACAGAAACCTTCTCAAAGTTTCCATTTCTAAAATCACTATTATTTTTTACGAGTGAAAAATATTAACAAGAAAACGAAAGTGAGACCTACAAACTATGTTTTTTTCATTAGATATCTTAAAAAAATCACAAATTGTAAAAGTTTTTTTTTTATGTAAAGACCTTAGTGGAGATAGGAAATAAAAATTTAATGAAAAAAAAAGAGTTTTTAAGGGAAATATTGTTTAATTACGTGACATTGCTTTACCATGATATTAAATTTCAAGGCTTTTAATAGATCAATGATTTAAGTGACGTTTTTTCTAGAGTTCTTAGAGCAGGAAAATGTTTCAAGTGCATTTTACTTTATTTTAGAACTGACGTTGAACAGCCTTCCCAATTTAGAGTTTACGACTACCAATGTTCAACTCCGTAGCCATGTAATTTTGAACCTAACCTAAGAGACAAGGGAACGCCACTTCTGGATCAAACATTATGGCAAACTACTCTTTGCAGAGGACTTATTGAAAGAACTAAGCCCGAATTTACATTACAAGAAGTGGAAAATCAGCGAAACCTCCCATGGTTAGGCGGATTCTAACCCATGATCTGTATACCACTGCGGATATTTTACATCATTGGGAGGAGAACGTTCTATCCCCTGAGCCACCACGTCTCTTCCAGGTGTATTTTACATTAATTTATTAACCGTCATTGAACAGCCGACCCAATTTTGAGCTTACGAATAATACTGTTCAACTCAGTAACCTTGAAATTCCATAAGCAAAGGAAACCTCTGGATCAAATATTGGTAAAAATTTGACTTCGTTTTAGACCTGCTGATGGAATTAACCCGCATTTGCATTACACGGAAATGAAAGCAACGGAAATTTCTTACGGTTAGCCTGACGGCAAGGGGACTTTAATCCATGATCGGTCTACCACTGAGGATATTTTCTTTGAGAGCCGGTAGCGGATTTCGTATTGATCAGCCATGACTATTACTGGAACCCGGGTCAAGTTCAAATAGCCATCGGCAACTCGACACTGTCAAATTTTCTTCATTTAACTTCCATTTATCCTATAAATTAACGGAAAGCCCAATACTTTTCAAGTTAAATGATAAAATTTCGCAAACTTACGATATTTGAGCATAGCTGCTACGTACTAGAGTGTTTTTATGGGCAGAGTATGTTTATACAAGCAGAATGTTTAAATCTATAGCCAAGATGCTTTTTTTATATGTCTAATACCTTAAAATGATAGTTCATGGTGAAGCCCTTAGAAAAAGCCTTATTTTCTCTACTAATTATGATTACTAATGAGCTCCACGGACTGCTTTCTGACGTTCGCGAACCTCTAAAGATTACTGCGCAGTATATTATAATTCGCCTTATTCGCTTGCTCTCAACCATGACAGTTCCATGACAGAAATGTGAATTACTATAACTAACTAGATCATCTATAAAAAAATTAATGTTTTGTTCTATTTTAGCGCTAAAATTGAAAATAACAATAGGGAGAAAATATCAATAAAGTAGGCAACTTTTCCTTAAAAATCCCGCATTGATTACTCGCATTCCCGCATTGAATCACAGTCCCAGCTACAGAAATGATTTCAGGAACTGCATTACTTCAGATATATTTGTAAAACTAAGCAGCGGAATTTTGTTGAACAAAATCTCTTATTGATGATTCAGAAACTTTTTTTTTTGTAAATACATTAATACATCCTGGGATTTGAGGCTATCGCTGCAATTCTGTCAAAAGACCTAACTTTTAACCGTTACCACCTTTTGGAAATAGTTTTTCATATTTGTCATCAATGCTGCATTATGTTCTTCCACATTCCTTTTTATAATATATATAAATAGCAACCCTACAAATATTCATTTTCAGTTGTAATTCAAGAGCTGAAAAGATCGTCTTAAATGACGCATTAGTGAGCTGCGATTATCACCGCGTATGTATCCATACATATTGAAACAAAGATGATGAATGTTAATCATAATCTATCATAACTATTTAAAATCAGCACCTACAATTCTAACCCTAGCTTTGTTAAAAATAACCTATGTGACCTCACTGATCACATTTACGTCACAATATTAGCCTGATTTTAATCCAAAACTTTTGAAAAGACATAAATTACTTAACATGCTCCGCCTGAACACGCTCTGGCTGCCAGGGTATTTAGTTAAATAAGACGGCTAATTAGTTAAATGCACTGAGTTGTCGCTGTGAAGGATTGGGGTTCCATTGTGATAAATTCGGTTAACAAGATTTACTTTGATATGTAACCTTTTTATCCTATTTTATTATTGATAAGTTTTCTCTTAACATACGTTACTGTGAATGACAGAAATTAATGGCTGTTGACTTCGACAGATGAATGTTGACAATCATATAGTCGCTATGGAAAATGTTCGAAATGTATATTAAATCTAGTTAAGGGCCACTGCCTGGTATGCATTTGCCCACTTTGCCCTACATCATTTTTTTGTTAAGGTAAAGTGCCCCTGCCCAGTATCCAATTAACCGGTACTCTAAACACTATTGTTTCTCCTAATCTATCATCAGAAAATACTAAAATATCAAATAAATATAATAATATCAACGAATAAATTAATATAAAATCGGATATAACAAATATTTCGGACATTCACCAAAGCGACAATGTGACTGTTGACATTCATCGGTTAAAATCAACCTTCTCTTGATTTCGTTCATTCACGGTAACATATACATTAAAAGATCGACTATTACCAAACGTTCCATAATTAACGTTTAGATTTGAAAGAAAATACAACGTTCAAATGATGTGAATTTAAAGAAAATGCCTAAATAAAAAAATAATTATACTCACTTTCCATATAACCTTCATTGATTGAGCACCAGTGGAATGAACATGAACTTCCATAGGGGCTCCCGCAGGAGCTGTAACACACAAAATTAATAAATATATTAATGTAAGGGGAAAATTACGTCATTTCAGGCAAACAAATAACAAATTGTTTATTAAGAATTACGTGATTGCTTTTTATCTAAGTAAACTACCGAACTAAAAACAAATATTAGATGTGAGGATAAAACTAATTAAATTATAAAATATATTTTAATTATAAATATTGCTCATTATATGGTAAATTGTGACAATACAATTTAATTCTAGAAACCACCTTTAATGTGAATTTCAAAACAGCTTATCAGAAATAAACAAAAAAAATATAAGCACACATTAAGCGGTATGAATTAAAAACTAAGAAATCACAAAAAGGCAATTGAAATCTGATAAATCACGGGTGAAGAAAATGGGTGTACAAAAAACCCAAACATGTTTGCTTCCGGAAAGAAACAGAAAGATTCTAAAAGACGATTTCTTGAAATTTGTACACGCTTCAGTTTGTTTTCATATATGTTTCAATATTTTGTACACTCTTTTTTTTAACACTAGATTGAGCCATATTTTGATAGTGTTTTTTTTAGTGTTCCTGGATCAGATATGGGCCATAAAAAAATTTTAAATGCATATTACCGGCAGCAGTAATGGGACTGGCGGATAATTTTGTAAATCTTGTAATTTCATATCGCTTATTAAAAAATGAGTAACTCATTCTCATATTTCAGATATTTAACACCATTTAATGATTAATAATAGTTCATACGATCTGTTTCAACGGAATAGTTGAGCATTTGAGGAATTGAGAAATTGAATTGTATGCTTTGTAAAATTCTATGAATTTGAAATCGAATCAGATAAAAAAATTTATTTGAAAAGATGAATGCGATTAACTCAATAGTTAAATAAAAATTAATCAAGTTTACTCCGAAGTTTGAAATAAAATCTAGCCGACTGCCTGCAATGAAAGAAAGATTTATAACCATTCAAAAAGGAAGGATCGAAAAAAAATATGAGTAACTCTTACTGAAATCATTAGATTTCACCATGCTGAAACACAATGTAATAGTTCAAGGAAGGCATGGAATTATGCAAACAAATTAATGCAAATAAGATGCGACATCAGCAGCAGTTTTTTTAATCTAATTTTATGAAACCTTCTTTAAGAAACATCGGATTTCTGACACCAAAAATAGAGAGGTAACCGTAATCTAGCCTATTTGTTTCAATTTGTGCAAATTTGAAATTAATTGCTGAAATTGAAATATGTTCTGTTCCATTCATAATAATACATAACCAAAATACATATCATGCAAAGTAATAGAGTATAACAATACAATATTTTAAACTAATTTTCGATAGAAATATTTATAGTGCAAAAATAAGAAAATAAAAATAAAAAACTAGCTTTTAAAATCCTTATGCTAATTAATTCCTATAAAATGTTAATTTGCTTGCGAATTAATTCCTACTTAACCCCTGCTTTTCAAGTAAGCAAAAATTTGTTGGTCAAAAATAGTTGTTCAACTCATGAAAAACAAAAATTAAAATACTACAGCTTTGTCATTTAAGTCTGCAACTATTTTACTCTAATTTAAGATTTCTGCATTTCAAATTAATTAGCTCAAATTAAGAAAATGTTTTTAACATTCTTTAATTATAATATTCATTTATTTAAAATCATACTTAACAAATGTTCTGAATTAAATATTAATTTAAAAGTTTCTGTTTTAAATATTTTTTTTAAAAATATATGTGCTAAAAAAATTTTCTATTCGCCTGATATTTATAGCTCTTATGAGCTATAAAATTTAAAACCATAATTTCCCGTAAACAGTTACCATATAAACGAATGCTTTAAATATCATATATGTTGGTTATATTAACCAGTTTTTCTTACGATACAACACCGTAATTTACTGTGACTTTTTTTTTCAGTTTGAACTTACCCTCTTCGTCAGTTGTAATCTCCAAAATATCACTAGGTTTGCTCTTTCCCAAAGAATTTTCAGCAATCACTCTTATGTAGTACAGAGCAACTGGAGTTAAACCACGTATGGTTGCACTTGTTTCTGCACTTGAGACTATCAACTGAGAAGTCTGACCATTCCATTCCTTATCTGAAACCAATTGGAAAATTGTATCAGCTGCTATAATAGCTTACGTCATTTAATGAAAACATCTGCAAACGTTATTTGGTTTCGGTGCTTGTTTATAAACGTATCGCTCTCTTTTGCAATTTTAAAAGCGACACATAACCGCTTTATTGTTAAAGAATTTAAAGATAATTTTTAAATCCAAGTCATCCAGAACCGTGTTGGCTCAGGGAAGAGAGCGTTCTCCTTCCAATGGTTCACTTTCCAATGAACCAGGTTCGAATCCCAGCGATTGCTGGTTGATACGAATTCAGCACCCAGCTTGCACTGACCCCAGGGCTGGCATAAAATATCCAAAGTGGTAGATGGATCATGGGTAAGATTCCCCTTTCCGTCAGACTAACAGTGGGAGGTTTTCGTGGTTTCAATCTCCATGTAATGTAAAGGTGGGTCAGTTCCATCAAAAAAGCCTCCACGAAGGCACAATTTTATCCAAATACTTGATCCAGGTTTTCCCTTGTTTTCTGGATTAAGTTCAAAATTACAAGGTTACGGAGTTGAACATTAGTAGACGACGGTACTAATGTTCAACTCCTCTTCAACGACGGTAATAAAATAAAAAAAATCTTAGTCATCCACAGAACAGGAATTGAATATCTAATACAGATAACTATTTTCACTAAAAGATAGTAATATGCATAGCATTAAATGATGTAGTATTTGAATGCATGTAAAATTCCCTTTATGGTTTTCTAAATATTTATACGGCATAGTGGCAGTTTAAGATCAATGTTAGTCTTAATATTAAAGCCAGCTTTAATGTAAACAAATTAAAACCAATGAAATCTGTAATTTTTTCAGAAAAGAAAACTATGGAACTTATAAAGAACATGCACATGAAATGCACTCCTTTATGTTATTAATTCACATTTTTTTTTTTTGCAAAAGAGCTAAAACAAATGTCTGTTTTTAAAGTTTTAGTGTTGTGTCATGTCGATTTTGAGTCAAATAATTTTAAAATTACAATTTTGAAAACATTTAGTTTTTAAAAAAGTGATAGCTCTCCATTTTTTTTAAACTTTATTTCCATAGACTCATTGCTGAATTGAGCTTAGAAATTGAACAGTATTACTTTATATTTACGTATACGTCTCTAGCTAAAAATCACATAAATTTACTAAAGTTTTTAATTGCTTTTTGAAAATATTATTTTTGTTTTAAAAAACGAAATAAATATGTAAAATTAGCTGATACAAACGGGTTATTATCAAAAAACAAAATTAACCAGTATCTCTTTTTTAAAAAAAAATTATTAAAAAAAAAAAAAATTGAAAAATCAGTCTAGAAAACTTACCTGAAAAGGTTTGATATTGTACAATACTTCCCGTGATATGACTATTTCCATTATCCAAAACTTCCCATTGTAGACTAATGGAACGACTCGTGACATTCGTCACAGTAACATTTGATGGAGCATCTGGAACACCTATGAAAAATAACTGATTAGAAAAAAGGACGCATATTTAATTTTCTAGGAAAATTTATATTAATGTATCTGAAGTTATTAGATCTGATATACGGTTCTTAAATAAAGTATAAAAAAATAACTTTAAAAATCTAACTAATCTAATAGGAAAAATGAATATTTTTTTATTAATTTCCATATTTCAAAAATAATAATACAGCAAAGATGACAATTGTTTGTTTTCACAATGTTAGATTAATATATGATTAAATTTCTAATTTTAACAAAATATAACTTAATTCAGTTTAAGGGGTGAATATTTTGAAAACGTGCATGAAAATATAAAATCAATACTTAAAAACAATTAATGCGAGGTAATGGAATAATCTCTATTGCATATGTATATACTGTATGAATTCAAATTATCATACTTCTCATTGTTTACATGAGTCTCATTGTTTACAATTGCATATTAAAAATCTCTACACAGTTCGAATCATCTTGTGTTAAATATGACGTGTTGAAAAAAATTAGCTCGAATACAGAGAATAAGAAAACAAAGTTACTAGACAATTAATTTTTTTTTTTTGCTTCGAAAGTTTGTCTGTTTTTGCAAGATAAATTCTACAATCTCCCAATGAATCGAAATATCATGCCTCTGAGCAGTTGTAAGCAAGATAACGTAAACGCTTACGTTAAAAAGTATTCGCGAAAAATTTAGCTATTAGTAGCGAAGTAACGTAAAAAGCAAATAGTTCATATAAAAAAGGGCTCTAAAATATGCTTTAATTATACTTATGTATGTTCAATAATAATATTAATAATAATTTTATTCAACATTATTGTAATTCATTGAAAAATGAGCATTATTTGTGCTGTTACGCCTTCAAGTATACCAAAGAAAATCTTGCTCTAACAGATGAAAAACGTGTTGATGACAGTTATAAGAAATGTAATATTGAAAAATTGCGTAGAAGACGTGATGTCATACATTATTTTAAAAACATAATTATTGATTCTTTATCTGTAAGTTTTACGATTTCCGTTGGTATGGATTGATATTTATTTAGTTCAATCACATATTATTTACTTAAAATGTTAATTTCTTAAGAAGAATTAGTTTTAAAGATTTTAATAAGTGATTTAAATGTTTAAGATTTTACGTTCGAACACATTTCAAAAGGGTTGCTTAGCAGTGAAAGAAGTGAACATTGTTTGATAAATAAAGTATCAAGGATTGTATATCAAACTTTGAGAATTGGAAAGCGTTAGCGAACTTAGGGCGAAGCCCAATAGTTTGATATAAAACTCAAAAATATGTGTCTGTCATTTCTAAAGCAGTAGTATTGCGTCTCTTCGCATTAAAATAAATCGCTACATCAAGCAAAATATATTTTTAACGAAGAAAATAGAGTAAAAATCTTCATAGTTTTATTACCTTGGACAATCAGTTTGATGACAGATTCGTCAGCTCCAATATCACTAAGTGCGTTGCATGTGTATATTCCACTGTCGTCACGGGACGCCTTCAAGATACGCAGCTCAGAAAGTGTCTGAAGTTTGGCTGTAGCTTCTTTTATAGCATATCTAAAAGATTTCACAAAACAACAATGGCATCAAATAAAAAAAAAACTATTTTAAATAAAAAGATTAGAAATTTATACTTATATTGGAAAAGAACAATAGAAATATGAAGGCAGGATGGTACTTAACTGCATGCTTTTATGAGAAGTTTTCATGTGAATAACTATGAAAATTTTCTTTATTGATGTGCCGAAACCCATCCATATACCATAATGTCACGTTTCTCATACATGAATTCACTTTTCTCAATTTTCTACTTATTATTAATGTTCATTATTATAACTCCAGTTGTTAATTTTCTACTGTTTAAAAATTTAGCTCATTTACAATTGAGTCCTTTGGATAAACTTATGAAACGGAAATATTGATTCTTAAATGAACTTTTAATGAAAATTAATTCGTGCATAAAAAGTATTTGTTGCTGAAATGTTTACTATTAATGTAACAGTCATTCATTACAAGTATATTTAAAAAATATATGTCAATATTTCTCTATATTATTTTTCCTTAAATATTACTGTCTCTATCAATGGACTTGTTGTAAGTCAAATTATTTAATTGTAATCATAATGAAACATATAAAAAATTCTATAGATTGGTATTCATCTTCATAGGATAATATATATATATATATATATATATATTGTGAAGAATTGAAGACGTGTTTTATATTATGACTATTTTAAATTGTGAAGGAGTACAAAATTTAGTTAAGAACCGTGCCAAAAATGTTCATTTTTGGAGCATTGCCATGCTGGATGAACAACACATTAGTTTTTTGGTTATTAATTGAATATTATTTTTTGTTTAACCATTTAGAATATTATTTTCAGAAAAACGCTTGAAAAATATATATTTTATTCTATTCAGTACGTAATTCAATAAAAAATCACTTTTAATAGAAAACAAAAACGCTTCCCTTTGGTTTCAAAACTAAGCACAATATTAGACTAAAGAAGAGGGATTAATATTTTAAAAAAATGAAAATAGTTTTGGTACCTGGTTAGTTCTGTTGATTCTAATATTGCTTTATTTTTGAACCATTTAATGATTATCGGAGGATCTCCAATTGCGCTGCATGACAAAGTAGCGTTTGAATCTTCTGTTACTGTTTTTGTCTGATACGGATCTTTAAATCTTGGAGGAACTGGATAAATACACATCATCAAAATTTAAACAAAATAATTCACATAATGAATAATACGCATAATTAAATATTTTTTGAGCATTCATTTAACAGCTGCAATAAATTTATTTAGCTGTACAAGCGTATCGAAAGAAAATAAATCAGTGTGTCACGTTAAAAAGAAAAGAAAAAATAAATATAAATAACAATATTAATAATCCTTACGCAAAACCAAAATGAAAAAAAATCATAGTTTCACCTTTTTTCGCTTCATAACAGTCAGTGACCAGAAAACTGTGTTCCATACATTTTCCATAAAAGTAAAATTATGCCCGCAAAGCTATTATGACCATAAAAATAGAGTTCTACCATTAAACTTTTTCTTGTAAACTATATGGTCATTTACCAAGAATTAACGTTTTCCTCGTAAAAATTATCTTTCAGTTCGGACCTTCGCTTTGTTTGGATATCAAGAGATTTGTTACTCAAATCCAGCCAAATGATGAAACGAGGTGAAGTAGTAAAATTCTTATGTGGCCAGGATTAAAAAAAATGTTTATTCATTGTTCGTAGTCACCAGTATGAAGGAGAAACGAGGGAAATGCCTTTTAAATCAGCTTGGTATCAAACAGATACTTTTGGAATCGTATCCAGATGTTGCAACTACCATGGAAGATGTGTACTATGATGAGTTAGCAATTAGTTATTATTCTAGGCAAAGTTGCATGAAACCCAAATCTTAAGAAAAATATCATTTGTTTTTATGTTATTACTTATTTTATATTATTATTTATTTTTATTAAATATTATTATTTATTAATTTATTTATTAATTTATTTATTTATTGCTAAACTTTATTATTTGTTATTAATCATTTTATTTTAGATAAGGTTTTAAGCAGTTACGTAAAATAGAAATGGTAAAAAAAAGGGAAAGGTATGACGTACTAAGCCGTAGTGGTTAAAAACGATGAACTTAAAAGTTAATTATTTATTTTATGAGGTGCTTATAAACAGGAATTGTGACGGCAGTCAATCGAGACAAGCGAGCATTTGTTTAGTTTTTTTTTTTTTTTTTGTAAATATATACAAAAGAGTCAGTTATGTTTTATGAATTCTTTTCTCGGATAAAAAAAATTACGTTTGAGCGCTTGATTATATGTCATTTATTTAATTCGCTTTATTTGATTTGGCATATTTTTGGAATCCGTTTTATTTAACTTGATTAGAAATTACAGTAGTCTTTTAAGTAACAACTTAAAACACGTGCATCATAGTGCGAAATCCAAGGATGGGCATCAGCCTTCTAAAATATTATTTTCCATCCTGACCTTATATCAGTAACATTTCTCCAATTTTCACAGTTCAATACGAGGAATTGCTTCATCTACAGAATCATATCATGTAAATTTATTTCTTCCCCTTTGTCGATTCCCATATGACTTAGTCATAAAAATTCTTATTTTACCCCCCCCCCCCCCGGAAAATAGAACAACGATTGACAGGAATAATAATTCTTCAGAGCTCTGGTCCTATCTTAATTTTAGTGTTAATCTCTGATCCGAGGTATATGAAACCATTCACTTTATCAAATTCATACAGTCCAATTTTCAAGTAATGAAGTGCAAAACTCCCTTAGGTCAAGCTATAAATTAAGTTTGCTATCTTTACCTTTCTCTTTAAGTTTAGAAATATCTGTTTAAGTGTCGCCGGTGTTCTTGAAATGATACCAATGTCATCTGCAATGGTGGAAATTTGAGTCTTATTAATAATTAAAATCATGATTAAATTTTATTAATTATTTTTATATTATCATTTATTTATTATTAAAGTTCATTATTTTTTATTGATTGTTTATTTTAGAAAATGCTTTAAGCGCTGAGGTGTCAAAAAAACGGAAGTGGTAAAAAAGAAAGATATTACGTACCAACCCGTAGTCTTTTAAGTAACGTCTAAGAACACGTGCATCGTACGTGTTTGTACTCAGTATTCATGTAATTAAAAAAGCGTTTATTGCATAAAATTGAGAATGCTCTAAAAATGTATAATTGTTCCTGCCAAATCCCTACATACATTAGTTATAAGCAACTTTCGAGAAATGTTCGATAATATAACTTAAATATGTTAATACAATTAAAATTAAATTTGAAACCTTTGCATTATAATTGCTTCAAAAATGCTAAACGTTACTGATTATTTGAACTTTTGGTACTCCAATTATAATTCCTTAAAATTGCTAAGATAAATATAGCTTTCGTTCCTAAACATAAAAGAGAAGTTAGGGAACATACATATAGATACATAAAAACATATTACCTAATACTTTGATTGTAATAATTTTACTTAAGCCAGCTCCAATTCCATTGCTTGCTTGACAGAGATAAGAACCTGAGTCACTTTCTTCTACTTCAGACAAAACCAATGTCCCATTATTGAACCGATGAGCTCGTGGGCTGGAATGAACGTATGTGAAATCACCAGCAGTGCTCTCTATGAAAGAAAGAACATAGTCAGTTTCTTATAATATACAACACTCATACCAATTTTTTGCTTATTTATTAAAAAAAACAAAAACAATAAGCATATTTTTAGTCAATGAAGACTGTCTCCAATTGATAAATCTCTTGCAAGGACAAAAACATTCTGGTACTCGACGGTAACGACGTATAACATAAAAAAAAACATATAATCATGGTAACAAGACAAAATATACGATATTACAACCATACAAACCATTCATATGGAAGCGATTTATCGCAAAGTATGGTTTTTCAAAATTATAGACCTGATCACCACATATTTAGTAAAAATATGAAACTGGAAACTAAATTTAACCAAATAAATGGTTTTTATATCATACTTTAAGGAATCATGATAAAATTACCAACATTTAAAATTTTTCTAAATTTTAACAATATTATAAAACACCAAAGCACTTCGGTAAAAAATTGTTTTTAGTGTTCCCATGAAATCAGAAACTTGATAAATTTTATTTTTTTGACCGTACTTTTTTTCTCAAAGGATGCTTTCATAAATCAGAAATTCCATTTATTTTCTCCAGTTGGCATTCAATCTACCCATTTTCGTAAAAGCTGAAAGATTTTTCGTTATCCCGAGTCATACTAACACTTTTCTAGTTCTTCTATCGAATCACATTTTTCACTTCATCGTCGGAAATCTTTCTTTCGGCAAAACAACCTTACACTTAGGAAACAGATGCTTGTTACTGTGTTCAAAGCTCGTAATATAAAGCCGGCAATATAAAGCCCGCAAATTAAAGCCGGTGTAACTGGTGACGAAATGAAAAAGTATGTTCAATGCTTCTTAAACGATATAGCAAGGAGATGGTATGAAACGACTTATATATATATATATATATATATATATATATATATATATTTATTTATTTATTTCATAATATCAATCACGAAGGAAAAAGTTTCCAAAACTTTACAGTGTTATAATATTACAGAAGAAAAAACAGAAATTTTTTCAATTGAGTGTGTTCGGTTACTAAAACTTATTTATTACATGAAATTACCTTTGGATAAATGAATTTTATAATTGTGAGCGAAATTTTTTTCGATTTTCTTAAAAAGTTCGCAGATATGACGAAAAACGCAAAAAGTAAAATTAACATTCGAGGGTCCAAACTTTGGATCACTCTCCTAACCAAACTATTTGGACCATATTTCCCAGATTGCGGCTACCTTCAGTTTAGGGGTCAGAAATCCGAATCCGTTGGAAAAAAAGGTAGGTTTTATCAGAGAAAGTACGTTTTTTTGTCTGATTTTGTAAGTTAAATATCGTCTTAACTAATTAGCATATTCGAGGTCAACCCCTCGAATCTTTAAGATGGAGTCCTGGAACGTGTAGATCTGATTATTAGATCAAAAGTTATTCAGGATGGCCAGTTTTTATTTTGTCTCACTGTGCATATTATAATTTTTGTATACTGGGTTTTATACTATCTTTTCCCAGTTTTTTTATTATACCGAAA
The DNA here is from genome assembly GCF_982258835.1 of Parasteatoda tepidariorum. Classification (NCBI taxonomy): domain Eukaryota; kingdom Metazoa; phylum Arthropoda; class Arachnida; order Araneae; family Theridiidae; genus Parasteatoda; species Parasteatoda tepidariorum. The sequence continues at coordinate 31,048,988 of NC_141757.1, read as the reverse complement.
CATTTTTTATTTATTTTTACTATTTTTATTTACGCCAATAACGCCATTTTCATGGTGATGTAATATTTATTTTTAAATTTTATGATTCTATTCTAAGCTGCAGAATAGATCTAGGTTCTTAAAATAAGTTTTGAATTATATATTTATTTTCAAAATATCACGGAAAATGCAGAAAAAAATCCAAATTTGTTGTTCCTGGAAAGTATACTCTCCAATTTTAGAGAAGAAAATACACCAACTTCCATTTCAAAACTACACATCGGAATGAACAAAAAACAGGTGTTTCTCTCTTTCCCCAATACTTTGTTCAAACTTTTTTTAAACATAATTTCTGTTTCTAAATTATGTTTGATTATTTTTCTTTTTCGTCTCTTTCGTCTTATTTATCTTCAGTTTTGCAAAATAAGAAGACAGCCATTCATTAGGGGAACAAAAAGAAGAAAAGGGAGAAAAAAGAAATGGGGAAAACAAAAAAAAAAAGAGAGACAAGCATGCTGTTGTTGTATGTTAAACTCGATGACAATTTATTTAATCTAATAAACCTTTTCCCGTTTCCAACTTTATAAAAAAGGCGCTTTGTTTTCCAATGGTTTTCCCCTAACTCATTTGTATTCAAAATATTTGGTGTGAAACAGTACGGATTGTTTTTGTGTAAGACTTGGGTAATTCTTTTTATTTGTTGCATTGTCCTAATTCATATAATCCAGCCTATCGTTTTTTATATACAATTCTCACTTAATTTAATTCTTAGGAATAACGAATCCTTTTTTTTTTTGCTCACGTAACAATCTATTCAAACTGGTAGCCCGCTTTTATTATTTAAGTAAGCTTGCATAAAAAAAATAAGGCTATTGTTTTATAAATCTGATTTTCGGCGTGAAATTCACGAACTTTGGAAAAAAAAGAAGATTCGCATTTATTTAATTAAAAACAATAAAAAAACACCAAAAATTAATCAAAAAATAATTTACAAATCTTTTAATTGGCTTACTGTATAACAGTCATTTAATGACTTAAGAGAAATAAATTAGTTTTTAAGATATTTTAAATTACTAATGAAGCTATTCAAATCAAATCTCCCACTATCTACCTACACTGTTTTTAAGCTACTTTTTAATTAAAGTCTTAATAAATGCAAGTAGATTAATAGGATTTTCTTTCCTAGAACAGAATAATTAATTGAAACTCAAAACGTTTGAATTAATTTTAAGGAAATTAATTTAAAATAGAATCAGAGGAAACCTTCTTAAAAATTTGCTTACGCTTTTAATTATTAGGCATTAAAAATAAACAAAAGATTTAACTGCTATTGGTGCTGCTTAGGAAAATTAAAATCCTTATTTTTCATTTTCGCTGTTTTTAGATGGTTTTTAATGATCGTGAAGGGATATTCAAACATTATTTATGCTAAAAAAATTCTAGTTTGATTAAATCCAGAAACTAAAAATGTTAGACTGAAAGATTCCGTAATAAACATCCATCATAGATAAATTTCTCAAGAGTCCTTTGAAAGCTGCGAGCGCTTTTTGTTTATGATCTGTTAAAAAAAAGAGCTTTTTCTTCGATTTATTTTATTTTAGCACGTTACCAAAAACATTATTTCCTGTGAAAAACGCCAAAGAAAAGTTACTTATGCGTTTAAGTAATTATATATATATTATAACATATCTTCAGCAAAAACAATAATTATATTTTTATTTTTAAGAGAAATTACAAAATACCTGTTTTAAACTTTTCTACTGGAATTTTGATACAAGTACGAAGAAGACTGTGTATAAATTTTAAGGCTCAGTAATTAGTTTCTTTTGTTTGCTTGCTTGTTTGTTTGCTTTAATTCAGTTTTTGTTTGAACTTTTATAAAAAAATCTATTTTTTTCGAAGTTCCCTGTGTGAAATTTGAAAAAAAATTTACTTTTGTCTTTATTCCACATTCAATTTTGCTTTGTTAATATTTCTACACACACTCTGAAAATGTCAGAGTTCTAACTTAAAAAAATCAAAATCTTATAGCTTTATAGACAAGTAAATAGAAAATGGGAATAACAAGTTGTAGGACTATCTTTGTGCATGGATGCCATTTTAAATTTTAAGCACATATTTAATTTCAAGCACATATTTTCAGCGGAAGAGAAAGGTAATAAAAATATCACGAATTATTTCAACGGTTGTGTTAACTCGGTTTGCCTACGATGGCCAAGCTCACTCGGATCTGAGGAATAGCTGATGCGTCAATAGAAAACATTATTTTTTTTTACTTTGTTCTTTTTAAGTAAGGTATCGCTCGGAAATTTGTACACATATAATAAAATTCTCTAAGGCGAATGTTTGGCCATATTTTGAGTACAGTATCTTCTTAAAATCTCTACTTCATCCCATTACTTATTTGCAAACTTTGAAAGATCAAGTTTTTCAAGGATTTGTGGTTGGTTTCATATAAAAAAAATATTGCATGCTTTCTTATGTGGCTCACTTAAACATTTAACAAAAAAAAAAGAAAATTGAATTCATATTTTTAGCTAGAGCTAAATAGACCCCAAGTATTTACTAACGAGAATGTAATAAGCGACGCTCTAAGATAATAATTCCCCAGAAAAATAGAGAGTAGGAAAAATACCTGTATAAATCATCTTTTTCCAAAGGATATTTGGAGCTGGGAACCCAACAGCTGCGCAATCCATCCAAACAGTGTTGCCAAGTACAACGGAAAGGTTTCTTGGCTCAACTGTCCATTGTGGTGGCACTATTCAGAGAAAGAAAAAACAAGTATTTGAAAAATAGTATTTTTTTGGAAATTATCTTTACGCTGAAACTTAAACAATGCACCATTTTTTTTTCTCGAAAATATCTAATTTTAGAGAAAAATGATTCTTTTGTTCTTTTGATAGAAACAATATTATTTTTTGAACATTTACCTCATTTACACTATTAACAATGTTAATTAAATGGTAGAGCAATTGCGTACCACTTCGCACTGTCTTCTGCATAACTTTTTGATGTTTTTGATAGATTTTGGGGGTATTTCCGATCAACATTTTTCATTTTTTGAAGAAAAAGAAATATTGTATACAAAGCGTATATATACTTATAATATAATTGTATAAATATTGTAACAAACGTATTCTTATTGATTTGATACCAAAATATTGTTGTTATGTTCAAATCTTTCAGAGTATTGTTTTCTTTCTAAGGCACGTATTCACTGAACTCAAGAAACCTGCAAACTTTAAACTCCTTTTGTTTATCAAAACCAATATTTCTAATAAAACTAAAGCCTTAAATTTTGTATGTACTTAAATTAGGATGGATTGTTTGAGGAAAGTAAAATTTAAGAAGTAGAATAATATCTTGATAGCAATTCGTTCAAAAGAAGAGTATTTTTTAAGAAAAAATATCAATTATAATTTTAAACTTTATTCAATGAACAATATATCAAGTAAAATTAGAGATACTATATGTTACCTTCAAAAGAATTTTATGAGATTATTGTAAGTTTCGTTCTAGACAGTTACGTGTATTCTATGCATGACTCCTTAATCACGCGACACGGTAACCGGTAATCCATGAAACGAGCACTGATTTTCGTGTACTAGCTGAATCAAATTCATCAATAGTGAATAATTCCACATAGTTTTCCCCGATAAAGCAAAGTTCTTCATGACTGGAAAAGTAAACAAGCAGAATTGTTGGCTTTTGGAAAACAAAGAATCCCAAGTTCCCAGAGTAAAACGTGAGAGATTCCCTTTAGGTAAATTTGTTCTTAGTCGTGCTCAGAGATAAAAGGTTCGACCCCTTCTTTTTTCAAGAGAAAACTGTCACAGAAGTCAACTTTGTGTTGATGTCACTGTTTCAGAACTATATTGACAACTTATTCCTCTAATTGGGCGATGTGCCACCCTGAATAACTAAATGCGATAAATTTGTAAATTGACCTACAAGGCAATAACTATTCACCAACAGTTCTTTCTTCAGGATTATTACAAAAAAAAAATTATAGTCAGGATGTAAGAAAAAAAAAACATTGGTAAAGGAAAGAGGGATAAATGTTGGAATTAAAATTATCAAACTAGAATTTATTTATTTAGTAGAGCCACCTTTTATTTGGAGGTGGCATAATTTTATAGGATTTTCTAACCTCATCCCTGATATTGTTTTGCATTATTTGCAAAATATTTTCATTTTTTCTTACCTAATTATTGATTTTCAAAATTTAAAGTGTATATTTTTTTCAATTCATTTTTTGAGATTCTTAATATAAAATGTAATTATGTATCACTTTCTTTGTAGTATTCTGCAAAATATTTAAATGTTATAATATTATTTTTTCGAAAAGAATTATCTGCTCTAAGTTTACTTAATTTTTACTTTTATCTTGAATTTGACACTGTAAAAACTCTTATTTTTCATCAAAAACTTTGAATGTGTTCTGACAGAAATTGAATTTCCGTCATCTTGGAATTTGCCATGGAGCAGAAATTTTATTGAAAAAATAACAATAAATTTTATATTCTACAGTAGAGAACCGATTATTCAAAATTTGATTTACCAGATTGGTTAATTATTGGAATCACACGAAACCAAGTGTTTTTTCCACCTTTTTCAAAAAAAAAAAAATCATGATAGTGTTTCTTTACTTTCAGAATATCTGAAAAAGAAACGATAAATGACTTCTTTTGCTCCTCGTTGACATTTAAAAGAACCTCACGTTTCCGCCCAGTTTTAATACGGATGGCAAGTAGTTTCTAATCAGGAAACAGTTTTCTAATTATATTTTTAAAAAAAATAAACTTTTAAACACGCCATTTGTAATATGCTATTATAGGGACTACTGCATTTGCTTATACATTAAGTGCAAATGGAAGGTACTTCCATTTGCACTTAATGTATAACATTCACATTACCGTTTTTAAAGTTGCCTAATTATTTGGATTTACGGTTATCCGGATCGACTTTGGTCCCGATTGGTTCGGATATTCAGTCGTCTACTTCTTGTTGTCATACAATTTATTTCACTGACATCTTTGTTTCTCGCGAATTTTTTTTCAAAACTCCAATGGGAAACAATGTAAAAGGAATCCAAGAATGTATAAAATAGTAACTGGTCAAGTATTAGTAGGTACTCACCGTTGACAACTAGCTGCATCGTTAAGTTTGTCGAAGACGCTATGTTGGACACGACGCAAGTGTAATGGCCTCTGTCGCTGGATGACACTTTCTTAAAGGTGACAATCGACGAATCGTCGAAGGTCTGAGCTGTAGTGTCACCATGTGCCAGGAAGGGTAGACCGTTTTTGAGCCACTGGAATCTCAAGGGTGGATCTCCTTTGGTTACTACGCACATAAGTTTTGTTCTGGAACCTTCATCCACCGTTACGCTCTCCGGGAAAAAGTGAGATTCAATGACAGGTGAAACTGAAACGAAGAAAAAACACAATTTAAGGTCCGTTTCAATTAGCTGAAGAACGAAATAATATTATTCGTAACTGCTTATAGCTCTTGCAAAATGTCCCCACATTTACTGATTACTGTTTTGTTCAAACTATTCATTTAGTGTATTGTCCACTAATTGCTTTATTTATTTTTTTTGCAACATGTTCCATTATTTGTTCCTTACACTTTCAGTTGAAGTTGGTATAGATTCAATTTTTCACTAGTTATCTATTTTTTACCATTTCAACACCTGCTGCCAACAATTATAGCTAACGAAATCATTAGCTTTATGCACAACTACTTTGTGCTTTATCGATAGTTAGCTCAAAATTATTAAATACACCATAGTTTATGCAATAAACTAAGATTCCATTGAAGAATTCTCAATTTTAGTCAAAGATCTATAAAGGCATTTATTGCATATGTTTTTGTCTCTGCTGGTAAAGGTTTTTTCTGTTTTCGTTAGCAACGAGCTTACGGTCCAGTACTGCATTTAACTCATCTAACTCAAGAATCAGTTCTTGGACTAATATTATCAATGTTTTCATTTTGGAGGTGTGCTTGTAAGATATATGCAATCACTCAAAATAAACATAAATTTATTTTTACCTTATTGAACAGCTGTAATAAAGTTGTTATCTAAAATAAATACAAATAATTCAATTTATTTACAAGCATTTTGAGTAAGTTAATTTTTGAAGTACATTAAGTATTATATTTGAATATTTTTAACTAAACTAAATCACGTTGTTTTTGAAGAAAAAATCTAAATTGACACTTTCTAAAATTCCTAACCTTATTTTTTTATTTTTTGAATAAATTGTTTACTTCCATACGCAATGTACCCTGTGGTGATTATTTGATGAATAAAAATTCCTTGTTTATATTTTACAAGGATTGCCCTGGTATCCCTCCGTTCTGTTGTTTCTTTTTTTGGCTCTTAACATTGATTGGCAGTTAATTTAATGAATATTGTTGCACTTTGGCTACTACTTGGCTTGAAGGCATTTAATGAAAAGTTACATATTTTTTTGTGCATATGATGCCTTTAATTAATTATCGATCACGTATTCTTTCTTAAACATTTGCATACTTCATATTGCTTGTGGCAAACTGTCACTCATCAGTTTTTAGCAATATACTAAATTGTATTTATAAAATAACGAAACAAAAGTATTTTAAATTCTATGGGAGGATGATTGACAATCATATTTTTAAAAAGAATTTTAAGAAATTTCCAGACGGCTATTTTAATTGCTTCTTTCCATGCTATAAATCGCTTTTTTTCTATTAATATTTAAGTACTGATCAAAAACAAATAAAATGAAAGTTAAAGAGAAAGTTTAGCATCCTAGTTCTTAGACTATAAGGTGAAATTTGGTTAAAATTTACATTTTCTATTATGCAAAGCAGTGTGTAAAGAATATAAAGCAATTTCAAAAGCCAATCGTATCCTATTGGATACGGTTTTACTATTAAAGTGAAATGCCTATATAATAGACTATCTTTAAAATATAAAATATATATGCATAAAAACTAAATTATTTAGTATAATATATAAATTATATCAGCATACTTAGGCGAAGTAATTTAAATTTCAACATTTGATATGTTTAAAGCAAAAAAAAAAAATCTCACTAGGACAAAATTTTACAATATTTCATCTGGGACATAAATGGTTTGTGACGTTTTGAAGTTTATAGCAAATTGAGTTCTAAAGGGTGTCTTGTGCAATTTAACTTTAATAAAGTATTGTGGTACTTCAGTTTCATCGATTGTTCAGCAATTTAAAGTGTTAAAAATAATACTTCTAAAAATAGGATGACATTACTAATTAAAATTTGTTATTTCGGTATCTGAATAAAATATTGTGAAGAAAATGGATTGCTAAATCAATATATTCTTCAAGTTACAGATGGTATAAAGGCTTGCTTAAGAATTTTTTTCTAATAATGTAATAATATAATGTAGAGAATAATACTCTTAAAGTACCTTTAATACTTATGTTCAGAAACATATATAATGTAAAGGGGTCTGAGCTGTTAGACTCGGCCACCTACTGTGAACCGCAAAATTTAATATGCTTACAGGAAAACCACATTTTACCTTCCTCGCAGAAAATCTTTTAATCCGAAAGATACGTTTTTACAAAATAATTTATATATTAACAAATATTAAGTATATATTTAACATTTCTTGTAGATTCATTTCTGCTTTGCATAACAACTTTTGTAGTTAAGAAATTTATTCAACATGAAAAAAAAATAGTAAACCTTAACTTTTGCAGTAATCCAAGTTACGGAATAATAAAATTTTGTTTTTAAAATGCAGTTCGCAAATTTTCAAAACTTCTTAAAATGTCACAAAAATAATTAATTCAAATTTTTTCTCTTAAAAATTAAAATGCTAGTGGGAAATAGCTTTTCAGTGTGCAGTTCCATACTCTTTCTAAAGTTACCATAATCTTTCCAGGTAAGTCTTTTTTCAAAAAGGTTTTGGTCTTTCCTCTAGATGGCAGCACATCAGAGGTAATATTTTACGGCCAATATAGATTTATTTTAATGTATTTTGTTCTAAAAAAACTTTCCTTAAAATTGAGAAAAATAAGGTTTATCATTACTCAGTCCAAAGTCACCAATTATAGGGAGTGAAAATATAGCTACTATTATAGCTACTGTGGAAATAGAATGCATACGGTATTATAACTTATGTACTGACTGTTGGTGGCAAACATGGTCCTAAAATATGCATTATTATTAGTTATTTCCTGACATATTTATTTAATTTTTGTTTACTAAAGTGCGAAAATTTTAACTATATTCTTTAGTTTGTTTTCTTGGTATGTTTATATTTTATAACCATCGTTGAACAGCCGATCGAATTTTCAGTTTACGGCTATCAAAGTTCAAGTCAGTATCCTTGTAATTCTGAACCCAATCCAGAAGATAAGGGAACTTCTGGTTCAAGTAATGAGAGAAATTTACCTTTATGGAGAACCGTTTGATGGAACTAACCCACACTTGCATCACATGGAAAGGAAAACCATGAAAACCTCTCACAGTTTGCCTGAGTCAAGGGGACTCCAACCTCTAATCCGTCTACCACTGAGGATATTTTATGTCAGCACTGGATATGTGTCATCTGGGTGTGGAATTTGAATCAACCAGTCCCATCAACTGGGTTCGAACCCGGGACACTTCATTAGGAGGTAAGAGCTCTAACTCCTGAGTCACGACGAATCTCTTGGTATTTTAAAAAAAAGATCAAGATACCTTTATGTATAATCATTATCTATGATTTAATGAGATTTAACCTGTTTGTACCATCCCATTAAATCATACCATCCCCTACCGATAGACAATACCCCAAAAGATTTCAGAACATGCTAAAATAAATAAATAAAAATATTAGTGATTCCTAAGGACAGTGTTACGCACTTTTCCGTTCGAGATTGTTCCTTCTGTGATGTTCGTTTTAGTTTTTCGCGTACCACGGCCCGTAAGTCATAAAAATGGTTATTTTTGTGCAGGTACTGATATCATAATTTATTTAGCTACTATTCTGAAATATTCTTACCGACGACTGAGACATGAGTCGAGGACGTCGAAGTCTCTCCTTCATTATTCCTTACAATGCAGCTGTATTGTCCTTCATCTGCCAAGCGTTCCACACTTTGTATTGTCAAACTTCCGCCGTGATTTATTTTCTGACGATGATTTAAAGGAAGAGGATTGTCACCTGAAACAGAAATTCATTACAGCATATTTATAACACATTTAATAATAAAAATTATTACACAATGGCATAAGTTTCATTTTTTTTAAAAATATTATTGTATTATAATGAAACAGAATAATACCGAATATATTGTATTATACCGAAGCCTGCGGACGCATCCCTTCTGCTAGGTATTAAAATTTTGATGGCATGTCTAAGGAACTTCCTCAGAAATGATTCCCAGAAAGTCGCCAATAGCCCATTGTGCAGCTCTTGTGCGACGTAAATAAATTACTTCTTCTACTTGAGAGCACATATTTAAATTTTATTTTGCTTCATTAGGTTCCATATTCTATTTATATATATCTCTCATGTGGCAACATGAACTTGGTTATTCCGTTATATATTGGCATCGGTATAGTTAATATTAAATTTGTTAGGTTGTTTAAATTAATAATTTAACAAGTTTCAAAAATTTTTTTTTTAAATATATATATACATATACATATATATATATATATATATATATATATATATATATATATATATATATTATACGACTTTTATTAACTATCTCATGACAGAGGGTGAAATAATTAAATACTTCTGTTGCCTACTATATTGAAATGACCCTAATTAATAATTACTTTGATTTGCCTGACTTAATGGTTGCTGGACATATTTTAAATTATTATTAAAATTCAATGCACAAAGAGCTTTGACAATGACGCCAACATTCCTTGATTATAGTTAAAATTGAAATAACTTATGCCGAAAGTTAAAATTGAAGCCCAAAAGCATAATATAGTTAAAATATATTATGCTTTTGGGCTTCGCTTTTGGGCTTATGCTTTTGGGAATATATTAGAATATAGTTAAAATTGAAGCCCAAAAGCATAAAATATACAATTAACTTATGCCGAAAGATTTTATACACTAAAGACCTAAATAAATAAATAAAAAAACAAAAACAGTAAGATAACTGTATTGGTCTTTGAGAAGAAATTTAATTGTGTGCAATAAAACTCTCGAAGTTTTACATGAGCTACTAACTATTATATATCAAATGGGAAATTAAACTGCCATTATCTGTTATAATAAAGGGAGGAGTTTTTCTCTGTGCCCATAAGCGTGTCTGTAATAACTCCAGAAACGTTTGCTCAATCCACCTGGAATTTACGCAGCTGGTGAAAGGGGCAATTTCTGCCCTTGTTCCAAAATATGGATTAAAAATTATAATTAGATCCTAGGAGTTTGGAGAGGAGTTTGAAAAACATAATTTTTTCAGTGGCATAGAACTCACCATCCTGGAAAATGAGACTGCAGACTATTTTCTCTCTTGCAAATATTTCAAAGAATATATCAATGATATTTGCTATCTAAAAGCTCATTTTAAAAAAACCGTTTAGTGATCTTTTTTTAATGTTTAAGTATTGAGTATGTGTTACGTCAGATAAACAGAATGATCAACGCGAACATGATAGCATATGCGGATTACGTCGCTAACATAGTACATCTAAAAAAACTGTAACCATATGTTAGTTTGTTTGTAATTATACTTTTAAGATGTGTTTATTAAAAACTGAGTAATTTAAAATAAACAGCTATTGAAAAAAAATGTTCTGTAATGATAATCTAAATTAATGGATAAACAGTGTTAATTTTTCTAGAAACATGAAAAACGTCATATTATTGTTAACACCAATAATGCTTTATTAAATTTTGCTAATATTTTTTACTTGAGACGAAAAATAAGTTAGGAACATTAAAGCACAATTAATTTAGAAATAATACGTATTTGATACCTTTTGATAAAATAAATATTAAAATCTCATTATACTAGTTTTGATACCAATGATGCTTCATTAATTTTGGTAATAGGTAGTTATTGATGTGAAAAAAATAAGCTATGTTCTAATAAATAAACTATTGGGTGAATGGCACTAGTTACTGGTATTAAGATGTAGTACTAAGGAAAAAAGTTAAAATTTGCAAAACTTGTATTAACACCAATGAGGCTTAATCAATTTTGATTATAGGTATTAACTCAAATTTGAAAAAGCTATTTACAAAAAATATACTAAATAAATGATGCTAAATTATTTAGGCAGAACTTAAAATTCACAAATATTGTGTGAAAAATTTTCTGGCCCCCCAAAGGCGATAGTCGCACGAAAAATTCTAGTAAAATTACCGTATAACATTTCTGGTAGGAAAAAAATATAATTATGCTCAGTAACCATTTAATAAACCTTTTTCCGTAAATATTGTAAGAGATTACGGAAGCTCTGAGATTTTCAAAATTATAACTCTCATTACCATACATTAAATGAAACAAATACAAAACTGAAAAGTAAATTTAACCGAACAAGGGATTTTTATGAAAAGCTTTAAGGTATCATGATAAAATTACCAAATCTCACCGCATTCCCAAAATTTTATCAGGCATAAAATCACATTTTATAGCTTATTTTGCCAAAAATATTACCAAAGCGCTCCGATAAAAGTTTCCATTATTTTTGGTGTTCGCATAGAGCCAGAAACACGGCAGATTTTATCATATTATTTTAGTTTTGACCACTATATTTTTTTTCTGAGTGCAGAGAAAATTTATTGATTGTTATAAATTTTGAATATCATGAGTTGATCCTCAGCATCACATCATGCCAAATGATACTGAATACCGTTAATCTTTTTCTTGATGTGATGTACTATTCAAAACGCGTTTTGTTTACTCTAATAACGTAATGCCCCCAAGAAGACAAAACATAATAATAAATAAGGAATTCTAGATTCATTTTAGTTTTATTGATGGTTTTGGTGTAAGTTTTTCTGTTCTATGATTTCGTAGTGTTGTCCGGTACTTATTTATGATTATTTTCTTCTTTTTCACCCCTACGAAGAGCATGTATTAATCAATTATAAATATACAATTGACAGGTACAACTGATTTATGCAAAGTATCGTTCTTGAGAGCAGACTAATAACAGTAAAATCAAGCGTAGAGAGCGTGGTAGAGCAGTATTCGTTATGAAAGACAGTGCGCAAAATTTCTTCATTCATTCAAAACTTCATAACATTAGGTATTTGACCAAAATAGCACTATAGGTTGATGAAACTATTTCTGTGAAATTCAGTGTGGTGTTGCAATAATTAAGTGCAAAATGTGAGCAAGATATCTTTTGAGTTCTTATGATCGTAGGCGACAGGAATCAGGTCAAAATGTCACCCCTGTGGGAGCAGTAATGGGAGTGTCACAAAGTATTATCTCGCAATTAAATCATCGCGATATTTACAGAATCTCGCTGAAAGTGAAAATAAAAGTGACTGTTATAGGAACACCACACCTCATGGGGAACGATATGTATCACCAGTAGCAAAAGGAACAGAAATGTCACTCAGAGACAGACAGTTGCAGACCTTGCAACAGCTACTGGTACACATGTTTTATTGGTAGACATGCTTCTCCCCGAACCATATCATGGCGATAAAATCAAGTTGGTTTGCATGCACGGAAACCTGTTCGATACATCTCGCTTTAAAGGTCTGGTTTCTTAGGACAAGCGCCTTATCTGGGCGTCGGCGTGACGTCAACGTCACGCTGACGCCAACAAAATACTGGTTTGTTAGCTCAAGGCCTGGTTTCTTAGAACTAGCGCCTTATCTGGGCGTCAGCGGAAAGTTGACGTAGATCTGACGCCAAAAAAATACTTTTTTGTTAGCTCAGTGTGAGCAGTCGGTCTAACGCAGACATTATCTCTCATTGCGCATGCGTTAATAACGTAAACAAATATTTATTTTGAATTTGCATTGATTTTGTTATTGTCGACCAGTGTTTTAGAGAACAAATAATGACTTTGTCCAAGAAAAAACACATTATAGCTGAGCTAAATGAAGAGTGCTATGTTTAATGAAGAAGCTATGTTTAATGTCAAAATCAAAATCTTGGCCGATTTCAATGCGCTGTTGGATGTTGTCCGCCATTGCTTCTGTGGTTAACGTCACGTTGTAATCCAACTGCAGTTGAGTTGGACGGCAATTGTAGTTCAAGATGAGCGTTCGATGACGTATACTATCAAACTCACAAATGGACCAATCAGAGGTTAACGCTGATTTCCAGCTGACGGCGTCCTGTCCTAAGAAACCAAGCCTTAACAACGCAATCATCGAGAAGGATTACGTTGGCGTAAGGAATGTATTATTTGGGGTCGCCAACAGTGGTCTAGAGTGATGTTCTTCGCAGAATCCTAATTTACTATGAAAAGTGATTCAGGCTCCCAGTTAGTGTGAAGGCAGGAGGGGAAACATGCTATGCAACACATGAACGTGATAGGTAGGGTCAAGGCTTGTCGCTGTGGGCAGGCATCATGCACAATGACTGAACACCACTTCACATCTTCGAGCGAGGTCGTGGTTCATAGCAGCGGTATTTCAGAGAGATTACTCTGGATTATGTCTGTCTTGTTAGGAGTGTAGAAGGTCCAAACTTTCTGTTTATAGAAGACAACACGCGTCCATGCATGTGCGCTGAGGTGTCGCACACACTAGAAAGTAAAGATAGCAACCGCAAGTCATGTCCTGTGTACTTCTCTGACCTAACTCCTGCATGCCTACGATGCCCTTGGCAGACGAGTTTCACAAAGAACACGCCATTTCCAAACAGCTCAAGAGCTGAAAACCGCCTTGAGAGAGGAGGGGGATAATATCAACCAAGGACTCTTCGATTGTTTAGTGGACTGCATGAAAAACAGTTGCGAAATGTGCATTAGTGTTCGAGGTAGTCACGTATTTTACTGAGGAACTCATTTCTGTTTCTTTCTTGTAAGGGATCCCATTTTTCATGGCTGTTTGAAAATTGTCCAATGGACATTTTTTTAAATTTTTAATTTTAATATTTTTCAATGAGTCGATATCTGATCTATTTTATGTAATAATAAAGGCACATTGCCTCTACTAAATATATACTTAGTTTCATTTCATCCATTAACGTTCATTATTAATTATTCCGAAAAACGTAACTGTTCCTTAGCAATAACCGGCTAAAATTCGTCCGAAATAGTAGCACTTTTATCAACCGCGTATTAGTTCTATATATACGGTTCTATATATAAGTCCTGAAATGTCTAAGCTAAACATACATTTTAAAATAGTGTTAAAACTGTTAAAAAAAAGCTTCGTGAATTAGATGAATATTTAGACCCGTAAAAGAAATAAACGTCTTAAAAGTGACCAATCAATTGCTTCTTATATCCGAACGTATTATTTATATAGTACAGTAAAGTTGAAATAAAAATAAAATATTCAAAAATACTTAAAGTTTCAAAATATATATTAAAAAAGGAAACATGAATGTAAGGTTTCTTTGAAGTAAGATATCAATAATATTTTAATATTATGAAAATATTTATTCTCATTTTAGTATTTATCAGAAATTATTATTTTTTGTTATTAATTATAATCAGAAAGCAAATTAGTAAGTATTCATTGCAAATATTATTTTTTTTGAATTGAATATTGTTTTTTTCCTAAATAAATATTAAATAAATAGTTTATTTAGAAAAAATCAAAAATTTTCTAAAAAATGAAGCTTTTTTTTTGTTTTTTTGACATGTATTTTAAAGAGACAATCACTCACATGAATGATATGAAACGTTCTCATTTAAATATTCCGTTCAATGAATGCAAACAGACATATTTTCTTGAGCCACAAAATGTTTTCTATTTGAAAAATCTTTCCTGTCCCAAAAAAGTGATGGATTTTACATATATTAGATTCAAAAAGCACAAAACGCTCGAATAAAAAGCACCAAAAAGGCATTTCTAGTAAGACAACTTACATTACAATGCGTTATCCGAACATTGTTCCTCATTCTTATTCTGAAGCAAACATTTTTACGAACACAAAAACTGTCTCTAAATTTTAAAGAAAAATCGGATTTAAATTATTTCCGAATAAAAGAATTGTGAAAGGAAAAGTTTTTCTTTAAAATGGAGGGACAATAACACACTAGATAGAGAAGAAATGAGAAAAATACATCAACATATACATTAGATAAGGTACTAATTTTCTCTTATTTTCTTTACGCAAGTTCATATTAAGAATACCAAACACAAAAAAAATCTTCGGAACTTCAAAAAAATTTCTTAATTCGACAGAAAACAGTTTTCTCAATAAGTTGTGTGTTTTGAGTTTAACCGAAGTTAAAATATAATAATAAAACGCTAGAAGAATCAAATTAAAAAAGTGGAATGTTTTTCTTTAATTTGGATTTACAATTTTGACGCATACTCTTTTGTTACTTGTTTTCAAAAGCTACTTATATAATAAAATTTGGCAGGTGGTTGTTTATGTATCTAAAAAAAGACCTGAAGTATAGTTGATTTTTTTGGAAAAAAATACATGAAATAGTGAATGATGCTTGAAAACTCTTGCCAGATTTTGACATACATAAGTATACTGTCATGTTTAAGTTTTTTTTTTCAAATTTCGCATCTGAAACTTAGGTTATCTTTAAAGAAAAAAAAATGTGAAAAGTTTGCCAGAAAAATATATATGTCCATGTATGAGTAACGTAGGCAAAAATTTTGTTAAATTATGACGTAGTTTTAAATGTGTTACAAAATAAGTACTATAAATTATTAAGTTTTTGTAATTATTTCAAGCCTTAATTTTGCATTACTATAATCTTTAGTATCACTATACAATAATAATAAGACTAATAATAAAAATAACGATACTTATTATTATTACTATCTTTATTGCTGTAAGTTTGCATACGAGAAATTGTGGAATTTCAGAATCTAAAAATTTCAGGAGAGCATTTAATTTAAGATTTTTTTTAAAATTTTCCATTCGAAATGCGTGTATAGCCTTTAAACTTTTTTAATGCATTTTCTTGTGCATTTTATTTTGCTTGACCTCAATTTGAAATTGAAAATGATAAAGAACTATTTTTTACTCAGTCGATTCTTTTAGATTTGCAAAAAGATAAAGATTGATTGTGCAA
The DNA here is from genome assembly GCF_982258835.1 of Parasteatoda tepidariorum. NCBI lineage: Eukaryota > Metazoa > Arthropoda > Arachnida > Araneae > Theridiidae > Parasteatoda > Parasteatoda tepidariorum. The sequence goes on along the minus strand of NC_141757.1, from coordinate 31,032,837 downwards.
AAGAAAAATCAATAATCCTTTAAAGGGAAAGGGAACATAACCTTTCAAGATAGACACAATGAATTTAAAAGTTCTGCTAGACATGCACAAAGAAATATGCAAAAAAGATATATCTATCGCTCTACCAGTAGGTTTATACATTCGTTCGAATAGGGAAAGAACGCAATTTTTCCTTCACTTTACATCCGATGCATAAACCAAAGTTTACGAAATTTAGAGAAAAGGATGAATGTTCTCTGGAAAGAAATCAAGTCTGGAAAAACCTTTCTACTTACCTACTTGACTTACTTTCTTTAAAGGGGAAAAAAACGCGATTTATTTCCTTAAAATGCAATATACAAAAATAAGAAAAGGAAGAAATGCGAAAAATAGGAACGTGATTTTTCACCGCAGATGTACTATCTCCTTTGAAAATGCTTCACTTGTGCAACTAAACTTTCAGCTAAGTCTAATTTCTTGGTGTAACATAACAGGAATGAAACAAAAGTTTTGCATTCCAAATGTATGTGATTTCTTCAGATTTGTTTTCGATTTCGAAAGACCAGTGACGAGACTTCAGTCAAGATTTTTATTTGTTTTGATGCTTTGAATACACTTTAGAAAGTTCTTAAATTTCCCGGTTTTCTTCATTCGATAGACGAGAAATAGCTTTAGTTCAATAAGTCAGAAAAATGTTGAAAATATAGTTTTTACTTGTTCCGTTTAGTTATTTTTCTTTATAATAATGATAAAAAAAGTTTTAATAATTTTAACTTTCAAATATTTAATAAAAAGTTATTAAAAAACCGTGGCAGGAATTTAATTACTTTTAACTATCATAATTAATTACATTATTACTAATATTAGCTGAAAATAAATTTTATTTATAAGTGCTAATTAGAAAATGATTTTTTTCAATTAATGGAAACTGGAAAATGAATTTAAAATTAGCTATAATCGGAAATTAAATATTTGTTATTAATGATAATCAGAAAATTATTTTCTATAATTTTCCTTTAATTTGGGGAACTTTAACTTACTGAAAATTTGAAATTATTCGTTTTTACTGATTTTCTGAACTTGCTTGCTTCTGAACTTACTTGCTTTAACTCGAAAGATTTAAAAGTTTGCGGTCGATAAAGTTATAAATAAAAATAATAATGTTTTTGTTGCCTATACCCTTGCAAATTATGAATAATCAAAATTTTAAAATTAATTAATTCATTACTTTTTCATTTTTATAACGCTCATCAAAGCTTAAATACATTAAAATTCAATCCATCAAATCAAAATTTTAATGCCATGAAAGATTAAAATATTAGTTTTAACATCTTTGATTCTATGTAACACCAATGCTGCTTTCAAAATATATGATCACCAAAATATTAGCTTCTAAGATACAGATTTTGAAAATGTTATATTCGATCTGTAAATAGCATTATTTATAATCAAATCATAAAATAGAAAGTTGTATGAATCACATTTAAACTTCACGTTACTCAAATATATTTTCAAATGTTTTCAAAAAAAATATTAGATTTTGATTTGTAAGTGTGTCGCATATAGGAAGCAATTAGATTGATATTCCTTTTCTCTTATTTTTTATAACAAACATAGTTATAAATTCTTACGAAAGAAGGTATTTGCTTATTGAATAAGGAAGAAGAGGGATATAAAAAAACATCAACTAAAAACTTTTACTATAATCAGGTCAAATAATATTCTTTTGCAATAATTTAAGTTGCGTCCTTTAAAGAAATTTAGTTTTAAATTGCTTTAAATCTTGCACTCTAGTATATTTTTTAACTATTTTATTTATTTTTTATTTTAATTTCTTTCAATACTCACTTCCGAAACCAAGTAACTTTGAAGAAATAAGCAATAAGATTTAATTTTATAAATGCAAATTGTTTCTATTTTTTATAGTTTCTTTATTAATTTATTATAAAAATATTCAAACTTTTATGAATGTTTTGCATTTGCACATAAGAATCTATACTGTAAGTAATTCATACAGGATAATTATTTTTTTTTTTATTTCTCGTGTTTTAGAAGTACAAAATGAAAAGGAAAGAAAACGAAGCATAGAAGAAAACGAAACACAGATAACGATTGATTTTCCCATACCCGATCGCTAGAACCATTACAATTAGTAATTAAAGGAATTTTTGTCTCGGAAATACATTGAAATACCCTTACAAATAATACCTATGGAGGTATATAATTATGGGCACTTTGATTGGCTTATGTCTGAGGGACATTATGATTAGCCAATGAATGCTGAACATTATGATTGGCTAATGCCTTGTGGACATTAAAAATATCCCTTGATAACATGGACAATTTAAAGAAAGGGCAAATCTCACAACCGCTTTGTGTTTTCACTGAATGTTTACTCTTCTGAGACCCAAATTTTTATAATGGAAGAAAATGTGATTTTACTTCAATATATCTATGTAACTTCGGTGAAATATAACTCAATGACATTATTACTTAATATTGAAATTCTCCTCCAAGAAATTGCTTTGATTACGATAACATTTTTTCAACCGTATTGTCCTCTTCGAAACTATATAGTTCTCTATATATTTCCTGAAATCACTTTTCACGTGATATAGTGTTTTTTAAAAAATGTTTAAATTTAGAGATAAGATAATTCTGTTATAATCGTCATTCTTTTATTAAAACCTTCTGACTCAAAGATTATGATTATGAATTCCCTGCGTAATTTTTACTTTATAAACAGCCTATCAGTATCTTTATAGACAAGCAGTATTCTAAGACAGTATCAAAATTATTACTTTTTAACCAACGTATTCCTTTAATTGGATGACCTCCATATGGACATCTCATGACCAGATCCTCACCAGAGATCGCTGTGACATTGGCCATTCGTCTGACAAATGGTGGACCATACACGTTGAGACGATTGGAGTGGTAGGCACTTCCTACGTCATTGCTCACGTGACATTTATATTCACCGCTATCCTCCACACGTATTTCGGTAACATTGAGAAAGCTGATCACGTGCCCTTCATCACTGACGTTATCTCCAGCTGTAACTCGCGGACCATGTCCTATAGCTGCATCGTCTAAGTACCAGGTCACTCGTGGTACGGGATTGCCAGTAGATATGCACTTGAGAGATATAGAGTCACCGGAATTCACTGTGTGCTCAGGAAATACCGAAACCAGTATCGGAGCAACATCTGTAACAAGCAGATACTTTTTTTTTAAATATGTCCAGCATTTATAAACAAATATTGAGATTTTTCCCAATTTAAAGTAATGCATCGATGATGATGAATAATTTAAAATGAACAAACTTTACGTTAAAATGTCAAAATGTATGTAGATAAATAAACTGTGTTTAAAACTATATAACACGATTTCATATAGCTGTACTAGTGTTTTCATTGCTATTATGCTATAGTAAGAGATGTCGTGCGTAGTTCATTTTTATGAATTAAAATATTTCTTTATTTATACCTAAAGGAATAATTCCTAAATTTTAAATTAAATATTTTCTTATTTATTATTTAAATAATTCTTACATTGGCTGGACTATGAAGGATGGGTCCTAGCCTCTTCATGAAGTCTTTTCCAGACTAATATTTTACTTGAAATTGTTTTTTGCCCGCAGAAATAACACATTTTTCTTTAATTCATCTTACCATCTTAAATTTGGTCTGCCTTTTCTTCGAGTACCTGTTGTCTTGGCACTAATTTTTTTAATTCAATTCTTTGTTGCCTTACAAAATTAATGATATCTGATTTCCTACATAAGTAGTAAAGCTCTAAATTGAATCTTAAATAAATCATTTACTTATTTGTAAAAACAAAGCCCATTTTGAAATGTTTTCAAACGAAACATTAAAGAATAAATCACTTTTAGTAACAATTTTTTTTAATATATTTAGGTGCATATTATAAGAAAATAACGAATTGCTTAATTTAGGGAAGCAAAACTGCCGTGCATCGTTCAAAAAAACCTCACGAAGCTAAGATTAAAAGCTTGCATTAGCTATCTAGAATAACAACATCAAATGCTTAAGCAACTGCAAATTTAATAAAATGTGTACTAGATTATAGTTCTTACCTGAAATTTTAAGCTCTGCTGCTCCTTGTGCGCTGTCTGCATCATTGAAGGCAAAACATTGATACATTCCACGGTCTTCTCTTCTCACTGATAAAATGTGAAGAACTTCGCGGGAAAGAAGTCTCACACGTGTAGAGGCTGGTAGTGGTCTCTGGTCTTTTTTCCACGTCACAGTGTGTATTGGATAGCCAGTCACATTGCAATTAAAAGTCGCTTCCTGGCCAATATTTAGCACTTGGTGGGAAGGAGATAGATGAACCATCAGTGGTGCTATATCACAGAAAGGAATAATTTTTTTATTACAATGAAAAGTAGCTACACTTGATAGAAATATTTGAATAGTAAAGTCTCTCAAATTCGAGAATTTTGTAAAAATAAATAAATGTATAAATAAATAGTATAAAGCAGTGTGTATAGACTTTACTTACTACTCTTAAAATTAATTTAACCTCAGAAATTTAATTTTTAATCAATCTTAATTCAATTATAATCAAATTAAATTAATTATTTAATTTTTATAACTTTTTATTGAAGCACTTTTTATTGATTTTTATTGAAATATTTTATTCTTTTCTTAACAACAAATACAACGGCTATCTTTTTAAATTAATACAATTGTATGACCCATTAATTCACAGGCGCGTGACTAAATCGAATATTAAAATCTATTCTTATTTTTCTTAAGCTTTTTATTTTTCTGAAACCAAAAAGGATTCAGTTACAGAGTTGTATTGAATTCTCACTGTCTCTTTGGTGATTAAAATGCAGCCAGATTATTTAAAATGCAATATTAATAAAACGGCGTTGGCGTTGTTTTTGGCTATATTAACAATGTATCCTTGGCGGCATGTTTTTCTTATCTCGCCATCTTTGGAACTCTTTGCATGCCAATAAGTTTCTCTCAATAACTATATGTTCATTGGTAATTTAAAATTTTTGGGATTAAAACTGAAGGGCTTTAGGAAGTCCGTTTCAAATTTTGAAAAAAATCAGATACATAAAATTCGATTTCGAAGGAATTATTTTACCCATTTTGCTCAAATATTGCATTTTGTCATGTAAAATTGCTTTCTACAAAAAGATACAAAAACTTGTATTACTTACACTTCAAAAATTTTTCGACCATTCTTAAATAAAATAATAAAAAATAAGAAATGCTTACTAAGAGTTAGTTTTTGCACAGAATTGTATTTGGATAAACAAATTTTATAATTGAGCGAAATTTTTTTTAATTCGCTCAGCTAACTCTCAAAATATAGCGGAATACGCGGAAAATAAAATTAGCATTAAGGAGTCCTGACTTTTGAGTGATCTCTCAGATTGTGACTACTCCCTACAGTTTGTAGGTCAGAAATCCAAATCAGTGGGGAAAAAATATGTTAATTAAGAGAAAGTACGTTTTTGTGTCTGATTTTGTAACCTAAAATATCATTTGTATTTATTAATTAGCATATTTGAGGCCACCCCCTCGAACCAATAAGATTGAGTCCTAGAAAGTGAAAACCCGATCATTCGGAACAAAAGTTATTCATTCTGGTCCGTTTTTTGCGCCCTTACATAAGCTATGCGTTTCTTAAATGAAGGAAATTAACTGTTCAGTGTGTTTTTACCTTTATTTCAAAAATTATAGAGTTTGCATTTCTTAAAATTTTTAAAGTTACATTCGAAATGAAACAATGCCCTTATTTATTCAATGACTGGTCATGTTTGAAATGTATTGCCATTGATATGTTGTTGGATAACATTACCTGTAACAACGAGGGCACTTTCGATTCTTCTATCTTCATTCTGGTTCATTTTTTTGCACACTTACATAAGCCATGCGTTTCTTAAACGAAGGAAATTAACTGTTCAGTGTGTTTTAACTTTTATTGCAAAAATTATAGAGTTTGCTTTTCATGAAATTCTTTAAGTTACATTTGAAATGAAACGGTGCCCTTATTTATTCAATGACTGGTCATGTTTGAAATGTATTGCCAATGATATGTTGTTTGATAACCTTACCTGTAACAACGAGGGCACTTTCGATTCTCCTCTCGCCGATACTGTTCCGAACTATGCATTGGTATTTTCCACCATCTGAACTGGTCACTTTTTTAATGTTTAGTGTCCCTTGACTGACCCAGATGCGACCATCTTCTTTCACTGGCCTCAACACTCCATTCACATCCTTCATCCACCTGAAAGAAGAGCGTTTCTTTTTATAATCACATTAACTTAAACATAAATAGTGTAGGTAGTTTCCATTAAACCATTTTTAAACGACAAACAATTTAGCGTGATACGGAGTCAGAAACGAACGGAAAAAATTACTGCATGTTTACTTGAATTTTCCGTTTATCTTCAAACGGAGATAAATATAATATCAAACAATTTTATTTTAACAATAACTGAATATGTTCCGATATATTAACAAACTATTACCCTTGTTTTTTTGTTAAATTAAAACTAATGATTTTCCTCAATGAGAAAATTGTGTATTGAGGCGAAATGTCAAAAAAGCTTGATCAAATGCAAAATGTTTGGTCTGCCAATGACTTATTTATTTGAATAGTTTTGACTGCAATTCCCCCCTGTTTCAATAAATAATTTACTTTTGTAAATACATGTTTCATCTAAATACATGTTGCAGTGAAAGGCGTGTATCAGAATGTTATTTTTTCTAAATCAGAATGACAGTTATTAAAAAATGCCTTCAATATTCTTATAACAGTGAAATTAATTTGTAAAGTTTTAGAAAAAAAAAAGAAACCGCTAGACCAAACATAATATTATGAAACTAATTATCAAAAGAAAACAAAGAAGAAATATATTGTTAATAATGTAAACACTTCCCTTGCTTAAAAAATTTTGAGTGTGGAGAAGTGTTTTTTTTTCTTTTTTCTTGCACCTTTAAAATTAGTGAAGCAAATGAAGTGTTTGCATTTCAAGCATATTGAAATGTACTAAAACATATTAAATTGTTGAATGTTAAATGTTTTAGAATTAAAAAAAAACTAAACACACTTGGTATTTATATTTACTAAAACAACAGAGATAAATATTTGAATCTATTATTTCCTTAAATTATCTAAAACATATTTGAATTAAACATTCTTTAAGAGATGACAATGCAATTATTCTTATTTTGTAAATTCCATGCTGTTAGAATTTTTGGAATAAAAGAGAAAAGAACCTAAACAAACTTGAATTTATGATTTAAAAAATCCCCGTGACTTATTTGAATTTATTATTTTTTACAATTATCTTAAACATTTTCGAATATGTTAGCTAATCTAAAGCATA